>NC_136411.1:347777092-348480842 GCF_051521515.1 Lactuca serriola
AATGGCATCACCACGAACTCGTAATGTCCATAACGAGTCTGAAAGGCGGTCTTCTCCACGTCCTCCTCTCTAACCCTGACCTGATGGTACCCGGACCTCAGTTCTATCTTGGAGAACAAAGATATTCCCTGCAACTGATCAAAGAGATCATCTATCCTTGGGAGTGGATAACAGTTCTTGACCGTCAGCTTGTTCAACTCCCGGTAATCAATGCGCATCCGATGCGAACCATCCTTCTTCCTAAAGAAGAGTATCGACGCTCCCCACAGGGAACTTCTCGGAAGTATGAACTGCTTGCCCAGCAGTTCCTGCAACTGTGATGACAACTCCTGCATCTCTGGTGGTGCGAACCGGTACGACGCCTTGGCGATAGGGGCCGCACCTAGCACTAGGTCGATCCTAAACTCGACCTGCTTCTCTGGAGGCACTCCGGGCAACTCCTCTGAAAATAAGTCAGCAAACTCCCAGACCACTAGGACCTCTGATACTGAAACGTGATCTCTGACCTTCGTATCCACCACATACGCTAGATAACCCGCACACCCGTGCTGAATGAACTGCCAAGCCCTAACAACTGAACAAAACCCTGATCCCAGTCTGGTACCCTTGCCATAGACAATCAGTTCTCCCCCACTTGGGGTTCGAACCACCACTCGTTGACCCTCGCAGTCGATCATGGCAACAGAGCTACTAAGCCAGTCCCTACCCACGATCACACATACATCCCCCATGGGAATCAGAATCAAGTCTATTGGGAAAGACACCCCGAAGATCTCCAACACACATCCCCGATAAACTGAAGAAGCGGAAACTCCGTGTTCATTGGCGATAGAGACTTGCAACGGACAATCTAGCTCTCCTACTGACACACTGAACTCCATACTTGTTGGGTCAAAATATTGGTTTATACTTTGCTTTTCTAGGAAATTATATTTGAATGTAATATCATATTTGTGTTTGCGGTCAGGAGGTGTTTACGGCTGTAAATAGGTTTACAACCGTAAACCCTGTTTACGGTCCAATGGGTGTTTACGGCCGTAAACATGTTTACGACCATAAACCCATTCGGCCCATGTTTCTCATGTGTATATATAGGGGTGAGGGGTGTGAGAAAAAGATTGATGAACACATAGAATCGAAGAGCTTAAGTGTGTGCATTTGAAGGTGTTCTAGAGAGAGAGAGAAAAGAGAGTGTGTGTTAGTGTGTGTGAATCTTGTATCCGGATCTTCATTCATATCAATTCATACAAGATTCATCATCTTCTTCTTCTCCTTCTCTTCTATTTGATCTGACATCATCCGTTTGATTGGGATTCCGCACCATCAAACGGATCTGATTCAGATCTGTTCTGAGATTATGCGTGCTGTTCTCATACCTTCTGGATGCAAATTCAATTGGTGACTTATGGTTTGCGTTTTCTTCTCTATACTCTTGAGTTTATCTTACTCTGATTCTCTTGAAAGACAAATTTTTGTTTTAGGATAGTTTAATTTGCGCATTTACTTTCGTTCTATGCACAAATTTAAGGGGAGAAATAAAAACAAAACAAAAATTAGAAAAGTTAGAAAAAAAATTCAAAAACATTAGAAAATCAGAAAATCCAAAAATATGGTGTTAATGAAACGTGCTTGAGGGAGATGTTTTGGGAAGTGATATAATCATGTGATAACAGGCAATCTGAATCTGTGTAAGGGACTGAATCTGAATTGTCTAGGCTCTGTGTTTGATGCGTCGGTAGGCACGAAAGATTCTAAATGGACATGACTAGGAAGAGTTAAACTTAGGAAATTTATAGACTTGACAAATCTTGACCTAGTTAGATCCGTTTAGCCTGACAATATGACGCTTGGATAGATTGAGCAAGGAGATATATATGGGAATCTACTCGTCACATTAAATGAACCCGTATCTGGAACCATGGATTAAATTTTCCTCGATGTGCGGATTTTGTCATTAATTCCGGTATTGATTGGGTGACTGGTAAATTCCGATGAATTAGGTCTGTAGAAAATTGTTTTCTCTCTCTATCTGTCTGTTAGCCATATGTTTCCTCCTTTACGTGATTGGAACAGATCCGACCTAGACTACAACATATGCAAATCCATTTCTCTGCATATTATATCTATGAAATTCTTCTTATCTGTTAGCCATATGCTGTCTCCTTTGTGTGATTAACAATCCGACCTGGTACACAACATATGCAACCTTCTACTTCTCAATCCCTCTTTAAAAAAAACTATAATTGATAATAATCTAAATCTATCTTCTCTCTAAATGATTGTCTGCTCACCTGATGTAAGGATTACTCTGGAAGTCCTTGATTACTGGGGCATATCAGGAAGTGGGAAACATGTTCCAATACAATTTAAATTGAACACTCAAAGATTGTCTATAGATGTCGTTGCTCAATTTAGGTGGGCAACAATATCCCTGGTCATCGTCAGCTGAATGGTCCTTAAGATATAGTATCTAGGAACTTAGGATCACATTGTCTTGTCACTTATAGTATGTCCTAATTTTGTCACAATCTCTCGTGTTTAAGCGGACCACAATACCGACGATTGACCAGATCTATTCATGAAGGAAGAGGAACTGATAAACGGGTAAAGGATGTCTAAAAACTTTGATCCCAAATCACTCTTGAAGTTAGATATCATTTTATTTTTGTTAAGTTTGTTCATAGTGTTCTTCTAATTTAATTATTAGGGGAGAATTAAAATTTTTGAAAAACCAAACAAAAATAAAAAAAAAATTATTAAAAAATATTTCTATTTTATTTCTTTTTCAGAAAACAAAAAAAAATCCAAAAATATTTTTGTTTATGTGCTAAGTTTTTCTTTTAGTTTTGTTTTGTCTTGAAAAGTGATTTCAGGTATAGATAAGACTCATGGAGTTTGTATCGAAGATTTCTGACTCAAGGCTTCATTCGTGATCATCGAAGAATTCTCATTCGAAGGAGCAAGAAATGAAGATTATTCTTTTGACATTCAATCTTTCAACCCCAGAAGCAAAGTGAAGCTAAAATTGAAGAATATGTGACAGATTGCATTGAAGCCTCCTCAATCAGTCTGTTGCTATCTTAAACCTGCTGAAGTGATCCAGAAGATTAGTTCTCTCTGATGTTCTCTCTGAAGATTCTCAAGCTGAAAGCGCTATCTTTCAAGAATCAATTCATCAAGCCTCCTCACCCAATGTGCGTTCAATGTCAAATTCTAAAGAAATGTCCAAGTGCTCAAGATGAAGTTATTCATTGAAGATAAAAGCTGAAGCCAAAGCTCCTAATGAAGATTAACAAGAAAAGCCAGCTACTTTTTAGGGGGAGCTTGTTGGGTCATTTAAGAAAAGAAAGCTATAAACCAAGGGGGAGATTGTTGGGTCAAAATATTGGTTTATACTTTGCTTTTCGAGGAAATTATATTTGAATGTAATAACATATTTGTGTTTGCGGTCAGGAGGTGTTTACGGCCGTAAACCCTGTTTACGGTCCAATGGGTGTTTACGGCCGTAAACCCGTTTACGACTGTAAACCCATTCGGCCCATGTTTCTCATGTATATTTATATAGGGGTGAGGGGTGTGAGAAAAAGATTGATGAACACATAGAATAAAGGAGCTTAAGTGTGTGCATTTGAAGGTGTTCTAGAGAGAGAGAAAAGAGAGTGTGTGTTGGTGTGTGTGAATCTTGTATCCGGATCTTCATTCATATCAATTCATACAAGATTCATTATCTTCTTCTTCTCATTGTCTTCTATTTGATCTGACATCATCCTTTTGATTGGGATTCTGCACCATCAAACGGATCTGATTGATACACAAGCATATTTGGGGAATTACAATACTAAATGTCTGAGATACAAACGACCGACTCGCCCCTGAGTCAAATAAAACCAATATAGGCAAGGAGTTCACTAAAAACGTATCTAAGCACAAGTACAAACAGATAAGCATAAAACATATATAATTAGTAGGATAAGGGATAGAAACATACCAGCAACCACATCTGGTGCTACCCTTGCCTCCACTGCTGTGAGATGGAAGGCAGGTCCCTGAGCCCTTGGGAGCTCCGCTCTACCCTGCCTCCCATCAGTAATCCTCAGTGTAGCCGGCGTGGGAGCCCTTGCTGGCTTGGCGGCTAGTAGGGGAAACTGAGCCTTCATATGGTCCAACTGCTCACAATGGTAACAAAGTCTGAGTCCGGGAGCTACAGTTTGTTGCCTACAATCCCTGGCCAGATGACCCTGCTTGCCACATTTTTGGCACCCGCTTCTGATTGGCAAATCCACGAATGAGCCTTTCCACACGTCCCATAAGTGTGGCCAGGCTCTCCCCCAGATCTGGTATCAGCGGTCTTAGACTGCTTCGGCGCCGGTTGTGACTGTGTCGGGGCCTGCCACTGCTCACTCAACTGCAACTCAATCTCCAACTCATGCCTCCTAGCGGTCTCCTATAACTCTAACAATGCATCACATCGCAGGGTGGCAACAAACTGATAGATGTCGGTCTGGAGCATGCTCAGATAACGTGTCATCTGAGCCTGCTCAGAAGCAAACTCCGGGCAAAACATCACCCTCTCGGTAAACATGCGGGTGATCTCCGTCACTGACTCCGTACCCTGTTTCAGATCCAAGAACTCCTGTAAAAAACACTCATGCTCGACCCATGGGATATAGCGAACGCGGAACATATCTCTGAACTATTCCCAAGTAACAGCAACTCTCTGGTCATCCCTATATGACCCAGTCATCAATCTCCACCAATCCTTTGCCACAGACCTTAGCAAGTTTAGGGCACATCTGACCTTTTGGTTAGTTGGACATGAGCACGTGAAGAAACATCCCTCCACGTCAGACAACCACCTCATGGCTATGATCGGATCTTGAGTCCCATAAAAGTTCGGGGGCTTCGTGTTATCGAAGTCCCGGTACTAGAAGCCCCGACTGGCTCCTCCCCATGCCGCTATTACAACTGTTGTTGCTGCTGTGCCAGTCGTCTCAGCTAAGGTTGCATATCTATCATCAAAATACTCCATCATGGAGGTCTTAATAGACCCAAACATCTCCGGAATCTGGCCCTGGACAATATCGACCACCTCCTCGTGGATGATCTCTCTGACATGATCCTCTGTCAACACTGGCCCATCCTGGCCGATAATCTTGGGTGCTGCCGGGGCACCCTGATCGCCCAGCCCTGATCCCAATCTGGATCTAGTCACAAAATGCCTCGTAACCACCATACTAAAAATTCACCAGGAAGATATCAGATAATCCGCACAAATAACAGCGAACCAACTCCCAACTAAACCCAAGGGGTCATGACTTCTTTGCTACGCATACGGGTCCTGTGCTTTTAGTAGTACGGGCCCATACTACCTTCCACACCTACCCATATTTCTCTCAAGTATCACTACAAAACCCTAACAATATACATATACATGGTGGTCGCTCAATCCTCACTCCTAGAGGAAGGCTAACTATCTCATAACTGACCTACCGGCCTCACACAACCCACCCATGAAACTTCCACCAACCCTGTAGCACTCGTGTATGCTAACCATACATAACGCTGGACCCTATAGACTTTCGAATACCTGACCCTACCCTAAGCCCTTCATCAAAAAAGAATAGGAAATAAGGCCAAACCAAACATTCTCAGGCTATAAGATTTGAATTATGTACGACCGTGATGCATACACTAAGCAACTACAATAATGATGTCAATTTCATATAAGGAAAACTCTAGATATCAGGCATCATATAATAAAGCAATTCTATCATGCAATTCCTAAAGATCCCTAGCCTAGATATAGAATATTGTTCTAACATATCACATAATCAAATAATTTCATGGTATTTTAGGGTCTACTTATTGGCTTCGGCTGATCATATACTCTACATCCTCCTTTACTTATTTTGAAAACCATTTAAAAATCATTTTGAAAATCTTTCCTTGATTTGAGACTGGATTCACACGAATGTTCCTCTAATTCACTCAAACCAAGGCTCTGATACCAACTTGTAAAAACCAGAAAATTCAAGCCAATTTAAAACTTTTTAAAACATTTTGAAAAAAATAGTTATTACAAATTTGTTTTCAAAACAGTTCCATATCAGAGTATCCCAGGAACAAAGTCATAAAATGTGAGGAGCTATACAATCATGCCTTTTCCTTCCTACGATCATCTAAGGTACTTGAAACCAAAATTGAAACTGTAAGCCTGAAGCTTAGTGAGTTACCCCAAAATAACCGTACACACAACAATATACATATAATCACAAACAACATATTATGGGTCCAGTCAACCATCGGGTTGGAATAACCAAGGCCCTTAACCATCCGGTTGAAATTCCAACATACTATGGGTCCAATCATCCTCGGGATGGAATACCCCAGGCCCACAACCAACAGGTTGGAATGCCCACATACTACGAGTCCAATCATCCGCATGATGGAATACTCATGGCCCACAACCATCGGGTTGGAATGCCCAGGTCTATTGGATTTCGCACAAAGCAGATAATCCTCAACCACCAATCAAACTGTTGGGTTTTGAGCAATCTAACACTTCCTAAGTGTGCATGCAACCCTAATAAACCTTGGATCTATGTTTTCTTCTAAAATACATGCAAATAATAACTTCCAAGGTTTCTTCCTAACTAGCATAGCATAAGGATTATGAATCATAAAAGTACTAGTAGAAATACATACCTTTTGATGATGGTTGATTGTTTGGAGTTTGAGAGCCAAGCACCAATAGTGTGAATGCCTCAAATGGAATCACAAATCACCACAAACACTTGGAAAACTTTGAGAGAGTAGTATACTTTCTTATGAAATCAGTCACCACTAAGTCTCACACTACTAGTGTCTACCCTTAGGCCCTATTTCTTGCATCATATGCTTCTTTATATAGTGTGCATGGTTAGGGTAAAACCCTAATAACCCATGTCTTTTCCTTTCCAAGGATCCATGGGTTAAAAGCTCCATGGATCATCCATGGACTTCCATATTAGCTTAGCCCATTAACAAATGAGTATTAGCCCACACTATATAAAATATAATAGCCCATAATTTAATCAGTCTTCTTTTTAATCTCTAAATTAATTCATAATTAATTTAAGACTAAAACTAATTAAATAACATGACTTCATATTAATATATTAATAAATCGTAAGTATACAATTCTCATAAAATTATCCATATATCTTTTGGGTGAAGTGCAACCCAAATGGACCATGCCGGGTCGGGTGAAGTATGTACCAAATAATTTATGGACTTAGACACCTTATCCAACAGACTCCCACTTGGATAAGTCTAATAACTATATTTGCGTATGTTACTTCAGGAACCAACCAGCAATCGTAGCTCTCGAAAACTCTGTTGAACTATGAAGCGCCATTTTAGATAAGTGATCATATAATCCTCTGTTCTCATGATATCAGCCGGACAAATACATGGAACAACGTTGTACTTATTGTCCAGCAGTTTGTTTCCCGATTTTCGATTTGTTTGACAAAGAACGTAATCGAACACATCAATTTAGTTCTGACCAGCCGGTACATAGGTCACAACAAAATCATCGAGGGGCTCAGATATCGCTTCTATTTCTAGAAGGAACAGATAAACTTCGACTCATATGATTGTTCTACTACTTGTTGAATTGTACACAAAGGCACGTTTTATAACATCAAGTTACTGATGCGTTTACGTGCAATCAATGCACAACCAACTCATAGGTAAGAACTCATATCTCTAGGTTTGAAGATTTATATGATATTACCGTCTCACGATCACTCGAGATAAATTCCATGAAGTGATACAAGTGAGCGTGGGTTTATTCCAATACTCATAACTTATGAGCACTCATGAATGTTGTAGCAACCATTTCTATGAATAAACCCATTTAGCCATCTACAAACTCGATTCATGACAACATATGAACGACTGTGGAGTGTTTAAATAACTTAGTCATTCAGAAAGTATAACCTAACTATTTTGGAAGTCAAAACATGCAAAGTGAACCACAATAATAATTGAATCCAATATGGTCTCAGAACCCTTTTGAATATAAATAGAACCACCTTTTATTTATCACCATATTGATTACACATTATTCATTGTATAATGTTTCAAGCAATCAACTTAAGACTTGAATAAAAACAACAGTCGTCCCATGCTCCTAGCATGTACACTTTGTTTTTCTAAACAATAGTTATGCCATACTCCAAATATGCACACTATGTTTGTCTATGATCCTTACATTGTGATGTAGATCAATTGAACATGATTCCATTGATATTCATTTCACAATCCCAAATCCTTATTGTAAATGTGAGAATCCCCGATTCCTATCATTTACCAAAAATCTGTTAGATTTTAAACTTTTATGCAATGTTCCTCTTGTAATGATTATGCGCAAAGTCACAAAAACCTTGTCACCAGTCATTACAGAGTATTCCAAAGAAGGTCAACTTCTATGGAACGGAAGTCTCATATTCAAAGTACATTGCTTTGAACATCCTTCTTGCAATAAGGTTTTCTAATCTTACATAGATTGAATAACTTCCACCTATGGAGACATTTCCATAGTCCCATTTTGACTATCACTTCTGAACAAGAGTTACTTCTTTTCAGAATATGTCAATATGGTCCTTGCTGACAACTTACATCATACTTCCAACTGTCCCTGAGCAACCAATCTTTGGCGAACATCAGAATTGTCCTCGACAATTGCTTAATCACTTTAGTCATATCTAGTTCTAGACTTTTCCCTTCTCAATGCCTTAAGCATTTGGAAAATTTAGAAAAGATGAATACGATAGCACATGAAATCGATCCTATATCCGAAGCATATAGGACACGATTCATGATGTTTGACATAAAGACATGATACTAGACCAGTCTTTTGCTACAATATTTTTTTTTAATTTGCCATGTTTTCAAAATTTAACTATGAAGAGGGATGTCGTAATCATAATCGAATTTTGAAAACGCAATATGTATAGAATTTCGTCAAGTTGAATCATTCCAACATAAAATTCATATATATATATATATATATATATATATATATATATATATATATATATATATATATTCTTGACTAAAGATGATTAAAATCTCAATCTAAGCTTTAGAATTGAAACGAAGTATAATTTCCTCTCCCTTAATTATAGCAAAACAACTTTTTCAACCCCTGCAACTTCATGAATTGAAACTTTTGTTTTTCTATAACTAACATTGCTAACTTGCAATACTAATCATAATTATCATGCTCCCACTAACATGATGATTATCAGCATAACACTTATGCTCCCACTAGCTCTGACATATTTCCAGAAATCTCCTGGACTTCTGAAATTTAGATTCATACACCCTTTCTTCGATAGCTCACATGTGTGTCTAATCAATTTCAAGAACTATGAAAAGGGATGCCGTAATCATAGTCTCAATTTCTTAGACCTTTGCCATTTCTCACAAGTCCATGTTAGTGTGCCGGTTAACCACACACGCTCCACTAACGACTTTTGTAAATGCAAATAACACAATTGATATCTACCTAAAATCTACTTAGTGAAATCGTTTCCTCACCATCATTTTCATGAATCGGAGAGAAACCTTATGACACTTAGATTTTATAGTGTATGAGTTCCTATCCATGTGAATTTGTCAAAACCATAATCACAAGATAAGGTTAGTGACAAATTCAGCCTTACATGGATTAAACTTGTTCAGTCTTAGTTTCTTGTCACCTTGGTAGCACAAGGCCCACCAATGCTTCCAAGTTGAACTCTGATAACTCACATGCAAATTCAACTTATTTGAAGTAGGTACAGAAACAAGAATTATGTCAACACGATAGGTTGCAAACCTTAAGTCGTGTGCTAGTGATAAATTACAGGTTTTACTCTTGATTAAATCTTAAAACTTTTTCAGGATCATTAAGGCTCCCACTGTCCCCTTGACATATAAGTTTCCCCAGTCAAGAATCATTCCTTGACAAAACAAATATTCAAGGGATAGTACGGATTCTTATCAAAACTAACACTTTACACAATTGATCTTAGTTGGTCTTTGTCTCACCCAAGACATCACAACTTACCAATCTCAAATGTACAAAGGTAGAAACATTTTACACTACATTTGATAAGTGTTTTAAACCTTACTTTATGTCACTCAATGTTACAATCTTGGAGTATGACTCTAAGAATTGTTTTGGAACGAAGTATGACTCATCTTCTCGATCTTAACCAATCCAACAATTCATGACCTCTCTTCTTAGCCAGAACAATGCACTAAGACGTCCTTAGAGTATGAATTTGTGATATGGTTTCATAATCATTAAGATGATCATGAAATACGATACTAAAGTACTCTCCCATCCTTTCAGATTTGAGAAACTTTTAGCTTTCTGCCTAATTTGATTCTTCTCATTTGTTTTGTCATACATTGTAACCTTTCCAATGTTACAGAATTATACTTAACCTTATAAGTATAATCATATTTACTAATCTTTAGTAAATCATGACAAATCAATCTTTGTGGTGGACCTTGACCAGCGCACACCCAGTGTACCTAATTCCTTAGTCCTTCAATTGACTCACATATACATGTGATCAAAGAATTAGTCTTAATTTTCGAAGATGAAAATTCGCATTCATCATTCAATACAACTTGTATGATTCCAAGTTTCTGTCCAATTGAAACTTGGGTGATGAAAAACTTTATTCATTTGGTAAATTCAGACACTACCACAAATGAAGGAATCAAATCCACTTTCCAATATTGCTATTACTGGAAACATATAAGCAACAATTTTCCACAGATGCCATTGTAAGGATATTTTTAAAATAAATAAAATTAAAACCATTTTTTTTATTTTGAAACTTTGCGGAAAAACTTATCCTTACAATCCACATGAAAACCTTGTTGTTATCTATTCATAAGCAATATATTATAACTCTTAAGCAACATCTCAAAATTCTGATTACCGAACCATGCGACCGAAACCCACCTTCGCAATCAGAATCAACATATACTTACTTTAAGCTTCCTATCTTTTCTTTGATTCTTAAAACATCAGCATGTGACCCATTCATATTATGTAATAAGAATCTCCAAATAGGAACTTAATAGAGTTAGACAGTGGACTTAACCCGAAGTAGAGTCAAACCTCTTGACTTGATCAACCTTATGACCTTTCAGGTGAATAGGGCAGTTTCGCAACCAATGCCCCTTCCTTTGGAAACAAAACACATGGACCCTTTGGTAATGGCACATGAGACTATCTCAGAATTTGCCTTTCTCTTTACTATTTGGTCAACCGAGTTGACTATAGCCGATCCCTTTCCATTGGGAAGAGAAATCCTTTTCTAGATATCCAATGCTACCATTGTCAATGTCCATGTAGACTGGGGAAGTTGTTCTTTTAATCAAATTTGCTTTACTGGTGTTCCAAATCATTGCTGATTCCACAACACCAAGCAAATAGATAACATCATTAAGGGTCATGTCATAGTCCGTCTCATAGTAGTCCCAAAGAGACTCACTATGTTACTAAGAAAGTGATTGAACATCCAACTTTCACGGGACTTTGACACCCAACTCTCCCGGCTTGTCAATATGTGACTTTATCTCCAAGATGTGAGCACATATAAACTATGCTTGCCAATAGGGATTGAGTGACTTTAAACTTTTCAAGAACTTGTGGGCGAGGGAGAATAATTGGAGGAGGTGGAGGAAGTGAAGCATGATGTTGAGGGACACCATCTTCAAGAGATTTGGGAAGATCATAGTTGTCTGAACCAAACATCTATAATGGGAGAAAATCAAGTTAGTTGATTCAAAGTCCTTAATATAACACCCAATATGAAATATTAAGGCTAGGACCCAACACAGTATTTTATAATTTGGAAGAGGGATGCCGTAATCCAAGCTATAAAATATTTGAAGGTAGGCGAATGACGATTCACCAATTTCCACCATGAAAAACGAAATAATTTATTAGGTTTTAATTAGATTTGAAATTCCTAGATCTTTTGAGATTCATTGAACTTTTCAATGGCATGTTTCAATCTCGAGTGTGCCCTCTCAAATTTTGTGACTGGGATGCCGAGGATCACAAAACAAGGTGTGAATAACCATACCAATTCACTTGGTACCCTTAATATTATCACCTAATGAATGTGCCGGTTAACCACACACGCTCCATTGATCTATGACAAACATTAAGTCACCCTTCGTGATCCTTACTAGTCCAAGTTAGTGTGCCGGTTAACCACACACGCTCCACCAACGACTTGGGAAGGTACAAAGTGTGAATTCCATGGGCTAGCACCAAATTCACATTTTTCCTAAAGTAACTAAGATTGGGAATTAAATAAAACATTTAGTTACTTTATAATAATCATTATACTTTTAATGAGAATTTAAAGTCATTGTCCTACCCGTTCGGCTAACGACCCTCCACCAGTCAAGCAAGCGGTGGGTGAGAGTGGACACCCATTAAGTTGTCATTTTATAGGCAACAACCTTATACCCACCTTATAGACCGGTTTCGTGAATGAGGCCTACTAACGATAAAACGACTTGTTCTTATACATATATATAATAATTAACTATTAATCTTATAATTGTATAAGGGTAGAATTTTAACTTTTAAAACTTCTAGGGTATGGAATTAAAGTTTGTGTGAGACATTACAAATTCCAAAACTTGAGGGCAAGTTTTGAACAATTCATAAACTTTTGGATATTCATAACCTATGAGTTTTAATTAAGTGTTTAATACTTTTAATGAAGAGTCTTTTGGAAATCCATAACTTGAGGACAAGTTATGGAGTCCATAAAAGCATTTATTAGAAAACTCTTCAAGAAAATGTAACTTATGACTTCTTAAAAAAAATTTAAAAGAAAAAACTTTTGGAATTCCATAACTTGAGGACAAATTACGAATTCCATTAAAACACATTAAGATCAAGAATTAACTAACAAACAATTTGCAAATAATTCCTATGATCTAACAAAACTCATATGAACATGAACATCCACATCAACAAGTTCAAGAATCATATGAACACCTATAAACTTGAAATTTTGATTATAAATTTGAAATTGGTCCACCATCATCATTACCACATCAAAAACAGGTTTTATAAGATCAAAACAGTTTAAGGTAATGATTCTAGACCAATTCCAACACCAAAACTCGAAAATCTGCACTCAGGCCTGCCAACTCATCGAGTGCATGAACTGACTCGGCGAGTTGGTTGAATGATAAGTTATAAACTAACTTGAAGATCGATTAGATCTATAAAACAGGTAAAGAAATAAATGAACAAACAACAAGAACACAAGAATGGATCAAAAGATGTCGAATGATTAATCAACAATCCTCAGAAGAGCTCGATAAAGAACTTCTACTGTAGAGGATTTAGGGTTTACAAGAACGATGAATAAAATCTGTAAAGCTATCGTAATTGCTATCAATTGTTCTCTAGATCGTTAACCTAATATGCATGCAAGCACATTAATATATACTAAACCCTATCAGCTCACGGTTGGACAAGCCCAAACCGGAGTACAAAACATGGACTATAAACCGAGCCCAATGACGCAATACAAAATAAATCTGCTACCCAACAATCTCCCCCTTTGCATCAAATTGGAGCGAGATCACTTTGTCTTCTTACTTGGGCCAGCACCAGGAGCAGGAACCTTCTTCTTTACAGTTTCAAACAGACGCGAAATAAGGGCGAGAATTGTCTGTCTGAATCGGATGTACCACTGTATCATATCGTCAAAATATTTGATATCATCCGCTGTATTTTCTTTGCACCTGTGGATGATCCCCAACACATGCTCAAGACAAGCAGTGGTATAAAGATGTTTATCAGCTAAGGCAAAGAGACATTTCTGTCCTTCACTCCTAGTGAACATGACCGAATTACGCCTCAGGTCAATTTTTCCCATCTTCATCTGGTTTAGATCACTGGCCGAGCCAACAGGAGAGATCTTCGGTTTCTTCTTGAAGACGTTTGCAACCTCCTGATCCATCAGGGCGACCTCCATGATATAACACACCAACATCCTCTTGAGATGGTCAATGATCGGACCATATTCAGCTTCATTAGTCAGAAGGATGTTGTGCAGAACGATCCAGTCATGGGGGTTGAGGTTCGGTAGATCTGCTAAAGATATGGCATGTTCGGTTTTTGCAGACCCTCTGAGCACTTTGAACCAAACGTTGATAAATCTCCCTTCAGTATATGGCTTTAGAACCCGAACATTGATTATCTTCTGAGCGCTCCAGGTTTGGTACTGGGGTTGAGCGGCCTTCAGATAGAACTCAATCAATTCCCGATCAACCTCTGGATGAGGATGAGGGATCTCAGCAACGCAGGCGAAGGCGTAAAAGATGAATTCCTTTCGGGTTAAGGGCATGTCGAACTGAGAGTCGACTGAGTTGTAGCAGTCAAAGGAGATTACCGGTTCAAGCCATAAGATACTCGGAGTATCGATTGCCTCCTTTATCATCCTCTCTCGAGTCCAAGCAGGGAAAAGAGTCTTTCTACTCTCAAGGAGGTCGTGGGCTTCTTTCTGTTTGCGTTCATCTTCTTCAACTTCTCTCGCCACACGAACATTATCATCTTCAACATTGCGACGACTTTTGTGTTTCAGCAAGTCGGCAATGGTTTCTTGATCATCTTCCTCTTATTCCTCAACAATTTTCTTGCCTTTATCCTTCACACCCGAACCAGAGGCTTAGCATGTAGGAAGAGGTTCGGTTGTGTGAGTTGCCTTAGAGGAATGAGGTGGTTGCGATCCAGACTCCTTTTCTCCCCCTTGTTTCGGAGTGGACACGAAACTGGGTAGCCCTTCAATTTTACTTAGCATATCCAGGGCAGGAGCGAGTTTCTCTGCAAGGGTACGCCTCACAGAATGGTTCATGATTGGATCGTGCGCTTCAAGGATGTTGGATATAGCTGAGTGTACATCCAAAACACACGTCTTGATGACCTCCCGTTCGGATCGAAGAGCGTCAATTTGTTGCTGAGAGTTGGAAAGCTGAGCACTCTTGACCTTGAGGGCGGTGGTCTTCTGTGCTAGAACGTCCATCAACGAGTTTTCTGCGGCCAGATCCTCTTGGAGTTTAGAGAGGCGCTCGTCGATAGATGTACGAAGGGCAGAGTTATCGTCACTAAGTGATTGGCGAAGAGTGGCAAATGACTTCAACTCTGTGGAGACGAACGTGGCCAACTGTTGAACAATTGGTTCCAACGTTGTCTTGGTAGCAGTGGCACTCTCCTGCAAAGATTGCAACAGGGTAGAGGCATCAGAGAATAGTTTATCGACTTTTTCGGTTGCTGCCTCACAAGCTTTCGTCGAGGCATCTATGGCGGCGGTGGCAGAAGCAACCGAATCTTGCTGAGCCCTAGAGAAGGCATCAACAATCTTCTGAAGAGCTGCTTCAGAAAGAGATGATTGAGAATTGGAGGAGGAAGCAATGAGCAAGTCGACCTTCTCATGCAACTCCTTAAGGTGCTTCTTTGTTACCGGAGCATCCTCATCATCGTCACTTTGCACCTGAAACGGACTGTAATAGACCGAATCGAATGTCATGTTCTCCCTGCCAAGGAAAGGGTTATCTCCGTCAGAGGCATGACCGGGAGATGGTGGTGGTGGTGAAGCTGGTGGTGTTGTGGTATGAGTAGGTTCAGGTTGAGTTTGAGGAGGTGTAGGTTCGGGTGGTGTTTGAGTGGGGGTAGGTTCGGGTGGTTGTTGGGTTTCGGTTGTGTGTATGGGTTCGGTTGCTGGCGGTGGTTCGGTTGCATCGGTATGAACCCCCGTATCAGATACGTTGGTTGTAACCTTTGCAGTAGATGTTGTTGTTGCATCGGTGAAAATGGGTGGTGGTATAGGGATTGAGGTGTTTGGAATGTTGGTAAAGGGGTTTATGGTGGGAATGGAAGTAGGAAGTGTTTGAGTAGGAGAGGGAAGTGGAGAGGTATGGATTTGCATATCAGGGGTAGGTGATGTGGGTGGTGTGTTGCCCCTTGGAGGTGTGTTGCCTCTTGGAGAGTCGTCAGCCGAATCCGAACTCTCACCATCCGACTCACTTGAAGAGGAAGCGATAATGAGCTTTCGCTTTGGTTGAGTCTTTCGCCTCTTCTGCTGCGGGGACGGAGCAGCTTTAGTAGCTTTCCTCTTTTTAGGAGACGGGCCTTTAGCCCCTTTCGCCACTTACTTCCCTTTGTCTGCCTTTTTGCCTCTATGAACAGGTTTATCAACATCGTGAATTGACTTGAGCATCTCCGGCATGAGATCCCTCGGACCAGACCTCTTGAACTCCTTGTAGGTCCGGATGATTCTACTGTCAGCTGGAACATCAGCGTACATGGTCTCCGGGATGGAACGATTAAAAGGGAACTTCGATGCATCCGAGACGATAATCTTCATGGTATGGAATGTACCAATCGAAGACATCGATGCGCCGACAACAGTGGGAACATCGTGCTTATCCATCGCCCACTTAGTGATCACGGTCCAAAACCTGGCATACGACACCTCAGAATGTCGTGAAGAAGAGGATAAACTTTGGATGAATTTTTGCCAGAGAACCAACCCATAGTCGACTTTGACGCCGTTGTAAACTCCATACAGAATGGACATGAAGAGTCGACTGGAGCCATCTGAACCGGAGCTCCGTTCTGAAAGACCCTTGAAAACTACAGTGAACATGCCGTTCCACTGTGGCGGCAGACACAACTTTTTGAACTTTGCGACAGAAGTTAGTACCTCTGTGTACCCCATATTATAGAACATGTTGAAGAGGTTCCCCAAAGGAATTGTCTCCGGATTAACCCTTGAAGGGTCAACTGCAAACCCTAGCAATGAGCCAAATCGTTACTTGCAAATAGAGGCTTTGTGATCAGAAACCTCGAAGAAAATCCTATCGACCGCTTTATCATAATGTGCAGTCGCATATATCTGCGATAAAAGCTCCATGGGCACTGATTCCACCCTTGAAAGTGCAGGTGCTATTGGGGAATACTTCAGGCACTTGATGATTGGAGACATGTAGGAGTCATATGCCTGAGGGGTTAAATCGATTACCAAACACTGTTGAGGGTGAATGGGAAGGATGTGGGAAGTAGCGTGAACGGTGGATGATTCTGCCATTATTGAAGTTGGGAAGAAGATGATGAACAGTAAGGGTTTCAGGGAATTTTTGCTCTCTTGGGAATTTTGATGCAATAAAGAGGTAAATGGGAGAGGATGTCGCTTTTTATAGTGGGTTTAAGGAGAGAGAAATATCTTCCCAAATCTTCTTTCGAAATACGAAAGGTTTTCCCGGAATTTGACTGATGTGTGACAGTTAAGGTAAGCGATGATCACGCATGAGAGAGAGTGTCAGATTCCTTGGAACACGCCTCCTATCAAGCGCCGTTTGTGCTAAACCGTTTCAAATTCACACGCGCCTGTCTGTGCCAGAGAGGAACCGTTTCAAATTCGCACATGCGTCTGCGACGTCAGTTAGAGATTGGACGTTTCAAATTCGCATGCGTTCCCTTTTTACCGCCGTTTGAAATCAAATCAATTAAACTCCCGCCTGAGTCAGCAACTCTTCATCTTATCCCTTTAACAACATCTTTTGAATAATACGCCCACGTGGATTAATGTTGACCACATCTTTATAATTAATCACCGATCCATAGAAAAAGGCCTGTAATTATTAGTACCAGAATTTTGGAAAATCAAAGATTTTCGTGCTAAGGGTGTAAAAAGAAAAGAAATAAAGCAAATCTTTTTAGGAATAATTGTGATGTCAATAAAGACACGAAACAAATGATCCCGGGCACGAATCTCTTCCTTCAAAGTCAAGAGAGACCATAAAGTGTTAGTGTGGTTTCCCGTTGAATAACGATCAAACACGTATTAAGAAGTGTTGAAAGGCTTCTTTTAATTAGGCTCCTTAGGGTGGCTTTAGCTTTGATTCAACAGTCCTAATCTTGAAATAAGATAGAAAGTGAACAAAGTACTTGTGAGACCGGTGTAGTCTGTTGAACAAGTAGGTAGGAAATGATTTTAAAGTGGCTTGGATAATATAAAATCTCAAAAAAAAAAAAAAAAACTGGATCCCAAGGGAAGAAATGTTATGGTGTTTAACAATTTCATAGGAATCACACAAAAGAAAATCTTGAGATTTCATGAGGATACATCCGTCAATTCATTAGTGAAAACTTGAGCAAATTAATTGTTCACCGTCAATTCAGATTTGGTATTGAATTTTGGGTTTCACTCAGCTCGTAGTGGCACGAAACTAAGATCATAAACACAGTTTTTGAGTAACCATAAACCTCAGTGGTAATTTCTGAGAGTCTCAAGGGTTACATTGATGAAACGAATTTAATGGAGAAATGTAATGGAGATGGTGTAAGAAAGAAAAGTACCTCTGTTGTGAAAAGAAGGACCAAGCAGAAAACTCTTATCTCATGTGAGAAGAGAGTTAGGTAGCTCTCGATTAGAATAAATGTGATAGCCTAATTAGGAAGACAAGGTTTGTGTATACCAAGTCATTAAGGCTGTTATTCAGAATCTGATGAGGCTGTGGGCACATACAGCAGCATGCTTCTAGGGACACTTAACTAATCCATCAAATATTTCCCCATAAACGAACGAACACACATATAAAAATTAAAGACAGAAAGCAAATGAAAAGAAAAAAATATTTTTGGAGTTTTGATATATAAAAAATGATAAATAATAAGAAAAACAAGACTAAGAAAGAAAAAAAAATAAAAACTTTGGAAAAGAAAAGAAACACAAAAAAAACTTTGGAACCGAACCCGAGCGTTCGGTTGGTTTCGGTTGAGAAAAATTTTGAAAAACCAAACCCGAGCGTTCGGTTGTTTTCGGTTTTGAAAAATTTTGAAAAACCGAACCCGAGCGTTCGGTTGGTTTCGGTTTTGAAAAATTTTGAAAAACCGAACCCGAGCGTTCGGTTGGTTTCGGTTTTGAAAAATTTTGGAAAACCGAACCCGAACCTTCGGTTGGTTTCGGTTTTGAAAATTTTTGGAAAACCAAGGAATTTAGAATTTCAAAAAGGAAATACTTTTGACAATAAGATAAACAACTTTGTACAAGAAATTTACAACCAAGAAAACTACCTTTGAAATGATGAGCGAGTGCAGATGATTCAACCGTACCCGAACGTTCGGTCTATTTTGCCTCTGACGTTTGAGGTTGAGAGGTAGTTTGTGGTACTGACTCTGATTCCATCATACCTAGCCCTTGAAGAATTTTGTTGAATGACGCTTCAGGAAGAGCTTTGGTAAAGACATCAGCCAATTGATCAGTGGTTCTAACAAAGTGTACTTCAACGTTTCCATCTTCCACATGATCTTTGATGAAGTGATACCTCAGTGCTATGTGCTTCGTCTTGGAGTGTTGCACTGGGTTATGACAGATCCTAATTGCACTTTCAGTGTCGCAATATAGTGGGATCTTTTTCATATTGAGTCCATAGTCTCGGAGTTGACTCTGGATCCAAATCACTTGAGAGGTACAGGATGCAGCTGCAATATATTCTGCTTCAGCTGTAGACAAAGACACGCACGTTTGTTTCTTTTACTGCCTGCTAACCAACTTCCCGTCAAGGAATTGGCAGCCGCCAGTGGTGCTTTTCCTGTCGAGTCCACAACCTCCAAGGTCTGCATCTGAGTAGGCTTGAACGAAGAAGCCTGAGTTTGAAGGATACCATAGACTTAAAGAGGTAGTTCGTTTAAATATCGTAAAATGTTCTTCACTGCAAGCATGTGAGGTTCGCGTGGGTTTGCCTGAAATCTAGCACAGTAACAAACTAAAAACATTATGTCAGGCCTGCTAGCAGTAAGATACATCAGTGAGCCAATCATCTGACGATAAAGCGTAATATCAACAGCCGGTTTATCCAAGGATGGAGTGAGCTTGGTGCCGAATGCCATTGGAACTTTGACTTTTGAATCTCCCATCAATGCAAATTTTGCTAAGAGAGCCTTCGTGTAAGCTTCCTGATTAATAAAGATGCCTTCGGGTCCCTGTCTAATATTTAAACCAAGGAAAAAGTTAATAGGACCCATTGAGCTCATTTCAAATTTAGTCTCCATCAGCTTTCTGAATTCAGCTGTTAGGCTAGGATTCGTTGAGCCAAAGATGATATCATCGACATAAATTTGAACGATCATAAGGTGGTTACCTTCCTTCTTGCGAAAGAAGGTTGGGTCAACCGAACCTTGTTTGAATTTGGACATCTTTAAGAATTTAATCAGCGTTTCATACCAGGCTCTCGGAGCTTGTTTCAGTCCATACACGGCTTTATCCAAAATATAACAATGATTAGGATACCTTTCATTCACGAAGCCAGGAGGTTACTCCACGTACACTGTTTCTTCAAGTTCACCATTGAGAAGTGCACATTTGACATCCATTTGGTAGACCTCAAAGTTTTTGTGGGCAGCATAGGCTAGAAATATTCTTACTGATTCCAGCCTAGCTACAGGAGCGAAAGTCTCTTCATAATCAATGCCTTCCTCCTGACAGTATCCTTTCACTACCAGACGCGCTTTGTTCCTTATAACGTTCCCTTCCTTGTCCATTTTGTTCCTAAAGACCCATTTGAGACCAACAACCGAGGCATCTGGAGGAGTTGGAATAAGTCGCCAAACTTTGTTCCTTTCAAATTCATTCAGTTCGTCTTGCATAGCTTGAACCCAATCAGAGTGATCAAGAGCAGTGTTAACTGTCTTTGGTTCAACTTTTGATACGAATGAGTTAAACATGCAGAATTCGACTTTTGAAAACAACGAACTCTGTTTTGCCTTGAGTTGTGATCGAGTCAGAACTTTTTCAGATACATCACCAACAACTTGAGAGACAGGATGATTTCTGGTCCATTGGTGAGAGGAGGGTAGTTTGGATCAAAGGTTGGATCTAGTTCAACGTTTATCATTTCTTCTGGTTCAGACTGGCTTTCATAGTCGTAAGACATATGAGCATGCTCCCCCTCGATAGATGATCTTACTGGAATGTCTTGAGAATCTTGAGCTTCAGTGGTTTCCTGTGGTGTTGAGCTTTCGGGCGTTGATGCACCTTCGGATGGTGAGGCACTTTCGGTTGGTGTGGTACTTTCTGTTGGCAAAGTGCTTTTGGGAGTGGTTTGAGACCTTAGCTCCCCCTCAACTTGTGAACTCGGCTAGGATGATGATGGTGGATCCTCCCCCTCGACTGAAGCATTGTGTTGTGGAGGGTCTTCATAACCTGATTCTCCTTCATTCATTCTCCTTGCAGCATCTTCGACAATTTGCTTTAAGTGATCTACCCTGTTGTCTGCTGCATTGGCTTCAGAAAGAGTGGCCTTCTAAGGTTCATCAAATAACTCAATGAACTTCTCGAATAGATTAGAGATCGAGGCTGTGACTTGACCAGTTTGAGGAAAGATTTCTCGAGCTGTGTCTTCGTTGGCCTTTAGCTTTTTGACATAGCTATCATCAAAAGTCACGTAGTAAGTTTCTTCTATTTTCCTCGAACGCTTGTTTAATACCCTATACGCTTTAGAAGTGAGAGAATAGCCCAGAAATATCCCTTCGTCGGCTTTGACATCGAACTTGTTGCGGTGTTCTTTAGAATTAAAAATGAAACACCGGGAACCGAACACATGGAAAAACTTCACATTTGGCTTCCTGTTGTTGATGATCTCATAAGGAGTAAGAGTGAAGCGCTTGTTGAGATACGACCTGTTTTGTGTAAAACAAGCAGTAGAAATAGCATCAGCCTAAAAATATAAAGGTAAGGAAGCGAAACTTAGCATGGTTCGGGCAGCTTCACATAGGGATCAGTTTCGTCTTTCGACAATTCCGTTCTGTTGAGGTGTGTAGGGACCTGAGAAGTTGTGACTGATTCCCTTTTCTGCCAGGAATTCTTCGAATTCTCTATTTTTGAACTCCAATCCATTGTCGCTCCTGATGTTGCGAACGATCTTCTTCAGCTGTACTTCAATCTGCTTGATGAACACTTTTAGCTTTTGAGTCACTTCAGATTTAAGCTTCAGAAAGAACACCCATGTAAAACGCGAAAAGTCATCAACAATAACAAGAATATACTTGCTACCACCGATGCTTACGATAGATGATGGACCACACAAATCGATATGATGTAATTCTAGTGGTTCAACAACTTTAGTGTTTATTATAGATGGATGACTTTGACGACTCTGCTTCCCCATTTCACATGCAGCACACAAATGATCTCTATCGTACTTGAGCAATGGAAGACCTCGAACATGACCTCCAGTAACAAGTTTGTTGATGTCTTTAAAGTTGAGATGAGAGAGTCTTCGGTGCCACAGCCAGCTTTCGTCAGATTGTGCTTTGGATAACAGGCAGATAGCTGGGTTTCCTTTGATGAGTTTGAGGTTTAAAGGAAACATTTCGCCTTTACGCTCCGATTTGAGAATAACTCTTTTCGTCTTCTTCTCAATTATTTCAGAACCTTCATCATCGAATGAGACTTTGACACCGGTACCTCCAACAAGCTGAGATACACTGATGAGGTTGTGTTGTAGTCCTTCCACGTATGCAACCTTCCTTATCGTGAAATCACCGTTTGTAATCATTCCATAGCCTTTAATGGTGCCGAAGGAGTTGTTCCCGAACATGACGTTTCCACCATTTCAAAGAGACCTGTATTCCCTTAGCTCTTCCTTCCTTCCTGTCATGTGACGTGAGCAGCCACTATCAATGTACCATTCTTCGTCAAACTGCTCATCACTGATAACCTGCAAAAATTAAGCAGATTTAGGAACCCAAAGTTTCTTGGGTCCACGTGAGCCTTTCACAGGAACAGGAATAGTATAAGAGATGTCAACTAAATATGTTCTTTTTATTAGTGTTGTTTCATCTTTCTTTTTGATGGTAAAAACTTCAATTTTATTGGGATTCGTTGCTTTCGGTTTTGACTCTGGTTTAACCTCTGAAACCTTCTGTTTTCCTTTTTGTTCAGCTGATGATTGAGAATTTTGAGAAGGAACAGAATGGAATTTAGGACGAGGTGGAGAGGAATTAGAAGCATTTGAAGAATTAGAACAGTTAGAATGAGAGAGCTTAGATTGACCCTTTTGCTTTTGATCATCAGTGGGACCGACCTTAGAGTTTTGATTTCTTTTGATTTCCGAACCGAATCTTTGCTTTCGGTTGATGTATTTCTCTGAACCGAACTTCTGCTTTCGGTTGGAATCATTTTCTGAACCGAACCTTTGCTTTCGGTTGATGTTTTTCTCTGAACCAAGCCTCTGCTTTCGGTTGTTGTTACTCTCTTGCGATTCAACAGGATTTCTTTCTGACTTTAAGTTCTTGCCTTGATGTGAGAAATAGGCATTCTGTGATTGCCAAAACTATTTTCTTTCAGAGAGATTCTTCCTGTATCTCTGATTCCTTTGACGTTTTTGATTTCTCATCTGCTTCGGTTGATGATGGATGTTAGCTTTCGGTTTTTGTTTTTCTTTAGCTTGTTCACTCTGAACTGATGAGGTCTCACTTGGGGATGTGACTTCTTTTGTAGGAATCTATTTTTCCTGAGGAATATCTTTCGTACCACTAGTACTTGGCACATCGAAGCTATCAGGTTTATTCAAAGGTTCTGGCACATATCTGCCTTTGCTTTTCCACGAAGTCCTTTCAGACAAACCTACCGTTTCATCAGCATTGTCAATGGGAGCTGACCAGAAGAACTCGTCACAGCCATCAACATTGTCTTCGTTTACAATAGCAGTGAGTTCAGCAGTCTGATGTTCGGTTACGCCTGTTACCTTGTACACCTGATTTGGAGTGGTTCTAACTTTCTGATATACTACTGCCTTCTCTGCAAGAATCGAGGACTTTTGTTGGGACATACGAGCGAACTCCACAGAATTTTCTGAAATAAGATTCTTGTGGTTTTCGGGTTCACTCTTGACAAATTCTGAGCAGTCAACTGTATCCTCTACAGAAATTTCACTCATATTGTCGTCCTCATTAAGCTCAGATGCATTTTCAACATCAATTTTATTTTCTGAGCTCAAGTTGGCGTTTAAAGAGTCAAATTTTTGTATGGTTTCGGTTCTCAGTTTCAGTTTATCATTTTCATCCAAAAGGTTCTTGAGCATGTCCTTATGGTCCTTGGACTTAATAAAAGATTCGATTTTGTCCAGTCCATACATGTACGTCGGATTAACATCCTCAGATGAAATAACACTCTCACAATTATACGCTTCAGCATCAATTTCATCCTCCTTAAACTCAAGGAAGGGTAAAATCATGCGATGAATCTTTTGTCCTATTTCACAATCCAAATGAAGCTGAGTAATATTAGTGTAAAGACGTTTTGCAATCAAACAAAAAACATTTCGCTGTTAAAAAAGCTTTAAATTGTCTCTTTGCAAATAAATGTTTTCGTCTTTTATTTTGATTAATTCCGACTCCTTCAGTTCGATCCACATCCGCTGTTCCTCACTCTTCGAAGACACCCTGCTTAATTGGTCAGTTAGGTTAGAATTGGTGACTCGAGTTTGAGTTAAACTACTATCTAGATGAGAGATTCTTGAATTAACACTTTTTAATTCTTTTACATATGAGCATTGTGGGACTTTAAATGAGATAGAAACTGATTGTACCTTCTTGATCAGTTCATCGAGCTCGTTGAATTGCAGACTGAGCGGTTTGGCTGTAAAGCACAAGTTTTGTTGCTCCTTCGTGTCTTCATTCCCACCATCAGTGTTGTATCCCCTCATCTGAGATACGTCGGACACCATCAAGCATCTTCCTCCACTGTGATGGGATTAAACCAACTTTTAATCTAAGAAGATCAATTAGATCTTGAACAAGTATATGAACTTAAAATAGTAAAAACGCAATAATAAGAACAAACAGCTTGAATCAAACGTGTCGAATGATTAAATAAAATCCTTAGAAGAGCTCGATTAAGAACATCAACTGTAAAGGATTGGAAGATTACAAGAACGATTACTGGAAAATATTGTACTCTTGATAAATCGCTATATCGATAATCTCTAGAATCTTAACCTAATATGCATGCAAGCATTAACTTAAATACTATACATAAAAGGCTCTCGGTTGGACAGGCCCAAACCGGAGAATAAAAGGCTAATCTACCGAGCCCAAAAGACGCAACATTAAAACTCTTTTCAGCCCAACAATCTCCCCCTTTGCGTCAATTTGGAGCGAGACCTTCACTTTCTACTTGGGCCGGCGGCTGAAGCTGGTACCTTCTTCTTCACGGTACTAAACAGACACTTGGTTATGGAAATGATGGTCTGTCTAAACCGGATGTACCAATTGATCATATCATTGAAGTACTTGATATCATCAGCCGAATTGTCTTTACACTGCTTGATGATGAATAATATGTGCTCCAAGCAAGTTGTAGTGTAAAGATGTTTGTCAGCTAAAGCGAAGAGACATTTCTGTCCTTCGGCTCTAGTGAACATCACAGAGTTTCGCCTAGAATCTATCTTGCCCATTTGCATTTGATTCAGATCACTGGCCGATCCCACAGGCTTGACTTTCGGTTTCTTCTTAAAAACTGTGGCAACCTCCTGATCCATTAGGGCCACCTCCATGATATAGCATGCCAGCATCCTTTTGACATGGTCTAAGATGGGACCATATTCGGCTTCGTTTGTCAGCAGGATATTGTACAAGACTATCCAATCATGAGGGTTCAGATTGGGCAGATCCGCCAGAGAGATCATGTGAGCAGTTCTTGCAGATCCTCGGATAAGCTTGAACTTGACGTTTGTGAATCTCCCCACGGCAAAAGGCTTCATCACCCGAACATTGAAAATCTTCTGGGCGCTCCATGTAAGGTATTGAGGGCGAGCGGCCTCCAGGTAGAAGTGAATGAGCTCCTTGTCAAGCTCATCGTTCGGATACGGGACTTCAGAAATGTTGGAGATGGCGTGGAAGATGAACGCCTTTCGAGTCAGTGGCATATCGAACTGCGAATCGATGGTGTTGTTGCAGTCGAACGATATCACCGGCTCGAGCCATAGTATGCTTGGAGTCTCTATGGCCTCTTTTATCAAACGATCCCTAGTCCAGGCAGGGAAGAGCAACTTTCGGCTCTCAAGGAGATCGTGGGCTTCTTTTTGCTTTCGTTCGGCTTCTTCAGCCTCACGCGCCACACGACTGCCATCACCTTCAGCATTGCGACTGTTTTTCCGTTTCAACAAGTCGGCAATGGTCTCCTTGTCTTCATCTTCATCTTCATCTTCATCTTCATCTCCTCCCTCTGCTATGTTTTTTCCCTTGTTCTTCACACCCGAACCCGAGGCATGACCAGTTGGGGGTGGTTCGGTTGTGTGAGTAGCTTCGGAGGAAGGAGGTGGTTTCGATCCTTTCTTCTCATCTCCCCCTTGTTTCGGAATGGACACGAAACTCGGAAGGCATTCAATTTTGCTTAAGAGGGCCATGGCCGGGGAGAGCTTTTCAGCGAGGGTGCGCCTCACCGAATGATTAAGGATGGGGTCGTGTGCTTCCAGGATGTTGGATAGAGCGGCGTGGACATCCGAAACACACGTCTTTATGACTTCCCTCTCGGATCGAAGAGCTTCCAATTGTTGTTCGGAGTTGGAAAGCTGCGTGCTCTTGACCTTTAGGGAAGTTGTTTTACTCGCCAGAACGTCCATCAGAGAGTTCTCTGCCGCAAGATCCTCTTGTAGTTTTGCCAGACGGGCATCGATGGAGGCACGGAGTGCCGAGTTGTCGTCGCTGATATTTTGTCGGAGGGTAGCGAACGAAGTCAACTCCGTCGAGACGAACTTGGCCAATTGCTGAACAATCGGTTCCAGAGTTGTCTTTGTGGCATTGGCGCTTTCCTGCAGAGACTTCAGCAGGTTAGAAGCGTCGGAGAATAGTTTATCGACTTTTTCGGTCGCAGCCTCACAAGCTCGGGTGGAGGCGTCTATCGCAGCAGTTGCTGAGGCCACTGAGTCATGTTGAGCCCTGGAGAAGGCATCAACTATCTTCTGAAGGGCAGCTTCAGATAAGGAGGACTGCTGGTTGGAAGAGGAGGCGAGAAGTTGATCAACCTTCTCGTTAAGCTCGCGGAGATGCTTCTTTGTCACTGGAGCATCATCCTCCTCATCACTCTGAACTTGAAACGGACTATAGTAGACCGAATCAAAGTTCATGTGATCACCACCAAGGTATTGATCATCGCCATCGGAGGCGTCTTCTGGAGATTGAGGTGGTGGTGAAGCTGGGGGTGTTGTGGGTTTGGTTGGTTCAGGTTGAGTGGGTGGGGGGTTAGTTTCGGGTGGTGGTGGTGTATGGGTTTCGGTTTGTGGAGGTTCGGTTACGGGAGGGGTTTCGGTTACAGGTGGTGTTTCGGTTGATGTGGTGAATATGGGTGGGGGTATAGGGAATGAGGTTGGTGGTATAGTAGGGTTTATGGTGGGAATGGAAATAGGTATTGTGGGTGGAGGGGAAGGAACTGGGGATTGGTGAAGTTCCATCTCCGGGGTTGGGGACCGAGGGGGTGTGTTGCCTCGTTGTGGAGATTCGTCTCCTTGTGAGCCCTCAGAGTCCGAACTCCCACCTTCGGATTCGCTTGAAGAGGAGGGTATGAGGAACTTTCGTTTCGGTTGGGTCTTCCTCCTTTTCGGTTGTGGGGATGAAGCAGGTTTCTGTTGTTTACGCTTCTTTGGAGAAGGTCCCTTTGGAGCTTTGGACACTTGCTTTACCTTGTCACCCTTTTTGCCCCTGGCCACCGGTTTGTCGGCATCATGAATTGATCGCAGCATGTCCGGTGTCAGTTCCCTCGGACCAGTTTGGCGAAACTCCTTGATCGTTCTGATCAATCTGCTATCTGCTGGCACATCAGCATACATCGACTCCGGGATAGAGCCAATGAAGGAGAATTTCGATGCATCGGATACGATGATCTTCTTGGTATGAAAGGTACCAATAGAAGACATCGGTGCACCGTCGGCTGTGGGAACGTTAAACTTGTCCATAGCCCATCTGGTGATCAAGATCCAGAACCGGGCCAGCGACACCTCGGAGTGTCGGGAAGAGGAAGAGAGGCTCTGAACCAGTTGTTGCCAAAGGACAAATCCATAGTCCAGATTGATCCCGTTGTACACCCCATACATAATTGTCAGGAAAAGACGACTGGCCCCGTCCGATCCTGAGCTCCTTTCTGACAGTCCCTTGAAGAGAACTATAAATAACCCATTCCACTGGGGCGGTAGGCAGGACTTCTTGAACCTTGCGACGGAGGTAAGAACTTCCGTGTAGCCCATGTTGTAGAACATGTTGTAGAGCATACCAACCGGAATCGTCTCCGGGTGAACACGCGATGGGTCAGCAGCAAACCCAAGCATGGTGCAGAAGCGGGGACGAGAAATCGACGTCTTGTGTTCCGCCACTTCGAAAAAGACCCTGTCGACGGCCTTGTCGTAGTAAGCCGTTGCGTAGACCTGAGATAAGGCCACCATTGGCACCGTTTCAATCCGTGACAGTGCAGGAGCAAGCTGGGAGTATTTGAGACACTCGATGACCGGCGACATATAAGAATCATACGCCAGTGGGTTGAGATCAATCACGAGGCATTGCTGAGGACGGATTGGAAGAATCTGAGAAGTAGCATGGACGGAAGAGGATTCAGCCATTGTTGCAGGTTTGGAGAAGAAGATAACCGGGAGAGAGTTTGGAAGTATTTTTGCTTTGGAAATTATGGGGCAGTAAAGAGGTAAAAGGTGGTGTTGATGGGTTTTTATAGTAGGTGATAGGAGAGAGAAAGATCGTTTCAAATCTCTTATGGAAATACGAAACGGGTGTTTTTGGACTGACTGATTGGTGACAGTTGGGACGTGCGATGATCACGTAGGAGAGAGAGTGTCAGATTCCTAGGATCACGCCGCCCAGTAAGCGCCGGTTCAGAGAAAGAAATCGTTTCCATTTCCACACGCGCCTGTAACTTCAGAGATATGACGCTTCGACATTGCACACGCGTCCTCAGGTGTCAGAAAAAGCGCGGCCGTTTCAAATTCACGCGCCCTCCTTTTTACCGTCGTTTGAATTTCTATCCTTTTAACTCCCGCCGAGTCAGCAACTTTTTGTCTTATCCCCTTTTAAACGGCTGTTTCCAATTAATGATCCACGTGTCTAATTTTTGACCACAACTTCATTTGTAACCATCCAGTAAATAGCCAGCCTGTAAAATAATTAGTAACGGAATTTTTGAAAATCTAGGATTTTCGTGCAAAGAGTGTAAAAGAAAAAAAAGAAATAAAGCAACTCTTTTTAGGATAATCTGTGATGTCCATAAGGACACGAAACTGATGATCCCGGGCACGAATCTCTTCCTTCAAGGTCCAGAAGAACCTCAAAGTGTTAATGTGGAATCCCGTTGAAGTACGATCAAACATCTATTAAGAAATGTTGAAAGGCTTCTTTTAATTAGGCTAATTAATGGTGGTTTCGCTTTGATTCAACAATGCAATTCTTGATATAAGAACGAATGTGAACAAAGTACTTGTGAGACCAGTGTAGTCTGTTGAACAAGTAGGTTTGAGTTGATTTTGTAGTGGCTTGGATTAATATGAAATCTCAGATAAAAATTTAAAACTGGATCCCATGGGAAGAAATGTTATGGTGTGTAACAATTTCATTGGAATCACGCAAAAAAAATGGAGATTTCATGAAGGTACATTCGTCAATTCATTGGTGAAAACTTGATCAAGTTAATTGGTCACCGTCAATTCGTTGGTGTTGAATTTTGGGTTTCACTCAGCTCGTAGTGGCACGAAGTTAAGATCATAAACACAGATGTTGTGTAACCATAAACCTCAGTGGTAGTTTCTGAGAGTCTCAAGGGTTACAGTGATGAAATGAATGTTATGGAGAAGTGTAATGGGGATTGTGAAAGAAGACATAGTACCTCTGCTGCGAACAAAAGGACCAAGCAGGAGACTCTGAACTCATGTGAGAAAAGAGTGAGGTAGCTCACGATTAGAATAAATGAGTTAGCCTTATTGGGAAGACAAGGTTTGTGTATACCAGGTCATGAAGGCTATTATTCAAAATCTTATGAGGCTTGGGACACATACAGCAGCATGCTTCTAGGGACACTTAAGTAAGTCATCAAATAGATCCCCATAAACGAATGAGCACACAAATAAATAAAATATTTTTGCAGTTTTTGAAATTTATAATAAAAAAAAACAGTAATAGATAAAAATAAAAAGTAAGAGTTAAAATAAAAATAAGACCAAAAAAAAAAAAACTCTGGAAAAAAAATGAAAAACCGAACCCGAACGTTCGGTTGGTTTCGGTTGGAAAAAGTTGAAAAACCGAACCCGAACCTTCGGTTGGTTTCGGTTCAGGAAAATTTTGAAAAACCGAACCCGAACCTTCGGTTGGTTTCGGTTTTTGAAAATTTTGAAAAACCGAACCCGAACCTTCTGGAGGTTTCGGTTTTGGAAAATTTTTAAGAAACCAAGGAGTTTAGATATGCAATATGAAAAAAACTTTTTACACAAAGAAAAACAAATTTTGCACAAGAAATATACAACTCAGAAAAACTACCTTTGAAGTAATGAGCGAGTGAGATGGTTGAACCGAACCCGAACGTTCGGTTGGTTTCGCTTCTTACGTTTGAGATTGAGAGGTAGTGTGAGGTACTGACTCTGATTCCATCATACCTAGCCCTTGCAATATTTTATTGAATGATGCTTCTGGAAGAGCTTTGGTAAAGACGTCAGCCAGTTGATCAGTGGTTCTTACGAAGTGAACTTCGACATTTCCATCTTCCACATGATCTTTGATGAAGTGATACCTCAGTGCTATGTGTTTGGTTTTAGAGTGTTGCACTGGGTTATGACAGATCCTAATTGCACTTTCAGAGTCACAATATAGTGGGATCTTCTTCATATTGAGTCCATAGTCTCGAAGTTGACTCTGGATCCAAATCACTTGTGATGTGCAGGATGCAGCGGCAATGTATTCCGCTTCTGCAGTAGACAGCGACACACATGTTTGCTTCTTGGATTGCCAGCTGACCAACTTCCCATCAAGAAATTGACAGCCACCAGTTGTGCTTTTGCGGTCGAGTCCACATCCTCCAAGGTCAGCATCAGAATAGGCTTGAACGAAGAAGCCTGAATTGGATGGATACCATAGACCTAAGGAGGCGGTTCGCTTGAGATAGCGTAGGATGTTCTTCACTGCCAGCATGTGAGGTTCGCGTGGGTTAGCCTGAAATCGAGCACAATAACACACAGAAAACATGATATCAGGCCTGCTAGCAGTTAGATACATCAGTGAGCCTATCATTTGACGATAGAGCGTGATGTCGACAGCCGGTTTGTCTAGAGAAGGGGTAAGCTTGGTGCCGAATGCCATTGGGACTTTGACTTTTGAGTCTCCCATCATGCCAAACTTTGATAGGAGAGTCTTCGTGTAAGCTTCCTGATTGATAAAGATGCCTTCGGGTCCCTGTCTTATATTTAAACCAAGGAAAAAATTAATAGGACCCATTGAGCTCATTTCAAACTTAGTCTCCATCAACTTTCTGAATTCAGCTGTTAAGCTGGGATTCGTAGAGCCAAAGATGATGTCATCGACATAAATTTGAACTATCATAAGGTGGTTACCTTCCTTTTTGCGAAAGAAGGTTGGGTCAACCGAACCTTGTTTGAATTTGGACATCTTTAAAAATTTTGTAAGCGTTTCATACCATGCTCTCAGAGCTTGTTTAAGGCCGTACACAGCTTTATCCAGAATATAGCAATGATTTGGATACATTTCGTTCACGAACCCAGGAGGTTGCTCCACATACACAGTTTCTTCAAGTTCTCCATTGAGAAATGCACACTTGACGTCCATTTGGAAGACCTCAAAGTTTTTGTGAGCAGCATAGGCCAGAAATATTCTAACCGATTCTAGCCTAGCTACTGGAGCGAACGTCTCTTCGTAATCTATCCCTTCCTCCTGACAGTATCCCTTGACAACCAGACGAGCCTTGTTCCTTATGACATTACCTTCCTTGTCCATTTTGTTTCTAAAAACCCATTTGAGACCAACAACTGAAGCATCCGGAGGAGTTGGAATGAGGCGCCAGACTTTGTTCCTTTCGAACTCGTTCAGTTCGTCTTGCATTGCTTGAACCCAATCAGAGTGATCGAGGGCAGTGTTCACTATCTTCGGTTCAACTTTCGATACAAATGAGTTAAACATACAAAACTCAACCTTTGAGAATAAGGATGTCTGTTTTGCCTTCAGTTGAGATCGGGTCAGAACCTTTTCAGATACATCACCAACTACTTGAGAGATAGGATGATCTCTGGTCCATTTTGTAAGAGGAGGGTAATTCGGATCGAAGGTTGGATCTAGTTCGGCGTTGATCATCTCTTCTGGCTCAGATTGACTATCAAAATCAAGCATCATATCATCATGCTCCCCCTCAATTGATGAGTCTTGAGAAACATGAGGTTCAGGGGTTTCTTGCGGTGCTGGACTTTCAGGCACTGAAGCACCTTCTTTTGGAGGGGCACCTTCGGTTGGAGAGGTACCTTCGGTTGGTGAAGGACCTTCGGGTGAAGTGGTAGAGCTTTGCTCCCCCTGGACTTGTGAGCTTAGCTCCCCCTCGTCATGAGAACTTGGCTCCCCCTCAACGGAAGCAGTGTTGGTTGGAGATTCATCAGTGAGCGATTCTCCTTCATGCATTCTTTTTGCAGCATCTTCGACAATCTGCTTCATATGATCTATTTTGTTGTCAGCTGCACCTGCTTCGGAGAGAGAAGCTTTTTCTGGTTCATCAAAGAGTTCCAGAAATTTCTCGTACAAATTGGCGATTGAGACTGTGACTTGGCCAGTTTGAGGAAATATTTCCCCGGCAGTGTCATCTATGGCCTGTAGCTTCTTGACGTAGTTATCGTCGAAGGTCACATAGTATGTCTCTTCAATCCTTCTTGATCATTTGTTTAGGACCCTGTACGCCTTGGATGTGAGAGAGTAACCCAGAAAAATTCCCTCGTCGGCTTTGACATCAAACTTGTTGCGGTGTTCTTTAGAGTTAAAGATGAAACACCTTGAGCCAAAAACGTGGAAAAATTTCACATTGGGCTTCCTGTTGTTTAATATCTCATATGGTGTGAGCGTGAATCGCTTGTTGAGATAGGACCTGTTTTGTGTATAACAAGCAGCAGAAATAGCGTCAGCCCAAAAATAAAGAGGTAAGGAAGCGAAACTTAACATAGTTCGGGCAGCTTCACACAGAGATCGGTTTCGTCTTTCGACTATCCCGTTCTGCTGTGGTGTGTAGGGAGCTGAGAAATTATGGCTAATTCCCTTTTCTGCAAGAAACTCTTCAAACTCCCTGTTCTTGAATTCGAGACCATTGTCGCTCCTGATGTTTCGAACGACCTTCTTGAGCTGGACTTCAATTTGCTTGATAAACACTTTCAGCTTTTGAGTCGCTTCAGATTTGAGCTTTAGAAAGAACACCCATGTAAATCGAGAGAAGTCATCAATGATAACAAGAATGTACTTGCTACCACCGATGCTTTCAATAGATGAAGGACCATACAAATCGATATGAAGCAATTCGAGTGGTTCAACAACTTTTGTGTTAATTATGGATGGGTGACTTTGATGACTCTGCTTTCCCATTTCGCATGCAGCACATAAATGCTCTCTGTCAAACTTGAACAATGGAAGACCCCTAACGTGACCTCCAGTGACAAGTCGGTTGATATCTTTGAAATTGAGATGAGAGAGTCTTCTGTGCCACAACCAGCTTTCGTCGGATTGAGCTTTTGATAGCAGACATATGGCTGGGTTCCCTTTGATGGGTTTCATGTTCAGAGGAAACATTTCACCCTTTCGCTCTGACTTCAGAATCACTTTCTTTGTCTTTTTCTCTATGATTTCAGAACCTTCATCATCGAATGAAACTTTGAGACCTGTACCTCCGACAAGCTGAGATACACTGATGAGGTTGTGTTGAAGTCCTTCCACATAGGCCACCTTCCTTATGGTAAAATCACCATTCGTTATCATCCCATATCCCTTTATAGTGCCGAAAGAGTTATTTCCAAACTTAACGTTGCCACCATTTGCAAGAGATCTGTATTCCCTGAGCTCCTCTTTCCTCCCTGTCATGTGACGCGAGCAGCCACTGTCGATGTACCATTCTTCGTCAAACTGCTCGTCACTTATAACCTGCAAAAATTAAGCAGATTTAGGAACCCAAAGTTTCTTGGGTCCATGTGAGCTTTTCATGGGAACAGGAATAGTAAGAGAGATGTCAACTAGATATGTTCTTTTAATTAGAGTTGTTTCATCTTTCTTTTTAATGGTGTAGACTATTATTTTGTTAAGATTGGGTTTGTTCGCTTTGGACTCAGGTTTGGATTCATTGATCTTCTGCTTTCCCTTCTGTTCAGCAGATGGATGAGGTTTTTGAGAACCAACGGAACTAGTGTTAGAGCGAGATGGAGATGAATGGTTGGAAGTAGAAGAACGAGAAGGATTAGGAAGAGAGGATTTGGATTTGGATGGATAAGTCTTCCTTGCTGATGACTCTAGGTGACCCTTTTGCTTTTGATCGTTGGTGGGGCGGACCTTCGAGTCTTGTTCTCTTTTGACTTCAGAGCCGAACCTCTGCATTCGGTTTGCCCTGAGGAAGTGGAAGGAGTATCTGATGAAGGAATGTCTTCTTTTGCTGAACTATCAACCTCTTGAGGAATTTGTTTGGTACCACTGGTGCTTGGTTCACTGAAATTATCAGGCTTGTTCAAGGGTTCAGGTATGTACCTCCCTTTCTTCATCCAGGAGGTTCTTTCAGAAAGACCAACGGTTTCGTTTCCTTTATCAATAGGAGCTTCCCAGAAATACTCATCACAGCCATCAGCATTGTCTTCGTTAACAATAGCTGTGAGTTCAGCTGTTTGATGTTCGGTTACTCCAGTCACCTTGTATACTTGATTTGGAGTGGTCCTGACCTTTTGATACACAACAACCTTTTCTACTAATTTCGGGGACTTTTGTTGGGACAATCTAGCGAATTCCACAGAGTTTTCAGAAATAAGATTTTTGTGGTTTTTAGTTTCGCTTTTAACAAATTCTGAGCAGTCAACCGTATTCTCTACAAAAATTTCACTCATGTTTTCGTCCTCGTTAAGCTCAGATGCATTTTCAACATCGATTTTGTTTTCTGAGCTTACGTTGGCGTTTAGAGAGTCAAATTTTTGCATGGTTTCGGTTCTCAGTTTAAGTCGGTCATTTTCGTCCAAAAGGTTTTCGTCCAAAATGAAGGACTCAATTTTGTCCAGTCCATACATATAGGTTTGATTGACATCATCAGACGATATCACACTCTCACAATTGTAAGCTTCGGCATCTATTTCATCCTCCTTGAATTCTAGAAAGGGCAAAATCATGCGATGGATCTTTTGACCTATCTCACAGTCCAAGTGAAGTTGAGTAATATTGGAATACAAACGTTTAGCTATTAAACAGAAAACATTTCGTTGTTTTAACAATTTCAAATTGTCTCTCTGCAAATAAATGTTTTCGTCTTTAACTTTAATTAATTCCAACTCTTTTAACTCAATCCACATTCTCCGCTCCTCACTCTTCGACGCCACCCTGCTTAATTGATCAGTCAGGTTAGAATTGGTGACTCGAGTTTGAGTTAAGCTACTATCTAAATGAGAAATTCTTGTGTTAACGTTTTTTAGTTCTTTCTCGTAAGAGGATGGTGGTACTTTAGATGAAATAAAAGCAGATTGTACCTTCTTTATCAGTTCATCGAGTTCATTGAACTGCTGGCTAAGTGGTTTGGCCGTAAAGCACATATCCTCCTGCACCTTCGGTCCATTGCTTCCTCCATCGGTATTGTATCCTCTCATCTGAGATACGCCAGACACCATGAAGCATTTTCCACCACTGCTTTCCTCCTTAGCCATATAAGCCTTTCCATGAGTAGGCTTCCTCACTTCTTCGTCTTCTGAGTCAGTAGACCAAACTTCGGTGCTACCGAACTCATCGTCATTAACCAAACCCTGCACAATAAGAGCATTAATAGAAGGGTTAGCGGTAGACTTTTTCTTTCTCAACTCATCCAATCTCTTCTGCAACACGGCTTCCTCATCCTTTCCATCGTCCTTTTCAGCCATCTTCTTAAGAACACAGTCCTTAGCGTAGTGGTTCTTGCCACCACAATAGAAGCAGCTTACTCCGGAATCGCCATCTGCCTTCGGTTCCTTCTTGGGCTCCTCAGCTTTCGGTTCATTGTTTGCTTTTTCTGAGCTGTAACTCCCCTGCCAGTTTCGGTTTTTGTTGCTGGGGAATCTCTTCTTTATGAACCTCTTAGGATTGGATACCATCATGGCATAATCCTCAGTTGAGAGGTCATATTCTTCCAAGTTGAGCTCTTCATCCTCCATCACGGCTTTACTTTTGGATAGGAGGGCCAACGAACCAAGACTTGAGACAACATTCTTCTCTTGAACCACAATCTTCTCTTGGGACTTTAGAATACCCACCAGTTTCGCCAAAGAATATGATTTAAACTGTTCATGGGCTTTGACTGTGGAAACAACTGCTCTCCATTCAGATCGTAGTCCGTTCAAGAAAGTAACCTTTTGTTCGATGAGCATCCTTTCAATGTCGTGTTTGATCATCTTGCTGAGAAGATGATTGAAGCGATCAAACGTCTGGGTCACAGTTTCTTTGGCCCTTTGCCTGAATTCACCAAATTCAGATAGAAGCAAGGTTTGGATGGAATGTTCAAGATCTTCGTCTGTGGAATACAGTTCGCGAAGTCTATCCCACACTTCCTTCGCCGTAGTGCATGAGCTGACCAGTCTGAATGTATCGGACTGAAGGGCAAATCTGATCAACCTTAGTGCCTTAATATTGCACTGAAATTTATCTTTTTCATCTTGCGCAATATTCGTCACGTCCTTAAGCAGATCGTTGTACTCTTTTTGCGTCTTAATGATTCTGGATGTAGCAGAATGAGAAAACGGTCCATTGATGATGGCTTCCCATATGAGAAAACCATTGTCCTCCGATCCAATCACGTAATCTTCAAAATGATGCGCCCATACTTCATAGTCATGGGTGTACAAGATTGGAATCTTTGTCGTCGAACCGATGCTGTTGGAAATATTAATAGGGTTTGATTGCGTCGCGTCCATAATGATCGTAAAAACCTGTTCAAAGATCAGACTTGTAATAAAGCAGATTAGGGCAAAACAATAAATACTAAGATACGTCAATTAAGATGACGGCTCAATAAATATCGATGATTGCGGAAAACCCTAATGGAAATCTTTTTCACAGAAAATATGTGTATCGATTACACAGCCTCCTGCTCTGATACCAATTGGTGGGATTAAAACAACTTTTAATCTAAGAAAATCGATTAGATCTTGAACAAGTATATGAACTTAAAATAGTAAAAACGCAATAATAAGAACAAACAGCTTGAATCAAACGTGTCGAATGATTAAATAAAATCCTTAGAAGAGCTCGATTAAGAACATCAAATGTAAAGGATTGGAAGATTACAAGAACGATTACTGGAAAATATTGTACTCTTGATAAATCGCTATATCGATAATCTCTAGAATCTTAACCTAATATGCATGCAAGCATTAACTTAAATACTATACATAAAAGGCTCTCGGTTGGACAGGCCCAAACCGGAGAATAAAAGGCTAATCTACCGAGCCCAAAAGACGCAACATCAAAACTCTTTTCAGCCCAACACACTGATCTCTTCTTTCGCCACATAAGCCTTTCCATGAGAAGGCTTCCTCACTTCATCATCTTCAGATTCGGTTGACCAGACCTCCACACCACCGAACTGATCATCAACTACCGAACCCTGCACAATTAACGCATTCATAGGAGGGTTAGCAGTAGATTTCTTCTTCCTGATTTCATCTAGCTTTTTTTGCAGCAAAGCTTCTTCATCCTTTTCCTCATCCTTTTCTGCCATCTTTTTGAGGACGCAATCTTTTGCATAGTGGTTCTTTCCTCCACAATAATAGCAGCTCACTCCCGAATCTCCTTCAGCCTTCGGTTCCTTCTTTGACTCTTCAGCCTTCAGTTCATCTTTGACCTTTTCAGAACTGTAACTCCCTTGCCAATTTCGGTTCTTTTTTGTGGGGAATCTCTTCTTGATGAACCTATTGGGGTTGGACACCATCATAGCATAGTCCTCAGAAGTGAGGTTATAGTCATCCAAGTTGAGGTCTTCGTCCTCCATCACCGCTTTGCTTTTGGACAGGAGGGCCAACGAACCTAGGCTTGAAACCACATTCTTCTCCTGTAACACGATCTTTTCTTGGGATTTTAGGATGCCCACCTGTTTCGCCAAAGAATAGGATTTGAATTGCTCGTGTGCTTTAACTGTGGACACAACTGCTCTCCACTCAGATCTGAGTCCGTTCAAAAACGTAACCTTCTGCTCAATAAGCTTCCTTTCGATGTCGTGTTTGATCATCTTGCTAAGAAGATGATTGAAGCGATCGAACGTTTGAGTCACAGTTTCTTCGGCTCCTTGCTTGAATTCACCAAACTCTGACAAGAGTAAGGTTTGAATGGAGTGTTCAAGATCTTCATCTGTAGAGTACAATTCACGTAGCCTGTCCCATATCTCTTTTGCAGTCGTGCATGAACTCACCAGCCTAAAAGTATCGGATTGAAGAGCGAATCTGATCAATCTTAACGCTTTGATATTGCACTGAAATTTATCTTTTTCGTCTTGCGCAATATCTTTAACATCTTTCAGAAGATCATTATACTCCTTTTGGGTTTTAATAATCCTTGAAGTTGCTGAATGAGAAAAAGGTCCAGAAACGATTGCTTCCTAGATGAGGTATCCATTATCCTCAGATCCTATAACATAATCTTCAAAGTGATGCGCCCAGACTTCATAATCATGGGTGTACAGGATGGGAATCTTCGTTGTTGATCCAATGTTGTTCGACATATTAATGGGATTAGATTGCGACTCGTCCATAATTGATCGAATAACCTGTTCAAAGATCAGACTTGTAATATATCAAATTAGGGCAAAACAATAAATATCGAGATACGTCAATTATGAGATGACAACTCAATAAATATCAATGAATGCGGAATAACCCTAATCGAAACCTTTTTCACAGAAAAGAAGTGTATCGATTACACAGCCTCCTGCTCTGATACCAATTGATAAGTTATAAACTAACTTGAAGATCGATTAGATCTATAAAACAGGTAAAGAAATAAACAAATAAACAACAAGAACATAGGAATGGATCAAAAGATGTCGAATGATTAATCAACCATCCTCAGAAGAGCTCGATAAAGAACTTCTACTGTAGAGGATTTAGGGTTTACAAGAACGATGAATAAAATATGTAAAGCTATCGTAATTGCTATCGATCGTTCTCTAGATCATTAACCTAATATGCATGCAAGCACATTAATATATACTAAACCCTATCAGCTCACGGTTGGACAAGCCCAAACCAGAGTACAAAACATGGACTATAAACCGAGCCTAATGACGCAATACAAAATAAATCTGCTACCCAACATTGAATATACACATGGACTCGGCGAGTACCATGAATGGACTCGGCGAGTCTACTGTTCAGAATGCAGTTTTTCGATATTTTTCAGCAATTTGCATCAAGTATTCAAGAAAACAAGCCTAGTCTCTGATACCACTGTTGGGTTTTGAGCAATCTAACACTTCCTAAGTGTGCATGCAACCCTAATAAACTTTGGATCTATGTTTTCTTCTAAAATACATGCAAATAATAACTTCCAAGGTTTCTTCCTAACTAGCATAGCATAAGGATTATGAATCATAAAAGTACTAGTAGAAATACATACCTTTTGATGATGGTTGATTGTTTGGAGTTTGAGAGCCAAGCACCAATAGTGTGAATGCCTCGAATGGAATCACAAATTACCACAAACACTTGGAAAACTTTGAGAGAGTAGTATACTTTCTTATGAAATCAGTCACCAATAAGTCTCACACTACTAGTGTCTACCCTTAGGCCCTATTTCTTGCATCATATGCTTCTTTATATAGTGTGCATGGTTAGGGTAAAACCCTAATAACCCATGTCTTTTCCTTTCCAAGGATCCATGGGTTAAAAGCTCCATGGATCATCCATGGACTTCCATATTAGCTTAGCCCATTAACAAATGAGTATTAGCCCACACTATATAAAATATAATAGCCCATAATTTAATCAGTCTTCTTTTTAATCTCAAAATTAATTCATAATTAATTTAAGACTAAAACTAATTAAATAACATGACTTCATATTAATATATTATAACTTATAATATATTAATAAATCGTAAGTATACAATTCTCATAAAATTATCCATAAATCGTTTGGGTGAAGTGCAACCCAAATGGACCATGCCGGGTCGGGTCAAGTATGTACCAAATAAGTTATGGACTTAGACACCTTATCCAACACAAACATGTGCACATATATCAGCTAATCACATAATAGTCTATAGACAGACAAACTGATATAACCGATCATAGCAACATATAACATCTTATCTACCAGGATACTGATCTAACAGATCATAACAACATATAACATCATATCTGCTAGCATACTAATCTAACGGGTCATAACAACATATAACATCCTATCTACCAGGATACTGATCTAACAAATCATACAATACTCGAGCATAGAACATATCAGGATAGCAATCCAAACGGGTCGGCCTTGGTGCCTTAGACCCTTAAGTATAGTGAGAAAAACTCACCTCTCAGTTGTAAAATCGAAGTGATAATCTCAAACTCTCAAACCACGGCCACGAACTCCACCACCTATATTTACCATAGGATCATTTCCATAAATTTCCAATTTACTAAAATACCTAGAAGTTAACCAGTTAACCCTTGGTCAAGGTCAACAGTCCATGTTGACCCGACTCGTCAAGTGCAGTTCACCGACTCGTCGAGTCCTTCCTGAACTCAAGAAGTCGTGAAATCCCCCTTTGACTCGTTGAATTTCCCTCTAACTCGCCGTGTTCATGCATGTTCAAAAGTCGGGAAAACCCTACCTGACTCGCCGAGTCCATTCAGAAATCCTTGCACAAAAATCTTCATCGGACTCGCCAAGTTGGGCATGAACTTCTTCGAGTCCCTTCAGTCCTTTCTGCGTGCAGACAATTTTTAAGCCACTTTATAAGTCCATAATGCAGATCCAAGCTCCTAAGGCATACTTCTTACGTAAAGTTGCAAACTTTACGTACATGCAAGGTGATAATGGCCGAAATCAAGCTAAAGAAAGGTTCTAAGGGATGAAGAAGGTATTAACTCACTAAAGGCTGAAACTTTATGATCTTGCAGACCAAGATAAGCCTAGATCAGAAGTTGCAACTTCAGATCATGCCTAATACCCTAAATAACATATCAACATGGAAAAAGTGGCCCTAATCTCATACATGCATAGATCTAGATAGAAGAAGGTCAAGGTAACAAATTGTTACCTCAAAAACAATGCTAAGATGAAAAAGAACTCAGATCTACAGCCTTACTCTTGTTACAAGCTTGAGTACTTCAAGATCTTATTCCACAATCCACCACAAGGCTTAATATCACATTATAAGAGAGAAAAACGGCGATTTAGGGTTTATGGATTCAAAGGAGGCTAATGACCCTTTAAATAGGGTGCAAAACCCCGGAAACTAGGGTTTCATCCTCCAGCTCTAACTCGTCGAGTCATGCCTCCGACTCGGTGAGTTGGTCACTTAAACATGGGGCCAAAAATGGTCCTACTCGACGAGTCAGGGCATCCAACTCATCGAGTAGACCTTCCAATATGAAAATAAAGCTGTAAAATTAATTCTTGAGAGTCGGGGCATTAAATTAGGGATGCTAAGGAGCTTAAATATGAATCAAACTGTGACATCCCCAAAATCTCGGCCAGAAAAGACCGATTTTCATTTATGCTTTTAAAATAATTTCAGAGTAAATCCTTTTGATCTGAAAGAGTTGCGGAATTTGTTCCCAAAAACAAAACATGATAAAACAATGTTTACCAAAGCATTTCATAAAAAGAAATGTATTTTCATTATATAATCCAAAACTCAGGGTGTCATGTTCCGATACAAACCAATAAGCATAAACGATAACATTACAAGTCATTCAACAAATATATACGTATACAGACTTGTAAACAAAACAACTTGATGGTTCATCCATCTTATGCCCCTGCGCCACTTCCTGTAATACAAATAAAACTGAGTGGGTCAGGCTTGGGAGCCTGGTGAGCATATAGGGTTTTCAACCCACAATATATAATTATATTTAATTCCACCAACCAACAATAACCCAATTACCCATTCCCGTTATTCTCACTTTATGTCCCTAAAATAACTAACACAAGGGACCTAGTCTAAGAATATTTCATCGGGGCGACAACACATGCTTCGGGGGTTCCTCAGCAATATAAGTCAAATAAGGCAACCATGAGGGGGATGGAGTACAGCGAATGAACACCCAAGTTCATTAACACCTACAGGTGGCGGGCCTGCTAATGTTCCACAAGACTGTCTAGAAAAGTCCGTGGTCGTCATCTAAACTCTGCTAGATGACTAAATCAAACAACAACGAGGCCTCTCATCTGTTTATTACACACCAACTATCTACCCATGTTCTACCAAACATATTAGTAGATAAAAATATACATTTTTATACATAGTTTATAAAACTTGTATACCATGCTTTAATCAATACATATTCCACATAACAGATGAGGCACACACACATAACACGTATTTCATAGAGAAATAATCAGATCTATAAGATAGAAGAAAGTGAATACACATTCACACATATAAACAACAATATACTTAATACACTCAAACCATACTTGTATTATTATCGTGTTTATGAAAGGTAGTATACACTCACTTGATCAGAAGATGATCGGACAGCACTACGGCTTACAGAAGTAGTAATCCTCAACAGATCTAGAAGATCTCTACAAAAATCGAACTTCTCGTGGACAGAGCTTTGGCTCGGGAATCGCACTTCTTGGGATCTTCGGGATCTCGGGACTTGCTTCGGGACTCGAGAATATTACCGGGGCTTCGGGGTACTTCTGGCATGCAAACCGAGGTAAAACGGGAGAGATAAGAGAGAAAGATAGCAAAGGAGTCGGCTGCCTTCGGATCCTATTTATAGAGGCTGGAACCTCGGAGTACGCGGGGCGTACACCTCGGATCGTCATGGCTTAAGTATCCGAAATACTCGAGTGCGAATGTCGACATACCTCGGTGTACGCGGGGCATAGGCTAGTACGCGGGGCGTACTTCGGATGAGTCCGATGACCCGTCTTCGGATAATACCGAGATTTAATAATTAAATTTAATTATTAATTATTTAATAAACTTCAAAAATTCATATCTTCTTCATACGAACTCCGTTTTCGACGTTCTTTATATCCACGCGAAGGTGAGACTACGTTCTACAACTTTCGTTTAGACTCCGTCGGCTAATTTAACTTTATTTTTATTATTTATTTTTAGTAGGTCGGGATAGAAAAACTTCGTTACAAATTCATAACTTCTTCGTTTGACGTCCGTTCTCGCCTAACTTTTCATCGCTTCGATACCAACAACGAGATCTTCGATTCTCGTTTAGATCGATTCGACTAAAAACCGCTCGATCTCAATTCGAGTAATTTGGGCTGCATATCGCTAAGTCGAAACTTCAGAAAATCATAACTTCCTCATACGAAGTCCGATTCTGGCGCTCTTTATATATTCGGAAACCTCGTTTCAACTACTACAACATTATCCAAAGATATCAAGTTTATTTTACACTTAAATTTTGACGCTCATTTTATTCTTAATTAATCAAATCACATAGTTAAGCAATTAAGCACAAAACACATAATACTAAAATAATATACTTATATTATTTCAAAACGGGTTACAAAAGTTAACCTAGACTATTACATCAACAAAAATGCCTAGCCTGGAAACGCAGGCGTTACAATTCTCTCCCCCTTAGGATGATTCCGTCCCCGAAATCACACATCAACAAACAAATGCGGATAGCGACTCAACATTTCACTCTCCGATTCCCAGGTGAGATTTGACCCATTCGTACGTTTCCAACGAACCAGCACTAATTCGACCATCTTGCGTCGCAACTTCTTAGTCTTTCGGTCAACAATTGACTCTGGTTCTTCAATTAACCTCTTGTTTTCATCAATTCTCAATTCAGAAATTGGAATTATATCAGGAACTTCTCTCGTGAACTTCCTCAAATAACACACATGAAAAGTGTTGTGAATTCCATTCAGTTCCTCTGGTAGTTCAAGCTTGTAAGCTTGGATCCCAATCCTCTGAAGAACTTTAAACGGTCCAATAAACCTTGGACTCAGCTTTCCCCTTTTACAAAATCTTATAAGTGCCTTCCACGGCGAGACTTTAAGCAAAACCGAATCTCCAATTTCAAAAGTCATCGGTCTTCGCTTCTTATCAGCATAACTCTTTTGACGATCTTGAGCGGCTAACATTCTTTCTGTAATTACTTTCAACCTTTTAGCGGTTTGATGGACCATCTCGGGACCCATAAACTGCTTTTCCCCAGCCTCAACCCAACAAGACGGTGTACGACAATTCTGTCCGTACAAAGCTTGATAAGGTGCCATCTTTATGCTCGAGTGGAAACTATTATTGTAGGAAAATTCTACCAAAGGTAAATGTGCATCCCAATTACCTAGGAATTCCAGGGTACATGCTCTCAGCATATCTTTAAGTGTTTGTATTGTTCTTTCACTCTAACCATCAGTCTGCGGATGGTAAGTTGTACTTAAACATAACTTGGTACCCATTTCCTCTTGTAGACTTTTCCAAAACCTCGAGGTGAAACGACTATCACGATCCGACACAATCGTTAACGGAACACCGTGAAGCCTCACAATTTCCTTCACGTAAGAATTTGCAAGCTTCTCCATAGACCATTTCTCCTTGGCTGCTATGAAATGCGCACTCTTAGTGAATCGATCAACGACCCACCAAATCATGTCGTGACCATTCTTTGTTCTGGGCAGTTTAGTGACAAAATCCATAGCAATGTCTTCCCACTTACCCATAGGCACATGCAATGGTTCTAAACTCCCGTACGGTTTCTGATGTTATGTCTTTACTCTCGCACAAGTCACACACTCAGCCACATACTTTGCAACATAAAGCTTCATCGTCGGCCACCAGTAGTAGGGTTTTAGGTCCCTATACATTTTAGTGCTACCGGGATGAATCGAGTACATGGTCTTGTGAGCTTCTTCCATCAGAAGATCTCTGACTCCTCCTGTCTTAGGTATCCAAATCCGATCTTGGAACATCTTCAGTCCATGACTGTTTACACCGAACACCAACGTTTTGCCCAAACGATCCTCCTTTCGGTCATTCTTTTCAGAAGCTTCCTCTTGAGCTTTCTTTATACTTTCCACAATGGTCGAAACAACTTCAATTCTCAACGCTCTTGGCCTTTTCCTTTCAAGATTGACTTTCGGACTGAGAGCATCAACAACAACATTAGCTTTACCGGGGTGGTAAAGTATCTCGCAGTCGTAGTCTTTAAGTAACTCTAGCCAGCGTCGTTGCCTCATATTCAATTGTTTCTGATTAAAGAGATATTGGAGACTCTTATGATCAGTGAAAAGTTTGCACTTCGTGCCATAGAGGTAATGCCTCCATATTTTCAGAGCGAAAACTACCGCTGCCAACTCCAAATCATGAGTCGGGTAATTCTTTTCATGCTCCTTCAGCTGTCGAGACGCATATGCTATCACCTTTTCTTTTTGGGTCAAAACACAACCCAATCCAACCCCAGACGCATCGCTATCAACAGCGAAGTCTTCAACTCCATCAGGTAAAGAAAGTATCGGTGCCTCACATAGCTTCTTCTTTAGCTTCTCGAATGCTTCCTTATGCTAATCACTCCAAGCATAAGTAGCTCCTTTGTGGGTCAAAGCTGTTAATGGAGTAGCAATCGAAGAAAAACCTTGGATAAACCTTCGGTAATATCCGGCTAATCCTAAAAAGCTTTGGATCTCCGTGGGACTTTTCGGTTGTTCCCACTTCATCACAGCTTCGATCTTCGCTGGATCAACCATTATCCCTTCTTGGTTGACCACGTGACCCAAGAATTGGACTTCACGAATCCAAAAATCACACTTAGAGAACTTTTCATACAGCTTCTCCTTCTTCAAGACTTCTAACACTTCTCGCAAGTGTCTTCCATGCTCCTCTTGGCTTTTCGAGTAAATCAGAATGTCGTCTATGAACACTATCACGGATTTATCAAGGAAAGGATTACAAACCCTATTCATTAAATCCATGAATGCTGCCGGAGCATTGGTTAGTCCAAACGACATAACCAAGAACTCGTAGTGTGCATATCTAGTTCTGAATGCAGTCTTCTCGATATCTTGCTCTCTTACTTTTAGCTGATGATATCCTGACCTAAGATCGATCTTCGAGAAATAGCTCGAACCTTGCAATTGATTAAATAGGTCATCAATCCTCGGCAACGGATATCTATTCTTTATTGTTGCCTTGTTCAGCTCTCTGTAATCAATGCACATTCTCATACTTCCATCTTTCTTCTTTACAAATAACGTCGGAGCTCCCCAGGGTGATGAACTAGGTCTAATGAAACCTTTGTCCAATAACTCTTGAAGTTGCATCATCAGCTCCTTCATCTCCGTCGGTGCTAATCGATAAGGTGCTTTTGCTATTGGCGTGGTTCCTGGTAACAAGTCTATTCTGAACTCCACTTGTCTATCAGGTGGTAATCCAGGAAGATCTTCGGGAAATACTTCTGGATAATCACATACCACTGGAATACTCTGCATCACCTTCTTTTCCTTCTTAGCATCGATCACGAATGCTAAATATGATGTACATCCCTTGGTCAAACACTTTCTGGCTTTCATTAGAGAAATGATTCCAGAATTTACTCTGCGTTTGTCCCCGTACACCATAAATGAATCCTTCCCAGGCGGGTTTACTTTAACTATCTTCTTCTTGCACAATATCTTGGCATCATTGGCGCTAAGCGAATCCATTCCCAACACGATGTCGAAACCATTAAGTTCGATAGGTAATAATTCCTCGTGAAACTTATTCCCATTAAGGTCGATTAAGATGTTTTTCATACGATGGCTAACATGTACAAACTTTCCACTAGCAACTTCGACTAATAAAGCATTATCTAGTCTATCAATAGGCAAAGCTAGCTTTCTACCAAACTCATGCGAAATAAAGGAGTAGTTGGCTCCAGAATCAAACAAAATTTGAGCAGGTAATTCGTTTACGAGAAAGGTACCTGAAGGGACATCAGCTTCATCTTTCGCGGCCTCAAGTGTCATTTGGAAGGCTCTCGCCTTCGGCTTTGGTGGAATGTTGAGTCTTTGAAAGGACAGAGGCAGTCTTTGAAATCTGCTCCTGTCCCGAGCACAGCAAAGTCAAATTTGCAACTTTCACCCTTATTGATAAAGCTTTAACTTGGTGGAATGGCCACGTTAAAGTACTTATCCTAATCGTGGCAAACTCCATAAGCTGGGAGAGCCTGAAAGCCATGATGATGAGAGAATACTACCCACGGGGAGAGATTCAAAAGCTCGAACACGAACTATGGACTCTCGGAATGGTTGGTACCGACATCGCTACTTATACCAACAGATTCTGCGAGCTGGCAATCCTTTTTCCAGATATGATTGCTCCCGAGAGCAAGAAAATAGAAAGGTACATCTGGGGACTGACGCCCCAAATACGATCAAGCGTGTTAGCTTCCAAACCTGACACCTTTGAAAGTGCTAAGGAACTGGCACAATCTCTGATTGACTACGGAGGTCATCAGAACTCAACCACTTCTGCACCAGAACCTTAGAAAGGAAACAACAACAACAACTACAACAACAACAACAACTACAACAACAACAACAACTACAACAACACCAACAACAACAACAATAGCAGAAAGAGAGTGTGGAATAAAGGGAAGGGTGGGTCTTCCCAAGAATCCACAAAGAAACAGCTGGTTTCAGTGAATGCTGCCACTGTACCTACTACAGCTCCTACAAATACCTACCCAACAAAGCCTTATGTAGGTAACCTCCCAAAGTGCACCAAATGCACTTACCACCACCATGGACCTTGTCGGGAAATGCAGTGCGCCAACTGCAACAGGAAGGGACACACAGCCCATTTCTGCAAAGACCCCGCAAAGCCGATCACTCAAGTTCCCAGTGCGGGTGTAGGGCAGACTTGCTACGGTTGTGGCGAGGTGGGCCACTACAAGAGGAACTGCCCTAAGGCAGCAGGCACCGGCGGGGTGGGACAAGTTTTGGCAATAGGCCACGACGAAGCTGTAGCTGACCCAACTATAGTTGCTGGTACGTTCCTTCTCGATAAATCATATGCATGCATATTATTCGATAGTGGAGCGGAGAGAAGCTTCGTGAGTCAAAACTTTATTCATTTACTTAAACCTAAACCTAGCAAGTTAGAAAAATCATTCACTGTAGAGATGGCCAATGGAAAAACCAAAAACACTAACTGCATATACATGGGTTGTACGTTAACTTTAGACGGCCATTCTTTCCCAATCAATCTCATGCTGGTCCAAATTAAAAGTTTCGACGTCATAGTCAGCATGGATTGGTTGAGTCTTCTTCGCGCCGACATCATGTGCTTTGAGAAAGCAGTCCGTCTTAATCTCCCTAACAACGAAACATTAGTTATCTACGGCGACAAATCTAGTACAAACCTTTGCATCATTTCGTGCATCCAAGCTCGAAAGTGCTTGCGGAAGGATTGTCGAGCATTCCTAGCGCACATCGTTGATACAAGTCAAGAACTGAAGGACATCAAGAGCATCTCGGTAGTACACAAATTTCCCGATATCTTTCCAGAAGAACTACCAGGATTACCACCGCAACGCTAAGTCGAGTTCAGAATCGACTTAGTTCCAGGGGCTACCCCAGTAGCGAAGTCGCCTTATCGTCTCGCACCAGCAGAAATGCAGGAACTTTCCAGTCAACTTAATGAACTCCTTCAAAAAGGATTCATAAGACCAAGTTTCTCACCTTGGGGAGCACCGGTCTTGTTTGTAAAGAAGAAAGACGGATCGTTCTGTATGTGCATCGACTACAGAGAGCTGAACAAACTTACTGTCAAGAACCGCTATCCTCTACCCCGCATTGACGACCTATTCGATCAACTTCAAGGAGCGAACTACTTCTCAAAGATAGACCTATGATCCGGATACCACCAATTACAAGTTCTAGAGGGGGACATTCCAAAGACAACTTTTCGAACTCGTTATGGACACTACGAATTTGTAGTGATGCTGTTCGGATTAACCAATGCACCAGCATTATTTATGGACCTAATGAATAGGGTGTGCCGTCCTTACTTGGATCAGTTCGTCATCGTCTTTATCGATGATATAATTATCTACTCCCGAAGTGAGGAAGAGCATAGTCAGCACCTACGAAAAGTCCTAGAAACACTTCGAACGGAGAAACTCTATGCAAAATTCTCTAAATGCGAATTTTTGATTCGAAGAGTCGAATTTTTAGGCCACGTTGTTAGCGAGAAAGGTATACACGTGGACCCCTCCAAAATTAAGGCCATTGAGAACTGGTCGGCACCAAAGACACCAACAGAAATTCGTCAATTTCTAGGTCTAGCTGGCTACTATCGCAGATTCATAAAGAACTTCTCTAGCATTTCGAAACCTCTTACTACATTAACCCAGAAAGGCGTGGCCTTTGACTGGGAAGCGAAACAAGAAAAGGCATTCAAGACACTAAAACAGGCCTTGTGCACCGCACCGATACTATCCCTCCCCGAAGGGATAGAAGACTTCGTAGTGTATTGCGATGCGTCAAATCAAGGACTTGGTTGTGTTCGTATGCAGAGAGGGAAGGTTATCGCTTATGCCTCCCGACAGCTTAAGACACACGAAGTGAACTATACGACACACGATCTCGAGTTAGGAGCAGTGGTATTTGCTCTGAAGATCTGGAGACACTACTTATACGGAACAAAGAGTACTATTTTCACCGATCACAAGAGCCTTCAACACATTTTCGATCAGAAGGAACTCAACATGCGACAACGACGATGGGTTGAGTTACTAAATGACTACGAATGCGAAATTCGTTATCATCCTGGCAAGGCCAACATAGTAGCTGACGCCCTCAGTCGAAAGGAATACACTGGTCGGAGAGGGTCAAATCTGTGACTATGACTATCCATTCCCACTTATCCACACAAATTAAGGAGGCACAAATGGAAGCTTTATAACCTGAAAATGAGGCGGGTGAATCCCTGCGAGGAATGGAAAAGAATCTAAAGGTCAAGAGTGGCGGAGCCTACTATCTCATGGACCGAATGTGGACCCCGAAACATGGTGGTTTCAGAAAAGTAGTCATGACCGAAGCTCACAACTCAAGGTATTCCGTTCACCCGGGTTCAGATAAAATGTATCTGGATCTTATGAAACTGTACTGGTGGCCTAACATGAAAGCAGAAATTGCTACCTTCGTAAGTAAATGTCTTACTTGCGCTAAGGTTAAGGTCGAGTATCAGAAACCGTCAGGATTACTACAACAACTAGAGATACCAGAATGGAAATGGGAGCGGATTACTATGGACTTCATAACCAAGTTACCCAAGACGACAAGTGGACTCGATACCATATGGGTCATTGTCGACAGATTGACCAAATCCGCGCATTTCCTACCTATCAAGGAGACTGACAAAGTGGAAAAGCTTACAAGAACTTACTTAAGGGAAGTAGTGCGACTGCATGGTGTTCCGATATCCATTATCTTCGATCAAGATAGTAGATTCACTTCAAGATTCTCGCAGTCACTACAAAGTTCCCTGGGGACTAGGCTAGACATGAGTACAACCTACCACCCATAAACAGACGGACAAACTGAGAGAACGATACAAAATTTAGAAGATATGCTGAGAGCCTGTGTGATTGACTTTGGAAAGGCATGGGATATGCATTTACCCCTTGTCGAATTTTCATACAACAATAGTTATCATACAAGCATGAAGGCTGCTCCGTTTGAAGCCCTCTATGGTCGAAAGTGCAGATCCCCTCTTTGCTGGACTGAAGTTGGCGATACCCAGTTAGCTAGAGGAAGAGTTCCTGAGAGCACTCTCACTGGTCCGGAAATCATACGAGAAACGACAGAGAAGATCATTCAGATTCGTGAACGATTGAAAGCCTCTAGAGACCGACAGAAAAGCTACGCTGACCAAAGGAGGAAACCTTTGGAATTCCAGGTAGGAGACCACGTCTTATTAATGGTCTCACCGTGGAAGGGTTTAATACGCTTTGGAAAGCGTGGGAAACTAAATCCAAGATACATAGGGCCTTTTGAGATTCTTGCCAGAATCGGCCCTGTGGCTTACAAGCTTAACCTACCGCGCGAACTTAGTAAGATCCATCCCACCTTCCACGTCTCAAACTTGAAAAAGTGTCTGTCCGATGAGACTCTTGTTATTCCACTCGACGAGATCGAGATCAACGAGAGCCTCAACTTTGTGGAAGAACCAGTAGAAATCATGGACTGAGAGGTCAAACAAACAAAACAAAGTCGCATACCCATCGTGAAGGTTCGCTGGAACGCCAAGCGGGGACCTGAATTCACATGGGAATGCGAAGATCAGATGAAACAAAAGTACCCTCATCTCTTTCATGTTCACTAGTATCTTTACTACTTTAAATTTCGGGACGAAATTCTCTCTAATGGGGGGATGATGTGACAACCCGATATTTCAACTCTTTGTAAAGACCTAAAAGGTCAAGTATTGTAACCACTTTTGAGTTAATAAAATTAACTTTCATAATAAAATGTCTAAATAGTTCTATTTAATATCCTTCTATGTTTCAATGTCTTTAAACCATGATCGTACATAAAAAGAACGCCCAAATCCGACTTCATATATTGAAGTTATGATTTTTCCAAGTTCAGCTTAGCAATAGACAGCTAAAAACTCGAATCGGAGATCGAGCGACTTTTGGCCAGAATGACCTAAACGAGAATCGAAGGTCTCGACAATGGTATTTCAGCGGTAAAAAGTCTGGCAAAAACCGACGTCAGATAAAGAAGTTGTGAATTTTTGAAGAAATTCCTTAAAGACGATGAGTTATAAAATAAATAATAAAAGTAATTTAGGAATTTGCCAACGGAGTCTAAACGAAAGTTGTAGAGCGTAGTCTCACCTACGCGTGGATATAAAGACCATCGAAAACGGAGTTCATATGAAGAAGATATAAATTTTTGAAGTTTATTAAATAAATAATATATTTATTTAATTCAAAAATCAAGCTTTATCCGAAGAGGAGTCAACGTCCTCATCCGAGGTACGCGCTGCGTACCCCTGTACGCCCTGCATACCCGAGGGCATTGGCCTCTGATCGTCCACATCGCCCTATGCGAGGCATCCGACCCGCCTGTCCGACCGACCCGTCCGACCCGTCGTCCCATCCGACCCGCCCGTCTGATCCGTCCCATCCGAAGCCGAGGCAGTCGAGGCTGCGGTCATGCATGACGTACGCGTACGCGCTGCATATGAGCGTACGCCCCGCGTACGAGTCTTCTCAGACCCCCCTATAAATAGCATGCGAGGGCTTCCGAAAAAGATGCTCATTTCTCTCCTTTCTCTCTCGATATTTCCTCGTTTTCCGTGCCCGTTCAAACCCAAAGCTCTGGTCTTTTTGCTCAAGTCCCGAGGGTCGATTTTACTCCCGAGATTCCCGAGAATCCCGAGAAAAATCCGTTTCCCGAGACGAAACTCTGCCCGGTTTTCCATCTCGCTATCTTCAAACTTTCAAGTGAGTTCATACCCCTTAATTTACTTTTTAAATGTTCTATAAATTCTTTTATATGCTTTCAAGGGGGGGGGGGGGATTACAAGTAAAACACACGAGTATTATCGTGTGTTACATAAAGAACTATTTTATATGCTTTTATATATCCAAATCACATGCGATTACAAACTTTATAAAGAACTTTCGTATATATAACATATGTTAAAATAGCATTCTATCTTTTGAAATATAAATTTGTTGTAATGCATGTATAAACTAAACTTTTCTTAGATTATACTTGTCTATCTTAGACTCTACATCCAAAAATCTATGCTTTCATAACAAATGATTCCTTTTTTAGGTATTTCTAAACAAACGAGACACACTTTTAGAAAACTATAATAGGTATAGTTTTACAAACAAATTTCTAACTCTTATGTACTAGAAACATGAATTTCAAGAAGTCACTTTCGTATGCAAGAACAAACGTAACATTTTAACAAGTAGATCTGTTTTTATACCACGGTTTTATGAGACACTAACTTCATGTACGTTCGAGTACACATTTCAAGTCCTGTATTATATACCAGAATCCCTTGGAGGGGGAGCATGGTGTTTGTGTATAGATCTATATGGGCTTGACAACCCGCGCCCTGACTGTTAGCTGCAGTCCACCGTTTGGGGTGACAAACGTCATAACATTCCAACGCCTGAAGAACGTTGTGTATAGGCATTCCGAGTCAATAGTATGGTTATAAAACTCACATGGGGTATTAAAAATGCATTGATTTACAAGGTTTTCAAACACATTGGTTATTTTACACTTACATACATTTTAGAAACAAACATTGGTCTTGAGTGAAGGCTACTTTTATACTAGTAGAAAATATAGGATTTTCTAAACACAAACAAACAAAGACAAAACATTTCATTTCATACAAACATTGTCACTTAAATACTTATGAAACTCACCAGCTTAAATGCTGATCTACTCTTTCAAAATTACTTGTATGTCCTAGGAAATCAGTAATTTCAGGTATTCGTTATGCTTTTGATGAAGGGATGCTGCGGCGCCAGTTTAATCTCGTATTTTGACATCATATTGTAATTGGTTTTGAACATGTAACTTTTGACAAATGTAAACTTTCAATTATATATATGATGGTTGTATTGCTTTCTTTACTATGTATTCATTTATTACGTTACCACATGAAGTCATCCGCCCCCGAACGTTTTCGCCGTTCAGGTTTGGGGGTGTGACATACACTATGTTTTCTAAACACTAGTCATGCCATACACCAAGTATGCATACTACGTTTGTCTATTATCTTCACCTTGTGAATTAGATCAATTGAACATAACTCCAATGATCCTCTTTCGCAGTCCCAAATCCTTACTGCAAATGAAAGAATTCCAAATTCATGCCATTTACGGAAATTTGTTAGATTCTAAACTTATATGCATTGATCCTCTTCTAATGATTATGCACAAACTCAGAAAGACTTGACAAAAATCATTACAAAGCATTCCAAAAGAGATCAGCTCCTTGGAAACATCCTTCTTGCATTAAGTTTCCTAATCTTACACAGATTGAATAATTTCTAACTTTGAAACATTTCCAGATTCCATTTTGACTATCACTTCTGAACAAGAGTTGCCTCCTTACAATTTATGTCAATATGGTCCTTCCAGAATTATCACTAAACTTCCAACTGTCCTTGAGCAACCAATCTTTGGTAAACTTTAGATTGTCCTCGACAATTATTTAATCCTTTTTAGTCACATCCAATTCTAGAGCTTTTCCCTTCTTAATGCCCCAGGCATTTGGAAAAACTTAGAAAGAGTGAATATAGCACATGTAATCGATCGTATATTTGAAGCATATGGGACACTATTCATGATGTCTCACATAAAGACTAAACCAGTTTTTTGGTATAACATTTCCATTTCTATTTGCCAAGTTCTCATAATTCAGATTAAGAAAAGGGATGTCGTAATCATAACCGAATTTTAGAACGCATATAATGGAACCATATACATAATTTCCTTATGTTGAGCCATTCCAACATGAAATTCATATATATATATATATATATATATATATATATATATATATATATATATATATATCCTTGACTAAATACGATTAAAACCTCAATCTAAGCTTTTAGATTTGAGATGAAGTATAATTTCCTCTCCCTTAATTATAGCAAAACAAAATTTTCCCAATTGAAACCTTTTGTTTTCTATAATTAACATTGCTAAATTGCAACCTTTATCATAGTTATCATGCTCCCACTAACATGATGATTATTAGCATAACACTTATGCTCCCACTAGCTTTGACATGTACTCAGAAATTAGTTGACTTTCTTACCAAAGTTCAGATTTCTGATACTAGATTGCTTTGATAAAACTTTATCAAAATCATACACCTTGCCTTAGATAGCACACTTGTATGTCTAAACAATTTTAAGAACTATGAAAAGGGATGTCGTAATCATAGTCTCGATTGTTTAGACCTTTTCCACTTCTCACAAGTCCAGGTTAATGTGCCGGTAAACCACACACGCTCCACTAACGACTTTGAGAAATAAAATATCACAATTGCTATCTAGCTAAAATCTACTTAGTGAAAGTGTTTCCTCACCATCATTTTCATGAATCGGAGAGAAACCTTATGACACTTAGATTTGCTGGTGTATGTGTTCTTATCCATGTGAATTGTCATAACCATAGTCACAAGACAAGGATAATGACAGATCCAAACTCATATGGATTGAACTTAATTTAATTTCTTGCCACCTGGCAGCTCAAGGGCCTGCCATTACTTCCAAGTTGTTGTGCAACCAATTGAGAACTCTAAGAACTCATATGCAAAGCCAACTTTAATTGGAATGGGCACAAAATATGTCAACACGATAGGTTATAAACCTCAAGTCGTGTGCTAGTGAAGAACTTCAGGTTTTATTCTTGATTAGTTCTTGAGACTTTCAAGACCTTTAAGGCTCCCACTGTCCTCTTGACATATAAGACTCACTTGTCAAATACTCAAGAGATAGTGTGGATTCTAATCAAGATAAACACTTCACAAAATTGGCCTAAGTTGGTCTTTGTTTTATCCAAAACATCACAACTTACCAATTTCAAATGTACAAGAGTAGAAAACTTTTACTCTTGCATTTGACAAGTGTTTTAAACCTTCTTTAAGACATGTCACTCAAGTTACAATCTTGGAGTATGACTCTAAGAATTGTTTTTATGGAACGAAGTATGAATCATCTTCTTGATTAAACCACTTCAACAATTCATAGCTCCTCTTCTTAGCTATAAGAAGGCACTTAGAGGATGAATTGTGATAAGGTCTCTAAATCATTAAGATGATCATAAAAACTGATACTAAAGTACTCTCCCATCTTTTCAGATTTGAGAAACTTTTATCCTTCTGTGTAATTTGATTCTTCTTATTCGCTCTGCCTTACATTGGAACCTTTTCCAATGTCTCAGAATTACACTTAAGCTTGTAAGTATAACCATATTTACTAAGCTTTAGTAAATTATGACGAATAATCTTATCAATCTTTTGTGGTGGGCTTGACTAGTGCACAAGAATGTGTACTCGATCCTTTAGTCCTTCACTTGACTCACACATCCATGTGAACAAGTAGTCTTAATTTTCCAATACTTGAAAGTTCTCATTCATCATGCTATACAACTTGCATGATTCCAAGTTCCAGTCCAATTGAAACATGGGTGATGAGAATCTTTCCTTATTTGGTAAATTTAGACATTACCACAAATGAAAGAATCAATTTCATATTTCCACTCTTGCTATTAATGGAATCTTATAAGCAACAACATATTTCACAAATGTCATTGTAAGGATCTTTTTAAAATAAATAAAATCATCATTTTTCCTTTTATTTTAAAAACTTTGCGGAAAAACTATCCTTACAATCCATAAGAAAACTTGTTGTTATCTATTCCTAAGCAATAGCTCATAACTCCTAAGAAGTAGCTCAAGAATCCGATCTTCAAACTATGCGATAGAAATCCATCTACGCGATCAGATTCAGCATATTCTTTCTTTAAGTTTCTTTACTTTTCTTTTGATTCTTAACCACCAACATGTGACCCAGACACATCATGTAATAAGAATCTCAGAATAGAAACTTAGCAGAGTTAGATAGTGCATTTTACCTGAAGTAGAGTCAAACTTATTGACTTTACCATCCTTAGGTAAAATTGGTAGCTTCGCAACTAATGCCCCTTCCTTTGGAAATATAAACATATGGACTCTTTGATAATGGTACATGGGACTATCATAGACTTAGCTTTTCTCTTTACCATTTGGTCAACCGAGTTGACTATGGCCGATCCCTTTCCATTGGGAAGAAAGAGCTTTTTCTGGATTTCCAGTGTCACCATTCTCCATGTCCATAAAGTTTTAGGATGATGATCTTAGCAAATAGATAAGATCATTAAGGGTCTTGTCATAGTCTGTTTCATAGGAGTCCTAAAGGAACTCACTATGTGACTTAGAAAGTGATTGAACCACCAACTTTCTCAAGACTTTGACACCCAACTCTCCCGGCTTGTCAATATGTGACTACATCTCCTAGATGTGATCACACCTAGACCTTGCCTTGCCAACAGGGCTTGAGTGACCTTGAACTTTTCAAGAACTTGTGGGTTAGGGAGAATAATTGGAGGAGGTGAAAGAAGTATGATTTCCAAAGGACATCATCTTCATTTAGGAAAGCTTGTTTCTAGAGATTTGGGAAGATTATAAATGTCTAAACTAGACATCTTTTGGGAGATTTCAAGATAGTTGATCTAAAGTCCTTAATATAACACCCAATATGCAATATTAAGGCTAGGACCCAACAAACTATTTTATAACTTAGAAGAGGGATGCCATAATCCAAGCTTTAAAATATTTGAAGGTAGGTGAATGATGATTCACCAATTTCCACCAAGATAAACGAAATGTATTATTAGGTTTTAATTGGATTTGAAACTCCTAGATCTTTTGAGATTCATTGAACTTTTCAATGGCATGTTTCAATCTCGAGTGTGCCCTTTAGGTTCTGTGACTGGGATGCCGAGGATCACAAAACAAGGTGTGAAGTAACCATGCAAACTACCTGGTACCCTTAAGTGTTTACCCCTCAATCGATGTGCCGGTTAACCACACACGCTCCATCGATACTATGATAAACATTAAGTTACCCTTTGCCTACCTTGTTAAATACGAGTTAGTGTGCCAGTTAACCACACACGCTCCACTAACCGACTTAAACAAAGTGCAAAGTGTAATTTCATGGATTAGCACCTTACTCACATTTTCCTAAGTAACTAAGATTGGGTATTATTAAGAGTTTAGTTACTTAGTATTTATCATTAATACTTTTAATGAAGGGAGAATTATAGTCCTGTCAAACCCGTTCGGCTAACGACCCTCCACCAGTCAAGGAAGTGGCGGGTGAGAGTGGACACCCATTAAACTACCATTTTATAGGAAATAACCTTATACCCCCCTTATAGACCGGCTTCGTGAATGAGACCTACTAACGGTAAGACTGACTTTACTCTTATACATATATATATATATATATATATATATATATATATATATATATATATATATATATATATATTATTAACTTATAATATTATAGAGTATAAGGGTTGAATTTTTAACTTTTAAAATTCTAAGGGCTAACTTGGAATTAAAGTATTCATAAGTGAAAACTTTTCAAATTCCAAAACTTAAGGGCATGTTTTGAAACTATTAAAAACTAATTAATTCCATAACTTATGTGCTTAAAGTAGTTTTAATCCAAAAACTCTTCAAGTTCCATAACTTGAGGACAAGTTATGGAAGACTTTAAACTAATAAAAGAATTAACTTTTCTTTATTTTATAACTTATGGAATTAATTAAGGTTCCTCTTTTTTTTATTATTAAATGAAGAGACTCTTGGTCCTCCATAACTTGAGGACAAGTTTTGGAGAAATAAAACCATTTAATTAGAACTAGACTCTTCATTTTGTAACCTTTGCCAACTTTTATGAGTTTTATGAAACTTAAATGTGACTTTTTATATAACTTGAGGACAAGTTACAAAAACACATTTTAGAATCAACTCTTAGATTAATTTGGATTGAAAACAACTATTTCACTCAACTTTTCTATTAATCTAAGCAACTCATAAGAACAAGATAATTCAAATCAAACTTTTTCATGTAATTAGTCTAAACCTTAAACTAATACGAAACATGAATCTATTGACAATTATCTTTGAAATTGGATTAGCATGAACATTACCACATCAAAAACGAGTTTATAAATCCAAAATATCTTAGGGTAATGTTTCTAGTCCAACTCCAGCCAAAAAAGTCGAATTTATGCTGTATGGGGGTCTAACTCGTCGAGTGCACGAATCAACTCGGCGAGTTGGATGCATTTTGCCTTGGACTCGGCGAGTCTGCTGGGTAGACAGCATCAAAACTCAAATTTTCAGCTACTTTTGCAAGTATAACAAGAAAACAAGCCTAGGCTCTGATACCACTGTTGGGTTTTGAGCATTCTAACACTCCTAAGTGTACATGCAACCCTAAATATCTTGGATCTATGTTTTCTCTATTATACATACAAATATGAACATCCAAGGTATTATCCTAATCTAGCATACAAAACAATGAATATAACAAGATAGAATACATACCTCTTTGATGTAGACCGTCTTCATGAAGCTTGAGTGCCAAGTGCCTCAAGTGTGACACCTCAAATGGTTCACACAACACCAAATACACTTGGAATAACTTGAGAGAAATCTACACTTCATGAAATCGGTTAGCCCTTCTATTCCCCACATAATAGCCCATTTTCCGAAGAATATGATCTTTTATATAGTGTTACAATTAGGGTAAACCCTTAATTGTCATCGCTTTCCATTTCCTTGGATCCATGGGTTTAAATACACCATGGAGCATCCTATGGGTTTTAACCCAACTTGATAATCCATGGAGCATTCGCCCACTATTTAAGTATGGATGATTTGCACAATCAACCCATATATTTAATTAGTCTTCTTTTGATCACTTAATTAATTCTAGATTAATTCTTGATCAATACTAATTAAATAATCTTATTATTCTTATTATTAATATACTAGAACTTATAATATATTAATAAACATAAGTGTCTTATTTCTCTCATTATAGTCTATCCAAATGCATGATGCCATGCAACCCAAATGGACCATGCCGGGCCGGGTCAAGTCTTCCCAATTATAGTTATGGACTTAGACATTAATCCAACACGACCGTCCACACCTATCCGTAGTCGATTCATAATTCATCCTAAGGTCCTAAGTCATTGCACTAGACCACTCCTAAGTGCGCTAACACCACTTCTCCTATGAGCTACAAGTAACTTCTTAGGATTAGCCTCGCTTCCACACGACCAATTACTTTTTTGCATGCTTTTTGTACACAACACGAGATCAGATAGACTGTCGAATAATCGATTATGCCCTCAGTTCACAACCAAACAACAAACAAGAAGTAAGGCCAAGTTGATCATTCTAAAGCTATTCAATCCTGACCATATACAACTAATCAACATACTCGTAGCAATCACACAATCAAGTAACATATAGCAAGCAACTCTGTAACGCATGGTTTCTGGTATGAATTTATTTCCAATTGTTTACATTTTCTTGGAGTACATGTCGAGTTAAAAGACTCAACTCGATGTGTCAAAGTTGTTTTGGTTGTGAAGTTTAATGATCCAACTCGGCGAGTTGGCAACTGGGAAGGAAACCCTAACTTTTAGGGTGTTGCACCCTATTTAAAGGCCTTAAGTTCCTTGGTTGGCCTCCTTACCAACCTCCTCTATCTAGAAAAACTAAAATCTAGCATTTCCTTCCATTGTTGAGTATGTGAGCTTGAGAAGAGCCTTGAGTGTTCATTTTTGGTGCATTTAAAGGAGCTAAGGAATTGGGAGTTGCTTGGCTTGAAGAAGGAGTCTTAGATCCAGAATCACTATCTCATTTGTCAAGTGGTGGAGGTATCAAGTTCATACCTTGCTTATTAGTTACATGGATCTCTTCTTGGGTTAGTTTGTATGCCTTTAGCCATGTTTGGGTGGATAACATGGGTGTAGGATATCCCAAGTGTTTATTCTTTTAGATCTAACATCTTCATGAGCTCTTTTGGCATAAAGGTGCCAACTTTATGTTCTTAAGGGCTTCATGCATTCATTAAGTCTTTCTTTTAGCTTCTTTTGAGCATTTGAGCCTCTCATAGTCATGCATGAGCGTAAAGTTGGAAACTTTACGTGGCCATTCAACTTTAAGGGCCAAATCTGTACTTTGGGGTTATGCCTTTGGTGATTAAGTGCTTAATGATTAAGCCCTCACCCTTTTAAGCCTATCGTTTTTGTTTAGAACTTATTTTGGTGGTTCTTAGGGGTAAAGTTGGAAATTTACCCTTTTAGATACCATTTCAGTTAAGATATGAGTTGTGAAGCTCTTAGTTTCGATAAGACCGGCTTAATGAATTAAGATGTTGGGTTACTGGCGAACTCGACGAGTTTATGGATAAACTAGGTGAGTTGGATTGGTTTCTTCCCGACTTTGAAGACTAATGGAGAAACTCGGCGAGTTGGGTTAACTCGGGCGGTTGACTTTGACTTTGACTTTGACTTTAGTCTTTAACTAAGTTTGACCTATGAGGAGCTTTTGGGCATTTTGAGTTGTATTTAAGGAAATCTTTTCAGTTTAGGGGCTGAGTAGAGTCGATATTCGGAGCCGGGATCCGTTTAACTACATATTTGTATTCGAGGTGAGTTTTCCTTAGCGCGTCCAAGCCACCAATGTCGGCCCATGTTTTTGTTATGTTGTTAGTATGATAGCTGTCTTTGTGACTCTTTCATGTACTTGTGGTTATATGATTTTCGGGCTAAGGCCTGATGCCGGGCGAGGCCAGATGAATATTTTTATGATATATGTGTATGTGTTCATTTGATATATGTTATTGTATGTTGGGCAAGGCCCGTTTACCGAGCTCAGCTCGATGTTGGGCGAGGTCCGATTCCGGGCGGGGTCGATGACATGGCGGGGCCTGCTATATGTTTATTGTATGTTTGCTATGTGGTATTTTGCGCGAACTCAATAAGCTTTGTGCTTACGGTTTTAGTTTATGTTTCAGGTACTTCCGGTTGTAAAGGGAAGAGCTCAGGATGACTGCATCGCACACACCATTGATATTCCGCTATGATGTTTTACTCTGATTTTATGGAAATTGATACATTAGTTTTATTTAAATGTTTGGATTTTATTGGAAAATATTACTCTATTTATTATATAAATGAAAATTTTTGGGACCATATTTTTGGATGTTTCAAGTTGGTATCAGAGCCTTGGTTTGAGAGATTCGAGCACATTCTCAGGTGTGTCTGAACTCAAACTAAGGAATTAATGCGAATTTTCAAAAGAAAAACATTTTTATAAAAATGATTTCTAAAAAAAGGGTGAGGTGCATGCAATCAGTCGAGCTCAAGTAAGTTATCCCAAAATACCTATACATGTTTATGATATGAATTGAATTGTGAATCGCATGCTAGATTAGGGCTAAGGATCTAGGAGAGATGACTTTGCATGCCCGCTTTTTGAACTTATAGATTTACATGCTAGTGCTGATCAGTCAGTAATAGGATGACCTGATTAGGTTATGTTATGTTCTGATTACTTGATGCTTGAATGTTGCTTGCTTTGTGCTTTTAGGAGATATTGCTAATTTCAGCTAGTTAGCAAGCAAATATGATAAGTTACATATTATCAAAACTAAATAATTTCAGGAGGTCAGGTTTAACTCTATTGCATAGCTCTTGTTTGAGTCCAACCGTTGTAGTGAGAGACCTCTCATTCGAAGATTTATCTAGTTTTGTAATATGTAATTGTGTTCGTGAACGAGTTAGAGGAGGTTAGCGTGAGTTCCTTCTGCAGCTGATGGCGGAGAGTAGTGTGGATTTTGCCCTAGGAAAAACCTAGGATGACATTTAGTGCTGTGAACCTTAGCTATGAGGGATTTGTTAGTTATAGAGCACTTTGGCTGAGTTAAGGCACTCCTTGAGGAGAGTACAAATAGATGTGGAAGGTATTATGGTCCCATACTACTGGAAGCAGAGGATCAGTACTCGATTCAAGGAGGGCTTCAATGAAGCGAGGAAACTTGTGTACTTCTGATTTCCCCGATATGCACATTGATGCTTATTCTCATACTTTTATGGTCTTTTTTCAGTATGGTGGTATTGCGAGGCAGGCTAGTGGGCACTTCTATTGTTGGGGAGGGTTTGGACTCAGGTTCTGGAGTCGGGCAACTTGATGACCAGACGAGGGAGTTCATCTCGTCTGAGATTACGCGTTGTATCCTTGATCAGACTCAAATGATCTTTGGCATGGTTAAGGAGGGTATTCTGGAGATTCTTGACGAGAGATTGAGCGCCTTTCATGTTGAGATTGTGGCTTTGATCAAGACACGCTCTCTGACCTTCAGGGAGTTTCGGGCATGTGCACCACCAAGCTATCATGGGGTTAGCAACCCCATTGTGAGTAGAAGGTGATTGGGAGATGTTGCCAATGCCTTCCGTACCAACCATTGTCCCGAGGAGGACCAGACTAGCTTCCTGCCTCCTGAAGGACATGGCACATAATTGGTGGGAGGAGGTAGGGTATGCTATAGGAGATGATGCTGCTATTGATGTTGGGTTTTGAGCAATCTAACACTTCCTAAGTGTGCATGCAACCCTAATAGACCTTGGATCTATGTTTTCTTCTAAAATACATGCAAATAATAATTTCCAAGGTTTCTTCCTAACTAGCATAGCATAAGGATTATGAATCATAAAAGTACAGGTAGAAATACATACCTTTTGATGATGGTTGATTGTTTGGAGTTTGAGAGCCAAGCAACAATAGTGTGAATGCCTCAAATGAAATCACAAATCACCACAAACACTTGGAAAACTTTGAGAGAGTAGTATACTTTCTTGTGGAATCGGCCACCACTAAGTCTCACACTCCTAGTCTCATTTCTTGCATCATATGCTTCTTTATATAGTGTGCATGGTTAGGGTGAAACCCTAATAACCCATGTCTTTTCCTTTCCAAAGATCCATGGGTTAAAAAGCTCCATGGATCATCCATGGACTTTCATATTAGCTTAGCCCATTAGCAAATGAGTATTAGCCCACACTATATAAAATATAATAGCCCATAATTTAATCAGTCTTCTTTTTAATCTCTAAATTAATTCATAATTAATTTAAGACTAAAACTAATTAAATAATATGACTTCATATTAATATATTATAACTTATAATATATTAATAAATCATAAATATACAATTCTCATAAAATTATCCATAAATCGTTTGGGTGAAGTGCAACCCAAATGGACCATGCCGGGTCGGGTCAAGTATGTACCAAATAAGTTATGGACTTAGACACCTTATCCAACAGACTCCCACTTGGATAAGTCTAATAACTATATTTGCGTATGTTACTTCAGGAACCAACCAGTAATCGTAGCTCTCGAAAACTCTGTTGAACTATGAAGCGCCATTTTAAATAAGTGATCATATAATCCTCTGTTCTCATGATATCAGCCGGAAAAATACATGGAACAACGTCGTACTTATTGTCCGCCAGTTTGTTTCCCGATTTCCGATTTGTTTGACAAAGAACCTAATCGAACACATCAATTTAGCTCTGACCGGCCGGTACATAGGTCACAACAAAATCATCGAGGGGCCCAGATATCGTTTCTATTTCTAGAAGGAACAGCTAAACTTCGACTCATATGCTTGTTCTACTACTTGTTGAATTGTACACAAAGGCACGTTTTATAACATCAAGTTACTGATGCGTTTACGTGCAATCAATGCACAACCAACTCATAGGTGACAACTCATATCTCTAAGTTTGAAGATTTATATGATATTACCGTCTCACGATCACTCGAGATAAATTCCATGACGTGATACAAGTGAGCGTGGGTTTATTCCAATACTCATAACTTATGAGCACTCATGAATGTTGTAGCAACCATTGCTATGACTAAACCCATTTAGCCATTTACAAACACGATTCATGACAGTCTTGATTAATACCTACTTCCAACATTTGAACGATTGTGGAGTGTTTAAATAACTTTGTCATTCAGAAAGAATAACCTAGTCATTTTGGAAGTCAAAACATGCAAAGTGAAACACAATAATAATCGAATCCAATATGGTCTCATAACCCTTTTGAATATAAATAGAACCACCTTTTATTTATCACCATATTGATTACACATTATTCATTGTATAATGTTTCAAACAATCAACTTAAGACTTGAATAAAACAACAACATTCGTCCCATGCTCCTAGCATGTATGCTTTGTTTTTCTAAACAATAGTTATGCCATACTCCAAGTATGCACACTATGTTTGTCTATGATCCTTACATTGTGAGGTAGATCAATTGAACATGATTCCAATGATACTCATTTCACAATCCCAAATCCTTATTGTAAATGTGAGAATCCCCAATTCCTATCATTTACCAAAAAATCTGTTAGATTTTAAACTTTTATGCAATGTTCCTCTTGTAATGATTATTCACAAAGTCACCAAAACCTTGTCACTAGTCATTACAGAGTATTCCAAAGAAGGTCAACTTCTATGGAACGGAAGTCTCATATTCAATGTACATTTCTTTGAACATCCTTCTTGCATTAAGGGTTTCTAATCTTACATAGATTGAATAACATCCACCTATGGAGACATTTCCATAGTCCCATTTTGACTATCACTTCCGAACAAGAGTTACTTCTTTTCAGAACATGTCAATACGGTCCTTTCCGACAACATACATCATACTTCCAACTTTCCCTGAGCAACCAATCTTTGGCGAACCTCAGATTTGTCCTCGACAATTGCTTAATCACTTTAGTCATATCCATTTCTAGACTTTTCCCTTCTCAATGCCTTAAGCATTTGGAAAATTTAGAAAAGATGAATATTATAGCACATGCAATCAATCCTATATCCGAAGCATATGGGACACGATTCATGATGTTTGACATAAAGACATGATACTAGACCAGTCTTTTGCTACAATATTTTTAATTTGCCATGTTTTCAAAATTTAACTATGAAGAGGGATGCCGTAATCATAATCGAATTTTGAAAACACAATATATATAGAATTTCTTCAAGTTGAACCATTCCAACATAAAATTCATATATATATATATATATATATATATATATATATATATATATATATATATATATATATATATATATATATATATATATATATATATATATATTCTTGACTAAAGATGATTAAAATCTCAATCTAAGCTTTAGAATTGAAACGAAGTATAATTTCCTCTCCCTTAATTATAGCAAAACAACTTTTCAACCCCTGCAACTTCACGAATTGAAACTTTGTTTTCTAAAATTAAAATTGCTAACTTGCAACACTAAACGTAATAATCATGCTCCCACTAACATGATGATTATCAGCATAACACTTATGCTCCCACTAGCTCTGACATATTTCCAGAAATCTGCTGGACTTCTGAAATTTAGATTCATACACCCTTTCTTAGATAGCTCACATGTGTGTCTAAACAATTTTCAGAACTATGAAAAGGGATACCGTAATCATAGTCTTAATTGTTTAGACCGTTGCCATTTCTCACAAGTCCATGTTAGTGTGCCGGTGAACCACATGCACTCCACTAACGACTTTCGAAAATGCAAATAACACAATTGATATCTACTTAGTGAAAGCGTTTCCCCACCATCATTTTCATGAATCAGAGAGAAACCTTATGATACTTAGATTTTATAGTGTATGAGTTCCTATCCATGTGAATTTGTCAAAACCATAATCACAAGATAAGGTTAGTGACAAATTCAGCCTTACATGGATTAAACTTGTTCAATCTTAGTTTCTTGTCACCTTGGTAGCACAAGGCCCACCAATGCTTCCAAGTTGAACTCTGATAACTCACATGCAAATTCAACTTATTTGAAGTAGGTACATAAATAAGAATTATGTCAACACGATAGGTTGCAAACCTTAAGTTGTGTGCTAGTGATAAATTACAGGTTTTACTCTTGATTAAATCTTGAAACTCTTTCAGGATCTCTAAGGCTCCCACTGTCCCCTTAGCATATAAGATTCCCCAGTCAAGAACCATTCCTTGACAAAACAAATATTCAAGGGATAGTGCGGATTCTTATCAAGACTAACACTTCACACAATTGGTCTTAGTTGGTCTTTGTCTCATCCAAGACATCACAACTTACCAATCTCAAATGTACAAGGGTAGAAACATTCTACACTACATTTGATAAGTGTTTAAAACCTTACTTTGTGTCACTCAATGTTACAATCTTGGAGTATGACTCTAAGAATTGTTATGGAACGAAGTATGACTCATCTTCTCGATCTTAACCAATCCAACAATTCATGACCTCTCTTCTTAGCCATAACAATGCACTAAGACGTCCATAGAGTATGAATTTGTGATATGGTTTCATAATCATTAAGATGATCATGAAATACGATACTAAAGTACCATCCTTTCAGATTTGAGAAACTTTTATCTTTCTGCCTAATTTGATTCTTCTCATTTGTTTTTTCATACATTGTAACCTTTCTAATGTTACAGAATTATACTTAACCTTATAAGTATAATCATATTTACTAATCTTTAGTAAATCATGACAAATCAATCTTTGTGGTGGACCTTGACCAACACACACCCAGTGTACCTAATTCCTTAGTCCTTCAATTGACTCACATATACATGTGATCAAAGAATTAGTCTTAATTTTCAAAGATGAAAATTCTCATTCATCATACAATACAACTTGTATGATTCCAAGTTTCTGTCTAATTGAAACTTGGGTGATGAAAAACTTTCTTCATTTGGTAAATTCAGACACTGCCACAAATGAAAGAATCAAATCCACTTTCCAATATTGCTATTATTGGAAACATATAAGCAACAATTTTCCACAGATGCCATTGTAAGGATATTTTTAAAATAAATAAAATTAAAACCCTTTTTTTCTTTTATTTTAAAACTTTGCGGAAAAAACTTATCCTTACAATCCACATGAAAACCTTGTTGTTATCTATTCATAAGCAATATATTATAACTCTTAAGCAACAGCTCAAAATTCTGATTGTCGAACCATGCGATCGAAAACCCACCTTTGCAATCAGAATCAACATATACTTACTTTAAGCTTCCTATCTTTTCTTTGATTCTTAAAAACATCAGCATGTGACCCATTCACATTATGTAATAAGAATGTCCAAATAGGAACTTAATAGAGTTAGACAGTGGAATTTACCCGAAGTAGAGACAAACCTCTTGACTTGATCAACCTTATGACCTTTCAGGTGAATAGGGCAGCTTCGCAACCATTGCCCCTTCCTTTGGCAACAAAACACATGGACCCTTTGGTAATGGCACATGAGACCATCTCAGAATTTGCCTTTCTCTTTACTATTTGGTCAACCGATTTGACTATAGCCGATCCCTTTCCATTGGGAAGATAAATCCTTTTCTAGATATCCAATGCTACCATTGTCAATGTCCATGTAGACTTGGGAAGTTGTTCTTTTAATCAAACGTGCTTTACTGGTGTTCCAAATCATTGCTGATTCCACAACACCAAGCAAATAGATAACATTCATAAGGGTCATGTCATAGTCCGTCTCATAGTAGTCCCAAAGAGACTCACTATGTTACTAAGAAAGTGATTGAACATCCAACTTTCACGGGACTTTGACACCCAACTCTCCCGGCTTGTCAATATGTGACTTTATCTCCAAGATGTGAGCACACAATGTGACAACCCAAAATTTCCATTCTGAACAAACCATATCAACCAATAGATGTAGAACAGTTACAGTAAAAACTCAGATTTCGAGTATAAGTTTGGCAGTTTTCAGGATTTTTACACTTAAGGAAATATTAGCAGAGTGGATGCACTAGGGTTTTGTGCAACACTGTTATTCCAAGACTCTAGGACATTAGAGTTCGTTCCAGGAATAAAAATATTTTCTGCCAAAAATATCTCAGGACTATAAATAGAATTATGAACCAAATTGCTTCATTAGTTGAATTCTAATTAGAGAAAAGCGAAATTCTCTCTCACGGATCTTCGGGTTTTTATCCCAAATCATGAGTATACTTCTCTAGTTGTTTTATAATACTTGTTATAAGCTTAATAACATAGATTACATGCCAAATATGTGAGATCCGGGAGTTTATCGCCCAAGAACGTTCTTGGGGAGTAAACTCCATTTTAAGGTCCTAAAGGGTTCCAATGACCCTCCAAGCTTTAGAACTCGAACTAAGGGCCTCCAATTCATGCCTTATACCACAAAACAATTAGGAATCATGGCTAGAAGGGAGTTTACGGCCAAGGAGCTTCTTAGGCTGTAAACTCCAAGTTTTAAGTGCCAAAATGCTTTGAAACACTTCCTAAGGCTTAGATTAAATTAGGACAAGTACCCTAAAGTGTTTATAGCCTAGCAAACATAAGAAATCACAAGGAAAAAGGAGTTTACATCCAAGACAAACTCTTGGGCCGTAAACACCTAAAAAGGGGTCAAATGACACCCTAAATCCTTCCTTAAGCCAAAAGACAAATTTGGGCATGTACCTAAATGAGTTATGGACTAGTTAAAACACTTAGAACTCCATGAGTGAGGGAGTTTACGGTCCAAAAAGTTCCAGGGCCGTAAACTCAAGAAAATGGTGCCAATTGTGCCATAAACTCTTCTAAAGCCAAGTACCAAAGCCTAGTTTAGTTCCTAGTTAATTTAGAGACTTGAAAACACCATAAAAACCCTCCCAAGGGAGTTTACGGCCATAAACTCCAAGGGAATATGGTCTATGGGCCGTAAACTCCCCAAAGGAGTTAATATGCTACCCAAACACTTGTATAGCCTTGAAACAATTCCCCTCTAGAGTTATAGTAATTCTAAGCTTCAATTAGGGACCCTAAGGAGAGTTTACGGCCAGGAGTTTACTCCCCTGGGCCGTAAACTCCAAAACATATGGTCATTTGACCATAAACTCCAAATAGGGGCATTACACTCTTTTGTTGCAACCCATTAGCCTCCTAGCACTTGACCAAAAGTGTTTTCCTCGCGCTTAAATGTTTATACTTGTTTAATTAGTGTATTAATCACTAATTATTTATATACATATGTTTTCATATGTGGTTAGGATCATTGTGTGTGTCTAAGTCTTCACTTGACAGCAAGCACTTCCCGATCCTTCCTTACGATAACAGTCCGTTCAATTCCAGTCACCTACTGCAGGTGAGTTCATACCCCTTAACTAATGTTTTAAACTACTTTTAAATGTTTTATGGGGGGGGGGGGGGGTAAAAGTAGAATAATGCTAGTTATTATATCAATCACATGCGATTAATAAGTAGAATTATACTAGTTATTATATCAATCACATGTGATTAATATACAGCATTCAAAAGATTTGGCTACTCATTAGCCGTTTTACCAAACAGTTTCCTTCAAATGATTTTTATAAACATTTTATATGTTTTAAACCACTTATTACACTGTACATCTTACTCTGTAAATTACCTTTCAAACATATTTACAACTGTGTTCAAACAAATGTTTCCTTATACTTAAACTGTTTTATCAAACTTATGCCTTCAAATTGTTTTATAGGTTGACATCAAGTCGATCTTTTCTTAAAATAATAATTATGTTTCAAATGTTTTACAAAACTTATTTATGCTTTTATATTATTATAAATTGCATGCCTCTATATGTATAGTTATATAAGAAATGTTTAAAAGACTTAGGAAGGCGATCCACCCTATTTCCTTTTTGCGCTTGAGATGTGGTCTGGTGGGATATCGGGTACTCGTCCGAAGGCCGTTTAAATATTAGTTATATATCATGTGTACATATTTAGTGATAAAAGGTCCTTCCAGTTCATCCGATGCCCTTGGGCAGCAAGGGTATACGTCCATGACCATACATACCAGATAGATTACTAGTAAACTACCATATGGGTAGTTTAGGAAGATACTTGAACCGTTACTAGAACGCGATATCATACAATGAGTCAGTTCATTCATGAGTCAATACTTTCTAGAAAATTACATTACATTACATATACAACTATACTAGAAAGAGAACATATACAACTATACTACGAGGAGAACATATACAACTATACTAGAAAGAGAACATATACAACTATACTAGGAGGAGAACATATACAACTATACTAGAACGAGAAACATTACATTACATATACAAGAATACGTTAATAATAGTGATTTAAATCGGAGCATGACTTAAATGTCATGGCCCGAGTTGTAGCCAGAGTCTCTTGAAGGGAGAGCGTGAATTTGCGTATAGATTCTATAATGGATTGACTATCCTACACCTTGATGCTAACTACAGCGGGACCTGTAGGTCTGCGGGTGCCAAACGTCATACCTTATTTTTGACTAAACATTGTCGTTGTAACCAGTCTATAGTATGAGTTTGTGTATAGATCTATACTGGATTGACTATCCTACACCTCGTTGCTAGCTATAATGGGATCTGCAAGTCTGCGGGTGCCAAACGTCATTCCTTATTACGACCATTCTTATGTCGTTGTTACCAATCGATAGTAAAGTACAATTTATCACATAATGCCTTAATATAAATACGATTTAAGGTAGTTAGTACGGCAGTAGTTCTAATAGCATTACACCATAGTACTATTTCTTTTTCCCATTACATTCACCTCGTGAACATTTACACGACGCACGAAAATGTAGAAATTATATTTTTGGATAATGATAGTTATACTAGGGAACATACATACTCTTACAAAAGACATACATTCAGAACAGTTAGGTCTTGGTAGAAGACACCTTCATATACTAGTAGGAATCATAGGGATTCTAGGGTTTTTCAAACACTTATAGTTCATATACACTTTCAATACTTAGAATACATAGACTTACAAATACTTACATACAAATTAAGACACTAAATACTTATGATCTCCCCATCTTCAAAGCTGATACTCGCTTTCAAAATTACTTGTATCCTCAGGTCATCATAGACAGGTATCGATGCAAGGAGAAAGGAAGATGGATCTTGTTCAAGACTTATCTTTCATTTTGATTTATGCTTTAGTGTTTATCAAAATTTGACAGAACACATTTGTATAATAATTATATTGTTAATGCAATGGATGATGTTGTTGCTTGTTTACTACTTTACATTGTTGTTGATATTATACATGACGTCCTCCGCCCCAGAACGTTTCCGCCGTTCTTGGTTTTGGGGTGTGACAGATTGCTATCAGAGCATTGTTTATAGTGAATTAAGTATATCAACCCATAAAAGATATACTAACTATAAATACATAAGGGATTAAAAATACTCTGACCAAGAGTTTATACTTTAAATAGTAAAATATTTAAGTAAGTATACGTGATGCATTCATACTAAAATCAGTGTCACTAGGATAGTACAATAGAATTACGATTGTTGGGCAACACAAGTGGGCTTAGAGACATATGGTTAAAACTGGGAAGGTATAGCCTGATCACCTATATTATCCGAGGGCTGACTAGCATGTGCCTAAGTTGAAGTGTGTGGTTGCAACAATGTTAAAATCTTACCAACCCTACCACAATGAGAACAACAGAACATAACATTAAAATTTAAAATACTATAGGAGTATTTGGTGTTACTATAAGTACGTTATAATTGAGAACTAAAACGGGATCTTCATTACTAAGTTGATAGTTGCTAAGTGGATACACTAAGGCTATATGTAATTAGGATGTTATAGACTTAGAATCTGTGATAATTTTGCCTTACCCCTATTCTGTGTGAATTTGGAATTAAGGTCACGTATTCGAAGGTCTATACTGTTTAGATTACACATAGCTGGTATGCACTTCACAAATAGCGATGTAACTAATGAAGGTTTTCTAAATAATTATCTAGATAGTTCGTCTAATAATTATTCTCTTACCCTAAATTCTCGCATAGAAAACATAGTTGGACTCCATCCCCTCGGCAACCAGTATCTTCCAAATGAAGTCTTAGCTGGTTGGTTTGGAGAAGAACCAGAGAATGATCATCCTATCCCCTTGAATGATCACCACGATGAAGACTTTTCGTATGATGCTAACTCCGAAACAGAGGTTGAGAACCTACCCCGAGCAGCTCCCTTTCCAATTCCTAACCCTCGTCCGGCTTTTTCATGGCCCGACCCTGAGTGAGTAGAATGCTTGGAAACATGGAGCCAAGGACAAGATCAGTCTATGCCATTTGATGGCGACCGAAGCTTTTATGACTTGAGCAATGGGGGGCTCAGCAGATTGAGTCTTGCCAAATCTTGGTCCGCAGAGTGACCCGAAATGAGATTCAAGGTAGGACAGCCCTACATCAGATTACAGAAATAGTCGCCTATGCTAGAATGCATACCCTACACACCATTCATCTAGAAGATGCTCACGAGAGTTCAGAGAGAAACCATGAAACCCTGCTGCAAGCACTGGCTGAATCACGAGCCGAAGTCATAGAACTCCGAGTACGCCAGATGGTGTGCGAAAGACACCTACTTGACATGGAACGTCAATTGGCTGAACTAAGAGTTCACCAGAGGGATGACCGTCGCCAGTAGTAGACGCTTTACTTTATTTCCTTATAAAGAGGAATCGTATTTTTCTGTCTATGCCTGATGTGGCATTTTCTATGAAATTATCTTGTACCGTAAGTACTTTAGTTAGGTCTTTATGCTGTCAGGACCTATCTTCTGTGGATATGATGTAAGACCTTTACAAGGTCATTTTCTAGAATCTTTACACCCTGAATATCAAAGATATTGACGGCCGACTAACGTTTGTGTCATTCTTCATTCAAGTACTCTTATCATACCTTCATTGGGGTCTATCTGAAAGATGCTTTAGTCAAGTCATCAGACTATAGTGATTTATCTTCGGAGACATTTCCAAGTCTCTTACAGTGGTTGGATCCTGTTATTCACCAACCCACGATACCTCGGCTTGAACAACAAACATCTTGAGACCACTCTACGAACATACTTCCATTCCGTACTAGGACTGCATCATAGGGATGTAGGTCAAACCTTCGCGAACATACTTTCATTCTGTACTAGGACTGCATCATAGGGATGTAGGTCCAACTTTCGAGAACATAGTCGTACTCTTTACGTGAACAATCTAAGTACATCAAGGGTCAACCAGAATCGCTCACAAAATCCTTATCTTTCGTGTTACAGGATCATGTCGTCATCCGGAAACAACCTTTCTTTCCGAAGAAATCCCCGAAGTACCACTCGTGCAGTACGTCAAGTTTAATCCAAGGATTCATGCGATTGATCTATCACTGAGGAATGGTATACATAAGAGTAATATATAATCAAGCTTCTACAGGTTTAGAATTGATGATTCCACTTTAACTTCTTTTTCCCCGATGGGATGTGAGCTTAAAGAAGAATCAGTTATTTGACTACCTTTTCAACCTTAATTATATGCGACTCGTATACCCGAAATTTTGATTGTGAAACCATGTATGAATTCTAATATGAACTTTAGGACGGAGAACTGCTTAAGCCTATGAGTAATCACATCGTCATGTGAACAAACTTAGAACCCAGTACGACTCCCTTAAACAGATCGCCCTATAGTTTAAACACCTACGGAGATACAAGAACAGTCCGGAAAACTTAACGAACTACACAGAAATAGAATTAGAGGACTAGGTTTCTCACCCTAGAGAACCCCGGTCATATTCTCCCAGAGATCGACGGATTGCAACGTATGTGCCTCGGATATTGACGACTCTGTCAAGATATTCATATAAATCGTTATCTCTGCCTCGCATAGATGAAATGGTTTAGCAAACTCAAGGAAAGAATTACTTTCAGGAATGGACCTGAGATCCGAATATCACCAGTCCGAGTGTTAGGGAAAGATGTCCGGAAGACTATCTCCTGAACTTGATGCGGACACTTCGAGTCCGTAGTGATACCTTTCGGATAGGACCAATACGCCCATAGTTTTCATGAGCTAAATGAATAGGGTGCATTTTCTTACTTGGATCAATTCGTCATTTCTCCATGTAATGACTTACTTATCTACCCTCGTAGTAAGAAGAAAACCTAGGGAAACATTTCCTATAGAGGAACTTTAGCGAAATTTTCTAGACACGAGTTTTGAAATTGAAGAGTCAAATTTCTATGACACACTGTTAGTAATGTGAGAAATTATGAGCACTCTTTCAATTTGTCAAAACCGCTGCGCATTTATCGACACCATAGACGCCGGCAGTCTTTCGCCAAATTCTAGGTCTTACCGACCTACCGCCTTAGTTCATTCAGAACTCCTCGCAAGCTACAGAAACCCGTACGACTTTGAACCAGCAAGGGGTGGCCTTTGACTGGGAAGTTAAGCAGAAAAGGAACCTTTGAAATTCCAAGTGAGTGACCAAGTTCTTTAGAATAACTCACTCTGGGAATGGCTTAATACGCTTCGTAAAGCGTGGAAAGTTAAATCCAAGATAGATAGGAACTCCGAGATTCTTATCAGAATCGGTCCTGCGCCTCGCACAAACTAGACCTACTCCGCTAACTCAGTAACGTACATTCTACTCTTCACATCTCGATCGTGAAACCATACCTTTTCATCAGGACTCTTGTAATTCCACTCATCGAGATCCTCGCCTTTGTATTAGAACCGTAGTGACCCTCGACCGAGAGGTCAAGCGGACGAAGCAACCCCGTCGCCAGTTAGTGAAGGTTCGTTGGAATGCCAACCGAGAACCCGATTTCACCTAGGTACGCTAGAACAAATCAATTAGGAAGTTTCCTCCTCACGACTCGATCATTCGTGCATACTTCCTTGCCTAAATTCTAATTTCGGGACGAAATTCCCTTCAACAAGGGGATGATGTGACAACCCGAAATTTCCATTATGAAGAAACCATATCAAGCCAATAGATGTAGAACAGTTACAGTGAAAACTAAGATTTCGAGTATAAGTTTGGCAGTTTTCAGGATTTTTACACTTAAGAAAATATTAGGAGAGTGGATGCACTAGGGTTTTGTGCAACACTGTTATTCCAAGACTCTAGGACATTAGAGTTCGTTCCAGGAATAAAAATATTTTCTGCCAAAAATATCTCAGGACTATAAATAGAATTATGAACCAAATTGGTTCATTAGTTGAATTCTAATTAGAGAAAAGCCAAATTCTCTCTCACGGATCTTCGGGTTTTTATCCCAAATCATGAGTATACTTCTCTAGTTGTTTTATAATACTTGTTATAAGCTTAATAACATAGATTACATGCCAAATATGTGAGATCCGGGAGTTTATCGCCCAAGAACGTTCTTGGGGAGTAAACTCCATTTTAAGGTCCTAAAGGGTTCCAATGACCCTCCAAGCTTTAGAACTCGAACTAAGGGCCTCCAATTCATGCCTTATACCACAAAACAATTAGGAATCATGGCTAGAAGGGAGTTTACGGCCAAGGAGCTTCTTAGGCCGTAAACTCCAAGTTTTAAGTGCCAAAATGCTTTGAAACACTTCCTAAGGCTTAGATTAAATTAGGACAAGTACCCTAAAGTGTTTATAGCCTAGCAAACATAAGAAATCACAAGGAAAAAGGAGTTTACATCCAAGACAAACTCTTGGGCCGTAAACACCTAAAAAGGGGTCAAATGACACCCTAAATCCTTCCTTAAGCCAAAAGACAAATTTGGGCATGTACCTAAATGAGTTATGGACTAGTTAAAACACTTAGAACTCCATGAGTGAGGGAGTTTACGGTCCAAAAAGTTCCAGGGCCGTAAACTCAAGAAAATGGTGCCAATTGTGCCATAAACTCTTCTAAAGCCAAGTACCAAAGCCTAGTTTAGTTCCTAGTTAATTTAGAGACTTGAAAACACCATAAAAACCCTCCCAAGGGAGTTTACGGCCATAAACTCCAAGGGAATATGGTCTATGGGCCGTAAACTCCCCAAAGGAGTTAATATGCTACCCAAACACTTGTATAGCCTTGAAACAATTCCCCTCTAGAGTTATAGTAATTCTAAGCTTCAATTAGGGACCCTAAGGAGGGTTTACGGCCAGGAGTTTACTCCCCTGGGCCGTAAACTCCAAAACATATGGTCATTTGACCATAAACTCCAAATAGGGGCATTACACTCTTTTGTTGCAACCCATTAGCCTCCTAGCACTTAACCAAAAGTGTTTTCCTCGCGCTTAAATGTTTATACTTGTTTAATTAGTGTATTAATCACTAATTATTTATATACATATGTTTTCATATGTGATTAGGATCATTGTGTGTGTCTAAGTCTTCACTTGACAGCAACCACTTCCCGATCCTTCCTTACGATAACAGTCCGTTCAATTCCAGTCACTTACTGCAGGTGAGTTCATACCCCTTAACTAATGTTTTAAACTACTTTTAAATGTTTTATGGGGGGGGGTAAAAGTAGAATAATGCTAGTTATTATATCAATCACATGCGATTAATAAGTAGAATTATACTAGTTATTATATCAATCACATGTGATTAATATACAGCATTCAAAAGATTTGGCTACTCATTAGCCGTTTTACCAAACGGTTTCCTTCAAATGATTTTTATAAACATTTTATATGTTTTAAACCACTTATTACACTGTACATCTTACTCTGTAAATTACCTTTCAAACATATTTACAACTGTGTTCAAACAAATGTTTCCTTATACTTAAACTCTTTTATCAAACTTATGCCTTCAAATTGTTTTATAGGTTGACATCAAGTCGATCTTTTATTAAAATAATAATTATGTTTCAAATGTTTTACAAAACTTATTTATGCTTTTATATTATTAGAAATTGCATGCCTCTATATGTATAGTTATATAAGAAATGTTTAAAAGACTTAGGAAGGCTATCCACCCTATTTCCTTTTTGCTATTGAGATGTGGTCTGGTGGGATATCGGGTACTCGTCCGAAGGCCGTTTAAATATTAGTTATATATCATGTGTACATATTTAGTCATAAAATGTCCTTCCAGTTCATCCCATTCCCTTGGGTAGCAAGGGTATACGTCCATGACCATACATACCAGATAGATTACTAGTAAACTACCATATGGGTAGTTTAGGAAGATACTAGAACCTTTACTAGAATGCGATATCATACAATGAGTCAGTTCATTCGCGAGTCAATACTTTCTAGAACATTACATTACATTACATATACAACTATACTAGAAAGAGAACATTTACAACTATACTAGCGGGAGAACATATACAACTATACTAGGAGGAGAACATATACAACTATACTAGAACGAGAAACATTACATTACATATACAAGAATACGTTAATAATAGTGATTTAAATCGGAGCATGACTTAAATGTCATGGCCTGAGTTGTAGCCAGAGTCTCTTGAAGGGAGAGCGTGAGTTTGCGTATAGATTCTATAATGGATTGACTATCCTACACCTTGCTGCTAGCTACAGCGGGACCTGCAGGTCTGCGGGTGCCAAACGTCATACCTTATTTTCGACTAAACATTGTCGTTGTAACCAGTCTATAGTATGAGTTTGTGTATAGATCTATACTAGATTGACTATCCTACACCTCGCTGCTGGCTACAGTGGGATCTACAGGTCTGCGGGTGCCAAACGTCATTCCTTATTACGACCATTCTTATCTCGTTGTTACCAGTCGATAGTATGGTACAATTTATCACATAATGCCTTAATATAAATACGATTTAAGGTACTTAGTACGACAGTAGTTCTAATAGCACTACACCATAGTACTATTTCTTTTTCCCATTACATTCACCTTGTGAACATTCACACGACACACGGAAATGTAGAAACTATATTTTTGGATAATGATAGTTATACTAGGGAACATACATACTCTTACAAAAGACATACATTCAGAACAGTTAGGTCTTGGTAGAAGACACCTTCATATACTAGTAGGAATCATAGGGATTCTAGAGTTTTTCAAACACTTATAGTTCATATACACTTTCAATACTTAGAATACATAGACTTACAAATACTTACGTACAAATTAAGACACTAAATACTTATGATCTCACCAGCTTCAAAGCTGATACTCGCTTTCAAAATTACTTGTATCCTCAGGTCATCATAGACAAGTACCGATGCGAGGAGAAAGGAAGATGGAGCTTGTTCAAGACTTATATTTCATTTTGATTTATGCTTTAGTGTTTATCAAAATTTGACAGAACACATTTGTATAATAATTATATTATTAATGCAATGGATGATGTTGTTGCTTGTTTACTACTTTACATTGTTGTTGATATTATACATGACGTCCTCCGCCGCAGAACGTTTCCGCCGTTCTTGGTTTTGGGGTGTGACACACATAGACTATGTTTGCCAATAGGGATTGAGTGACTTAAAACTTTTCAAGAACTTGTAGGTGAGGGAGAATAATTGGAGGAGGTGGAGGAAGTGAAGCATGATGTTGAGGGGCACCATCTTCAAGAGATTTGGGAAGATCATAGTTGTCTGAACCAGACATCTATAATGGGATGCCGTAATCCAAGCTATAAAATATTTGAAGGTAGGCGAATGACGATTCACCAATTTCCACCATGAAAAACGAAATAACTTATTAGGTTTTAATTGGATTTGAAATTCCTAGATCTTTTGAGATTCATTGAACTTTTTCAATGGCATGTTTCAATCTCGAGTGTGCCCTCTCAAATTTTGTGACTGGGATGCCGAGGATCACAAAACAAGGTGTGAATAACCATACCAATTCACTTGGTACCCTTAATATTATCACCTAATAAATGTGTCGGTTAACCACACACGCTCCATTGATCTATGACAAACATTAAGTCACCCTTCGTGATCCTTACTAGTCCAAGTTAGTGTGCCGGTTAACCACACACGCTCCACCAACGACTTGGTAAGGTACAAAGTGTGAATTCCATGGGCTAGCACCAAATTCACATTTTTCCTAAAGTAACTAAGATTGGGAATTAAATAAAACATTTAGTTACTTTATAATATTCATCATACTTAATGATAATTTATAAGTCCTTGTCTTACCCGTTCGGCTAACGACCCTCCACCAGTCAAGCAAGCGGTGGGTGAGAGTGGACACCCATTAAGTTGCCATTTTATAGGCAACAACCTTATACCCACCTTATAGACCGACTTCGTGAATGAGGCCTACTAACGGTAAAAACGAATTGTTCTTATACATATATATATAATAATTAACCATTAATCTTATAATAGTATAAGGGTAGAATTTTAACTTTTAAAACTTCTAGGGTATGGAATTAAAGTTTGTGTGAGACTTTACAAATTCCAAAACTTGAGGGAAAGTTTTGAACAATTCATAAACTTTTGGATATTCATAACTTATGAGTTTTAATTAAGTGTTTAATACTTTTAATCAAGAGTCTTTTGGAAATCCATAACTTGAGGACAAGTTATGAAGTCCATAAAAGCATTTATTAGAAAAACTCTTCTAAAGTGTAACTTATGACATCTTAAAAAAACATTTAAAAGAAAAAAACTTTTGGAATTCCATAACTTGAGGACAAATTATGAATTCCATTAAAACACATTAGGATCAAGAATTAACTAACAAACAATTTGCAAATAATTCCTATGATCTAACAAAAATCATATGAACATGAACATCCACATCAACAAGTTCAAGAATCATATGAACACATGTAAACTTGAAATTTTGATTATAACTTTGAAATTGGTCTACCATCATCATTACCACATCAAAAACAGGTTTTATGAATCCAAAATAGTTTAAGGTAATGATTCTAGACCAATTCCAGCACCAAAACTCGAAGATATGCTATCTGGGGTTCCAACTCGTCAAGTGCATGAACCAACTCGCCGAGTTGGATGAATTTTGTATTGGACTCGTCGAGTCCCTTCATGGACTCGGCGAGTCTACTGTGCAGACAACACATAAACTTCGATTTTCAGCAATCTGCATCAAGTATTCAAGAAAACAAGCCTAGTCTCTGATACCACTGTTGGGTTTTGAGCAATCTAACACTTCCTAAGTGTGCATGCAACCCTAGTAAACCTTGGATCTATGTTTTCTTCTAAAATACATGCAAATAATAATTTCCAAGGTTTCTTCCTAACTAGCATAGCATAAGGATTATGAATCATAAAAGTACTAGTAGAAATACATACCTTTTGATGATGGTTGATTGTTTGGAGTTTGAGAGCCAAGCACCAATAGTGTGAATGCCTCAAATGGAATCACAAATCACCACAAACACTTGGAAAACTTTGAGAGAGTAGTGTAGTTTCTTGTGGAATCGGCCACTACTAAGTCTCACACTCCTAGTTTCATTTCTTGCATCATATGCTTCTTTATATAGTGTGCATGGTTAAGGTGAAACCCTAATAACCCATGTCTTTTCCTTTCCAAAGATCCATGGGTTAAAAAGCTCCATGGATCATCCATGGACTTTCATATTAGCTTAGCCCATTAACAAATGAGTATTAGCCCACACTATATAAATTATAATAGCCCATAATTTAATCAGTCTTGTTTTTAATCTCTAAATTGATTCATAATTAATTTAAGACTAAAAGTAATTAAATAACATGACTTCATATTAATATATTATAACTTATAATATATTAATAAATCGTAAGTATACAATTCTCATAAAATTATCCATAAATCGTTTGGGTGAAGTGCAACCCAAATGGACCATGTCGGGTCGGGTCAAGTATGTACCAAATAAGTTATGGACTTAGACACCTTATCCAACAATTGATTCAATGACTTAGAGTGATTTCTCGACCCGGTTCCGAGCCGAGTTTGCACCGGTGATTGAAGTGCAACAACTGGCGCGAGAGTTCCAGGATCTCTGTTAAACTACTGAGACGGTGATTGAGATCGTTGCTATCTTCAGGGAGAGGGCACTTCTAGTTCCGTAGTATGTGGCGGGCAAGGAAATGAAGAAAGCCCGATACCATGAGATATTCAGTAGCGATATTCGGTAGTTTGTGAGCCGATCCAGCTGCAAGAAGCCGGAAGACATGATCGTGAGGGATAGGGAGAGGGAGAAGAAGAGGAAGCCAGAGGAGAGGGAGAAGAAGAGGAAGCCAGATTCTGTGTCAAGCATGGAGGGTTCGGGGAAGAGGCCCAAGGTATCTGATTCTAGGCCGAAAGGCCAACATGGCCATAGCCACTATGGCAGGTGCAGAAAGGTGCACGATGGGACGTGCAGAGTAGGTGGTTCTAGCTGCTTCAAGTGCGGTCGGATTGGTCATTTCAGCAAAGATTGTACTGCTACCTCCCCACCACTCTGGTATCTGATATGATTTTCTTTCAGTGCAATTAGAGGGTCCAACAGAAGGCCCATTGTCCGAGTTTGGGTGCAGCAAGACCAGTGTCAGCAGCCGCTCCTGCGACATTGAGGATTACTAATGGCCGTCAGGGTTGGGCAGATACATCAGCGACAAAGAGCAGGGCATTCCAACTGACGGCGGAAGAGGCGCGTGCAGATCCTGACCTTGTGACGTGTATGTATCTTCTCATGATCTCTTTATCTATATTAAATTGTTGCTTATGTTTATGTGCGGATTGTTCCTCGTGAACGGTATCTTTTCCTTTGTATTATTTGATTCGGGGGCTACCCGATCTTTTGTATCTCTTGCACTTAGCAAGAGATTTGTTTGAGCTCCAGGGGAGCTGGAGTGTCCTTTAGATGTTGAGATTGATGATGATAGGTCCATTCGTGTTGCGAGGGTTCATCGGGATTGTACTCTATAGTTGTTTAGTGAGCGATATTCAGTTAATTTGGTTCCCATCCCTCTGCGTGGGAATAAGGTCATTGTGGGCATGGATTAGTTGAGCCCTAATGGTTCAGTGATCGACTGTGAGCAGAAGTTAGTGTAGATTCAGACCCCAAGTGGGGGAATGTTGGTCATGGTTACCCGGGATTTGGGTTGTTCGGGTTTTGTCGCTTATGTCATGGTTACCCGGGATTTGGGTAAGGCGACCTTGGACGATGTGTCGATTGTGCTAGAGTATCTGGACGTATTTCTACAGGATTTTCCTGGGGTACCTCCAGAGAGGTTGGAGGAGTTCAAGATTAATTTGATTCCGGGTGCGGCTCCGATAGCCAAAGCACCACATCGATTGGCCCCTCCCGAGTTGTAGGAGTTGTCTACACTGCTGAAGGAGCTGTTAGACAAGGAATTTATCGGGCCGAGATGTTCACCTTGGGGAGCCCCGATTCTGTTTGTGAAGAAGAACGATGGATCCCATCGGATGTATATCAACTATTGGGAATTGAATAAGGTAACGGTGAAGAACCGTTATCCCCTCCCGAGGATTGATGATCTTTTCGACCAGCTTTAGGGTGCATATTGTTTTAGATAGTTATTATCGGAGATTCATCCAATATTTCTCCAATATTGTTGTTCTGTTGGCCCGACTGACCAAGAAGTCGGTGACATTTCGTTAGGGGCCTGAGTAGTTGTCAGCTTTTGACACTCTTAGATTGCGGCTGTGTGAGGCACTGATTCTGACGTTGCTAGAGGGTGTCAACAATTTTGTGGCCTGTTGTGATGCCTCGATCACGGGTTTGGCTGGAGTACTAATGCAGCGGGGTCGCGTGATCGCTTACGCTTCGAGGCAGCTGAACCCTCATGAGGTGAATTATCTGACGCATGATTTAGAGCTGGGGGTTGTGGTCTTCACCCTTAAGGTTTGGAGGCATTACCTCTATGGGGTTCATTGTACTACTTACACAGACCACAAGAGCCTGAGGTATTTGATGGGTCAGCTGAACCTGAACATGAGGTATCAAAGTTGGTTGGATGTGGTGAAGGATTGTGATTATGAGATCCTATACCACCTGGGGTAGGCCAATGTGGTGGCCGATGTTCTCAGCCGCAAGGCAGTCGCAACTCTGATCTAAGATCTATGCTTGAGGATGACCGTGGTTACTCCATTGATGGAGAAGATTCGTGAGGCACAAGTTGAGGCTATGAAGGAAGAGTGCTGGAAGTGTGAGCAGATTGTGGGGCAGGTGGCTTCCTTCGATTATTATAGCCGCCAATTGTTTACTTTGCATTGGATGGTCTGGGTTCCGTATTAGGGCGGGGTGCGTCAATTTCTGATGGAGGAGGCTCACAAGTCGAGATTCTCCATTCATCCCTGGGCGAAGAAGATGTATAAGGATCTTAGCCCTGATTATTGGTAGCCCTGCATGAAGCGGGATATAGCATTGTTTGTGGAGCAGTGCGTAACTTGGAGGAAAGTCAAGGCCGAGCATCAACGACCTCACAACAAGATGCAGCTGTTGGAGATTCTCGTATGGAAATAGGAAGACATCACTATGGATTTTATCATGAAGCTTCCCAGGACTACGCGCAGATTGGATTCTATTTGGGTCATCGTGGACCAATTTACTAAGAGCATGCACTTCATCTCGATCCAGGAGAGTATTTCTTCATAGAAGCTAACCGAGATTTATGTTTGCGAGGTGGTGGCACGTCATGGGGTGCCGGTGTTGGTGGTTTCAGACCAAGATGTTCATTTTACTTCCAGATTTTGGAAGCGGTTTCATGCGAGATGGGTACTCGTCTCCACTTCAGTACAACTTTCCATCTGCAGACCGATGGGAAGAGTGAGCGGACGATTCAGACTCTTGAGGATATGCTGCATGCGTGCGTATTGGATTTTGGTGGGAGTTGGGATACGTATCTTCCGTTAGCGAAATTTTCGTATAACAATAATTATCACGCTACACTAATCGAACTCCATTTGAGATGCTCTACGGGAGGAAATGCAGGACCCCTATTTGTTGGGGAGAGACTGGTCATGATGGGTTTTGAGTATAACTATAAATCCTATGTGTTGATGCAACCCTATAATTAAGGATCTAGGTTTTGACTAGTTGAACATACAAAATTGAATACAAAGGAGAAACCCTAGGAAGCTAGTATATAATTCGAAATCTATACAAATTAGGGTTTAGATGTGTACCTTACTTGTTATGTAGTAATAACAATAAAACATTGTATATCTTGAACTCTTGAAAGCAAGTGCCTCAAATGTGACACCTCTAATAACTTACAAAAAATCTTTGCAAGAGGATGAGAGGAGAGAGGAAGAGGCACACAAGAATTTTCGGCTCTGACAGGGTTAACTGCATAGGGCCGAAAATCTAAGGGGTTACTCTCCTTATATACTTGTGGTTGCTTAGTCCCGAAGCTAGGGTTTGCAGGTGGAAACCATAATTCCCTGCTTAAGGCCTAAGTAGACCATGTACTCCTCATTAGAAGGCCTTGGACGAAAACTTGTAGGGTTACCCTATAATTTTCATCCACTCCTATCCATGGAGTCCAAGAGCCCAATTTGAAAACTATAAATGATTTGCAAAACAGACCCTGCACTTTTAATTAATTCCTTTAATCTCAAAATTAATTCCAAATTAATTTCTTATTAAATATTAATTAAATAACATGATTTCCAATTAATAGATTATTTTCATAACATATTAATAAATAATTTATATGAATTTATTATTCCAAACAATTAATTCAACTTCTCTCCAAAAGTCATCCTGACAAGTTACAAGAGTGAAAGCAACCCAAAGGGACTTGTGCTTCTATCAATTCAAGTTTATACCGATTATAGTTATGAGCTTAGACACCTAATCCAACAATCTCCCACTTAGATAAGTCTAATAAATATAATAGCAAGTACAACTTCAAAAAATGACTAGCACATTGTAGCTTTCAAAATCCGCTATCGAACTCTGACATAGTCATATATGTGTCCTTAGATAGGTGATCAAATATTGCTCCATTCTACAAGATATCATATGAACATGAGTCATGGATTACAATGATTCTCTCCGTCCAAGGTTTGTTTCCCGGTTGTTGATTTATGACGACTGATATCAGACTACTAGTTAAACGCATCAATTTAGTCCAGGCTTGGCCAAGCGCTTTAGATATCATCATCAAATCATCGATAGGCCCATATATATCGCTTTTACCAGTTAGAGCAAAAGGAACGTATAAACTTCGACTCATATGCTTGCACTATTCACTTATAAAATTATGCACAACAATATGTTTTATAACATCAAGTTACTGATGCGTTTACGTATTATCAATGCACAACTGACTCGTAAACAACAACTCATATGTGTCCGTTTCAATAATATATGATATTATCGTCTCAAAATTACTCATGATAAAATCCATGAAGTATTAGGTTAATCCAATACTCAAATCCCCATGTCAAAAGTACTCGTGAATGTTGCAACAAACCATTGCTATGTCTAAACCCTTAGACAATCTACAATTCAATTCACTACAGTCTCATTCACTACTTAATTCTAAAGTATGATCCACTGTGGATGTTTTGAATAATCCAATTATTCTGGAAGTAAAACATGCGAAGTGAAACACAATAATAAGCTAATTAACTATGGTCTCAAAACTATTGAATATAAATAAAACTCCTTTTATTTAATCACCATATTAATTAGACTTTATTAATTATATAATGTTTCCATTAATCAACTAACATTCTTGAATTAAACATTAGTATGGGCCATGCATACTATGTTTCTCTATGGTCCTTCCTTTGTGAACAAATCCTTATTCCTATGATGCTCATTTCACAATTCCAGATCCTTATTACAAGTGTAAGAATTCCAAATTATTGTCACTACTAAATATATGTTAGAGTCTAACCTTGCACGCAATATCCTTTTGTGATGACGTGGCGTCAAAGTCACCGAGACTTAGCCAACAATGTCACAAAATGCTCCATTGAAACTTTGGTAATAAAACAGTTTCATGGTAATGAAGTATTAAATTCAAAGTACACTATTTGAACATCCTTCTTGCATTAAAGTTTCTAACTCACATGTAGATAATAACCAACTACCACTATGGAAACATTTCCATATTCCCATATGACTATCAATTCTAAAAAAGAATTATCCCAATCAGAAACATGTCAATATGGTCCATCCAAATATTACTATACTTCCAACTGTCCATAGGCAACCAATCTTTAGCGAACCTCAGATTGTCCTTTAACAGGGTTTTAACAACTCTAGTCACATCTTTTTCTAGTCCTTTTCCCCCTTAATGCCCTAGGCATTTGAAAAAATTAGAACAAGTAAGTATTATAGCATATGTAATCAATCCTATATCTGAAGCATATTGAATTCGATACATAATTTCTTACAGAAAGACATAATACTTGATCAATCTCTTGCTATAATATTTCCATATATTGAATTTCCTATGTTGAAGCATTTCAGCACGATATTCATATATTTCCAAGCCTAAGTTCCATTAAAATTTCAATCTAAGCTTTTAGATTTGAAATGAAGTATGAGTGCCCTCTCCCCTAAGCTTATTATAGTGAAATAATTTCTCAAACATTGCAACTTGCAAATTGAAAACTTTGTTTCCAACCAATAGTATTGCAAACCTACAACACTTAACATAACAATTATGCTCCCACTTAGCATAACAATTGTATTCTTGCTAGAATAACAATTATGCTCCTACTAGCATTGACATGTATCCAGAAATCAACTTGACTTCTAGAAATCTATACTATTGACTTTCTTACTAAAGTTCAGATTTCTGATACGTGATGCTTCGATAAGTCTTCAACCAGACTTCTCAAGCTCATACACCTTTCATTGGAAAGCATATGTGTGTGTTTAAACCCTTTCAGAACTTGTACCGACAAGTCCTAAATGTTCAAAGTATTTCTTGCCATTTCTCACAATTCGAACTACAAAAAGGATGTCGTATTCATATACGAAATTAGGAACATAATTATCACAACTGCTAACCATAATGATATCAATCAGATTTAAAATCTACTAGCGAAACTGTTTCTTCATAATCATTTTCATGTGAAAGAGCGAAAACTTTTTCCAACTAGATTTTATGGTGTATGTGTTCCTATCCATGTGAATTTATCAATTGCAACCTAAAATCATAAGATAAGGTTGAGGACAAAACCAAAACCAAATTTATTTTTCCTTTCATGGACTGAACTTTCTTTATTCTTATTTCATTGCCTTCTGGCAGCACAAGGGCCTACAAGTTCTTCCATGTTGTTTAAGAAGATCACTTCCATTGACCAATGTACCATCACTGACCAACGTGCTGTGCTTTTTGCAGTCAAATGAGAACCATAGAACTCATAAGAACTGCCAACTCAACTACAAGGTACGCAAAAACAAGAATGTGTCAACACGACATGTTATAAATCTCTAGTCGTGTTCTAGTGATTACTAAAAGGTTTATTGTTTATTGACTTTTGAAACTCTTCAAGATCAATAAAACTCACACTATCTTCTTGACATATAAGTTTCTTTCTTCAAGGAACATTCCTTGACGAACTTAAACAAATTTTCAAAAGGTTAGTGTGGATTCTTGTCAAGATAACACTTCATTTAATTGGTCTTAGTTTATCTTTGTTTTAACCAAAACATCAAAACTACCAATTTCAAATGTGCTAGAGTAAGAAAACTTTTCTACTCCACATATCATGAGGTGTTATAAATCTACTTAGTATCAAATAAGCTTCAAGATACAATCCGAAGTTACTAGAGTGTGACTCTAAAACTTGATTTGATACGGAGTATGACTCATCTCTCGATTAAACCTTTTGAACAATATCCGATTCCTCTTCTTAGTCATAGAAATGCACTAAGATGTCCTTAGAGGATAAGTTGTGACATGGTTCCATAATCATTAAGATGATCACAAAACATGGTACCAAAGTACTCTCCTTTCCTTTCAGATCAGAGAAACTTTATCTTTCTGCCTTATGGATTCTTCATATTCCTTCTGCTACTCTTTGAAACTTTTCAAAGAATCAAAATTACACTTAATCTTATAAGCATAGCCATATTTACTAATTCATCAGTAAATCATGAAGAATAGACTTTTGTCCTTTGTGGTTGATCTAAATAGTCTATCTCAATGTGTACTAGATCCTTTAGTCCTTCACCTGATTCACATAAACATGTGATCAACGAATTAGTCATGATCTCCTAAAGATCAAGATTATCATATATCACACAATTCGAATTGTATGACTCCAAGTTTCTATCCAACTAAAACTTGGGTGATGAGAATTCCTTTTCACTTGGTTGATTATGACATTTCCACAAACGACATAACTAAGAATCAAATCCATATTTAACATTGCTAGAAGTATCATCACCAATTTTCGTAAATGCCATTGCAAGGAAATATAAGGAAATATCATCAAGAATTTTCACAAACGACATACCTAAGCAATCTATTAATCTATCATAACTCCTAAGCAGCGGATCAAATATCTGATCCTCGAACCATGCGATCGAAATACATCTCCCACGATCGGATTCAGCTCACCCTTCTTAAGATTCCTTGATTCTCTTAGATCTTGCAAAACATCAAAATGTGACTATCACATCATGTAATACGAATCTATGAATAGGAACTTAATAGAGTTAGATAGTGGATGTACCTGAAGTCGAGTCATACAACTTGACTTTACTATCTCTGCAATCTTTCAAGTAGACATGGCGGCTTCACATCCAATGTCCCTTCAATTGGATATAGAAACATATGGACTCTTCAGGAATGGCACATGGAACTATCTCAGAATTATCCTTTATCTTTACCATATGGTCAAACGGTTTGACCTTGGCTGATCGTTTTCCATTGGGAAGAGAAACCTTTTCTGGACTACCAATGTTGCCATCGTCAATGTCCATGGAAACTTGGGAGAAAAATCCTTCAAACATATTTTCTTGACCAATTCTCTTTAGCATTTCTGCTGCAGTTGCAATTAGCAAATATGTTAGATCAATTAGGGTCACGTCGTAGTCAATCATATAGTAGTACTTAACGAACTAACTATATGACTCAGGAAGCGAGTGAAGAAGCAAGTCAACAACTAACTCCCATGGGAAAACTACACCCAACTTTCCCAATTTATCAATGTGCGACTTCATTTTCAGAACATGCACACACACAGAATTTCCATCTTGATGTTTACATGCCAAAAGGGCTTGAGTAGCTTTGAACTTTTCAAGTTGATGAAAATGTGGGTCAGGGAGAATCACTGGAGGGGGTGGAGGAAGAGTTGGAGAAGCATGATTTCCAGTTCCAACAAAGCTCGAAGAAGGGAACGTTCTTTCACCTTGATCAACATGCGGAAGATCATCTTCAGAAGGAAAACCATTTCCATAAGAATAAGGAGAACCATTCATGTCTTTGTTGGGTTAGGTGTCTAAGCCTATAACTATAATTGGTATGTATTTGATTTTATTGTAGCATGGTCCATTTTGGTTGCCTTCACTCATGCAACTTGATAGGATGACTAGTGGAGAGGGAGTAGGATTTATTACTTGAAATAATAAATTGGTACAAGAAATGTTTTTATTAATATATTATAAGATTAATATATTGTTTGGAAATCATATTATTAGTTAGTATTTAATCAGAAATTAATTTGATATTAATTTTGCGATTAAAGGAACTGATTAATAATGGAGGGGCTGTTTTGCAAATCATTGATAGTTGCAGAACTGGGCTATTGGACTCCTTAATTGGGAGTGGACAAAATTATATAGGTAGGCCCTATAGATTTCGTCTAAGTCCTCATAAGGAAGAGTCCATGGGCTGCTTAAGCCTTAAGCAGGAATTAGGGTTTCCTCCAGAAACCCTAGCAGGCCACAGCTATATAAAGTACCCCACCACCTTGGATTTTCGGCCTATGCTTATGAAACCCTAGTGTATTCGGTTTTATTGTCTCTCCAACTCATCCTTTGCATTCGGTTTTGTGACTCCATTAGACGTGCAATACTTGGGGCACTAAGCTTTCAAGAATGAAGGACCTTCAAACGTGTTCTTGTTATTACAATATGACAAGTGATGTATTCTTCTACCCAAAATTGTATGCTAGTTCTAGGGTTATTGCTTTGGTATTCAATTTTCATGTTCAATAGTGAAAAACTTAGATCTAAAGCAATTAGGGTTGCATGATCACATATGAATGTAGATATGATCAACACCCATCAGTGATATCAGAGCCTAGGATGGTTTTCAATTGAATTGTTGCAAGAGTGAACTGTCCAAGGTGATTGAAAATCGATTTTTGGCTGTCTGACATCAGAACTCGACGAGTTCATGACGAACTAGATGAGTTCAGTGCCCAATTCGATGAGTTGACTCGTTTGTCCCCTAAATTTTCGATTTTCAGGTCATATTTTGAATAGGATAATTACAGTAATTCGTTTTTAATGTCTAAAATCGATTTTTCTGAATGGTAACATGACATCCTTGTCAAAATTAAATAATTTGGTTAAAATCGGATAATATAAGATTATTTTGATTCAAAGATTTACCCTAGTATTTTTGAAAAGTTTTAAAATACACCCCTTTGGTTTTATAGTTTGAATTTGAAATTAAAAGTTTTAATTTTGGAAATTTAAATGGTTAAAACCTGATATTTTTGAATAGTTTGAAAAATACACCCTCATGGATTTTATTAATAAAATTAATTAAGTGTTTAATTAAAAAAAGACAATTAATAAATCCATAGATAAATTTAATTTTAATGAAATTAAAAGTTTAATTTATTAAATGATTACAACCTAGTATTTTAAAGGTATAAAATACACCCTTATACTATTATAATATTAAAACTTTAATTTATATATGTATAAGAAAAGTCAGCCTTACCGTCAGTAGGCCTCATTCACGAAGCTGGTCTATAAGGGGTGTTTAAGGAATCGGCCTGTAAAATGAACGTCATTGGATATCCACTCTTACCCACCGCGCTCTTGACTAGTGAGGGTTGTTAGCCGAACGAGTAAGATAGGACTCTAAATCCTCATTAATAGTATAATGAATTATAAAGTAACTAAACACTTTTATAAATTCCCAATCTTAGTTAATTTAGGAAAAATGTTAATCTGATGCTAACCCATGAAATTGCACATTACACCTTATTGGTCTTTAGTGGACTGTGTGTGGTGAACTGGTACACTAATATGGGACTAATGAAGGGTGGCAATGGATAGCTCATAAACTATTGTTGATCAATGGAGCGTGTGTGGTTAACTAGCACATTGATTAGACGATAAATGACATCGAGAGTACCAAGCTAATATGCATGGTTATTCACACCTTGTTTGTGATCCTCGGTATAACCAGTCACAAACTTGAAGGGCATAATCGAGATGAAACATGCCATTGAAAAGTTCAATGAATATCAAAAGATCTAGGAATTACATTTAAAACCTAATTCGTTTAAAATTTCATTTTCATGGTGGAATTGGTAAATCGTCATTTACCTACCTTCAAATAATTTACAATTAGATTACAGCATCCCTTTTCCGAATTGTGAATTATTGTGTTGGGTCCTAGCCTTAATATTTCATTTTGGTGTTATATTAAGGATTAAATCAACTAACTTGAATTGCTCCCTTTTGTAGATGTTTAGTTCTGACAACTATGGTTTTCCTCAATCCTATAGAAAAAGCTTTCCTTTTGCAATTGATAGTCCATGTGTCGATCAAGGTGAAAGATCAATCCCTTCTTCGTGCAATTGGTGGAACTGGAAGTCATACTTCTCTTCCTCCACGTCCTCTAGTAATTCCCCTTGACCCACGTATTCATTGACTTGAAAGGCTCAAGGTTACTCAAGCCCTATTGGCATGAAAACACCGAGATGGAAGTTCAGTGTGTGCACACGTCCTGAAGATGAAGTCGCACATTGATAGACTAGGAATGTTGGGTGTTGTTTTCCCAAGGACGATATCTATTGACATGCTTCTTCAATCACTTCCTGAGTTATATAGTCAATTCCTCAATGACTATTATATGACGGATCACCACGTGACCCTTGTTGATCTAACATATTTGCTAATTGTTGTTGAAGCGGTAATGCTTTGGCGTACTAGTCAAGAAAATTTGATTGGAAGATCTACCTTCCAAACTTCCATAGACATAGGCAATGACAATGATGATAGTCCAGAAAGGATTTCTTCTCCCAAGGGAAAGAAATTGGCCAAAGTCAAAAAGTTTGACCATAAGAGAAAGGCCAATTATGTGATAGTTTCGCGTGTCACTCCTAAATAGTCCATCTATTTCTATTGTTAATTGAAGGGGCATTGGAAGAAAAGCTGCCTAGACTACCTGAGAGATCTTAGATATGGTAAAGTCAAATGTATGACTCTATTTCAGGTATGTTCGATATTTACCTCTTTATTAAGTTCCTGGTCATGGATTCCTAATACATGATGTGATAAATTGCATTTTGATGTTTTGCAAAATCTATGAAAATGAAGGAAGCTTAAGAGGAAGTAAAGGCTGATTCTGATATGAAGAAATGGATTTCACATGGTTCAATGACCAGAATTTGGAGGAGTTATGATAGATTGCTTAGGAATATTTACATATTTTTCATATGTATTTGCACTGTAAGTACAAGTTTTCCGTATTTTATCAATAAAGTAAAATTTGATTTTATCTTATGTTACGTTTCCTTGCAATGACATTTATGAAAATTGGTGTTTGTATTTCTATTATTAGCAATATTGAGAATGGATTAGATTCTTAGTTATATCGCTTGTGGTTGTGTCATAATTTACCAAGTGAGGAAGGATTCTTATCACCCAAGTTCCAATTGGACACAAAATTGGAATCATGCGTTTTGTATTGTGTGATGTGTGAGAATCTTGATCTTTGGAAGATTGAGACTAATTCCTTTCTGACATGTATATGCGAGTCAAGTGAAGGACTGAAGGATCTAATACACATTGATGTAGACTGGTCAAATCCAACACAAAGGTCGATAAGCCCATTCGTCGTGATTTACTGTTGGTTCGGTAAATATGGTTATGCTTATAAGATTAAGTATAATTCTGATACCTTGAAAAAGTTCCAAAGTATAGCAGAACGAATAAGAAGAATCCATTGGGCAGAAAGATAAAAGTTTCTCCAATCTATAAGGAAAGGAGAGTACTTTAGTATCGCGTTTTATGATCATCTTAATGATTATGGGAGCATGTCACAATTGATCTTCTAAGGACACCTTCGTGCATTTATATGACTAAGAAGAGGAATCGAGTATTGTTGAAATGGTTAAATTAAGAAGATGAGTCGTACTTCGTTCTGATGTCAAGTTTTGGAGTTATACTTTAATTACTCAAGGATTGTACCTTGAGTAATATGTTCTAAGTAGGTTTACAACACCTCATGAAATGTGGAGTAGAAATGTTTTTTTACTCTTGCACATTTGAAATTGATAGTTGTGATGTTTTGGTTTAGACAAAGACCAACTAAGACCAATTATATGAAGTGTTTTCTTGAAAAGAACCCACACTTGAATATTTGATTGTTGAGAAATGTTTTTTGACAGAGAATCTTATATGTCAAGAAGTTAGTGGTTGTTGATTATGAAAAGTTTCAAGAATAAACCTTTTAGTAATCACTAGCACACAACATGAGGTTCATAACCTATCGTGTTGACATGATCTTGTTTATGTGCCCATTCCAGTTAAGTACACCATGCATGTGAGTTCTATGAGTTCTTATTTGATCGCATCAGGCAAAGCCTGTTGATCAGTGAAAGTACATTGATTTGTATGGGTGAGCTGCTCAATAACTTGGAAGCACTGATAGGCCCTTATGCTACCCGATGGCAAGAAATTAAGATTAAGCAAGTTCAGTCCATATGAGTTTTAATTTTTCATAAACCTTGTCTTATGATAGTGGTTGGAAATGACAAATTAAGATGGATAGGAACACATACACTATAAAATCTAAGTGGCAAAAGGTTTCTTTACTTCATGAAAATGATTGTGAGGAAACACTTTCACTAGTAGATTTTAAGGGATTGATAGAGTTAGCGGTTGTGATAATTGCATTCTCAAACTCGAGTATAATTATGACATCCCTTTTCATAGTTCGAATTGTGAGAAATGGCAAATACTTTGAACAATTCAGGACTTATTGGTATAAGTTCTGAAAGCGCTTAGACACACACATAAGTTGTCTAATGAAAGGTGTATGAGATTGATAAGTCTAGATAGAGACTTATCGAAGCACCACATATCAGAAATCTGAACTTTGGTAAGAAATTCATTAGGTATTGATTTCTAGAAGTCCAACTGATTTTTGGATACATGTCAAAGCTAGTGGGAGCATAATTGTTATGCTGTTAAGAACATAATTGGTATTCTAGTGACAGGATGATTTTTATGTAAGGTGTTGCAAGTTAGCAATGCTATTTATAGGAAACAAACTTCTAAATGTGCAAAGATACAAAATTTGGAAATTGTTTCGCTATAGGAAGTTATAGGGGAGAGGGCATTTATACTTCATTTTGAATCTAAAAGTTTATATTGAAATTTTAATAGAACTTAGTCATGAATGTATATGAATGTCATGTTGAAATGTTTCAACATAGGAAATTCTATATATGGAAACATTTTAGCAAGAGACTGTTCAAGTATATTGTGTTTATGTAAGACATTATGAATTGTATCCCACATGCGTCAGGTATAGGCTCGATTGCATATGCTATAATATTCGCATGTTCTTATTTTTCAAATGCCTAGCGCATTAAGAGGGAAAAAGGACTAGAACTGGATATGACTAAAGTTGTTAACAACTGTCCAGGACAATCTGAGGTTCGTTAAAGATTCGACAGTTAGAAGTATAGTATATTTTTGGATGAACCATATTTAATTGTTCTGAGTAGAGGTAACTCTTGTTTAGAATTGATAGTCATATGGAAATATGGAAGTGTTTCCATTATGGGAGTTGGATATTGAGATATATGTGCGAGTTAGAAACTTTAATACAAGAAGCATGTTCAAGGAATGCTCTTTAAATGTGAGACTTCATTTCCATGGAATTGTTTTGTAACAAATCTCCAATGAAATGTTTTGTAGTTTCATTGGCCAAGTCTCTGTGACTTTGGTGCTTATACATTACAAAAGGATCATTGCATGTAAGTTTAAAGTCTAAAAGATTCTAAGAGTGGCAAGAATTTAGTATTCTTACACTTGTGATAAGGATTTGGAATTATGAGATGAGCATATTTGGAAATGTGTTTAGTTGATCTAGTTCACAAAGGAAAGGACCATAGATAAACATAGTGTGCATGCTTAAGGCATAGGATGACTATTGTTTTAATTCAAGTATTAAGTTGATTGTTTAAAACATTATACAATGAATAAGGTCTAATTAATATGGTGATTAAATAATAAGTGTTTCATTAATATTCAAAAGTTTTGAGACCATATTGGATTAGGTTATTCTTTTATTTCACTTCGCATGTTTTACTTCCAGAATAATAGGATTATTCAAACATCCACAGTCAATCATACTTTTGGAAGTAAGTAGTGAATTAAGATTGTCATGAATCTGACAGTAGATTGTCTAAGAGCTTAGACATGGCACAAGCTTGATGCAGTGTTCATGAGTACTCCTGAAATAGGAATTTGAGTATTGGATTAACCCATCCTAAAGTATTACTTGATGGATTTTATCACGAGTAATTTGTAGACGATAATATATTATATTCTTGAAATGGAGACATGTGGGTTGTTGTTTACGAGTCGGTTGTGCATTGATAATATGTAAACTCATCAGTAACTTGATGTTATAAAACATATTGTTGTGTGTGATTTGATGAGTAAATTTTTCAAGTATATGAGTCGAAGTTTATCCATTCCTTTTACCCCAAATCGAATAAAAGCGATATATGTGGGCCCCTCAATGATTTAGTGATGACACCCTAAGCGCTTGGCCCTGCCTGGACTGATTTGATTTGTTCAATTAGTCAGTCATCATAAACTAGAAATCAGGAAACAACTCTTGGACAAAGAGAATGATTATAATCCATGTCTCATGTCCATTCGATATCTTGAAGAACGGTGGGATATTTCATCACCTATCTAAAGCACGCGTCATTGATTAGATTAGAGTTCGACAACGACTTTCGAAAGCTACGATTGCTAGTAAAATTTTGAAGTCATACTTGCAATAATACTTATTAGACTTATCTAAGTGGGAGACTGTTGGATTAGGTGTCTAAGCCCATAACTATAATTGGTATGCACTTGATTTAATTGTAGCATGGTCCTTTTGTGTTGCCTTCACTCATTCAACTTGATAGGATGACTAGTGGAGAGAGAGTAGGATATATTATTTGAAATAATAAATTAGTACTCAAAATGATTTTATTAATATATTATAAGATTAATATATTATTTGGAAATCATATTATTAGTTAGTATTTAATCAGAAATTAATTTGATATTAATTTTGGGATTAAAGGAACTGATTAATAATGGAGGGGTTGTTTTGCAAATCATTGATACTTGCAAAACTGGGCTATTGGACTCCTTAATTAGGAGTGGACGAAATTCTATAGGGAGGCCCTATAGATTTCGTCCAAGGCCTCAGAAGGAGGAGTCCATGGGTTGCTTAAGCCTTAAGCAGGAATTAGGGTTTCCTAGAGAAACCCTAGTAGCCCACAACTATATAAAGAACCCCACCACCTTGGATTTTCGGCCTATGTTTATGAAACCGTAGTGCAGTCAATTTTCTTTTCTCTCCAACTCATCCTTTACAATTGGTGTTTGTGACTCCATTAGAGGTGCAACACTTGGGGCACTAAGCTTTCAAGAGTCAAGGATCTTCAAATGTGTTCTTTTTATTACAATATAACAAGTGAGGTATTCTTCTGACCCTATTTCATATATGAATTTCGAAAGTTGTATGCTAGTTCTAGGGTTATTGCTTTGGTTTTCAATTTGCATTTTCAATGGAGAAAAACTAAGATCCAAAGCAATTAGGGTTGAATGTTCACATAAGAATGTAGACATGCTCAAAAACCATCAGTCTTGACTATACATCTATAAAGGGATAAAATAATTCAAGTTAGTTGATTTTAATCCTTAATTATTAACCCAAAAATTCAAATTAAGTCTAGGATCCATATTTTCGATTCGAATTCTGATGAGGGATGCCGTAATCAAATTCGAATCTATTTTAGGTAGGTAAGCATTTACCAGTTTCAATCAAATGAAACTCCTATATATATATTTTAAGATTCATTGAACTATTCAATGGCATGTTTTATGTTGATTACGCCCTTTCCATTTGTGACTGGGATACCGAGGATCACAAACAAGGTGTGAATAACCATGCAAATTAGCTTGGTACTCTCGATGTCATTTATCACCCAACTAGTATGTCGGTTAACCACACACGCTCCATTAATCAATGATAATTTACGAGACACCCATTTCCAACAATATAAGTCCATATTAGTGTGTCGGTTCACCACAAACGCTCCACTAACAACCAATAAGGTGCAATATGCAATTTCATGGGTTAGCATCAAATTCACATTTTTCCTAAAGTAACTAAGAATGGGATCTTAGGAAATGGTTTAGTTACTTTATCGTTATAATTTTAATGAGGATTAAATGTCCTATCGAACCCGTTCGGCTAACGACCCTCGACCATACAACAAAGCGGTGGGTAAGAATGGATACCCAATCGCGGTCATTTTACAGACCGCTTCCTTAAACTCCCCTTATAGTATGACTTCGTGAATGAGGTGTACTAGCGGTTCGACTGACTCGTCATATATATATATATATATATATATATATATATATATATATATATATATATATATATATATATATATATATATATATATATATATATATATATATATATATTAAACCTTTAATGTTACATATAATATAACGATATATTTAAAACTTTTAAAATAGTAGGGGTTTAATCTTTTAATAAATTAAACTTTTAATTTGATTATATTTAAACCTTTTATGGATTTATTAAATATATTTTAATTAAACACTTAATTAAATTATTAATAACATCCATAACGATGTACTTTAAGCCTTTTAAAATACTAAGGTTCTTAAATTTATGATTTCAAAATTAAAATATTTAATTAAATTTTAAATTATAAAACCAAATGGTGTATTTTTAAAACTTTTAAAAAATACTAGGTTAAAGTTTTAATAATTAAATTAACCATTAATTTTATCTTTATCAAAAACTAAACCAAATCATTAAATTTGATAAGGATATACAATTACTTTAATAAAAGTTCAATTTTAGGTAGAAGAACGAATTAAGGTAATAATCATATTCAAAACAAGATAATCAAAATCGAAAAATCAGGGACCTGACAGGCCAACTCATCGAGTATGTGCAGTCCACTTGTTTAGGGCCAACTCGTTGAGTTCCACATATGAACTTGTCGAGTTCTATGAATAGAATGACGATTCTTCTCCATTCTCCTTTGAACGATTCAGAATTGTATCAAGTTCAGCTAAAAAACATCCTAGGCTCTGATACCACTAATGGGTTTTGAGCATAACTACAAATCCTATGTGTTCATTCTACCATATAATTAAGGATCTAGGTTTTCACTAGTTGAACATACAAACTTCAGAACAAAGGAGAAACCCTAGGAAGCTAGCATATAATTCTAAATCTATACAAAATAGGGTTTAGATGTGTACCTTACTTGTTATGTAGTAATAACAAGAAAACCTTGTAGATCTTGAACTCTTGAAAGCAATTCCCTCAAATGTGACACCTCCAATGGCTTAAAAACATTCTTTGCAAGAGGATGAGAGGAGAGAGGAGGAGGCACATAATAATTTTTGGATCTAACAGGGTTAACTGCATAGGGCCAAAAATCCAAGGGGTTACTCTCTTTATATACTTGTAGTTGCTTAGTCCTAAAGCTACTGGAAACCCTAATTCCCTGCTTAAGGCCTAAGCAGAGCATGGACTCCTCATTAGAAGGACTTGGACAAAAACTGATAGGTCTACCCTATAATTTTCGTCCACTCCTATCCAAGGAGTCCAAGAGCCCTGTTTCAAAACTATCAATGATTTTCAAAACAACCCCTGTACTTTTAATTAATTCCTTTAATCCCAAAATTAATTCCAAATTAATTTCTGAATAAATATTAATTAAACAACATGATTTCCAATTAACATATTAATAAATCATTTTTATGAATTTATTATTCCAAACAATAAATTCAAATTCTCTCCAAAAGTCATCCTGTCAAGTTGCAAGAGTGAAGGCAACACAAAAGGATTTGTGCTTCTATCAATTAAAGTATATACCAATTATAGTTATGGCTTAGATACCTAGTCCAATACGTCAACAAGTCATGGGGAGTAACGAGGTGGTGCTCAAGACTACTGATATGATTCAGCAGGTTCAGAGTAGGCTCCAGATACCTCAGAGTCAGCAGAAGAGCTATGCAGACAAGCGCTGGTCAGATTTGGAGTTCTAGGTGGGAGATATGGTTCTATAGAAGGTGTTACCTTGGAAAGATGTCATCCATTTTAGGAAGCGAGGCAATCTAGGCACATTCCATGTATCTCAGCTGCAAAAGTGTTTGGTGGATGATTCCGCAGTTATACCCTTGGAGGATATTCAGGTGGATCACCGGCTGAATTATGTTGAAAATCCAGTGGCAAACTTAGATCGGAAGACGAAAACCTTGAAGAACAAGGTTGTGGAGCTAGTGAAAACCATCAGGATGGTACGACTCAGTGCACCGAAATCCGTCCCTGGAAGGTCATAATCCCTCGGCTATCGGTGACGAACTCCGATACCTGTCCGATAACCTGCTCTCTCTTGCGGTTCTCCGGTCTCACAGCCTCAGCCTAGGCCCCTCGAATGGTGTCCAACACCGGATTCATCATTGTCAATCTCATACAAACGTCTCGTATCGGGGCGCCCTCCTCCCTACGACTCAGGGCATCGGCTACAACGTTAGCCTTGCGCGGGTGGCACAGGATCTCACAATCATAATCCTTCATCACATCCAACCATCTACTATGGCGCATGTTCAGGTTGGGTTGATCCATCAAATACTTCAAGCTCTTGTGGTCCGTGTATATGGTACACCGAACCCCATACAAATAGTGACGCCAGATCTTGGGGGTGAACACTACTGCCCACCAGCTCCATATCATGGGTGGGATACCTCGCCTCATGAGGCTTCAACTGCCTCGATGCGTATGCTATCACATGCCCTCTCTGCATCAGCACCGCTCCCAGCCCCGATATTGATGCGTCACAATACACCACAAGACCTCCATCGCCTCCGGAAGGGCTAACACTGGGGCTTCGAATAGTCTCTGGCGAAGTGTCTCGAAGGAGGCTTGCTGCTCTGGGCCCCATGAAAAAGCAACACCCTTCCGGGTCAACCTAGAAAGTGGAACAACGATCTTGGATAAATCCCTAATAAATCTCTGATAATAGCCAGCCAACCCTAAGAAACTCCTGATCTCGGTGGGTGATCTCGGCACCTCCCAACTCATCAGTGCCTCAATCTTGGCCAGATCGACCAATATCCCATTATGGTTAACAAGGTGCCCCAAGAACTGGACCTCTTGTAATCGGAAATCACACTTGGAGAATTTGGCATAAAGCCTCTCCGATCTAAGAACTCCGAGGATCTCCATCAAATGCTCCTCACGTTGCTCTCTGGATCTCGAATACACTAATATATCATCGATGAACCCGATCATCGAACAATCCAACATCGGCCTGCACACTCTGTTCATGAGATCCATGAATGTTGCCGGTGCATTGGTGAGCCCGAAAGGCATCACGACGAACTCGTAGTGCCCGTAAGGAGTTCAGAATGCTATCTTCTGGATGTCCTCATCACGCACCCTCACCTGATGATATCCAGTGTAACATCCGGATCCACAGGTATAGTATTTTATTAAGTTATTTTGGAGTTTGTGGAGGGACTCGGCGAGTTGGCGCTTAGACTCACCGAGTAGGGTCACGAATTCTTATCCAGATCAATGACCGGACTCGGCGAGTTCGTAGGTGGACTCGGCGAGTCCGTGCTGTTTAATGAAGCCCTAATCTCTTGGGATTGGGACCTATTTAAAGGCCCTTAGGGCCGTCATTTGCGGCTATCAGTCCCTTGAGAGAAACCCTAGAGTGCTTGAGCGTTTTAGGAGAGAGATAGGAAGCCATTGTTGACCTTTGGAGTATTGTTTAGCAAGGAGAAGGAGGTTCTAGCCAAGAGGAAGCAAAGGAGGTTGACATTCTATGGATTTGAAGCTCATAGCATCACATTTGAGTTAGTAATTTGGCTTCCTTTCTGTTGTTATGACGATCATATGGATTTAGGGTTTCTTGGACCCTTTATTGGTTCGATTTGATGTCTATTTAGTCCCTATTTGTGATGAGGCTTTAGATCTGGATCCATAGAGGTCCAGAGAGCCTTAGTCATCAAGCTTTATGAAGATCAATGGGGGGTTTTGACCATGGGTTATGATATTTGGGGCTAAAACATCATATAGGATCAAATAGATGTTGTTTGTGCATCAAGATATAGACTTTACGTGATTATCATGCTTGGGAAGGTCGGATCTATGGATTAATGGAACATATCTGACCTCAAGAGGTCATTTGGGTTGTGCATGGCATGGACTCGCCGAGTCCAAGAACAGACTCGACAAGTAGGGTTAGGGTTTCCTCGTAAATCACAGAGTTGGTGACTTGCCGGGTTGGGGAATGACTCGGTGAGTCAGAAGGGATGTAGAGGACGCGAGTACCCGATGGAACTCGCTGAGTTCATAATTGGACTCGACGCGTTGAGTCGAGGTAGCCCCGCGATTCAAGCTAGGTGTCACACGTCGAGCAAGTGAAAGACTCGACGTGTTAAGCGGGACTAGACGGGTACGGGTGAACTCGCCGAGTTGCCCGAAGGCACTCGACGAGTCGGGTTAGAGGTTGACCGTTGACCAGCATTGACTAGGGTTGACTAGTGTTGACTTGCTAGTGTTAGTCAAACAAAGTCAGGAAAGTATTAATGAGAGTTGTACTTATGATATAGGAGGACGATAGGTTGGGAGATTGGGTGACTGGAAGGTCTTATGTGTATGATGTATATGTGATGTATGCTATATGTGACATGCTGTGATATGAGTATGATGATGTGGACCGGAAGGTCAAGATGATATGGACCGGAAGGTCAACAGAGTTTTGGGATGGAAATCTCCTGAGACACTTGGATCGGGAGATCCTAGGGCCTGGAAAGGAGTATGTGCAGTATGTGGTATTTTAGGGAACTCACTAAGCATTCGTTTGTATAGTGTTATGTGTTATGTGTTTAAGGTACTAGCGAGGATCACGGGAAGGCGCCAGCTTGATCAGTACACACTTGCGGCTGTCATGTTTTTGAGATCTTGGGTTATGGATTATGTTTATGTATTTTGTGGAAACGTTGGATATTTGACTTTTGGAAAATTTAATAATGAAATGTTTTATTAAAAATTAAACAAAAAATTGTTTTAAATTTTTCGGTGTTACAAATTGGTATCAGAGCCTTGGTTTGAGGGATTCGGATTCACCTTCGGGTGTATTTGAACTCAAACTGAGGATTTGAGAGATTTTTTTTAGATAAACAATTTTTATGAAAAGTAAAAGAATTGAAAAGATACACAAATGAGTAGTGTGTACGATCAGCCAGCGCCCGAACGGTGATTTCCGAAAATACCCTTACATTTTGTGCTATGAGATATATTGAAATGTGCTATGCATGGTAGAGTAGGCTAGTTATTCATATTAGGACTAGAGTGGCCTGATTTGTGACGCCTTAGCGTAGGAAGATTTTTTCTGCCATGAGATGGTTTAGAGTTAGTAGGTAGCAGTGAGGTTCTATGAGAGTCTACCGAAGGGTAGTTTATGTGTGAAAAGAGATAGAGTACTTGTGATTTGGGATCCTCGGAGGAGGACTTGGGGTGGATGTTGATGCAGTGTGGACGGTAGTATTGGGCCCGTACTACTGAAGACACCGGGTCAGTGCACAGTCCAAGTAAGAATCCTTAGGGTACCAAGGAACAAGTAGGGTGGCTTTATCGAGTGTAAGTATTGTTGAGCGAGTCCCTGATATTTTTATGTTGTATTTCAAAGGTAGATCATGGTTGGGACATGCCACACACCAAAGAGTAGTGGGACGAGTGATGAGGAGATCCGTAGGATCATCCACGAGGAGGTAGTTGCGGCCATCAAGGCTGAGATTCCAGAGATGTTCGAGTCTATTAAGACCACCTTGATTGAGACTTTTGATGAGCGGTATGCTGCTCTTTCTGATGCTGCGGTTGCTGCTGCTAGGCCGCAGGGGGGTGACTCATTGTTGTACCGGGAGTTCAGCAACACGAAGCCACCAGAGTTTGATGGGATTCAGGATCCGATAGCCGCGATGAGGTGGATCTCTGACATAGAGGGGTGCTTCTACACATGTTCATGTCTGGAGCATCGGAGAGTTCGGTTCACGCTGAACCAGCTTCGCTTGGGGGCGAAGGACTGGTGGAAGTTCGTGACAGCGCACTATTCTTCGGCAGAGCTTGCTGCGGTGACCTGGGAAAGGTTCACCGCTATGTTTCGTGATGAGTATGTTCCCCCGGTGGAACGGGAGCGTTTGGCTCAGGAGTTATTGACCCTCAAGCAGGGTACTAAGTTAGTTACTATGATTTACCCATATGTTTCACGAGAGGGCGATGTTCTGCCCTGAGCACGTGTCGACTGAGCAGGCATGTATGAGCCAATAGCTGAGCATTCTAAGAAGAGATATTCGTGAGTTTGCGGTAAACTCATCATACCAGACATTTGCTGAGCTTCAGGCAAATTCCCGGAAGAGGGAAATTGAGTTGGAGACGCATGCCAGGGAGGAGGCCGAGTCTCAGAGGATGGATCGGCGGCCGACACAGTCTCAGCAGACAGCCAAGCGGGCCTAGCCCGCCGATTCGAGGTCTGGAGGACAGAAGGGCCGCACTTGCGGAAAGTGCGGCAAGGGTCATAATGGATTTTGTAGGTCGGGTGCTTGCTACAAGTATGGAAAGGAGGGGCATATCGCCAAGGATTGCCCCAAGGGATTCATGGTCTGCTTTCATTGCAACCAGACCGGGCACCAGAGGCAGAGTGTCCACAACTGCGAGGGACGACACAGGGAGCATCTTAGGGATCTGCCCCTGCTACTGCGAGAGCTAGTGAGAGTCGTCCGGTGAAGGTCGAGGCGCCAAAGGCGGGAGGGAGGGCGTTTCAGCTGACAGCGAAGGAGGTCCGTGCAGCACCTGACATCATGGCTGGTATGTATTCTTTCATGTATTTATTTTTATGTTGAGATATTGTGCTTATATCATGGGATGCGTAGGTACTTTCCTTGTGAATTTTGTACCTGCTTTGGTGTTATTTGACTCGGGTGCGAGTCGGTCCTTTGTATCATTAACTTTCAGTAGGCACATCGGTATTCAGCGAGAGGTGATGAGTCAACCTCTGCGTGTTCCCATAGTTGACGAGCGGGAAGTGTATGCCACAGAGGTGATTCGGGGATGTGTACTTGAGATCTTCGGCATTGGGTTTCCGATAGATCTAGTCCCGATTGTGATGGGGGACGTATGTGTTATTGTGGGCATGGATTGGTTGACCGTGTTGGGGCGGTGATAGACTGCTAGCAGCAGCTGGTGACGATCTGAGATCCTAGTGGGGGAGTGCTGACAGTTTATGGTGAGGGGACTCGTAGTGGTTCAACATTCTGTTCGGCTGCCAGAGCGAGACAGAGTTTGCAGCAGGGCTGCAAGGGGTTCGTAGCCTATGTGATGGATATGCGTGAGGCCGAGTTCAGTTGGTGATGTTCCGATAGTGCATGAGTTTCCGGACATATTTCCCGAGGAGTTGCCGAGTGTGCCTCCCGAGAGGCAGGTGGAGTTTCGCATCGATTTGATTCTCGGGGCTGCGCCTATCGCTAAGGCGCCATATCGCCTAGCACCGCCAGAGATGCAAGAGTTATCCTCACAGTTGCATGAACTGTTGGGGAAGGGGTTCATTCGCCCGAGCAGCTCACCTTGGGGAGCGTCGATTCTCTTCGTTAACAAGGAGGATGGTTCACACCGGATGTGTATTGATTACCGGGAGTTGAACAAGTTAACGGTTAAGAACCGTTATCCATTGCCGAGGATTGATGACTTATTTGATTAGCTTCAGGGGGCATCTTGGTTCTCTAAGATTGATTTGAGGTCTAGATATCACCAGATGAGGGTGCGTGATGAGGATATTCAGAAGACGGTGTTCCGGATGCGATACGGGCATTATGAGTTCGTGCTGATGCCTTTTGGGCTCACCAATGCACCAGCAGCGTTCATGGATCTCATGAACAGAGTATGCAGGCCAATGTTGGATCGCTCGGTGATCGTGTTCATCGACAATATATTGGAGTATTCGAGGTCTAGAGAGCAGCATGAGGAGCATTTGAGGGAGATCCTCGGGGTTTTGAGATCGGAGAGGCTCTATGCCAAATTCTCTAAGTGTGATTTCTGGTTACAGGAGGTCCGGTTCCTGGGACATCTCGTTAACCAGAATGGGATTTTGGTCGATCCGGCCAAGATTGAGGCGGTAATGAGGTGGGAGGTACTGAAGTCTGCCACTGAGATCGGGAGTTTTCTGGGGTTGGCCGGTTATTATCGGAGATTCATTCAGGATTTCTCCAAGATTGCAGTGCCACTCACTAGTTTGACCCGGAAGGGTGTTGCTTTCTCATGGGTTCCAGAGCAACAAACTTCGTTTGAGACTCTTCGCCAGAAGTTGTGTGAAGCCCCGGTGCTATCCCTCCCTGAGGGAGTTGATGATTTCGTGGTTTACTGTGACACATCTATATCCGGGTTAGGTGCAGTGCTCATACAGAGGGGGCATGTGATAGCGTATGCATCAAGGCAGTTGAAGCCTCATGAGGTGAGATATCCCACTCACGATCTGGAGTTGGGGGCAGTAGTGTTCGCCCTCAAGATCTGGTGTCACTATATGTATGGGGTTCGGTGTACCATATACACGGACCACAAGAGTTTGAAGTACTTGATGGATCAGCCCAACTTGAACATGCGGCAAAGGAGATGGTTGGATGTGGTAAAGGATTATGATTGTGAGATCCTGTACCACCCGGGCAAGGCTAATGTGGTAGCCGACGCCCTGAGTCGTAGGGCAGAAAGTGCCCCGATACGATACATTTGTATGAGACTGACTGTGATGACTCCGGTGTTGGACACCATTCGAGGGGCCCAGGCTGAGGCAGTGAGACCGGAGAACCGTAAGAGAGAGAGGGTTATCGGGCAGGTGTCGGAGTTCGTTACCGATAGCCGAGGGCTTATGACTTTTCAGGGTCGGATTTGGGTACCGTTTGTGGGCAGGACGCGTACCATTTTGATGGAGGAGGCACATAGATCGAGGTTCTCGATCCATCCCGGGGCCACTAAGATGTATTTGGACCTGAATAGGGAATATTGGTGGCCTTGTATGAAGAGGGACGTCGCGTGTTTCGTTGAGAGGTGCCTAACCTATCGTAGGGTTAAGGACGAGCACCATAGACCGCATGGTAAGTTGCAGCCATTAGAGGTTCTCGAGTCAAAGTGGGAACATACTACCATGGACTTTATCACCAAACTGTCGAGGAATGCGAGGGGCGTCGATGCAATTTGGGTGAATGTAGACAGGTTGACGATGAGTGCTCACTTCCTTGCTATCAGTGAGAGATCTTCCGCAGAGAGGTTCGCAGAGGTGTATGTGAGGGAGGTGGTATCGCGGCATGGAGTGCCGATCTCGATTGTCTCAGAGCGAGATGTGCGTTTCACTTCCAGATTATGGAAGAAATTTCATGAGGAATTGGGTACGAGGCTGCATTTTAGTACCGCATACCACCCATAGACTGACGGGCAGAGTGAGCGGACGATTCAGACGCTCGAGGACATGCTTCGAGCATATGTGTTGGATTTCGGCGGGAGTTGGGACACGTATTTGCCCTTTGCAGAGTTTTCCTACAACAACAGCCATCATTCGAGCATTGGTATGCCACCCTTTGAGCTGTTGTATGGGAGGAGGTGTCGGACCCCCATCTGCTGGGGAGAGGTAGGGCAACGTGTGATGGGTAGTACAGAGATAGTACTTCAGACGACAGAGTAGATACAGTAGGTCAGGCAGAGGCTGATGACCGCCCAGAGTCGCCAGAAGAGTTATGCGGACAGGCGTCGGTCCGAGCTCGAATTTCAGGTCGGCGACTTCGTACTCCTGAAGGTCTCTCCTAGGAAAGGAGTGATCCAATTCAAGAAGAGGGGCAAGCTGGGGCCCCGATATATTGGTCCTTTCAGGGTGATCGCGAGGGTAGGCAGGGTAGCCTACCGGTTGGAACTTCCTATAGTGTTGGGCCAGATTCATGACACCTTCCACGTATCTCAGCTGAGAAAGTGTGTAGCCGACTAGTCGGCTGTGGTACCATTAGAGGATATTCAGGTGGATGCGAGCCTGAACTATGTTGAGAGACCGGTGGCTATTAGGGATCGAAAGATCAAGGTTCTGAGGAACAAGGACGTGCCTCTGGTGTAGGTCCAGTGGCAGCATCGGAAGGGGTTAGAGTTGACTTGGGAGCCGGAGCGTGAGATGCGTGAGCAGCATCCAGTGTTGTTTGAAGAGTAAGACTTCAAGTACGAAGTCTAATTCTAGTGGTGGAGAATTGTGACATCCGGATCCCCAGGTATAGTATTTTATTAAGTTATTTTGGAGTTTGTGGAGGAACTCGGTGCTTAGACTCGTCGAGTAGGGTCGTGAATTCTTATCCGGATCAATAACCGGACTCGGCGAGTTCATGGGTGGACTCGGAGATTCCGCGCTGTTTAATGAAACCCTAATCTCTCGGGTTTGGGACATATTTAAAGGCCCTTAGGGCCGTCATTTGCGGCTATCAGTCCCTTGAGAGAAACCCTAGAGTGCTTGAGCATTTTGGGAGAGAGAGAGGAAGCCATTGTTATTAGCAAGGAGAAGGAGGTTCTAGCCAAGAGGAAGCAAAGGAGGTTCACATTCTGTGGATTTGAAGCTCAGAGCATCACATTTGAGGTAGTAATTCGGCTTCCCTTCTGTTGTTATGATGATCATATGGATTTAGGGTTTCTTGGACCCTTTATTGGTTAGATTTGATGTCCTATTTGTCCCTATTTGTGATGAGGCTTTAGATCTGGATCCATAGAGGTCCAGAGAGCCTTACTCATCAAGCTTTAAGAAGATCAATGGGGGTTTTGACCATTGGTTATGATATTTGGGGCTAAAACATCATATAGGATCAAATAGATGTTGTTTGTGCATCAAGATATAGACTTTAAGTGATTATCATGATTGGGAAGGTCGGATCTATGGATTAATGGAACATATCTAACCTCAAGAGGTCATTAGGGTTGTGCATGGCATGGACTCGTCGAGTCCAAGAACAGACTCGACGGGTAGGGTTAGGGTTTCCCCGTAAATCCCACAGTTTGTGACTCGCAGGGTTGGGGAATGACTCGGTGAGTCAGAAGGGATCTAGAGGATTCGAGTACGTGATGGTACTCACCGAGTTCATAATTGGACTCGACGAGTTGAGTCGGGTAACCCCACGATTCAAGCCAGGTGTCACACATCGAGCAAGGGAAAAGTCGACGTGTTCAACGGGACTAGATGGGTACTGTTGGACACGGGTGAACGCGCCGAGTTACCCGAAGGCACTCGACGAGTCGGGTCAGAGGTTGACCGTTGACCAGTGTTGAATAGTGTTGACTTGCTAGTGTTAGTCAAACAAAGTCAGGAAATTATTAATGAGAGTTTTACTTATGATATAGGAGGATGATAGGTCGGGAGATTGGACACGAGTAGTTATCCGACATTAGCAAGGTGAGTCTTCTCACTATGCCTTACCCGATGGGGTAATTATGTGTGACCGGAAGGTCTTATGTGTATGATGTATATGTGATGTATGCTATATGTGACATGTAGTGATATGAGTATGATGATGTGGACCGGAAGGTCAACAGAGTTCTGGGATGGAAATCCCCTGAGACACTGGGATCGGAAGATCCTAGGGCCTAGAAAGGCGTATGTGCAGTATGTGGTATTTTGAGGAACTCACTAAGAGTTCGTGCTTACAGTGTTATGTGTTATGTGTTTCAGGTACTAGCGAGGATCGTGGGAAGGCGCCAGCTTAATCAGTACACACTTGCAGATGTCATGTTTTTGAGATCTTCGGTTATGGATTATGTTTATGTATTTTGTGGAAACATTGGATATTTGACTTTTGGAAAATTTAATAATGAAATGTTTTATTAAAAATTAAACTAAAAATTGTTTTAAATTTTTCGGTGTTACATCCAGACCTCATATCAATCTTGGAAAACCAAGACACTCCCTGCAACTGATCGAACAAATCGTCGATCCTCGGTAAAGGGTAAAGGTTCTTGACCGTCAGCTTGTTCAACTCCCGGTAATCGATGCACATCCGGTGTGAACCATCCTTTTTCTTGACAAACAGGATAGGCGCTCCCAACGGCGAACTGCTTGGCCGAATATACCCCTTCCCCAGCAGCTCCTGAAGCTGCGAGGATAACTCATGCATCTCTGGAGGTGCAAGGCGATAGGGCGCCTTGGCGATAGGCGCTGCCCCCGGAACCAAATCGATACGGAACTCTACCTGCCTCTCGGGAGGGACGCCCGACAACTCCTCAGGGAAAACATCCGGGAACTCTTGCACTATCAGGACCTCATCAACTGACCTCGGTCTCCCTGAATCAACCCTCGTATCCATCACATACGCTACAAACCCACTACAGCCCCGTTGTAGACTCTGCCTCGCTCCAACGGCCGAACAAAATGCTGACCCAAAACGCGTACCCTCACCGTATACCGTAAGAACTCCCCACTAGGGTCTCGTATGGTCACCAGCTGTCGCTCGCAGTCGATAACTGCTCCAAATTTGCTCAACCAGTCGATGCTCACGATGACACATACATCTCCCATCGCAATAGGGACTAAATCAATCGGGACTCAACACTAAAGATCTCGAGTACACACCTTCGGATAACCTCCGTGGCATAAACTGCCCTCTCGTAAGCTTTGGAAACTCTCATAGGTCGACTCAACACCTCTCGACTAATACTGATGTGCTGACTAAAAGCCAAAGATACAATAGACCGACTCGCACCAGAGTCAAACAACGCCAAGGTAGGTACAGAACTCACAAGAAAAGTACCTACACATATCATAATATAAGGACAATATCTCATACGCAAAATAAATAGATGAAAGAATACATACCAGCCACAACATCGGGCGCTGCGCGGACCTCCTCTGCGGTCAACTGGAAGGCTCTCCCTCGTGCCTTCCGTGCCTCGGCCTTCACTGGTCGAGTATCAGTAGCTCTCACTGCAGCAGGGGCGGATCCCAGAGATGCTACCTGCGTTGAACCTCGCAACTGCGGACACTCTGCCTTCCGGTGCCCGGTCTGGTTGTAGTGGAAACAGACTGCAAACCCCTTGGGGCAATCCTTGGCCATATGCCCCTCCTTGCCACATTTATAGCAAGACCCTGCTCTGCACACACCATCTTGACTCTTTCTGCACTTGCTACAAGTGCGACCCTTCTAGCTCCCTATCCTAGAATCGGTGGGCTTGGCCTACTTAGCTGCCGGCTGAGACTGTGCCGTTCGCATATCCTTTCCCTGAGACTCCTCCTCCTCCCTAGCCTAAGTCTCCAGCTCTATCTCCCTCTTTCGAGCATTTTCCTGAAGCTCGGAAAATGTCCGGTACGACGAGTTTGCCGCGAACTCTCGTATATCCCTCCTCAAAATGCCCATATATCAGCTCATATGTGCCTGCTCAGAAGACACATGCTCTGGGCAGAACATCGCCCTCTCGTGTAACATCCGGGTAATCACTGTAACAGACTCGGTACCCTGCGTGAGGGTCAGAAACTCCTGGGCCAATCGTTCCCTCTCCACTTGGGGAGCATACTCCTCTCAGAACATAGTGGTGAACCTCTCCCAGGTCACTGCAGCAATCTCAGCGGGCAAATAGTGCGTCGTCACAAACTTCCACCAGTCCTTCGCTCCCAAGCGAAGATGGTTTAGTGGGAACCGAACCCTCAAATGCTCTGGACATGAGCATGTGAAGAAACACCCCTCAATTTCTGAAATCCACCTCATCACCGCAATCGGATCCTATGTCCCATCAAACTCTGGTGGTTGTGTTGCTGAACTCCCGGAATAGCAATGCATCACCACCCTGCGGTCTACCCACAGCTACAGCTGCGGTGGCCACAGAGACAGCAGCATTAAAAAGAGCATCATACCGCTCATCAAAAGTCTCTATCAGCGTGGTCTTGATAGACCCAAACATCTCTCGTATCTCTGCCCTGATGGCCGCATCCACCTCCTCGTGAATGATCCTACGGATCTCCTCATCACTAGCACTGCTGCTCTCTAGTGTGTGGTGTGTCCCAACCATGATGTCTCTGAAATACAACATAAGAAGTATCAAGGACTCGCACAAATATTCTCACATTCGATAACTCAACCTTACTTGACCTCTGGTGCCCCGAAGATTCTTACTTGGACTGCGCACTGATCCGGTGTCTCCAGTAGTATGGGCCCAATACTACTGTCCACACTGCATCAACATTCACCCCAAGTCCTCCTCCCAGGGTCCCAAATCCCAAGCACTCTATTCTCAATAAGTATAAGCTATTCTCTAGCAGATCTCTCACAAACTTCTTGCTGCTATCTAATCACTCTCAAGCTTCCCTAACAGTAAGACTCCTACACTAAGGCATCACAAATCAGGTCATTCTAGTCCTAATAAGAATACCTATTCTACTCTAGCTTGCATAACATAACTCATCATATGTCATAGCATAACATATCTCATAACACTTATTGTAAGGGTATTTTGGGAAATCACCGTTCGGGCGCTGGCTGATCGTACACACGGCTCTGCTCTGTTTGTTTCAAAACTATTTTACTTCTTCAAAATTACTTTATTATCAAAAAAATTCCTCAAATCCTTAGTTTGAGTTCAGATACGCCCGAAGGTGCATCCGAGTCCCTCAAACAAAGGCTCTGATACCAACTTGTAACGTCGTAAAATTTCAACCACATTTTTCACATTTTATAAACACTTTATTTCACAATATCATAAAACTCATTGTTTCATATATCCAAACATAAGTCAAAATCCCAAGATCATAACATATATAAAACTCCGCATGTGTGTGTACTGATCGTGTCGGCGCCTTCCCGCGATCCTCACTAGTACCTGAAACGCATAACACAAAACACTGTAAGCACGGAGCTTAGTGAGTTCCCCAAAATACCACATATAACACATACTAGCCAATCGAGGCTATAACTCTGTGGGCCCTTGGGCCCTAACTCTATGGACCCTCTAATCCTAGCTCTGTGAACCTTCCGATTGTAACTCTGATATACACTGATATACACACGGCATAAATCACATAGAAATAATGCAGTGCAGCACATCACATAAATAGCATACAATAACTCTGTCACATAACTCTAATTACCACTCAAGGTAAAGTATAGTGAGAAGACTCACCTCGGATATCTCGGATAATCTCTTGCTCGCGTGTACACTGATCTAGCCTCTGCCTAAAGCATAAACAATCATCTCAATTAATAACGGATCTCCAGGCTAGGCTACACTCTCTCTCATGTCCTCTAAGAAGGCTAAAAGACCATTTTACCCTTCAAACGGTCCACAAGTCCAATTGTTGACCAATCCCTAAAAGTCAACAAAAGTCAACGGTTAAGCCTTGACCAGACTCGTTGAGTGCACAAATGTGACTCGGCAAGTCCATGCATGTCCTTCACACTCCTGGTCCTCACCTGACTCACTGAGTCAACCCTCCACTCTTCAAATCATCACTGGTCGTGAATCGCGGGACAACCAGTCCCATCTCGTCGAGTCCGACTCTTAACTCGGCGAGTTCAGTCGTGAACTCAAGTCCTGTAGATCCCCTCTGACTCACCGAGTCATTTCCCCAACTCAGCGAGTCACCAACTGTGTGATTTGCGGGGAACCTACTCCTACTCGTCGAGTCTGTTCTTGGACTCGGCGAGTTCATTCCATGCTCAAACTCAAAAGACCTCCTGAGGTCAGATCCGTTCCTCTAATCCATAGATCTGGCCTTCCCAAGCACGATAATCACGTAAAGTTCAGAACTTGGTGCCCATGAAAAGGCCCAAAGACTCTATTTGAAGATCAAAGGGTTAAGGTCTCTGGACCTCTTTGGATCCAGATCCAAAGCCTTAATACGAGAAGGGACCAGATGCTCATCAAATCGAACCTCTAAAGGGTCTAGAAAACCCTATCTCCCAAGGTTAACACCAAAACTGAAGAAGGATCGAATCTATACCTCAAATATGAAGTTCCTGAGCTCCGAAATCTACGTAATTGCACGCTCTTCAGCTCCCTCTTTCCTTGGTCACCTTTTTCTTGCAAGAACACGAACACAAGGATCAAAAATGGCCTATCCTTCCTCACAAATGTTCTAGCTCTCTTAGGGTCTCTCTCTAGGGTCTGGTAGCCGCAACTGAAGGCTATAAGAGCCTTTAAATACGTCCCAAACCCGAGAATTAGGGTTTCACTTAACAGCGTGGACTCACCGAGTCCACGAGTCGACTCGTCGAGTCCGGTCACTAATCCGGATAAGAATTTGCGATCCTACTCGGCGAGTCTAAGCATCAACTCGCCGAATTCCTCCCCAAACTCTAAATAAATGAATAAAATAATATACCTGGGAATCCGGATGTTACAATAGGTGTGTGCACTGCGATCAATCCAAGCTCTTCTTTTTCCAAACAGATGGTACTTAAAACCTAAACTGTGAACCGTAATCACAAAGCTTAGTGAGTCCCTCAAGGCTTACCCCACACACAATCCACATAACACATATCATATTAGTTGTAGAAGCTATCTCTACCATATAACATTAGCTATAAAATCTATCTCTACCACATATTACATAACATATTAGCCATAAAGCTATCTCTACCATATAACATTAGCTATAAAAGTTATCTCTACCATATATCACATAACATATTAGCCATAAAGCTATCTCTACCATATAACATTATCTATAAAAGCTATAACTACCATATATCCCTGCATAAGGACACCATGGGCTCCACCACATGGTCTTACACCTAAGTGACATGGGCTCCCCCCATGGTCTTTCCCTGCCGGACAGCCATGGGCTCCCCCACATGGTCTTACATCCAAGTGCCATGGGATCTCCATGGTCTTTCCCTACCAATATCATATATAATCAAATAGTATATCATGTATCAGAAGTATCTACACATAACACGTATACAAACATGTAAGGATGTCGTGGGCACCCCCTTGGGTCTTATACCAGTGTGCCATGGACTATCCCACATGGTCTTCCATGCAAGTATCATAGAGACAACTAGCATACGACATATCATGTAATTACTAGCATCCTAATTAGCATAAAGATAACTATCATACCACATATCTCTACTACAGTTAGTGTACCACATAACATAAAATGGGCCGACCTTGGTGCTTTAGACCCATTGGTATGGTGAGCAGACTCACCTCGCACAGTTGAAGTTTCCTGCATGAATTGCTTCGTTGCTGCCCCGCCAGCTTCACGAGCTGTCACTACCAATCAGTATACCCAATTAGTAATTGGGTCCCATACCATAATCCTTAATCTAGTCATGCGGTAAAATGACCATTCTACCCCTGAACAGTATGATCCAAAACTAAGCCCAAAACCCAAAACAAAAGCTCAATACTATAATATCCATAAATCCTTTAATGGCCCAATTTCCAAATTGGGCTCAAAACCATAATGGGCCTCCACAAATAAATATGAATCCCAAAACCTGATGGCCCAACAGGGCCCCAAAACACAAAGTCCATTGCTTGGCCCAACCCGAGGCCCGAAATGTGACATCACGGCCAGAAAAGACCGGTTTCTTTTATGCTTTTAAAATAATTTCAGAGTAAATCCTTTTGATTTAAAAGAGTTGCGGAATTTGTTCCCAAAAACAAAATCTGATAAAATAATATTTACCAAAGCATTTCATAAAGAAATGTATTTTCATTATATAATCAAAACTCGGGATGTCATGTTCCGATACAGACACAAAAGCATAAACAATAAAAGGTAGACCATACAACAGTTACATATAACAACTGGTCTAATAAAAAAAATAACTTGATGATTCATCCATCTTATGCCCTCGCGCCACTACCTGTAATACAAATAAACTAAGTGGGTCAGGCTTGGGAGCCTGGTAAGCATATAGGGTTTTCAACCCGCAATAAATAATTATATTTACTTCTTACCAACCAACAATAACCCGATGACCCATTCTCGTTATCCTCACTTTACATCCCTAAAACAAAATTTATTATAAGGGACCTAATCTAGGAATTTCATCTGGACGGACATTACTGTAAAGGGGTTTCCTCAACAGTAGATGTCCTAAACGCAACCATGAGGGGGATAGAGTACATGGGTGAACACATCGTTCACAACACCTACAGGTTATGAGCCTACAAGCATTCCACAGGACTGTTTAGAAAGAGTCTGTGGTCGTTATCCATACTCTGTTGAATAACTAGAACAACAACAACAACATCGAGGCCTCTCATCTGTTTATCACACATCAACTATCTACCCATGTTCTACCTAACATATTAGTAGATAAAATGTAACACCCAAAATTTTAAATAAATTTTCACATTTTAAAAACAAACTTTCATTCATAATTGTTATAAAAACATCATTGTGTCACATAATCAATTCATAACATCACATCGCAAGATCATAATATGTAAAAGCTCCTCATGTGTGTACTGATCAAGCCGTCGCTTTCCCGCGATCCTCACTGGTACCTGAATCACATAACACAACAATGTAAGCATAAGTGCTTAATGAGTTCCCCAAAATACCACATACAACACATATTAGCCACTCGAATCTATAACTCTGGTTGACCCTCTGGTCAATGTGTCTCAGTGGGACCCTCCTGTCCCATAACTCTGTGGACCCTTTGGCCCTAACTCTGTGGACCTTCCAGTCCTAACTCTGTAAACTCTGTAACACACATAGCATAATCACATAGAAATCACATCATGCAAAAGCATACAAAATACTCTGTCACATAACTCTAATTACCACTCTAGGTAAAGTAAAGTGAGAAGACGCACCTCGGTAACTCGGTGATCTCGAACTTTGTAAAAACTGGTCTAGCCTCCGGCTAATCATATGAAATAAACACTCTAAATCAATATGCCTCTAAAGGCTAGACTATTCCCTCTCTTAGTACTCTCAGAAGGGTAAAAGACAATTTTTCCCCTCTCATGGCTCAAAGACCCTAAAGTTGACCAAACCCTAAAAGTAAACAAAAATCAACTCTCCGTGCTACGCTGCGCGTACCAAACATGTACGCTGGGCGTACCCGGTGTCCTCCTAGAAACGGGGTGCGCGACCCCTTACACCGCACGTACTGGGATTACACCCCTCGTAACTACCAGTTTCAGACTCTAAGCTCTTGAGGTCTTAAACAGTTAAGACCCACATCCAACTTCTAGATCTGACCATTTCTAAGCCTCTTAATCCATAAAGTAGGTGACTTTAAGCCTTTGCATGGATGGACAAGTCACTAACACCCATAACACTCCATTTCCCAACTCTAGAAAGCTCATAACTCAAACATGACCTCATAACAACGACCAAGATGGAAACATTGTGGATCTATAACACAAATACCATTGAAATGGGATAAATCTAGGTCCATGGAGTACCTTACTCTCATAAAGTCTCCACCTTTGGGACTTTTAACCCTAGAAATGGTCCATGCAACATCAAACCAAATAAGAGGAAAGTTTTGAACTTTATACCTCTAAATGAAGCTCCTTTCTCTGAAGATCTCAGATCCAAACTTGCACTTCAAGCCCTAGCCTCCACAAGCTCTTCTCCTTCTTCTTCACTAACACACCAAGACACTTTTAGCTCACAGACACTCAAGCTAAGGACGATGGAAGGCTCTCTCTTAGGGTTTCGCTCTCTGATATGGAGGCTGAGAAATTAGCCTTAACATCCTTTAAATAGTGCACAAGCCAAACATTTAGGGTTTGCATCTGGAATGGGTACGCCCAGCGTAACCCTGGGTACCCCTAGCATACTCAGGCGAGTCCGCGTCCAAATTAAGTGCATGAGTATGCCCAGAGTAGTCATTTGCTACAAGAACTCTCTCAAGGGACCAATCTTGACAACTTGAAAAAATGGAAGGGTTAAATAGCTTTGAATGGATTTTAGGATGTTACAATTCTCCCCCACTACAACCAGACTTTGCCCTCGAAGTCTCATGCCGAAAAAAACTCCGGATGAAGCTCCCGCATCTCTAACTCCATCTCCCAAGTCAGCTCGGACCCCTTCCAATGTTGCCACTGGACCTGAACCAGAGGCACCTCCTTGTTCCTCAGAACCTTGACCTTCCAGTCCAAGATTGCGATCGGTCTCTCAACATAATTCAGCCCTGCGTCCACCTGGATATCCTCCAACGGCACCATTGCCGACTCAAGTCTGTAGGTAGCTCCAATCGATACGCTACCCTGCCCACCCTCGCGATCACCCTAAACGGTCCAATGTACCGGGGCCCCAACTTGCCCCTTTTCTTGAATCGGATCACTCCTTTCCAAGGAGACACTTTCAGGAGCACAAAATCTCCAACCTAAAACTCAAGCTCGGATCGACGCCTATCCGCGTAACTCTTCTGGCGACTCTGGGCTGTCAGCAACTTCTGTCTAACATGTTGTATCTGTTCTGTCGTCTGAAGCACTATCTCAGTGCTGCCCATCACTCGCTACCCTACCTCTCCCCAACAGATGGGAGTTCGACACCTCCTCCCATACAACAACTTAAAGGGAGGCATACCAATGCTTGAATGGTGGCTGTTGTTATAGAAAAACTTAGCCAAAGGCAGATACTTGTCCCAACTCCCTCCGAAATCCAACACACATGCCCGAAGTATGTCCTCGAGCGTCTGAATCGTCCGCTCACTTTGTCCGTCTGTCTGTGGGTTGTAAGCGGTACTGAAATGCAGCCTAGTACCCTACTCCTTATGGAACTTCTTCCAGAACCTGGAAGTGAAACTCACATCTAGATCAGACACATCTCGGCAATTTGGTGATAAAATCCATGGAAATTTGTTCCTACTTCCACTGGGGAACCTCAAGCGGCTGCAACTTGCCATGTGGACACTAGTGCTCGGCCTTAACCCTACGACAGGTCAAGCACCTCTCTTCAAACCATGCCACATCCCTCTTCATATAAGGCTACCAATAGTCTCTTTTCAGGTCCAAATACATCTTAGTGGCCCCGGGATGGATCGAAAACCTCAACCCTCAACCTGTGCGCCTCCTCCATCAAAATGGCACGTTCCCCGCCCTCAAGTGGCACCCAAATCCGGCCCTGGAAGGTCATAAGCCCCTGGCTGTCTGATCACCCGCTCTCTCTTGTGGTTCTCCGGTCTCATGGCCTCTACCTGGGCCTCCCGAATGGTGTCAAACACCGGAGTCATCACTGTCAACCTCAAACAAACATCTCACAAAGGGGCACTCTCTGCCCTATGAATCAAGGCATCGGCTACCACGTTAGCCTTGCCCGGGTGGTACAGGATCTCACACTCATAATCCTTTACCACGTCCAACCATCTCCTCTGACGCGTGTTCAGGTTGGGCTGATCCATCAAATACTTCAAGATCTTGTGGTCCGTGTATATGGTACACCAAACCCCATACAAACAGTGACGCCAGATCTTGAGGGCGAACACCACAGTCCCCCAACTCTAGATCGTGAGTAGGATAGCTCATCTCATGAGGCTTCAGCTACCTCCATGCGTATGCTATCACATGTACTCTCTGCATCAGCACCGCACCCAGTCCCGATATCGACGCGTCACAATATACCACAAAGTCCTCCATTCCCTCCGGAAGGGCCAACACTGGGGCTTCGCCCAATCACTGGCGAAGTGTCTCGAATGAGACCTGCTGCTCCGGGCCCCAACTGAAAATCACGCCCTTTTGGGTCAATCTGGTGAGAGGAACGACAATCCTGTTGAAACCCTAGATGAATATCCGATAATAACCAGCCAACCCCAGGAAACTCATGATCTCCAAAAGGGATCTCGGCACCTCCCAACTCATCACCGCCTCAATCTTGGCCGAATCGACCAATATCCCATTTTGGTTGATCAGGTGTCCCAGAAATTGGACCTCTCGTAACCAGAAATCGTACTTGGAGAATTTGGCATAAATCCTCTCCGATCTCAGAACTCCGAGGACCTCCCTCAAATGCTCCTCATGCTGCTCTCTGGATCTCGAATACACCAATATATCATCAATGAACACGATCACCGAATGCTCCAACATCGGCATGCACACCCTGTTCATGAGATCCTTGAACACCGCCGGTGCATTGGTGAGCCCGAAAGGCACCACCACGAAATCGTAACGCCCATAATGAGTCCTTAACGCTGTCTCCTTGATATCCTCATCACACACCCTCATCTGATGATATACAGACCTCAAATCAATCTTGGAGATGGAGAACCAAGATGCTCCCAGTAACTGATCGAACAAATCGTCGATCCTCGATAAGGGGTAACGGTTCTTGACCGTCAGCTTGTTCAACTCCCGGTAATCAATGCACATCCGGTGGGAACCATCCTTTTTCTTGACAAAAAGGATCAGCACTCTCCACGGCGAGCTACTCTCCCGGTAATCAATGCACATCCGGTGGGAACCTACCCTCCAATCCACCACATAAGCCACACACCCACTACAGCCCTGCTGTAGACACGGCCTCGCTCTCGCTGCTGAACAAAATGCCAACCCAGAACGGGTACCCTCGCCATAAACCGTAAGAACTCCCCCACTAGGGTCTCGTATGGTCACCAGATGTCACTTCCAATCGATCACCGCTCCAAATCTGTTCAACCAGTCCTCGCCCACGATGACACAGACATCTCCCATAGCAATCGAGACCAAATCAATCAGAAACTCAATGCTGAAGATCTCGAGTACACATCGTCGAATCACATCAGTGGCATACACTGCTCTCTCGTCAGCTATGGAAACTCTCAAAGGTCGAATCAACGCCTCTCGAAGAATACTGATGCGCTGACTAAAGGCTAACGACACAAAAGACCGACTCGCACCCGAGTCAAATAACACTAAATGAGGTACAGGACACACAAGAAATGTACCAACACATATCACAATATAAGCATAACACCACAAACTCAAAATAAATAGATGAAAGAATACATACCAGCCACAACATCTGGCGCTGCATGGACCTCCTCATCTGTCAACTGGAAGGCTCTCCCGCGAGCCTTCGGCGCCTCGGTCTTCACTGGCCGACTCTCCGTAGCTCAAACAGCAGCATGGATAGATCCCTGAGAAGCTCCCTGAGTTGACCATCGTAACTGCGGACACTCGGCCTTCCGGTGTCCGGTCTGGTTGTAGTGAAAACAAACTGCAAACCCCTTGGAGGAATCCTTGGCCATGTGCCCCTCCTTGCCACACTTGTAGCAAGACCCTGTTCTACACACCCTCTCATGACTCTTGCCACACTTGCCACAAATGCGGCCCTTCTGGTTCCTTGATCTCGAATCGGCGGGCTTAACCCGCTTGGCAGCCGGCTGGGACTGTGCTGGTCGCCGATCCCTCCCCTGACACTCCTCCTCCTCCCTAGCCTGAGTCTCGATCTCAATCTCCCTCTTTTGGGTATTTGCTTGAAGCTCAACAAATGTCCGGTACGTCGAGTTCGCCACGAACTCTCGTATATCCCTCCTCAGAATACTCAGATACCGACTTATACGTGCCTACTCGGTAGACACATGCTCAGGGCAAAACATCGCCCTCTCATGGAACATCCTGGTGATCATAGTAACAGACTTAGTACCATGCTTGAGGGTCAAGAACTCCTGGGCCAAACGCTCCCTTTCTACCGGGGGAATGTACTCATCACGAAACATAGCGGTGAACCTCTCCCAGGTCACCGCAGCAAGCTCTATAGAAGAATAGTGTGCTGTCACAAACTTCCACCAGTCCTTCGCTCCCAAGAGAAGCTGGTTCAGCGCGAACCGAACTCTCAGATGCTCCGGACATGAACATGTGTAGAAGCACCCCTCAATGTTAGAGATCCACCTCATTGCGACTATCGGATCCTGAGTCCCATCAAACTCTAGTGGCTTCGTGTTGCTGAACTCCCGGTACAACAATGCGTCACCCCCCTGCGGCCTGGAAGCAGCAATGGCTGTAGTGGCTGCAGCAATAGCATCATTATTAAGAGCAGCATATCACTCATCAAAAGTCTCAATCAGTGTGGTTTTGATAGACCCGAACATATCTGGAATCTCAACGCGGATGGCAGCAGCCACCTCATCATGAATCATCTGGCGGAGCTCCTCATCATGATGTCTCTCTGAAATACAACACAATATATCAGAGACTTGCTCGAGTGTACACACAATTGATATCCCAGTCCTACTGGATCCATGGTACCCTAAGGATTCTTACTTGGGTTGCGCACTGATCCGGTGTCTTCGGTAGTATGGGCCCAATACTACCGTCCACACCACATCAATATTCACCCCAAGTCCTCCTCCTAGGATCCTAAATCCCAAGTACTCTACCCTCTCTATACATAGTCTACTCTCTAGCAGATCTCTCATAAGCTCCTCGATGTTATCTATTCACTCTCAAGCATCTCCTAGCAGCAAAATCCCTAGGCTAAGGCATCACAAATCAGGCCACTCTAGTCCTAATAAGAGTACCTAGTCTACTCTAGCATGCATATCATATCATAACATATCTTATAACTCATAATGTAAGGGTATTTTGGGAAATCACCGTTCGGGCGCTGGCTGATCGTATACACTGCTCTACTCTGCTCTTTTCAAAAACTTTTACTCTTCAGAAAAATTTTGTAAATTTTATTTTGAAAATCTCTCAAATCCTCAGTTTGAGTTCAGATACGCCCGAAGGTGCACCCGAATCCCTCAAACCAAGGCTCTGATACCAACTTGTAACACCTAAATTTTCAAATAATTTTTCACATTTTATAAACACACTTTCATTCATAATTGTTATAAAAACATCATTGTATCACATAATCAATTCATAACACCACATCCGAAGATCATAATTTGTAAAAGCTCCTCATATGTGTACCGATTAAGCCGGCGCCTTCCCGCGATCCTCACTGGTACCTGAAACACATAACACAACACTGTAAGCATAAATGCTCAGTGAGTTCCCTAAAATACCATACACAACATATATTAGCCACTCGAGGCTATAACTCTGGTTGACCCTCTAGTCAATGTGTCTCAGTGGGACCCTCCAGTCCCATAACTCTGTTGTGACAACCCGAAATTTATCCCGTCATTTTAACCTCTTCTTCCGTTAATAAGCCTCGCTTTATTAAGCTGTCCGTTAACCTTTTGGAATAGGTTAATTAAATTGGAACTTTTATTATGACTTCATAAGGGTTGAAACAAATTGGAAACACCCCAATATTCCCTTGAAAATTTTTTAGTTTCAACCAAGTCAAATTGCGACCATTTAATCGGGTGTGATCAAAAGCCCCGTTTAACGTCAGTATCAGGTAGATTTCCACCGAGCCAGAAACTCAAATCCCTATATAAGGGTGAGTGGACTCCATTTGAGACTTTTCATTCTCTCTCTACACTCTCTCTCTACAAGTTGCTTTCGATCCAAAAACCGCCCATTTCGAGCCCCAAACTAGTAAGTGATCTACCCTAACTTGTTGTTTAGCTCTTTTAGCATGCAAATTCATGTTTAAGACATCCAAAAGTGGCCAAATCATGTGTTTACGGCCCAACAACACTCTTGGACCGTGAACACCCTTAAGTGGGGTTTTGAAGCCCCAAAACCCTTCCAAATCACTCCTAGGGCTTTGATATGACTTGTGGACTTACACCTTCAAGCTTAGAACACTAAAACCTTGATTTTTGGAGATTAAACATGAGTTTACGTCCCAAGAACACTCTTGGACCTTAAACCCCTCTTCAATGGTCGTGAACACCTTTTAAGGTGTTAGAATTGCTCTTAAACACCTCCTATGGCCTGGGAAAATGTCTAGAATCAACCACAATTGAAGTAGGGGCTTTAAACATTAAAGAAATTACAGACATAGGAGTTTACAGCTGTATACCCCAAAGAATTGGTCAATGGGCCATAAACTCCCATAAAGCGGCCAAATGATGCCCTAACTCCCCTATATGGCTTCGAAAAATGCATAGAACTTTATACCTTCCCATTTAAGACCTTAAAACACAAAAGGAAGGGGATAGTAAGAGTTTACGGCCGTAAACTCTATGTTAACTGCCGTAAACTCCCAAGAATGGTCGATTTGAGGCCTTAAACCTTTCATAAGCCCTAGATTTGAACGTAGACTAATTCAACTGGTGAGATAAGACCTTAAATCATCCAAGAGCACACCACCGATAAGTTTACGGCCGTAAACTCATGGGGATATGGTCTTAGGGCCGTAAACTCTATAAAGAGTTTACTCTTGAAGAGTAAACTCCCTAACTAGGCCATACACTCCCTTATTTGCAACCCAATAGCTACCTAGCACTTGACCAAAGTGTTTTCCGCACATTAGGATGCGTATACGTATTTAATTAGTATTATAATTACTAATTCTATGTAAATATATGTCATCATATGTTATTAGGTCACCGAGTGTGTTCAAGTCTTTACTTGACACGGAGCACCCAACCGGCACCTCCATCCGATCCACTTACAACAGGTGAGTTCATACCCCTGAATTAACCTTTTAAATGTTTTTACATGCTAGTTATCATATCAATCATATGTGATAAATAACCCGCATGAACAAGGATTTATCACCCTTTCAGCTGTTTTACCATGTATAATACAATAGATGGTTTTCCAAAACGTCTTTATTTGTTTAAATCTTTTCTCAAATTATCTCTCGTGATGTATGTTTTACTTCTAAACCAGTTAAAGCAGTGTTTTAAACAAAGGTTTTCTTTACTTATTGTGTTATCAAATTATATTCAAAACGTGTTTATGAACGGTTTTCAAAGCCTATTTTGCATAGTGATATCAAGTCGTAAATTCTTATTTTTAAAGGTTTTCCAAAGGTTTTATGAAAGTTTTATTCTATACTTCTAGGCTTCTACTTTGTTAAATGCATGGCTGTACTTGTATAGTTATATAAATAATGTTTAAAAGACTTAGGAAGGCTAGTTCGCCCTATTTCTTTTTCCTCGTTTGGATGTGGTCTGGTGGGTATCGGATATCCGTCCGAAGGTCGTTTAAACATTAATTATATATCATGTATACACGTATAGACATAAAGGTTTACATCGATCAGTTCATTTCCCATGTGTAGCAAGGGCATCCTTCCGTTCATCATTCGTAGATCAGAGACACTAGTAACTCTTATAGGAATAGTTTGGAGGTTCTATTTACTCTTTCTAGTACAATAATTCCAATGGAGTCAGTTCATTCGCGAGTCTATATCCTTTCTCCAGCGCCTCCAATAGAATTCAAAATACGAGATGCATCTTTAGGACACGGATCTACCTGTCGTTAAGTTGGTAACCAGAGTTTCCTAGAGGGAGAGCGGGCATTGTGTGTATAGATCTATACGAGACTGACACTCCCGCACCCTGACTGCTAGCTACAGTCCACGGCCTACCAAGCCAAGGGGTGACAAATGTCATATTTATTCCAACGCTTGCAGGGCGTCAAGTAATCTAGTGTCAATCAGTATGGTTACGAGTATCTCCATGTTTACCTTATAATTCATGGACTTAAGGTAACGAGAATTAACACTGTATTTATGAAACAACACTCTTAGGATTACTCTTTGTTTTAGACCGAGCTAGCTGTATCGTTCATTTGATACTGTTCGGGGTCTGTGTTTCTTTGTTTTAGACCTTGCTAGCTGTATTGTACATTTGATACTGTCTGGGGTCTTTGTTTCTTTGTTTTAGACCTTGCTAGCTGTATCGTTCATTTGATACTGTCTGGGGTCTGTGTTCCTTTGTTTTTAGACCTTGCTAGACGTATCGTACATTTGATATCGTCTGGGGTCTGTGTTTCCTTTTGTTAGACTGAGCCAGGGGTATCACTCATTCGATACTCTCCTGGAGTCTATGATTTCTTTTACCTTAGCCAGCAGTATTCTCTGCTGAGGCATATGTTATTTTCCCCTAGTATTTTTATTAGTGATATTCTCCTACTTTCTTTAAAGTCAAATACCGTATTTTGGTAATGATAGCATTTCAAGGAAAATTTCTCTTTAAAACATAACACTGTCGAGTCTTGGTAGAAAACTGCTTTTAATTAGAAAATATAGGATTTTCGTGAAAGGACGCTAATACACCGTATATTCTAAACTACTACTTTTTAAAAATTTATTTTGAATAAAATGCTTACTTACTCAAATGAAATTAAATACTTATGAACTCACCAGCATTTATAAAAATGCTGATACTCACTTTCAAAATAACTTGTATTCTCAGGTCAGCAATAGATAGGTACACCCGGGAGCTTTTGTGAAGCCAGCCTAGAAGCGAGCTGCATCTATGCTAGTTCTGTATTACTTTGATGTCTCTATAAAATGTAACTTATGTAAAACTATTACTATTAATGCAAGGGTTGTTGTACTTTGATTACTATACTGCATATGTTGTGATACTTGACATAACATCATCCACCCCATAACGTTTCCGTCGTTCCGGTTTTGGGGTGTGATAGATTGGTATCAGAGCATTGTTTATAGTGAGCTAAGTATATCAATTCATAAAAGATATACAGCCTATAAATGCATAGGTATAAAACACTCTGACCAAGAATTATACTTTAAAATATAACCATATTTTACCAAAGTATAAGAACATCCAGAATTTAAACACTCGAACAAAGTATCACAAGAAGAACAAGAATAAAAGTCTTCGGATGTTGAGAATTACCATCAAACCTAGGCAGTTATGTCATCGTAAGCTGGAATAAATGTAACCTGATCAACTACATTTATTCGGGATGCGATGAACGTGTGCTTGGGAGTGATGGTGGTGTTGCGACAGGTCTGAAACTTACCAACTAGGAATGCTAGAGCCAAACATAAAGTTTAAAATACTATGGGAGTATTTAGGATCCATAGATAACCTTGTGTGAAGAACTAAAAAGATCCTTATTGATATACCTACAATTACAGAGGTTATACTCCCTAGGTAACTACCCGAAGGAAACCAACGTTGGTCCCAGTCAAGGATACGAGGTAGACAGAGGGAGCCAGTACATGGAACCCGAGAAGTGTCTTTTTCTCGTGTTCGTCACGCTAATACACCCATAAAATATTACAATTTAGTGAGTTAGTGATTACACTAATCACACTACGTGTTAGGTAAATCGCCTTTTCCCGCCGCAAGTAATACGATTAGAGCGGATCTCAACACCTCTATTGAGAGTGTTTAGCCGTAAGTCTTCATGAGCCTTTCTTCCCGCGGTCTTCATTCCGAACTGCCCTCAGATCTTTCCAAGCCGGAGAGTGAACCTTTCCCAGTATAAAGGTAACTTAGTAGGAACGACTCCCATCTTATGGTTTTTCTGATACCCATACTCCTACCTTGAATACCCGGACTACATCATAGGGATGTAGGTCGACACTCATACAACCAATATCCGAGGCACGGGAAAAATTTATGCCCAATATATTAAGGATAGATACGTCCAGGGTTAACCATCGTCTCTCATCAGCTTGTGTTCCTTTCCGTATAGGAAAACCATGCCTCCGAGGAAGCGTAACCAATCCACTGGCAAGAAACCTATTCTCCTATTCGATGAAGCTATGTTCCAAGTTGCAGTCTCGCCAGCCGTAGCAGATGTCATGGCTCATCTGAATGCTAACACCGCCAATGTTAGCAAGAGCCCTATCTGGATTCCCGGTCCTAGCAATGGACAGCAGCAACCAACACCTGCATGCCCGGCCACCCAAGAACCTCAACCAACTCCACTGAAGAGAAAGTTCAAGAACGAGAAAGGAAGTACCTCAGCTCAAGGAAATTCCGAAGGTCAGCAAGCTGAGACAGTCAATACACCTTTCAATCCTTCCATCCCGACTTCAAGAAGAGCATACCTAGGAAGCCTTCCCCACTCCAGCAAGTGTAGCTACCATTTTCATGGTATATGCCGGGAACTCTGTTGTACTAGGTGCAACATGAAGGTGCATATCGCTCGCGTCTGCAGAACCCCGATTGAGTTCATCACATCAACCATCAATGTGGCGGCCAATCCAGTTTGTCGTCTATGTGGTGAGATTGGACACTTCAAGAAGGACTGCCTAACTGAAAGAAAAGACAAGGACACAGGAGGAGTCTGACTCTAATGCTTAGGGAGAAGCATAAAGGAACCCGGTAGATTTTTGGTACGTCTCTCTATCTTAGATAACTAACCGAAAACATTAAAAGGCTAATTCTGAATGTAATTACTCCCCCGTTAAGGCGAAAGTCGCAGCACCATTATAAAATTTAAAATTTCATCAACTAGAGCTATAATGGCTCGACATATACATTAAAGCCATGTATAATTAAGATGGACAGGCCTAGAGTGAGTGATGCTGCCTCATTTCCTGTTCCTCGTTTGGTTGTGGATTTAAGGCGAAGTCGCTCAGTCAACAGTCCTCCCCACCTTAATTATACATGACTAGTATATGTTAGGCGATTATAGAAAGGCCTCATGAGAATCCATTCATGAAAGGTGCGCTATTCAGAAACACTCAGGACACTCTACAGTTTCGTGTCAACTCTATCGGTCCAAGTATCCGCGACAGTGATACACGGGACGAAACCCGAGACGCCTAGAACTTGTGTGCCCGTTCAGCACATGGCCCTATCGGCCCTCATTCTATATCATGTCGAAGTATGCCAACTTCAACGCCCCTATCGATCGTGGTTCGACTTCGTGCAACTATGTGTTAATACCTAGTGCTGTATAAAAAAAACTTTCACCGTAGCTATTCCGACAAATAACGGTTCTTCTGAATCTTAAAATATTAAAACCTAATGCGATCCGTCAGCCGTCCCTCTTGTCTCAAACCTTCTGAAGTACCCAGGAGAAGGGTACCACGCGTTGTTAACCAACCCCTTCTTAGACAGATAGGAACCAAAGCGAAAGACACTACAGGCATTCCAGAAGACGATAACCACCCGAAACCCAGTTCGTAGAACCTCAGAAAGACCCTTCGCACCTCACAATCAGGTTCGTGAATCAAGAGGATAGAACTCATGGGACTGACTACTATAACTGAATATATGCATAAGGGTGGTATATAATTAAGATCAAAAAGATTTAAGATGTGTGCCTCTTCCCTACTCCCTGTTCCTCGTTGGGTTGTGGGTCTGGGGTGGAGTCCCACAACTGAACATCCTGCCGACCTCAATTATATACGGCTTGCATACACCAAGTATTAGTGGTTAAGCCAAGTATGATCTCTACCACGAACCAAATAGTAAAACCCTTCATCCTATCCCATGGAATGGGAGCTAGATTCAAGAGAACCCCTGCGGGTTGAGCTACTATACTGACCACAAATCCGAAATTTGTTGTCATCCCGGCTAAGTCAACATAGTAGCTAACACCCTCAGTTGGTAAAGAAATCTGAGTCGTAAGAGTCAAGGACATTGACTACGACCATCCATTCACGCTTAATCCCACAAATTAAGCATCTCAGCGAATATCCCGGAACCCTAGAAGCTGCGATAAATTAAACTCTGAGAAGAGTGGATGAGAAGATTTGAAGTTCCGAGTAACGAGACCCTATATTTCTAGACTTAACATAAATCAAGTTGCTCGCACTACTCAGGCATTTCGTCCTCCCTGTTACCAACGAGTAGTGCCCGGGACACTCCGCCTCCTCACGTGGAAGAAGTGACCGTCGCCCTATAAACGATAGATTGTATTCTCCGAAGTGAATACTAGAACGCTAAGAACCACAGGTTAACCTCCACAGCCAAAATACTTGAATAAAGTACAAAAGTAGGTTGTGTTAAGCCTTATAACCCAGATCGCAAAGAGATTATAGACTTGACGCTAGTCTAGGTGTTAGTCGATGGGTTATACGAGAGCACACGCTTTCTGCAACTAAAATAAACCGACGCCTTAGAGATAAGAGCATGTCTTAGAGATTCATTGGACTACTAGGTGTTCCACGAATACTATCTCGTGCAGAAATAGTAGAACCACCTCCCGAGATAGTCCAACACTTCAGAAAATCTATAAGGATTGTGTTAGCCCTGAGCAGAGCCGGCTATTCATGAAATAGCAAAGCAAGTAGGAGCATGATTCTTTCCCGATAAGATGCCGTGAAAGCGTCAACTAGACAATGATGGGAATTTTAAAAACTTTCTGAGCACTTGTCTGGTGAAACCCTATCTCCCCGACTATGATGGCTTTCATTAGAAACGTCTCAGGAACCAGAAGTGCAGGTTCGTTTTGCACTAAGTTGAGATAGACACTCTGCAGCAAATAGATACCCATAGACATCCAATCCATCCGATGATCCAGAAAACCTCTGAAAGCCAATCGACAGGGAACACAAATCCAAGGATAACCCGAGCTTTCTAAGAACCAACCTGAAGGACTACACTCCTAGTATGAGAGAACGTTTGGAACTTCAGAATGGTGATCACGCCAGTGATGATCTCGCCATAAGAGTAGCCTATGTTCTAAGAACTGAAAAGCTCTACCCTTCCGAGAGCTTAGGACCTTCCGAGATTCTTTACAAAAATTGGTCCAACCCTTGTCAGACCATGACTACTTTCGGAAATTCCACAAGTTTCACCCCAAATCAATCCACTTCTTAGACTTGATAAGTGTTTGCCCGACATCACACTTTGTATCCCACTCATCTTGATAGAAACCATTGGGAACCCTAACTTCGTAGACGCACCTGTAGGAATCACTAACTGAACGAAACGGAATCCGCATCCCGTAAGTCAAGGTTGTTAGAACGCCAAGCAAAGGCCAGAGTTCACTTGGGAGTGCGAGGACCAACCAAATAGGAAGTACCCTTATACCTCTACCTGATTGTTCATGCCTACTTCCTTGCCTAAACCCAAATTTCGGGACGAAATTTCCTCTAATGGTGGGATGATGTGACAACCCGAAATTTATCCCGTTATTTTAACCTCTTCTTCCGTTAATAAGCCTCGCTTTATTAAGCTGTCCGTTAACCTTTTGGAATATGTTAATTAAATTGGGACTTTTATTATGACTTCATAAGGGTTGGAACAAATTAGAAACACCCCAATATTCCCTAGAAAATTTTTTAGTTTCAACCAAGTCAAATTGCAACCATTTAATCGGGTGCGACAAAAAGCCCCGTTTAACGTCAGTATCGGGTAGATTTCCACCGAGCCACAAAATCATTCCCCTATATAAGGGTGAGTGGACTCCATTTGAGACTTTTCATTCTCTCTCTACACTCTCTCTCTACAAGTTGCTTTCGATCCAAAAACCGCCCATTTCGAGCCCCAAACTAGTAAGTGATCTACCCTAACTTGTTGTTTAGCTCATTTAGCATGCAAATTCGTGTTTAAGAGATCCAAAAGTGGCCAAATCATGTGTTTACGGCCCAAAAACACTCTTGGACCGTGAACACCCTTAAGTGGGGTTTTGAAGCACAAAACCCTTCCAAATCACTCCTAGGGCTTAGATATGACTTGTGGACTTACACCTTCGAGCTTAGAACACTAAAACCTTGCTTTTTGGAGAGTAAACATGAGTTTACGGCCCAAGAACACTCTTGGACCATAAACCCCTCTTCAATGGCCGTGAACACCTTTTAAGGTGTTAGAATTGCCCTTAAACACCTCCTATGGCCTGGGAAAATGTCTAGAATCAACCACAATTGAAGTAGGGGCTTTAAACATTAAAGAAACTATGGACATAGGAGTTTACGGCCATAAACCCCCAAAGAATTGGTCCATGGGCCGTAAACTCCCTTAAAGAGGCCAAATGATGCCCTAACTCCCCTATATGGCTTCGAAAAATGCATAGAACTTTATACCTTCCCATTTAAGACCTTAAAACACAAAAGGAAGGGGATAGTAAGAGTTTACGGCCGTAAACTCTATGTTAACTGCCGTAAACTCCCAAGAATGGTCGATTTGAGGCCTTAAACCTTTCATAAGCCCTAGATTTGAACGTAGACTAATTCAACGGGTGAGATAAGACCTTAAATCATCCAAGAGCACACCACCCATAAGTTTACGGCCGTAAACTCATGGGGATATGGTCTTAGGGCCGTAAACTCTATAAAGAGTTTACTCTTGAAGAGTAAACTCCCTAAGTAGGCCATACACTCCCTTATTTGCAACTCTATAAAGAGTTTACTCTTGAAGAGTAAGCCTCCTAGCACTTGACCAAAGTGTTTTCCGCACATTAGGATGTGTATATGTATTTAATTAGTATTATAATTACTAATTCTATGTAAACATATGTCATCATATCTTATTAGGTCACTGAGTGTGTTCAAGTCTTTACTTGACACCGAGCACCCAACCGGTACCTCCATCTGATCCACTTACAACAGGTGAGTTCATACCCCTGAATTAACCTTTTAAATGTTTTTACATGCTTTTATGGGGGAGAATACAAGTTAAAACATGCTAGTTATCATATCAATCATATGTGATAAATAACCCGCATGCACAAGGATTTATGACACTTTCAGCTGTTTTACCATGTATAATACTATAGATGGTTTTCCAAAACGTCTTTATTTGTTTAAATCTTTTCTCAAATTATCTCTCATTCTGTATGTTTTACTTCTAAACCAGTTACAACAGTGTTTTAAACAAAGATTTTCATTACTTATTGTGTTATCAAATTATATTCAAAACGTGTTTATGAACGGTTTTCAAAGCCTGTTTTGCATAACGATATCAAGTCGTAAATTCTTATTTTTAAAGGTTTTCCAAAGGTTTTATGAAAGTTTTATTCTATACTTCTAGGCTTCTACTTTGTTAAATGCATGCCTGTACTTGTATAGTTATATAAATAATGTTTAAAAGACTTAGGAAGGCTAGTTCGCCTTATTTCCTTTTCCTCGTTTGGATGTGGTCTGGTGGGTATCGGATATCCGTCCGAAGGTCGTTTAAACATTAATTATATATCATGTATACACATATAGAAATAAAGGTTTACATTGATCAGTTCATTTCCCTTGTGTAGCAAGGGCATCCTTCCATTCATCATTCGTAGATCAGAGACACTAGTAACTATGATAGGAATAGTTAGGAGGTTCTATTTACTCTTTCTAGTACGAGAATTCCAATGGAGTCAGATCATTCGCGAGTCTATATCCTTTCTCTAGCGCTTCTAATAGAATTCAAAATACGAGATGCATCTTCAGGACACGGATCTCCCCGTCGTCATGTTGGTAACCAGAGTCTCCTGGAGGGAGAGCGGGCATTGTGTGTATAGATCTATACGGGAGTGACAGTCTTGCACCCTGACTGCTAGCTACAGTCCACGGCCTACGAAGCCAAGGGGTGACAAATGTCATATTTATTCCGACGCTTATAGGGTGTCAAGTAATCTAGTGTCAATCAGTATGGTTACGAGTATCTCCATGTTTACCTTATAATTCATGGCCTTAAAGTAACGATAATTAACACTGTATTTATGAAACAACACTCTTAGGATTACTCTTTGTTTTAGACCTTGCGAGTTGTATCGTTCATTTGATATTGTTTGAGGTCTGTGTTTCTTTATTTTAGACCTTGCTAGATGTATTGTTCATTTCATACTGTCTGGGGTCTGTGTTTCTTTGTTTTAGACCTTGCTAGTGGTATCGTTCATTTGATATTGTCTGGGGTCTGTGTTCCTTTGTTTTTTGACCTTGCTAGCCGTATTGTACATTTGCTACCATCTGGGGTCTGTGTTTCCTTTTGTTAGACTGAGCCAGGCATAGCATTCATTCGATACTCTCCTGGAGTCTATGATTTCTTTTGCCTTACCCAACAGTATTCTCTGTTGAGGCATATGTTATTTTCCCCTAGTATTTTTACTAGTGATATTCTCCTACTTTCTTTAAAGTCAAATACCGTATTTTGGTAATGATAGCATTTCAGGGAAAATTTCTCTTTAAAAGATAACACTGTTGAGTCTTGGTAGAAGACTGCTTTTAATTAGAAAATATAGGATTTTCTGGAAAGGACGCTAATACACCGTAGATTCTAAACTACTACTTTTTATAAAGTTATTTTGAATAAAATGCTTACTTACTCAAATGACACTAAATAATTATGAACTCACCAACATTTATAAAAATGCTGATACTCGCTTTCAAAATAACTTGTATTCTCAGGTCAGCAATAGACAGGTACACCCGGGAGCTTTTGTGAAGCCAACCTAGAACCGAGCTGCATCTATGCTAGTTCTGTATTACTTTGATGTCTCTATAAAATGTAACTTATGTAAAACTATTACTATTAATACAATGGTTGTTGTACTTTGATTACTATACTGCATATGCTGTGATACTTGAAATGACGTCATCCACCCCAGAACGTTTCCGCCGTTCCGGTTTTGGGGTGTGACATCTATGGGCCCTCTGGCCCTAATTATGTAGACCTTCCGGTCCTAACTCTGTAAAATCTGTAACATACATAGCATAATCACATAGAAATCACATCATGCAAAAGCATACAAAATACTCTGTCACATAACTCTAATTACCACTCTAGGTAAAGTAAAGTGAGAAGACTCACCTCGGGTAACTCGGTGATCTCGAACTTTGTAAAACCTGGTCTAGCCTCCGCCTAATCATATGAAATAAACACTCTAAATCAATACGCCTCTCAAGGCTAGACTATTCCCTCTCTTAGTACTCTCAGAAGGGTAAAAGACCATATTTCCCCTCTCATGGCTCAAAGACCCTAAAGTTGACCAAACCCTAAAAGTCAACAAAAGTCAACTCTCCGAGTTACGCTGCGTGTACCAAACATGTATGTTGGGCGTACTCGGCGTCCTCATAGAAACGGGGTGCGCAACCCCTTACGTCGCACGTACTGGGATTACGCCCCGCGTAACTCCCAGTTTCAGACTCTAAGCTCTTGAGGTCTTAAATAGTTAAGACCCATGTCTAACTTCTAGATCTGATCATTTCTAAGCCTCTTAATCCATAAAGTTGGTGACTTTAAGCCTTTGCTTAGCTGGACAAGTCACTAACACCCATAACACGACATTTCCCAACTCTAGAAAGCTCATAACTCAAACATGACCTCATAACAACGACCAAGATGGAAACTTTGTGGATCTATAACACAAATACCACTGAAATGGGACACATCTAGGTCCATGGAGTACATTACACTGATAAAGTCTCCACCTTTGGGACTTTTAACCCTAGAAATGGTCCATGCAACATCAAACCAAATAAAGAGGAAAGTTTTGAACTTTATACCTCTAAATGAAGCTCCTTTCTCTGAAGATCTCAGATCCAAACTTGCACTTCAAACCCTAGCCTCCACAAGTTCTTCTCCTTCTTCTTCACTAACACACCAAGAAACTTTTAGCTCCAGAAAACACACACTCAAGCTAAGGACGATGGAAGGCTCTTTCTTATGGTTTCACTCTCTGATATGGAGGCTATGAAATGAGCCATGGAGGCTATGAAATGAGCCTTAGCATTCTTTAAATAGTGCACAAGCTAAACATTTACGGTTTGCGTCTGGACCCGTTACGCCCAGCGTAACCCTGGGTACGCCCAGCATACCCAGGCGAGTCCATGTCCAAATTAAGTGCATGAGTACGCACAGCGTACTCCCAAGTACGCCCAGCGTACTCATTTGCTACAAGAACTCTCTCAAGGGACCAATCTTGACAACTTGACAAAATGGAAGGGTTAAATAGCTTTACCTGGATTTCGGGATGATACATAAAAATATATATTTTTATACATAGTTTAAAACCTATATAACATTCTCATTGAATACATATTCCAAACAACAGATAAGACACATACACATAACACGTATTTCATAGAGAATAAATCATATCTATGAGATAGAAGAAAGTGAATATAAATTCACACATATAACAACAAAATATACACATAACATGTATTTTATATAAAATACTTCATAATTATGCATTAGAAGAAGGTAACTACAAATTTACATGATCAGAAGATGATCGGACAGCACTACGACTTGTAGAAGTAGTATGCTTCGGTAGATCTGGAAGATCTTCACAAAAACCGGGCTTCTCGCGGGTAGGGCTTCGGCTTGGGAATTGCACTTTTCGGGATCTTCGGGGCTTCAGGACTTGCTTCGGGGCTCGGGAATGATACTGTGGCTTCAGAATATTTCTTGCACGAAAATCGAGGCAAAACGGGAGAGAGGAGAGAAAATGAGCAAAAGAATCGGCTGCCCTCGACTTCCTTTTATAGGGGCTGGAAACCTTGATTACACTGAGCGTAATCTTCGTTACGTTGGGCATACTTCGACGTCATGGCATGCGTATGGCTCGACTGATGTCACTGCATGCGTAGCTAAGGCGATTCCGGGTACGTTGGGCGTACTCGATTAAGCAGACTTCAAACTTGCGTAACTTTCGCATACGAGCTCTGGTTTATGTGTTCTTTATATCAACACGTAGGTGAGACTAAGCACTACAACTTTCATTTAGATTCCGTTGGCTAATTTTGAATTTATTTGTATTATTATATTTTTAAGAGGCCTAAAATGTCCGTTAAAAATTCATAACTTCTTCCTCCGACGTCCGTTTTCGTCTGTCTTTTTACCGTTGGACTACTATCAATGAGATCTTCGATTCTCATTTAGATTGTTTCAGCTAGAAATCACTTGATCTCGAATTCGAGTTTCGGGCTTCATATTGCTAACCTGAAACTCAGAAAAATCATAACTTCCTCATACGAAGTCAGATTTGGGCGTTCTTTTTATGCACGCTCACGGTTTAACGAACTCTACGAATTTCGTTTAGATCACTAAGGCTAAATATCTCTCTAACGTAAATTCACGATTTACATCACGCTGGGTCGTGCCGGTTTTGTCGTGAAACTTCGACAGGTCATAACTTCTTCGTTATAACTCGAATTTCGGCGTTCTTTATGTACGGAATCCTTGTAACATACACTACAACTTAGTTAAGATTATTCCTTGTAAATAACCTTTCGTCAAAAAGTCATTTTTGACGCTTATCGTCTCTAAATTGACTAGCCCTAATCTACGGGCGTTACAATTATCACCCCCTTAGGATGATTACATCCCAGAATCATCAACGAAGTAGGACTTGTAAAATGATTCCAATCTACTGACTTACGTCAGATGTTACATCGAACTTGGTTCTCCGAACCACGTAACAAATTCATTGTAGTCAGACTCAATTGATATGACCAGTAGGGTCGGAATAACAACCATCTTACTAGTCATTACCGAAATAATGGTAATGACATATTTGAATAAAACGAGACCAATCACTAGCTTCTCGGTAACCTTGTGACTTTCCCTGATCCAAGCGTGAGTCGTATGCTTCCAGTAGTATAGATCCCTACTACTATTCGCACCTACTCATAGTTGTCCCAAGTATTGTCCCTCAGTCAACCAAGTCACCATAAAAAATCACATAAGCACATCAGATAAAAAAACCAGGGTTTATATTAAATCTTGAAACGATTACATGAAAATTCAAGTTCACCCTATACTATGCCTCTAATAAGCTACATCATAAGTTACTATTCGCACTGCTACTTCATAACTTGATCCTTGGATATAAAATCCTCATCCTTGATTCGCTTCGTCGAGGATCATGTGGAATGCCCTTGGCTGTGGCGGTACATTTTTCTTTGCAGCTTTATCCTTCTTTGGGCAGTTCTTCGAAATATGACCACCATCTCCACATTCATAACACTTCCTATTGTCGAACGTACAATCCCTGGAATAGTGACCGGTCCTACCACACTTATAGCATGTCACTTCCCCATCGCATCTTCCGAAGTGCTTCTTCTTGCACTTTTCACACCACTTGGTTTCATCTCTTCCTCCCAATTTCGAGAGTTTGGTTTCTTTTTTGATCATTGAAGATCCCTCATGTTTCCTTTTCCCTCCAACTTCAGCTCTCTCCAGACCCTTTTCTTTTATTTGGGTCTCAACATTTTTGGCTGCCCAGATCACGGCTTTCAGAGTGGTTGCTTGATTGACTATTAGACCAAAGTCCGCTGGTAATCCATTGGCAAACTTGTTGACCTTGGAAAGTTCAGTTGGAATTAGGTATGTAATAAGCTTCATCTTCTACATAAAGCATGTAGTGTATTCAGTGACACTCAATTTTCCCTTCTTCAGATTTTGGAACTCATTGTTGATTTCCAGAAGTTCCTGTTCAGAGCAGTATTGCATTTCCAGTTGCACCATGAACTCTTCCCAAGATATCTTTCTAGCTTCCCCCTTGGGCCTCGAACCAGCCAGTAACTTTCACCAGCTCAGTACTCCAGATTTTAACAAAGGAATTGCAAGAGCGGTCTTCTGTTTGTTGCTACATTCGCATCTTTCAAACATTGTCTCCATCTCGGAGATTCAGTCCATGACTTGCATCGGTGTCGGGCACCCAGAAAGACATGGTGGTTAGGATGTCATGAAATCCTTGTACTTGCATCCACGTCCATCATTTCCTCCATCCTGGTTGTTTTGGTGAACTATTGGTGGGTTGGCTTGACCAATAGTCCCAGTGTACTTCCCTCCTTCCGAATAACCTCCATTTACTTCAGGCTCTTCCACTTGAATTGACAGTTCTTCATGATTCTGTTGAAGCAACCGCCTGGTCTCCTCCATTTGACGATCCAACATCACCTGCATCATTTCTTGTACACCAGCCATCATCATTGGCTCAGGTGTTGCAACTACAACAGGTATTTGCTCCATTACTGGTGGTTGATTCCTGTTCTCATTTGCGTTTCCAACTCCGCTTCTAGTTCTTGCCATTCTTGATCCATACACCGAATAAGGTGAATTTAGATCCTCATTCACAGTAGATACATATATCATCCTTATCACTCCGAAACGTTTACATGCTAGTTCTAATATCGTAGACGTACGCTTAGAATCCTAAACACATAAGGTTTCCCGATCTGGTCGGCAACAGACCATAGATCCGAACAAATAATATCATATACGGCAACATATACCATTTAGCACATAAAAGAATTTTAGGCAGCTTTCCTAAACTAAACTAGTGCTCGTGTCAATCTAGGTGTACTACCTAACATATTTTAGACACACTCCTCAGGATCATTACTTAGCATTCTAAGTTTAAGTCTAGAAATTTCCTACAAAATTCCTAGTTCTCATAAACTAATGCTCTGATACCAACTGTGACATCCCCAAAATCACGGCTAGAAAAGACCCGTTTCATTTATGCTTTTAAAATAATTTCAGAGTAAATCCTTTTGATTTAAAAGAGTTGCGGAATTTGTTCCCAAAAACAAAATATGATAAAATAATATTTACCAAAACATTTCATAAAGAAATGTATTTTCATTATATAATCAAAACTCGGGATGTCATGTTCCGATACAGACACAAAAGCATAAACAATAAAAGGTAGACCATACAACAGTTACATATAATAACTGGTCTAATAAACAAAATAACTTGATGATTCATCCATCTTATGCCCTTGCGCCACTACCTGTAATACAAATAAACTAAGTGGGTCAGGCTTGGGAGCCTGGTGAGCATATAGGGTTTTCAACCCGCAATAAATAATTATATTTACTTTTTACGAACCAACAATAACCTGATTACCCATTCCTGTTGTCCTCACTTTACGTCCCTAAAACAACATTTATTATAAGGGACCTAATCTAGGAATTTCATCAGGACGGACATTACTGCAAAGGGGTTTCCTCAACAGTAGATATCCTAAGTGCAACCATGAGGGGGATAGAGTACACCAGTGAACACATCGTTCACAGCACCTACATGTTATGATCCTACTAGTGTTCCACAGGACTGTCTAGAAAGAGTCTGTGGTCGTTATCCATACTCCGCTGAATAACTAGATCAACAACAACAACATCGAGGCCTCTCATCTGCTTATCACACATCGACTATCTACCCATGTTCTACCCAACATATTAGTAGATAAAAATATATTATTTTTATACATAGTTTAAAACTTGTATAGCATTCTCATTCAATACATATTCCAAACAACAAATGAGACACATACACATAACACGTATTTCATAGAGAATAAATCATATCTATGAGATAGAAGAAAGTGAATATACATTCACACATATAACAACAAAATATACACATAACACGTATTTTGTATAAAATACTTCATAATTATACGTTAGAAGAAGGTAACTACACTCACTTGATCAGAAGATGATCGGACAGCACTACGACTTGTAGAAGTAGTATTCTTCGGTAGATCTGGAAGATCTTCACAAAATCCAGGCTTCTCGCGGCCAGGGCTTCAGCTCGTGAATTGCACTTCTCGGGATCTTCGGGGCTCAGGAATGATACCAGGGGTTCGGGTTATTTCTTGCACGAAAATCGAGGCAAAACGGGAGAGAGAGAGAGAGAGGAGAAAATGAGCAAAAGAATCGGCTGCCCTCGATTTCCTTGTATAGGGGTTGGAAAACTCGATTACGCTGGGCATAATCTTGGTTACGCTGGGCGTACTTCGACGTCATGGCATACGTATGGCTCGAGTGACGTCACTGCATGCGTAGCTGAGGTGGTTCCGGGTACGCTGGACGTACTCCAAAATTACAGTTGGCGTACTCGATTAAGCAGACTTCAAACTTGCGTAACCTTCGCATACGAGCTACGTTTTTACGTTCTTTATATCCACGTGTAGGTGAGACTAAGCTCTACAACTTTCATTTAGACTCCGTTGGCTAATTTTGACTTTATTTTTATTATTATATTTTTAACAGGTCAGGACAGGAAATGTCCGTTAAAAATTCATAACTTCTTCCTCCGATGTCCCTTTTCGTCTGTTTTTTTACCGTTGGAATACTATCAATGAGATCTTCGACTATCGTTTAGATTGTTTCGCCTAGAAATCACTCGATCTCGAATTCGAGTTTCGGGCTGCATACTGCTAAGCTAAAACTTAGAAAAATCATAACTTCCTCGTACGAAGTCAGATTTGGGAGTTCTTTTTATGCACGCTCACGGTTTAACGAACTCTATGAATTTTGTTTAGATCGCTAAGGCTAAATATCGCTCTAACGTCAATTCATGATTTACGTCACGCTGGGTCATGCCGGTTCTATCGAGAAACTTCGACAGGTCATAACTTCTTCGTTATAACTTGGATTTCGGCGTTCTTTATATGTACGGAATCCTTGTAACATATACTACAACTTTGTTCAGATTACTCCTTATAAATAGTCTTCCATCAAAAATTCGTTTTTGAAGCTTATCGTCTGTAAATTGACTAGCCCTAATCTACGGGCTTTACAAAAAACATACCAAATCCATAACTGATGAGTATGTGGGGCATACTCATCTATACGCTAAGAGTACCGGCTGAATGGATTGTGCGCTACACGTACCTGCATGTACGCCCAAGGTACTCCTATGTTAAGCCACTTTTCCATTAAGTGCTTAGTACTCTACTCCAGAAGCTACAATTATAGATCCAAGTCCTCTTCAACGTCTTTAACCATAAAGTTGCTTACTTTATGGCTTTGCATGACCCATATAAGCTGAAATTCCAAAAATAATCATCTACTTCCAAGGAAATGGTGTTAAATCATGCATGAACCCATTAAGATCTCCAAGATGGCAACTTTATGCCTTAGGGACTCATTTAACACCGAGATTGGAAAATCTAAGTGTAAGAGTCGGATTTCAACCATCAAGTTTCATCCTTGGGACCAAAATGAACTAAAACTCTCAATGGTAGACCTAAGAGATGAATGATCAAGATCAAAGGTTTATACCTTCATCAAGCTGAGAATGAGTCCCAAAATCCAGATCCACAAGCTCCTCCTTGATTCCCATCTTTGCAACAAGCTCCATCTTCTTGAAATGCACCAAAACCACCCAAAATACACCCACAAAGCTCAAAACACTCTTGGATGAAGTTAACACTCTGAGAATGAAAGGGAGGTGCACCCCCTCATATATAAGGTGCTTTAAATAGTGAGCCAACCCTAAAAATTAGGGTTTTGGAGATCCTGGATGTACGTTGGGCGTAATCCCCTTATGCTAGGAGTACGTCTTTAGCACCCGTGACTCCTTATCCAACACTACGATGGGCGTACCCCAACTTACGTTTGGTGTACTTACCTGGCTGCCACCTTGCATGCATGGGCTGAAACGCAAAATTTTCCATTTAAGGACCAATTCTGCCAACAACTTCGAAGTACTATAAATCCTTCGTTCTAAGTCCGTTTCTAACGAACTTTATATCCACAAAAAGGTGGCATGAATCCCTATGCTCCTAGTTACACCCAAACCTTAAACCTTTTCGAATAAAACTCGAGACCCATAAAAGACCGAGTCGTCACATTACACTTATACCCTTGGCCTCTGAAGACACAATCGAACACTTTCAAAACTGGGTGTTACAACTGTCTCCCACTTAAATTAGATTTCGTCATTGAAATCATTCCTTACCATTCCTCATGCTAATAACTAGGGCCTCATGGCCATAGCCCCGAGCATACCATAGCCTTTCCAAGGCAACTAAAACCAACCCTCATAGGGTTCTAGAAGCCAAAGATGAACGAATTCCTTGCAACCTGATCACATCTGCTTCACAAGAAACCCGCCTAAATAGAATACTTCCCAGTCGTAATACCTTGAGGCTTCCTACAGAACAAAATCACCGATCAACTGTGACTACCGAATAACAAGAAATTCCACACACATACCCCAAATCACTAAAGTCACTCCTACTCCTCTTGCTGCCACATGGCTGATTTCCTGATAAATAACCCGGGACCTCCCTGGTCCAAACTTGTTTGCCAACTATCTGGAACACCGTACACCTACCCGATTGCTAAGCCAAAAACACACTCAATTGTCCCCTGCGACCTCTAAAGGATACCTCATCTAACCAAAATTTCCCTATCTCCTTCAGTCCATTTGATCCATCCGATCGAGATAGGCTGACAACCTGTCGCCACTGAATCTGATGCAAAAAAGTGAATAATACTAGAATAGTTGTAGTCTTACATCATACCCAGTCTCCTTCGACCTACCGTTTTCCTGATTCCGACATGTCATGGCTCTATTACGGATAGAGCCACCCGAGACACATCACAATCGCTTAAACTACCATCAAACCAACCTATTCACCACCCAAGAATTATGCACTCGATGCCCTTGGGATATAGATACCCCATATACCATCTCATTGAAACAAAATCCTGCACAAATTCCAATTCTGGTTCCTATCCAAATCCGAATTGTTACTCCGTTCGTATCCAGATATCCTCGAATCGGCATTTGCATAATGCACCATGACTTCCCATCATCCTTTATGTTGGATTAATGTCTAAGTCCATAACTATAATTGGTAAGACTTGATCCGACCCGGCATGGTCCATTTGGGTTGCATACCAAGATGCACTTGGATAGACTATAATGAGAGAAATAAGACACTTATGGTTATTAATATATTATAAGTTCTAGTATATTAATAATAAGAATAATAAGATTATTTAATTAGTATTGATCAAGAATTAATCTAGGATTAATTAAGTGATCAAAAGAAGACTAATTAAATATATGGGTTGATTGTGTAAATCATCCATACTTGTATAGTGGGCTAATGCTCCATGGATAATCAAGTTGGGCTAAAACCCATAGGATGGTCCATGGATGCTCCATGGTGTATTTGTACCCATGGATCATGGAAATGAAAGGCCATGTCAATTACGGTTTACATGGTCTAACCCTAACTATATAAGCATCTTATTCTTGACCAAAATCGGCCACTAGTGTGTGAAGTGAAAGGGCTAGCCGATTTCATGAGTTGTAGAATTCTCTCAAGTTATTCTAAGTGTTTTGGTGATTGTGATTCCATTTGATGTGTCACACTTGGGGCACTAGGCACTCAAGCTTCATGAAGACTTTCTACATCAAAGAGGTATGTATTCTATCTTGTTACACTCATTGTTTTGTATGCTAGATTAGGATAATACCTTGGAAGTTCTTATTTTCATGTATAATAGAGAAAACATAGATCCAAGGTATTTAGGGTTGCATGTACACTTAGGAGTGTTAGAATGCCCATAACCCAATAGTGGTATCAGAGCCTAGGCTTGTTTTCTTGTTATACCTGCAATAGAAGCTGAAAAAACGAATCTGGTGCTGTCTGATCATCAGACTCGGCGAGTCCATCAGGAGACTCGGCGAGTCCATGCCTAAAAAGTGATCAATTCGATCCAACTCGCTGAGTTGGTTCATGCACTCGACGAGTTAGACCCCCAGACAGCATATTTTCGAGTTTTTTTGGCTAGAAATGGACTAGGAACATTACCCTAAGTTGTTTTTGAACTTATAAACTTGTTTTGATGTGGTAATGTTCATGCTAATCCATTTTCAAAGATAATTGTCAATAGATTCATGTTTTGTATTAGTTTAAGGTTTAGACTAATTACATGAAAAAGTTTGATTTGAATTATCTTGTACTTATGAGTTGCTTAGATTAATAGAAAAGTTAATTGAAATAGTTGTTTTCAATCCATTTTAATCTAAGAGTTGAGTATAAAATGTGTTTGTATAACTTGTCCTCAAGTTACATGAAGAGTCACATTAAAGACTCATAAAACTAATAATAGTTGGCAATGGTTACAAAATGAAGAGTCTTGTGTCATTGAATAATTTTTATGACTCCATAACTTGTCCTCAAGTTATGGAAGTTCAAGAGTCACTTCATTAAAGAAAAATATGTAACCATAATTAAATCCATAAGTTATAAAATAAAGAAAAAGTTAGTTCTTTTATTAGTTTAAAGTCTTCCATAACTTGTCCTCAAGTTATGGAACTTGAAGAGTTTTTGGATTAAAACTACTTTAAACACATAAGTTATGGAATTAATTAGTTTTGAATAGTTTCAAAACTTGCCCCCAAGTTTTGGAATTTGAAAAGTTTTCACTTATGAATACTTTAATTCCAAGTTAGCCCTTAGAATTTTAAAAGTTAAAGTTCAACCCTTATACTTTATAATATTATAAGTTAATAATATATATATGTATAAGAGTAAAGTCAGTCTTACCGCTAGTACGCCTCATTCACGAAGCCGGTGTATAAGGTGGGTATAAGGTTGTTGCCTATAAAATGGCAACTTAATGGGTGTCCACTCTCACCCACCGCTTGCTTGACTAGTGGAGGGTCGTTAGCCGAACGGGTTTGACAGGACTATAATTCTCCCTTCATTAAAAGTATTAATGATAATACTAAGTAACTAAACTCTTAATAATACCCAATCTTAGTTACTTAGGAAAAATGTGAATAAGGTGCTAACCCATGAAATTACACTTTACACTTTGTCTAAGTCGTTAGTGGAGCGTGTGTGGTTAACCGGCACACTAACTTGGACTTAACAAGGTAGGTAAAGGGTGACTTAATATTTATCATAGTATCGATGGAGCGTGTGTGGTTAACCGGCACATCGATTGAGTGGTAATTTATTAAGGGTACCAAGTGATTTGCATGGTTACTTCACACCTTGTTTTGTGATCCTCGGCATCCCAGTCACAAAAAATGAAGGGCACACTCGAGATTGAAACATGCCTTTGAACAGTTCAATGAATCTCAAAGATCTAGGAGTTTCAAAACCAATTAAAACCTAATAATACATTTCGTTTATCTTGTTGGGTCCTAGCCTTAATATTTCATATTGGGTGTCATATTAAGGACTTAAAATCAACTATCTTGAATATCTCCCAAAAGATGTCTGGTTTAGACATTTATGATCTTCCCAAATCTCTTGAAACAAGCTTTCCTAAATGAAGATGATGTCCCTTGGAAATCATACATCATTCACCTCCTCCAATTATTCTCCCTAACCCACAAGTTCTTGAAAAAGTTTAAGGTCACTCAGACCCTATTGGCAAGGAAAGGTCTAGGTGTGGTCACGTCCTGGAGATGTAGTCACATATTGACAAGCCGGGAGAGTTGGGTGTCAAAGTCTTGAGAAAGTCGGTGGTTCAATCACTTTCTAAGTCACATAGTGAGTTCCTTTGGGACACCTATGAAACAGACTATGACAGGACCCTTAATGATCTTATCCATTTGTTAAGATCAACTTCCTTAAAACTTGATGGACATTGACAATAGTGACACAGGAAATCCCAGAAAGCATTCTCTTCCCAATGGAAAGGGATCGGCCATAGTCAACTCGGTTGACCAAATGGTAAAGAGAAAAGCTAAGTCTAAGATAGTCCCGTGTACCATTATCAAAGGGTCCATATGTTTATATTGCCAAAGGAAGGGGCATTGGTTGCGAGTCTGCAAATTTACCTAAGGATGTTAAAGTCAATAAGTTTGACTCTACTTCAGGTAAAGTCCACTATCTAACTTTGTTAAGTTTCTATTCTGAGATTCTTGATACATGATGTGACTGGGTCACATGGTGATGTTTTAAGAATCAAAGAAAAGTGGAAGAAACTTAAAGAAAGAATATGCTGAATCTGATCGCATAGATGGATTTCTATCGCGTAGTTTGAAGATCCGATTCTTGAGCTACTTCTTAGGAGTTATGAGATATTGCTTCGGAATAGATAACAACAAGTTTTCATATGGATTGTAAGGATAAGTTTTTCCACAAAGTTTTAAAATAAAAGAAATTTTTTATTTTATTTATTTTAAAAATATCCTTACAATGGCATTTGTGGAAATTTTTGTTGCTTATAAGATTCCATTAATAGCAAGAGTGGAAATATGAAATTGATTCTTTCATTTGTGGTAATGTCTAAATTTACCAAATAAGGAAAGATTCTCATCAACCAAGTTTCTATTGGACCGGGACTTGGAATCACGCAAGTTGTATTGCATGATGAATGAGAACTTTCAAGTATTGGAAAATTAAGACTAATTACTTGTTCACATGGATGTGTGAGTCAAGTAAAGGACTAAGGGATCGAGTACACATCCTTGTGCACTGATTAAGTCCACCACAATAGATCAATAAGATTATTCGTCATAATTTACTAAAGCTCAGTAAATATGATTATACTTACAAGCTTAAGTGTAACTCTGAGACATTGGAAAAGGTTCCAATGTATGGTAGAGTGAATAAGAAGAATCAAAATGGCAGAAGGATAAAAGTTTCTCAAATCTGAAAAGATGGGAGAGTACTTTAGTATCAGTTTTGTGATCATCTTAATGATTAAGAAACCATAGCACAATTAGTTCTCTAAGGAAATCTTAGTGCATTCTTATGACTAAGAAGAGGAACTTGAATTGTTGAAGTGGTTAAATCAAGAAGATGAGTCATACTTCGTTCCAATACAAGTCTTAGAGTCATACTCCAAGATTGTAACTTGAGTGACATGTCTTAAAGAAGGTTTAAAACACTTGTCAAATGTAAGAGTAAAAGTTTTCTACTCTTGTACATTTGAAATTGGTAAGTTGTGATGTTTTGGATAAAACAAAGACCAACTTAGGCCAATTGTGTGAAGTGTTTGTCTTGATTAGAATCCACACTATCTCTTGGATATTTGACAAGGGAGTCTCATAGGTCAAGAGGACAGTGGGAGTCTTAAAGGTCTTGAAAGTCTCAAGAACTAATCAAGAATAAAACCTGAAGTTCTTCTCTAGCACACGACTTGAGGTTTATAACCCATCATGTTGACATATTTTGTGCCCATTCCAGTTAAAGTTGGCTTTGCATATGAATTCTTAGAGTTCTCAATTTGTTGCACAACAACTTGGAAGCAATGGTAGGCCCTTGAGCTGCCAGGTGGCAAGAAATTAAGATTGAGTTCAGTCCATATGAGTTTGGATTTGTCATTATCCTTGTCTTGTGACAATGGTTTTGACAAGTCACATGGATAAGAACACATACACCATTAAATCTAAGTGTCATAAGGTTTCTCTCCGATTCATGAAAATGATGGTGAGGAAACACTTTCACTAAGTAGATTTTATCTAGATAGCAATTGTGATATTTGCATTCTCAAAGTCGTTAGTGGAGCACGTGTGGTTAACCGGCACACTAATATGGACTTGTGAGAAGTGGCAAAAAGGTCTAACCATTATGATTACGGCATACCTCTTCATAACTGTTTAGACACACAAGTGTGCTATCTAAGGGAAGGTGTATGATTTTTGATAAAGTTTTATCAAAACAATCTAGTATCAGAAATCTGAACTTTGGTAAGAAAGTCGATGAAGTATTGATTTCTAGAAGTCCAGCTGATTTCTGAGTACATGTCAAAGCTAGTGGGAGCATAAGTGTTATGCTAATAATCATCATGTTAGTGGGAGCATAAGTATTGCAAGTTAGCAGTGTTAATTATAGAAAACAAAAGTTTCAATTGGGAAAAAGTTGTTTAGCTATAATTAAGGGAGAGGAAATTATGCTTCATCTCAAATCTATAAGCTTAGATCGTGAGGTTTTAATCATTTAGTCAAGGATATATATATGAATTTCATGTTGGAATGGCTCAACATAAGGAAATTCTGTATATGGGTCCATTACTTGCGTTCTAAAATTCGATTATGATTACGACATCCCTTTTCATAATCTGAGTTATGAGAACTTGGCAAATTGAAATGGAAATGTTATAGCAAAAGACTGGTTTAGTCTTTATGTGAGACATCATGAATCGATTCCCATATGCTTCGTATATAGGATCGATTACATGTGCTATATTCATCCTTTCTAGAATTTTCCAAATGCCTGGGGCATTAAGAAGGGAAAAGGTTTAGAACTGGATATGACTAAAAGGATTAAACAATTGTCGAGGACAATCTAAGGTTTACCAAAGATTGGTTGCTCAAGGACAGTTGGAAGTATAATGACAATTCTGGAAGGACCATATTGACATAATCTATAAGGAGGCAACTCTTTTTCAGAAGTGATAGTCAAAATGGAATCTGGAAATGTTTCAAAGTTAGAATTTTCAATCTGTGTAAGATTAAGGAAACTTAATGCAAGAAGGATATTTCCAAGGAGTTGACCTCCTTTGGAATGCTCTGTAATGTTTGTTGTCAAGTCTTTATGACTTTGTGCATAATCATTACAAGAGGATCAATGCATATAAGTTTAGAATCTAACAGATTTCAGTAAATGGCATGAATTTGGAATTCTTGCATTTGCAGTAAGGATTTGGGACTGTGAAAAGAGAATCATTGATGTTATGTTCAATTGATCTAGGTCACAAAGTAAAGATCATAGACAAACATAGTATGCATACTTGGTGTATGGCATGACTAGTGTTTAAGAAAACATAGTGTACATGCTTGGAGCATGGGACAACTATTGTTTTAAATTCAAGAATAAAATTGATAGCTGAAACAGTACACAATGAATAATGTGTAATCAAAGAGTTGATACAATATTGGATTCAATTATTATTGTGTTTCATTTTGCATGTTTTGACTTCCCGAATAAACTAGGTTATTCTTCCGGAATGACTAAGTTATTCAAACCATCCATAGTCGGTCATATGTTGGAAGTAGATATGAATTAAGACTGTCATGGGTTGGCTTGTAGAGGTCTAAGGTGTTGGACAAAGGGCTACAATACTCATGAGTGCTCATAAGTTCTGAGTATTGGATTCAACCCGCGCTCATTGGAATCACTTCATGGATTTTATCACGAGTGATCATGAGACGATAATATCTTATATTCTTCAAACCTAGAGATATGAGTTGTTACTATGAGTTGATAGTACATTGATTGCACGAAAACGCATTCGGTAACTCGGTGCTATAAAACGTGCCTTTGTGTATGATTCAACAAGTAGTAGAACAAGCCATATGAGTCGAAGTTTATCCGTTCCTTTTACCTTCGGGATAAAAGCGATATCTGTGGGCCCCTCGATGATTTGATAATGACAAATGGAAGTGCTCGGTCGGGCCAGGACTGATTTGATTTGTTCAATTAGTCAGTCGTCATAAATCGGAAATCGGGAAACAACAAATGGACAGAGAGAATGATTATAATCCATGTCTCAGTCCATATGATATCTAGAATGGAGGAATATATGATCCCTTATCTAATGGACAAGTCATTGACAAAGGTCAGAGTTCATTTACAAGGTCAGAGTTCGACAGAAGCTTTTGAGAGCTACGATTGCCAGTTGGTTCCTGAAGTCATATGCAATATTAGTTTTAGACTTATCCAAGTGGGAGACTGTTGGATTAATGTCTAAGTCCATAACTATAATTGGTAAGACTTGACCCGACCCGGCATGGTCCATTTGGGTTGCATACCATCATGCACTTGGATAGACTATAATGAGAGAAATAAGACACTTATGGTTATTAATATATTATAAGTTCTAGTATATTAATAATAAGAATAATAAGATTATTTAATTAGTATTGATCAAGAATTAATCTAGGATTAATTAAGTGATCAAAAGAAGACTAATTAAATATATGGGTTGATTGTGTAAATCATCCATACTTGTATAGTGGGCTAATGCTCCATGGATAATCAAGTTGGGCTAAAACCCATAGGATGGTCCATGGATGCTCCATGGTGTATTTATACCCATGGATCATGGAAATGAAAGGCCATGTCAATTAGGGTTTACATGGTCTAACCCTAACTATATAAGCATCTTATTCTTGACCAAAATCGGCCACTAGTGTGTGAAGTGAAAGGGCTAGCCGATTTCATGAGTTGTAGAATTCTCTCAAGTTATTCTAAGTGTTTTGGTGATTGTGATTCCATTTGAGGTGTCACACTTGGGGCACTAGGCACTCAAGCTTCATGAAGACTTTCTACATCAAATAGGTATGTATTCTATCTTGTTACACTCATTGTTTTGTATGCTAGATTAGGATAATACCTTGGAAGTTCTTATTTTCATGTATAATAGAGAAAACATAGATCCAAGGTATTTAGGGTTGCATGTACACTTAGGAGTGTTAGAATGCCCATAACCCAACACTTTACTCGACCGATTAATAAATTCCCTTATTCGATTCCCTGAGACTTCCTGTCTCGCACCCGGTCTAACCACCAGGTTCTTATGAGTTCCAATAACAGGGCTACCCAGTCGTAGCCCTACAAAAACATGCACTACTCGACCATAATATCCTATATCACAAGGTCCAATCCTTAGCTCAGTAGTCTCTACCAGTTCCATCGTAAATTCCCATAACCATCTGGGCTCGCCCCCGAATAACTGATTGGTCAATCACCTCTGGTCCTGATCCTAACTAAGTTGTGGCTCCCCTACAACCCTGCGAACTAGCCTGCCCTAGTCCAAATCACCTGAAAGAATCTGTGAACACTACGACACCCCCACAGTCTTACAACACTCTCTACTGCTAGTGAATGCTACGGCACCCCCGCAGTCTTACAACACTCTCTACTGCTAGTATGTGCTACAGCTCCCCGCAGTCTTACAATACTATACCCTATGACCATTAGTGAATGCTACGGCTCCCACGTAGTCTTACATCACTTTCACCCCAACTGAACATTAGTGAATGCTACAGCTCCCCCTTAGTCTTACAACACTTTCACCCTTGCTTCTGTGCTGGACACCTGGACAGTTCTCTCCCACTTAGATTCAACTAAGTCCGCTCGGCACACGAAAATTGAAGGATTCCCAATCCTCATTACGTTCCAATGTTCACCTTGTTGACGGCCGGTGCTTACCAAAGCTAGCACACCAAAAATATCCATGTCCAAACAGTAGACTTCCTAAAATCCAGCTAAGACTTCCTGTATCCCAACAACATTAATGATTTCAAATGATTAAAATCGATATCAGACTCAGATCTCAGAGTCCAACGAATGGATAGTCTAACCAAAACCTCAGCGACAAATCCCTCTTCCCTCGGCAATCCCGATGGCCCTTCCAAACATAAATACTAAGGCTACTGAAAACTAGTCATAACTCCCTCGTTCAAGCCCTTGAACCAACCTCGAAAATGAATGGAGTAGGTGCACTCACTGCTCCTCCCTGGTCATCAGATAGTTGACCTCCTCGCCGTCCACCTGATCACAACGAAAATATAACGGGCTTGCTCCCTATAGGAAATCCCTGAAAACATGATCAAACCTGTTACACCCGTAGCAACCTAGATCATTGAACAAATTCCGACAACGACTCAGAGCAATCACGGTATACGCGGAATCCGATCCGCGAGATACATCCGTCTGAAGATCTCTCAAAGATTCCTCGACATGTTGAATGGCATCTGACAACCTTTGCTAACCCAGACAATAGCAGAAAACCGACCCGAGCTCCAGCTTATCATAATTCCCAAGCGATACAAATACCCGATATCCACCAGAAATGGCCAAAGATAGCATATCCACAAACATCTGAAGGAATATTGACCACCTCTTCCTATGATACCTCGACCACAATGAGAACATGATGTAACACCTTATTTCGATCCCAATGACAATCCAAACCCTTGGAACGAAACTTCATCGCGCAGTTTCTACAAGCGTTGCATTGGATCCGACCCTGTTGGCCTCTCAAAAGTTGATCTAAACTCTTGGGTTTCCGCCCGAGACCCTCCTATAAATTCACCTGACCTGAACCTCTCTCATTGAGGTGCTCCTAATCAATCTTCCGTCCTCAGCTTTGAGATCCATATCATCTAGGGTCTCGCACCTTGACACACTCACCAGCTCAAATACCAACGACTGAACTACAGTAGCGGGAGCAACTTCTGCTCTAAACTGACTATAAACTTTTCCCAATACATAGTTTCAAATCCCAAAGCGCAATAAATCACACAATCAACCCTTGCCACCTGATACAAGAGATCTAAGGCGAACTCGAAACCTTGGCAGTCCTTCCGCTAACTAGCTCACCACCGGAGTTGGGACCAAACCCTGGTCCCATGTATGCGTGCTCATCTTCATTCTGCAAAGCAGCTATTCCCACGATCAAGGCATAACCAAGAATACTCCTTCCCATAAGCTTCTCAAATTCTCCAACATTCTCACCAATTCGAGTATGGATCCTGTGCTTTCAGTAGTGCGGGCCCAATACTACCTTCCACACCTATCCATACTTTCCTCAGCAATCCTCCCGAATCCTCTATGTCACTTATTCCACCGGTATACTAAATGTTTTCTTAGCAGCAAAACGATCTCTACCGTAGCACCTCCTAGGCTCCCCCTAGGTTCCCAACTTCACCGAATCACCCCACTAAGCTCACTGGAACATATCCTAGGCTTTCCTAGGTTTCCAACCTCACCCTACCATCAGCTGCTGAAGAAATCCCCGTCATGCCAACCATCCACCTCCTAGATATCGTCATATCCACTTAGTGGCTGACTCCCATCATTAAGAGTTCCACAAATCACAAAGCAACCAACATTCATGCAGTAGCACTCCGATCCAAAGAACTATCATAAAACATTCAATCCATATACCACAACCCATGCTGTCCACATCCATCCATCCTCACTACCGACTGCCTCATACATGCAAATTATACATAGAACAGGATCTACTAGACTGTAGAATAATAGAATCTACCCTAATACCCTAGGAAATAAGGTCAAATAAGTTATTCTAAGGCAATAAGATCCTAACCGTATACAATTTTCAAAACATACACATTGCAGTTACAAATACCAATTATCATTCTCATTCTAGCATGACATCCAATATCCTCATGGCTAGAAGCACCACATATCAGGCCAACCTATTGCTGACTACTCAGCACTAGCATGCAAGTCTACCAGCTCATACAACATATACAGGCATCTCCCCTAGCCCTAACTAGCATGTGATTCTCAGATTCATAATCAAATCATAACAGATAACAAATGTGGGTATTCTGGGCAAACTTACTTAAGCTCGGTTGATTGCATGCACCACATCCTTTCTGATCTTAGAAAACCTTTTCCTTGAAAATAGTTTCTTTTGAAATTTTTTGAAAACTTTACAGATCCTTAGATTGAGTTCAGACACACCCGAAGGTATCCCCGAATCCCTGAAACCATGGCTCTGATACCAACTTGTAACGACCCAAAAATCAATGGTAAAAAAATTCATTTTTAATATAATCAAACATTGATACCATTTATTTCAAACATTTCAAATCATCATTAAGTACCACATTTATCATAGTTCAACCCAAAATCATTCATTGCGGAAATCATAGGTGTGTGCACTGCGATCAATCCGAGCTCTTCTTTTCCAAACCGATGATACCTGAAACCAAAACTATGAACCGTAAGCACAAAGCTTAGTGAATCCCCCGGAGCATACCCCACACACAATCTACATAAAACATATCATATTAGTTGTAGAAGCTATCTCTACCATATAACATTAGCTATAAAAGCTATTAGCCATAAAGCTATCTCTACCATATAACATTAGCTATAAAAGCTATCTCTACCACATATCACATAACATATTAGCCATAATTCTATCTCTACCATATAACATTAGCTATAAAAGCTATCTCTACCACATATCCCTGCATAAGGACGCCATGGCCACCCCCACATGGTCTCACACATAAGTGCCAAGGGCTCCCCCATGGTCTTTCCCTGTCGGACAGCCATGGGCTCCCCCACATGGCCTTACATTCAAGGGCCATGGGCTGCCCCCCATGGTCTTTCCTTGGCAATATCATATATAATCAAATAGCATATCATGTATCACAGAAGTATCTACACATAACACATACATAAACCTATAAGGATTTCGTGGGCTCCCCCCAGGGTCTTACACCAGTGTGCCATCGGCTACCCCACATGGTCTTCCTTGCAAGTATCACAGAGACAACTAGCATACCACTATCATGTAATCACTAGCATACTACTTAACATAAAGCTAACTTTCATACCACACATCTCTATTACAGTTAGTGTACCACATAACATAAAATAGGCCGACCTTGGTGCCCTAGACCCATTGTTATGGTGAGAAGACTCACCTCGCACTACAGAAGCTTCCTGCATGAATTCCTTCGTTGCTGCCCTGCCAGCTTCCCGAGCTGTCACTACCAATCAATATACCCAATTAGCAAGTAGGTCACATACCATAATCCTTAATCCATGCATGGGGTAAAATGAACATTCTACCCCTAAACAATATGATCCAAAACTATGGCCCAAACTCAAAACAAAAGCTCGATACTATAATGTCCACAAATCATTTAATGGCCAAATTTCCAAATTGGGCTCAAAACCATAATGGGCCTCCACAAATAAATATAAATCCCAAAACCTAATGGCCCAACAGGGCCCCAAAACAAAAAGTCCATTGCTTGGCCCAACCCGAGGCCTCAAACATACCAAATCCATAATTAATGAGTATGTGGGGCGTACTCATCTGTACGCTAAGCGTACCGGCAGAATGGAGTGTACGTTGCGCGTACCTGCACGTATGCCTAACGTACTCCTATGTTAAGCCACTTTTCCATTAAGTTCTAAATACTCTACTCCAAAAGCTACAATTACACATCCAAGTCCTCTTCAACGTCTTAAACCATAGAGTTGCTTAATTGATGGCTTTGCATGACCCATATAAGCTCAAACTCCAAAAATGATCATCTACTTCCATGGAAATGGTCGTAACTCATGCATGAACCCATTAAGACCTCCAAGATGGCGACTTTTTGCCTTAGGGACTCATTTAACACTGATAGTGGCAACTCTAAGCCTAATTGTTAGATTTCAACCATAAAGTTTCATCCTTGGGACCAAAATGAACTAAAACTCAAAATGGTATATCTAAGAGATTAATAATCAAGATCAAAGCATTATACATTCATCAAGCTGAGAATGAGTCCCAAAAGCCAGATCCACAAGCTCATCCTTGATTCCCATCTTTCAACAAGCTCCATCTTCTTGAAATGCACCAAAAGCACCTAAAATGCACCCACAAAGCTCACAACACTCTTGGATGAAGCTACCACTAGAATTTAGGGTTTAAGGCTCTAAGAATGAATGGGAGGCGCACCCCCTCGGACTTAAGGTGCTTTAAATAGTGAGCCAACCCTAAAAATTAGGGTTTTGGAGATGCTGGACGTACGCTGGGCATACGTCTTTAGCACCCGCGATTCCTTATCCAACACTACGATGGGCGTACCCCAGCTTACGCTGGGCATACTCACCTTGCTGCCACCTTGCATGCATGGGCTGAAATGCAAACTTTTCCATTCGGGGACCAATTATGCCAACAACTTCGAAGTACTATAACTCCTTCGTTCTAAGTCCTTTTCCAACGAACATTATATCCACAAAAAGGTGGCATGAAGCCCTACGCTCCTAGCTACACCCCAAACCTTAAAACCTTTCGAATAAAACCCAAGACCCATAAAAGATCGCATCGTCAGATGACGCTTATACCCTTGGCCTCCGAAGACATAATCGAACACTTTCAAAACCGGGTCTTACAATGCAAAATATCGTAATTCGAAGAACACTGCCTGAAAAAACGATAAACACCACCAGGAATTGGACTAACTCTAGAATCATTGCTTTCCTCAAAATCTGAGTTTGTGCTTATTATTTGTAATCAAATGACAGAGGATTCTATTAAATAGGTTCATATAGGTGAAAAAGATGGTTTCGAGTTTTGAGTCATGGTTTTTAACATAATTTTCAATTTTGAATGGAATTGAGTTTTAGTTCTTTAATCATAGGTTATGAAGGGATAATCTTTGTTATAGATCTTTTCTTCTTTTTAGATGAATCTAGAAGAAGTTCTTGAGGGTTGGATCCAACATCTACTATTATGGAGGTACTATGGAAGTTGAATAATTGTTTATACAACATGCGTTAGGCTATGATCTAGACACATATGATTGTCATTGAATCATCCATGGAAGATTATTGAATCATCTCATAAAGCCATATTTTCAATTGAGAAATATTTTGCTCGCGATTAGTGAATAGAAAATCGTAAGTTGCACTGCATAATTTGTGGATTCGAAACCCCAAAATTTCAAGTAATTTTTGAAAATTATTTCACATTTATTCTCTTAGATCTTCATAGTAATTTTCTCAGACATTCACAAATTCAGACAAAGCTCGTTCGGATTTCTTCAAATCTTGGCAACAGTTTATGTTCTTCACACTTTGTGGATTGAGTGGGGGTTTTATGTGCTTACAATTTCTAGGCAGAAAAGGGGTTGAAGGCAACTATAATTGTTCGATCTATTCGGTCGGTAACTGATGAAGAGAGAAATGCAGGTGAGGCTAAACTAAGTTAGGATTTCAATTGTTGGGGGATAGAAAGGAACCGATCAAGTGTTTCTTGAGTGCTTTTTAGAGAGATGAAGAAGAAAAGCAAATGACGCAGAGAGAGAGAGAGAGAGAGAGAGAGAGAAGGTGGGCCCCTTTTTATTTTTTTAATTACTAAAATAAATAAATTAGTATTAGATTTAAGAAGAAATGAAAGAAAAATGGAAAAAAATACCCCAAGGGTATTGCAGTTATTTCACTATTCAAAGGGACCAAAAACATGACAAAACTAGCTCAAAAGGACTACAAAGCCAAAAAAGTAGTGGTTTGGACTAAAACCCCAAAAAATGCATACAACAGGGACCATTTTTGCAATTTTATCAAAAAATTATTAACAATTGACTTATATTTCTGTTGATAATATGGAACGAAAAAATATTGTAGTTATACATAAAATGGACATTTTAAAATGTCAATCTTCACCTCATAATTCCGACTTATAAAAAAATGTATCCTAAATCAAACAGCCCCAAAATTTTGGCTTATAACTCTCAATCAATTAAAAGAAAAATCATAAGAGGAAACATCAACTGATAGAGTGAAATTGGTACATAAACAAACAAAACTTGCCTAGCTGTGAATTATGATTGTTCTTCACATTATTCTCCCTCCCTCTTTATATATGCCTTCTAAATCTTGAGTTTTGTTCGCTTCACGCCTCTCAATAGTTCATACATAATAATTTGCCTTTTAAAAAAAAGACTACAATCATTTAAAAAAAACTATATTTAAGAAAAAATGCAAAAAATCATTAGAGGTTTAAAGACGTAGTGATTCTAGGACTAGAGGGAAGTTCAAGTCGACCAATGTGATAGGCGAAGAACTAACTTCTCTGGTGTCCATCAAAGGATTCGGAGGTAGGGGATGACCTGTAATTAATCTGGCTGTTCGGGTTAAAGGGAAGGGCCTCGCCGAAATCATCGGCTTTCTGCCCAATGCCATGGCCGTGGCTCTTATTTAAGAAGATTCCCGGATGTATAAGGCCAAAGACTCTCAGGTAGCAATAGGCAAGTAGTTAATCATATCCCATTCTCTAACTATAACTCCGAGTGAGCTTTTCAAGGCTATGACGAGGTGCGAAGCGAAGCAAGGGTCCCAATTCTCCTGCAGTTTCGGAAGTTGGCTTCCTTTACCGAGATTAGTTAGTTTTCTAGGATCTGCATCCGGGTTAGCTCCTTTTCCTTGAGTCCAATGAGGATAAAGATTGAGTAGTCTTAGCCTCTATCTTCCCAACAGCTTCAACCTATCTTACTATGCTGTTAGGTTGTTGTTGTTCTTTGAAGGTAAGAATAGATTAGAACATTCATGATCTGGATGTGAATGAGTTGAATTACTTGTCCCCAGGTCTATTAGTGAATCTTCTGTCCAGGGATTATGAAACTAGAAATATTCTTGTTATTGCTTTGACTCATATTCCCCAAAAAGTGGATCCCGCTTTGATAGCTCTGAATAAATTAAATACGTGCATTAAGATACGAAGGCTTCTTATTCCACAACAACGAAAGTACTTTTTCACTCTTTCATATACTAGGGGATTTCACTTGGAAAAGAAAATGTTCCATACTAATGGATTCGGGTCCATAACCATGGGTTCCAATGCACGAGATTTTGTAGAACTTACCAATGAGGCCCTATCGATTAGTATTACACAAAATAAGTCAATTATAGATACTAATACAATTAGATCCGCTCTTCATAGACAAATTTGGGATTTGCGATCCTAGGTAAGATGGTCTTTTGTTTGGTTCGATTAGCATGTTTTCTCTTTGTATTAATTTAGAGGTTTATATATTCTTTTCCCAATGTTTTATGAAGTTTGATTTACAATTGAATTTCAATCTAAAATAGATAAAAATGAAATTTTTTATTATTTATTTCTTTGATTTTAGAAATAAGAAAGAAAATAAGAAAGAAATAATATGCTCTTTTTTTCTGTTAATCGGAACTTGAACAAGGAAGGGGACACGGAATGCCTTCTTTATCGCTCTCACCTCTGAACCCAGCGTCCAAGTCCACACATTCATCAGATGAGGCTCACTCATCAACAACTAGGCCTCCGTCACGTTCTGTTTCTGAATCAGGTTAGGATACGGCTCTAGAAGCTTCTTCTTTCTTATCTCATGAGAGGCCGTATAAAATGCTTCCATGAATGGCTGCCCGGACATACTTAAGCATGCATATTATGTCAGTGAAGACTTGGTGTGGAGCCTTGGAGCTTACGTTAGAAGAGCAAAAGGTCGGGGCTAGGGTGAGCTGAGGGAGGACAGCATAAGTGAGCGAATGTGTGTAAGCCCAGTCAAACATAACTGTTCTAGGCGGGGTGGGCCGCCCACCTTCGAATGGTGTTGGTCCTAGGGAAGTGTCTTTGTCCTTTTCACTTCTTATTACTCTTTTCGTTCACTTTTTCTAAAATTTCTGGGACTAACTAAGTCATTCGGGCGAGACATCTTACGATGTCATGATGCGCCCATTCCTATGGCCATTCCTTTAATACTTCTAGCTCTCGGGAGTCTCTTTGTAGGATACTTGGCCAAAGTATGACCTGTTATACGAGGATAGGTAGGCTAGCCAATAGACTCTCTTTCTCTCAGCAGAAGCACTGGACAACTTGACTCAATCACATACTAGGGACCCCTCTTTCTATGTTTGGTAGCTTTCCTTTTCCTCAACCAATTCGGTTGTGTCAGCCGGTCTAACATTTTGTTATGGGCTCGCTTGGCTGGACAACGATGGATTGAAGGTAAGATAGAATTGAGTTCAAGTGGCACAGGACCTTCGATCTACCATAGGGTAGAATACTACCGAATTCATTCTATTGAAGCGTAACATTTCATTTCCTGTTGTATTTCTTTGAGCAGCGGTGTAGGATCAGATCCAAAAGATAGTAAGTCTTTCCTTTCGAAAGTCTTTTTCAAAAATTCTATATAAATTTCTATATGATATGAAACTGAGATAGTTACCTTTCAGAAAATTGTAATTGTTGGGCTGAAGATTATTTTGAAGTGTTGCGTCGTTGGGCTCGATAGATTATTTATTTTGTATTCCGGTTTGGGCCTATCCAACCGAGAGCCCATTATGTTTAATATATAAGTATATGCTTGCATGCATATTAGGTTAACGATTTTAGCAATTAATCTAGAGCTTAACGATAGCATTACAGGTTTCTTTAAATCGTTCTTGTAACCTGCCAATCCTCTACAGTTGATGTTCTTAATCGAGCTCTTCTGAGGATTTTGTTAAATCATTCGACACGTTTGATTCAACCTTGTCTCGTTCTTGTTTTCATGTTCTTACAGTTTTATATTTAATCACTTGTTCGAGATCTAATCGATCTTCATAGATTAAAGGTTTATTAATCTCATCAATTGGTATCAGAGCAGGAGGCTGTGTAATCAATACACATCTTTTCTGTGAAAAGGTTTCAATTAGGGTTTTTCCGCAATTACTGATATTTATTGAGCCGTCATCTCATTATTGACGTATCTTGATATTTATTGTTTTGCCCTAATCTGCTTTATTACATGTCTGATCTTTGAACAGGTCGATCATAATGGACGAGTCACAATCAAATCCTATTAATATTTCCAATAGCATCGGTTCGACGACAAAGATTCCAATCCTATATACCCATGACTATGAAGTCTGGGCGCATCACTTCGAAGACTACGTGATAGGATCTGAGGATAATGGGTACCTCATATGGGAAGCCATCATTAATGGACCGTTTTCTCATTCTGCAACGTCCAGGATTATTAAAACTCAAAAGGAGTACAATGATCTGCTGAAGGATGTTAAAGATATTGCACAAGACGAGAAGGACAAATTCCAGTGCAATATCAAGGCGTTAAGGTTAATCAGATTCGCCCTTCAATCCGACACTTTTAGGTTGGTCAGCTCATGCACGACAGCAAAGGAAGTTTGGGATAGACTTCGCGAACTGTACTCTACAGATGAAGATCTTGAACATTCTATCCAAACCTTGCTCTTATCTGAGTTTGGAGAATTCAGGCAAGGAGCCGAAGAAACGGTGACCCAGACGTTCGATCGCTTCAATCATCTTCTCAGCAAGATGATCAAACATGACATTGAAAGGAAGCTTATCGAGCAGAAGGTTACTTTATTAAATGGTCTGAGGTCTGAATGGAGAGCACTGGTGTCTACAGTCAAAGCCCATGAACAGTTTAAATCATATTCTCTGGCGAAACTGGTGGGTATTCTCAAGTCCCAGGAGAAGATAGTACTGCAGGAAAAGAACGTTGTGTCAAGCCTTGGTTCGTTGGCCCTCCTATCAAAGAGTAAAGCTGTGATGGAGGATGAAGACCTTAACTTGGAGGAGTATGACCTCACGTCTGAGGATTATGCTATGATGGTGTCTAACCCCAAGAGGTTCATAAAGAAGAGATTCCCTAGCAATAAAAACCGAAACTAGCAGGGAGTTACAGTTCAGAGAAAGTTAATAATGAACCGAAGGTTGAAGAGCCCAAAAAGGAACCGAAGGTGGATGGCGATTCCGGAGTAAGCTGTTACTACTGTGGTGGGAAAAACCACTATGCTAAAGACTGTGTGCTTAAGAAGACGGCTGAAAAGGATGATGAAAAGGATGAGGAAGCTGTGTTGTAGAAAAGGTTGGATGAGTTGAGAAAGAAGAAGTCTACCGCTAGCCCTTCTATTAATGCTCTTATTGTGCAGGGTTCGGTTGCTCATGATGAGTTCGGTAGCACGGAAGTTTGGTCTACCAACTCAGAAGACGATGAAGTGAGGAAGCCTACTCATGGAAAGGCTTATGTGGCAAAGGAGGAGAGCAGTGGAGGAAGATGCTTCATGGTGACTGACGTGTCTCAGATGAGGGGATACAACACTGATAGTGGAAGCAATGAACCGAAGGTGCAGGAGGACATGTGCTTTACGGCCAAACCACTCAGCCAGCAGTTCAATGAGCTTGATGAACTGATAAAGAAGGTACAATCGGTTTTTGTTTCATTTAAAGTACCACAATCCTCATATGAGAAAGAACTTAAAAATGTTAATACAAGAATTTCTCATCTAGATAGTAGCTTAACTCAAACTCGAGTCACCAATTCTAACCTAACTGATCAATTAAGCAGGGCAGCGTCGAAGAGTGAGGAGCGGCGTATGTGGATCGAGTTGAAGGAGTCTGAAATAGTTAAAATTAAAGACGAAAACATTTATTTACAACGGGACAATTTAAAGTTGTTAAAACAGCGGAATGTTTTTTGTTTAATTGCAAAATGTCTATATTCTAATATTACTCAGCTTCACTTGGACTGTGAAATAGGCCAAAAGATCCATCGCATGATTTTGCCCTTCCTTGAGTTTAAGGAGGATGAAATCGATGCCGAAGCCTACAACTGTGAGAGTGTGATATCGTCTGATGATGTCAATCCGACCTACATGTATGGACTGGACAAAATTGAGTCCTTCATTAAATCCAAGGACCACAAGGACATGCTTAAAAATCTTTTGGATGAAAATGATAGACTTAAACTGAGAACCGAAACCATACAAAAATTTGACTCTTTAAACGCTAACGTAAGCTCAGAAAAGAAAATTGATGTTGAAAATGCATCTGAGCTTAACGAGGACGACAACATGAGTGAAATTTCTGTAGAGGACACGGTTGACTGCTCAGAATTTGTTAAAAGCGAACCTGAAAACCACAAGAATCTTATTTCTGAAAATTCTGTGCAGTTCGCTCGATTGTCCCAACAAAAGTCCCCGATCTTAGCAGAGAAAGCAGTTGTGTATCAGAAGGTCAGGACCACCCCAAATCAAGTATACAAGGTGACTGGAGTAACCGAACATCAGACAGCTGAACTCACAGCTATTGTAAACGAAGACAATGTTGATGGCTGTGATGAGTACTTCTGGTCAGCTCCAATAGATAATGCAAGCGAAACAGTTGGCTTATCTGAAAGAACCTCCTGGATGAGTAAGGGAAGATACATACCTGAACCCTTGAATAAGCCAGTAAATTTCGATGAGCCAAGCACCAGTGGTACGAAAGACATTCCTAAGGAGGATGAAAGCTCGGCAAAAGAAGAAGTTCCATCTACTCCCTCAGCTCAAAGTGAAACTCCTTCAATTCAAAAGGAACCAGCCAAGGAGAAACCGAAAACGAAAGCTAATGTTCATCATCAACCAAAGCAGATGAGGACTAAAAAGCGAGAAAGGAACCAAAGATACAGGAAGAATCTCTCTGAAAGGAGACAATTCTGGCAATCCCAGAATGCATACTTCTCACATCAAGACAAGAATCTGAAGTATGAAAACAATCCTGTCGGAAAGCCTGAGAGCCACAATAACCGAAAGCCAAGGTTCGGTTCACAAGACGATTCCAACCGAAAGCAAAGGTTCGGTTCTGAAGTCAAAAGAGATCGAAACTCTAAGGTCAGTCCCTCCAATGATCAAAAGCAAAAGGGTCACCTAGAGTCTCCAGCCAAGAAGTCCTCTCCATCTAAACCCACTTCTTCTAGTTCTTCTAACTCGTCTACTTCCACCAATTCATCTCCATCTTGCTCTAAAGCTAATTCTGTTCATTCTCAAAAATCTCATCCGTCAGCTGAACAAAAGGGAAAACAGAAGGTCAATGAATCCAAACCAGAGTCCAAACCGAACGCACCCAATCCTAATAAGATAAAAGTATTTACCATTAAAAAGAAACATGAAACCACTCTCATAAAACGAACATATCTAGTTGACATCTCTCTTACTGTTCCTGTTCCCATGAAAAGCTCACGTGGACCCAAGAAACTTTGGGTTCCTAAATCTGCTTAATTTTTGCAGGTTATAAGTGACGAGCAGTTCGACGAAGAATGGTACATTGATAGTGGTTGCTCACGTCACATGACAGGGGAAAGAGGAGCTCAGGGAATACAGATCTCTTGCAAATGGTGGCAATGTCAAGTTTGGAAATAATTCTTTCGGCAACATAAAGGGATACGGGATGATAACAAATGGTGACTTTACTATAAGGAAGGTGGCTTATGTAGAAGGACTCCAACACAACCTCATCAGTGTATCTCAGCTTGTTGGAGGTACAGGTCTCAAAGTCTCATTTGATGATGAAGGTTCTGAAATAATTGAGAAAAAGACAAAGAAGGTAATTCTCAAGTCGGAGCGAAAGGGTGAAATGTTTCCTCTAAATCTGAAACCCATCAAAGGAAATCCAGCTATATGCCTGTTATCAAAAGCTCAATCTGACGAAAGCTGGTTGTGGCACCGAAGACTCTCTCATCTCAATTTTAAAGATATCAACCGACTTGTCACTGGAGGTCATGTTAGGGGTCTTCCATTGCTCAAGTTCGATAGAGATCATTTGTGTGCTGCATGCGAAATGGGGAAGCAGAGTCGTCAAAGTCACCCATCTGTAATTAACACAAAAGTTGTTGAACCACTCGAATTACTTCATATCGATTTGTGTGGTCCTTCATCTATCGAAAGCATCGGTGGTAGCAAGTATATTCTTGTTATTGTTGATGACTTTTCACGATTTACATGGGTGTTCTTTCTAAAGCTCAAATCTGAAGCGACTCAAAAGCTGAAAGTGTTCATCAAGCAAATTGAAGTACAACTCAAGAAGGTTGTTCGCAACATCAGAAGCGACAATGGTCTTGAATTCAAGAACAAGGAGTTTGAAGAGTTTCTTGCAGAAAAGGGAATTAGTCACAACTTCTCAGCTCCCTACACACCACAACAGAACGGAATTGTCGAAAGACGAAACCAATCTTTGTGTGAAGCTGCCCGAACTATGCTAAGTTTCGCTTCCTTACCTCTTTATTTTTGGGCTGATGCTATTTCTGCTGCTTGTTTTACACAGAACAGGTCTTATCTCAACAAGCGATTCACGCTCACACCATACGAGATTCTCAATAACAGAAAGCCCAATGTGAAATTTTTCCACGTGTTCGGCTCACGGTGTTTCATCTTTAATTCTAAAGAACACCGCAACAAGTTCGATGTCAAAGCCGACGAGGGAATCTTTCTGGGCTACTCTCTCACATCCAAGGCGTACAGGGTCCTAAACAAGCGTTCGAGAAAAATTGAAGAGACATACTATGTGACCTTTGACGATGGCTATGTCAAAAAGCTTCAAGCCAAAGAAGACACCGCTGGGGAAATCTTTCCTCAAACTGGGCAAGTCACAGTCTCGATCGCTAACTTATACGATAAATTTCTGGAGCTCTTTGACGAACCAGAGAAAGCTTCTCTCTCATAAGCAAGTGCAGCAGACAACAAGATCGACCACATGAAGCAAATTGTCGAAGAAGCTGTAAGGAGAATGCATGAAGGAGGATCGACTACTGATGACCCTCCATCTAACAATGCTTCAGTCGAGGGGGAGCCAAGCTCACATGTCGAGGGGGAGCCAAGTTCTACAACTCCAACCGAAGGTACAACTCCAACCGAAGGTACTTTTCCAACCGAAGGTGCCTCTTCAACCGAAGGTGCTTCAACGCCTGAAAGTCCAGCACCACAAGAAACCCCTGAACCTCAAATTTCTCATAGCTCATCAATCGAGGGGGAGCATGATGATATGACGCTTGATTACGATAGCCAATCTGAGCCAGAAGAAATGATCAATGCTGAACTAGACCCAACCTTTGATCCGAATTACCCTACTCTTACCAAATGGACCAGAGATCATCCTATCTCTCAAGTAGTTGGTGATGTATCTGAAAAGGTTCTGACCCGATCACAACTGAAGGCAAAACAGACATCCTTATTTTCAAAGGTTGAGTTTTGTATGTTTAACTCATTCGTATCAAAAGTTGAACCGAAGACAGTTAACACCGCCCTCGATCACTCTGATTGGGTTCAAGCAATGCAAGACGAACTGAACGAATTTGAAAGGAACAAAGTCTGGCGCCTCATTCCAACTCCTCCAGATGCTTCGGTTGTTGGTCTAAAATGGGTCTTTAGGAACAAAATGGACAAGGACGGTAATGTAATAAGGAACAAGGCTCGTCTGGTGGTAAAGGGATACTGTCAGGAGGAAGGGATAGACTATGAAGAGACGTTCGCTCCAGTAGCTAGGCTAGAATCTGTTAGAATATTTCTGGCTTATGCTGCTCATAAAAACTTTGAAGTTTTCCAAATGGACGTCAAGTGTGCATTTCTCAATGGAGAACTCGAAGAAACTGTGTATGTGGAGCAACCTCCTGGGTTCGTGAACGAAAAATATCCAAATCATTGCTACATTCTGGATAAAGCTGTGTATGGTCTTAAACAAGCTCCGAGAGCCTGGTATGAAACGCTAACTAAATTTTTAAAGATGTCTAAATTCAAACAAGGTTCGGTTGACCCAACCTTCTTTCGCAAAAAGGAAGGTAACCACCTTATGATAGTTCAAATTTATGTTGATGACATCATCTTTGGCTCCACGAATCCCAGCTTAACAGCTGAATTCAGAAAGCTGATGGAGACTAAGTTTGAAATGAGCTCAATGGGTCCTATTAACTTTTTCCTTGGTTTAAATATAAGACAGGGACCCGAAGGCATCTTTATCAATCAGGATGCTTACACGAAGACTCTCCTAGCAAAGTTTGGCATGATGGGAGACTCCAAAGTCAAAGTCCCAATGGCATTCGGCACCAAGTTAACTCCATCTCTTGACAAACCAGATGTCGATATAATGCTCTATCGTCAAATGATAGGTTCACTTATGTATCTTACTGCTAGCAGGCCTGACATCATGTTTTTTGTGTGTTATTGTGCTCGATTTCAGGCAAACACACGAGAACCTCACATGCTTGCAGTGAAGAACATTTTACGCTATCTCAAGCGTACCACCTCCTTAGGTCTATGGTATCCTTCCAACTCAAGCTTCTTCGTTCAAGCCTATTCTGATGCTGATCTTGGAGGATGTGGACTCGACAGAAAAAGCACAACTGGTGGCTGTCAATTCCTTGACGGGAAGTTGGTCAGCTGGCAATCGAAGAAACAAACGTGTGTGTCGTTGTCTACTGCCGAAGCGGAATACATTGCCGCTGCATCCTGCACATCACAAGTAATTTGGATCCAGAGTCAACTTCGAGACTATGGACTCAATATGAAGAAGATCCCACTATATTGTGACTCTGAAAGTGCAATTAGGATCTGTCATAACCCAGTGCAACACTCTAAAACCAAACACATAGCACTGAGGTATCACTTCATCAAAGATCACGTGGAAGATGGAAACGTCGAAGTTCACTTCGTAAGAACCACTGATCAACTGGCTGACGTCTTTACCAAAGCTCTTCCTGAAGCATCATTCAACAGAATACTGCAAGGGCTAGGTATGATGGAATCAGAGTCAGTACCTCACACTACCTCTCAACCTCAAACGTAAGAAGCGAAACCAACCGAACGTTCGGGTTCGGTTAAACCATTTGTCTTGCTCATCACTTCAAAGGTAGTTTCTTTGTGTTGTCTATTTCTTGTACAAAATTGTGTTTCTTTGTGTTAAAAGTATTTTCCAATTGCATGTCTAAATTCCTTGGTTTCTCAAAATTTTCCAAAACCGAAACCAACCGAAGGTTCGGGTTCGGTTTTTCAAAATTTTGTTGAACCGAAACCAACCGAACGCTCGGGTTCGGTTTTTCAAAATTTTCTGGAACCGAAACCAACCGAACACTCGGGTTCGGTTTTTCAACTTTTTGTCAACCGAAACCAACCGAACGTTCGGGTTCGGTTTTTCATATTTTTTTTCCAAGTTTTTTTTAAGTCTTATTTTTTTTACTTAATTTTTTTTAACTTATTTTTTTAATTTAACTTATTTTTTCATAAATCTCAAAAACACCAAAAATATTTTTCTCTTTTATTTTTTATTGTGTGTTCGTTCGTTTATGGGGGTATAATTGATGAATTACTTAAGTGTCCCTAGAAGCATGCTGTAGTATGTGTCTCAAGCCTCATAAGATTTTGAATAATGGCCTTCGTGACCTGGTATATACAAACCTTGTCTTCCCAATAAGGCTACCACATTTATTCTAATCGTGAGCTACCTCACTCTCTTCTCACATGAGTTAAGAGTTTCCTGCTTGGTCCTTATTTTCGCAGCAGAGGTACTATGTTTTCTTACACCATCTCCATTACATTTCTCCATTACATTCGTTTCATCAACGTAACCCTTGAGACTCTCAGACATTACCACTGAGGTTTATGGTTACACAACATTTGTGTTTATGATCTTAGTTTCGTGTCACTACGAGCTAAGTGAAACCCAAGATTCAACACCTAATGAATTGACGGTGAACAATTAATTTGATCAAGTTTTCACCAAAGAATTGAAGAATGTACCCTAATGAAATCTCAAATTTTCTTTTGTGTGATTCCTATGAAATTGTTAAACTCCATAACATTTCTTCCCTTGGGATCCAATTTTAAATTTCTTTTATCTGAGATTTTATATTTTTTCCAAGCCAATTTAAAATAAACTACTACCTACTTGTTCAACAGGCTACACCGGTCTCACAAGTACTTTGTTCGCTTTCTTTCTTATTTCAAGAATAGAATAGCTGAATCAAAGCGAAAGCCACCCTCATTTAGCCTAATTAAAACAAGCCTTTCAACATTTATTAATAAGTGTTTGATCGTAATTCAACGGGAATCCACACTAACACTTTAAGGTCTCTCTTGACCTTGAAGGACGAGATTCGTGCCCGGGATCATCAGTTTCGTGTCATTATTGACATCACAGAAAACCCTTAAAAGAGTTGCTTTATTTCTTTTTCTTTCACACTCTATGCACGAAAATCTTTGATTTTCCAAAATTCCGTTACTAATTATTTACAGGCTGTATTATTACTTTGGTGGTTAATTATGGAGCTGTGGTCTAAAACAATCCACGTGGGCATTTAATTCAAAAGGTGCCATTTAAACGGATAAGACGAAAGGTTGCTGACTCGGCGAGAGTTAAAAGGATTGAAATTCAAAACGACGGTAAAAAGGGGGCGCGTGTCAATTTGAAACGGCCATGCTTTTACTGACATTGTGGACGCGTGTGCGAAATCCAAGCGTCATCACTCTGGCAATTAAAGGCGCGTGAGGAATTGAAACGGTTTTCTCTCTGAAACGGCGCTTGTTGGGCGGCGTGATCCTAGGAATCTGACACTCTCTCTCCTACGTGATCATCGCACGCCTCAACTGTCATCCATCTCTCACTCAGGAAACCTTTTCGTATTTCCATAGAAGATTTGAACCGATTTTTCTCTCTCCTATGACCCACTATAAAAGGCCGTCTACACCACCTTTTACCTCTTTACTGCCTCCGAAATTTCCAAAGAACAAAAACTCCCAAACAGCTTTCCTGTTCATCATCTTCTTCATACCTTCAAAAATGGCAGAATCCTCTTCCGTCCATGCTACTTCACAGATGCTACCCATCCGTCCACAACAATGTCTGGTGATTGATCTTAACCCTCTGGCGTACGACTCCTACATGTCGCCGATCATCGAGTGCCTGAAGTACTCCCAAATTGCCACCGCTCTCTCCAGGATCGAGTCTGTGCCCATGGTGGCCCTCTCACAGGTTTATGCGACTGCTTATTATGACAAAGCAGTTGACCGGGTGTTCTTCGAGATTGCTGAACACAAGACATCCGTTTCTCGACAACGTTTCTGCATAATGCTAGGGTTGGCTGTTGACCCATCAAGAATAAATCCGGAGACGAATCCGGTTAGGTATCTGTACAATATGTTTTACAACATGGGGTACACGGAGGTCCTCACCTCCGTCGCAAAATTCAAGAATTCCTTGCTTGCCGCCACAGTGGAACGGCATGTTCACAGTCCTCTTCAAGGGCTTGTCGGAACGGAGCTCAGGGTCCGACGGTGCTAGTCGACTTTTCTTGTCGATCATGTATGCCGTTTACAACGGGGTTAACTTGGACTATGGGTTGGTCCTCTGGCAACAGCTCATCCAGAGCCTTTCTTCATCATCACGACACTCCGAGGTGTCGTTGGCCCGGTTCTGGATTTTGATCACAAAGTGGGCGATGGACAAGTTTGACATTCCCATTGCTGCTCGTGCATCGATGTCTTCTGTTGGTACATTTCATACCAAGAAGATCATCGTCTCGGATGCATCTAAATTCTCATTCGTTGGCTCCATTCCGGAGACAATGTATGGCGACGTGCCCTCTGACAGCAGACTGATCCGGACGATCAAGGAATTCCGGGCAACTGGTCCTAGGGAACTTACACCGGATATGCTCAGGTCTATCCACGACACTGACAAACCGGTGAACAGGGGTAAAAAGGCGGACAAAGGGAAGCAAGCGACCAAAGGTCCTACCGGTCCTTCTCCCAAGAAGAGGAAACAGACAAAGGCTGCACAGTCCCCACAACCGAAGAGGAGGAAGACTCAACCGAAGCGAAAGCTTGTTATTCCCTCTTCTTCGAGTGACTCAGGAAACGAGAGTTCGGGTTCGGACGGCTCTCAAGGAGGCGAAACCCCTCAACGAGGCAACACACCACCTCGGTCACCTACCCCAGAGATGGAACTTCATAATTCACCAGTTCCTTCACCTCCTCCCACCCTTCCTACTTCCATTCCGAACATAATCCCCACTACCACTATTCCACCAACCTCTTTCCCTATACCACCACCCATTTTCACAACTGCAACCGAAACACCACCAGTAACTGAAACCCCAACCGTAACCGAACCACCACAAACCGAAACCCATACAACCGAACCTACCCACACTCAACTACCACCCAAAACTACCCCACCCCATAATCAACCTCAACATACCCCAACCACAACACCCCCAGCTTCACCACCCCCTCCATCTCCAGAAAATGCCTCTGATGGAGATAATTCCTACCTTGGCGGTGAACATATGAACTTCGATTCGGTCTATTACAGTCTGTTTCAGGTTCAGAGTGATGAAGAGGATGATGCTCCAGTGACAAATAAGCATCTAAAGGAGCTCAACGAGAAGGTTGATCTACTTCTCGCCTCCTCTTCCAACCAGCAGTCCACTTTCTCTGAAGCTGCGCTTCAGAAAATTGTTGATGCCTTCTCCAGGGCTCAACATGATTCGGTGGCCTCAGCAACTGCTGTTATTGAAGCCTCTACCAAAGCCTGTGAGGCTGTGACCGAAAAAGTCGATAAACTATTCTCCAACGCCTCTTCTCTGCTGAAATCCTTGCAGGAGAGCGCCGACACCACAAAGACAACTTTGGAACCGATTGTTCAGCAATTGGCCAAGTTCGTCTCAACGGAGTTGACTTCGTTCGCTGCACTTCGCCAAACCCTAAGCGACGACAACTCGGCCCTTCGTGCCTCCATCGATGAACGCCTTGCTAAGCTACAAGAGGATCTTGCGGCTGAAAACTCTTTGATGGACGCTCTCGCGAGCAAAACAACCGCCCTAAAGGTCAAGAGCACGCAGCTTTCCAACTCTCAACAACAGCTGGAAGCTCTTCGATCCGAAAGGGAGGTGATCAAAACTTGTGTTTCGGATGTACACACTGCGTTATCCAACATCCTAGAAGCACACGATCCTATTCTCAACCATTCGGTGAGGCGAACCCTTGCTGAAAAGCTCTCTCTGGCCATGGACCTTCTCAGCAAAATCGAAGGCCTTCCGAGTTTCGTGTCCATTCCGAAACAAGGGGGAGATGAGAAGAAGGACGGATCGAAACCACCTCCTTCCTCCAAAGCTACTCACACAACCGAACCACCTCCGACTGGTCAAGCTTCGGGTTCGGGTGTGAAGGACAAAGGGAAAACCATAGCTGAGGAAGAAGATGAAGATGAAGACAGGGAGACCATTGCTGACATGTTGAAAAGAAAGAACAGTCGCAATGTGGATGAAGATGTAAATCGTGTGGCGCGAGAGGCTGAAGAAGCCGAACGCAAGCAAAAGGAAGCCCACGATCTCCTCGAGAGCAAGAAGACTCTATTCCCTGCATGGACTCGGGAGAGAATGATTAAAGAGGCCATAGATACTCCCAGCATATTATGGCTCGAGCCAGTTATCTCGTTCGACTGCAATAATACTGTCGACTCGCAGTTCGACATGCCACTGACTCGAAAGGCGTTTATCTTCCACGCCTTCTCAAACATCTTTGAAGTCCCTCATCCGAACGCTGAGCTTGACAGGGAGCTTATTGACTTCTATCTGGCGGCTGCTCGTCCTCAATACCTTACTTGGAGCGCCCAGAAGATTGTGAACGTTCGAGGCTTAAAGCCTTACGCCGAAGGGAGGTTCACAAACGTTAAGTTCAAAGTGATTCGGGGATCTGCAAAAACTACACATCACATCTCCCTGGCAGATCTACCGAACTTAAATCCTCATGATTGGATTGTCCTGCATAATATCCTTTTGACTGATGAAGCCGAATATGGTCCCATTATAGACCATATCAAAAGGATGTTAGTCTGCTACATCACGGAGGTTGCCCTAATGGATCAGGAGGTCGCCACAGTCTTCAAGAAGAAACCGAAGATAGCTCCTGTGGGATCGGCCAGTGATCTCAACCAAATGCAAATGGGCAGAATCGACCCGAGACGCAACTCGGTTATGTTTACTAGAGCTAAAGGACAGAAATGTCTCTTTGCTTTAGCTGACAAACACCTTTACACCACTGCTTGTCTGGAGCACGTGTTATCAATCATCAAGAGGTGTAAAGAGAATTCGGCTGATGATGTTAAGTACTTCGACGACATGATCCAATGGTACATCCGGTTTAGACAGACAATACTCTCGCTCACCAAATGTCTGTTTAACACCGTGAAGAAGAAGGTACCTGCTTCAGCTGCTGGCCCAAGTAACAAGTGAAGGTCTCGCTCCAAGTGACGCAAAGGGGGAGATTGTTGGGCTGAAGATTATTTTGAAGTGTTGCGTCGTTGGGCTCGATAGATTATTTATTTTGTATTCCGGTTTGGGCCTGTCCAACCGAGAGCCCATTATGTTTAATATATAAGTATATGCTTGCATGCATATTAGGTTAACGATTTTAGCAATTAATCTAGAGCTTAACGATAGCATTACAGGTTTCTTTAAATCGTTCTTGTAACCTGCCAATCCTCTACAGTTGATGTTCTTAATCGACCTCTTCTGAGGATTTTGTTTAATCATTCGACACGTTTGATTCAACCTTGTCTCGTTCTTGTTTTCATGTTCTTACAGTTTTATATTTAATCACTTGTTCGAGATCTAATCGATCTTCATATATTAAAGGTTTATTAATCTCATCAGTAATGATAGGCGAAATGTCTACGTTTTATTCTTCTGAAGGTGGGAGAAAAGATAAAACTAAAATAAACCGGATTTTTAATCCAAACTTAAGATTTAAGTTTGAAACTCATTTTATTAAATTCACTTACCTGAGTCCCCCCCCCCTCCACCACCGATGCCCCCCGCGGTACCAATCCCGGAACCATTGCTTCCCGATCAAGTACGAAGCAACAACCTATATCAAAGCTTTCTTATCCTCAATTTTGGGGTAGGGGACCCCAGAAATTTAGAACGCAAGAAACTGCTTTTTTTTAAAAAAAAAAAAAATTTAAAAATCAATAAATTAAAATAAAAAACTAGAAATGTTTAAAAAAACACTAATTTTTAAAAAAAAAAAAAACAAAATTAACGTTTTAGGTGCATATATGCATATTTTTTTCAAATGCATATCTGCATATTTCTTATAATATAATATTCGTAAGTAAGTAATAAAAAATTTCATTTTTATTAATCAATCTATAAACATAATACAACAAGTATTTTATTCAATACAAAATAAAAAAAAAACTACAAAGATTCACACTGTTATCATTTCTTCATATCCAGATTTCCATATTTTCTTCAATTTATCACTTTTCACCTATTCAATATTTTCCACAAATTCTTCAAAATCTATAAGAACTTTTTAAAAAAAAATTGATTAATGCAAGAACACTCACAAAAATGCATATGTATATATAATGTAAGATTTATATGTGATTCATATGTGAATTACATGTGAGTTACATGTGAATCACAGGTAATTTATATGTGAATTACATGTTATTTACATGTGAATGACATGTAATTCATATGTGATTTACATGTGAATCACATGTAATTCATATGTGATTCACTTGTGATTTACATGTGAATCACATGTAATACATGTGTGATTCACTTGTGATTTACATGTGAATCACAAGTGAATCATATGTGAATTACATGTGATTGACATGTAAATAACATGTAATTCATATGTGAATTACATGTTATTTACATGTGAATCACATGTAATTCACTTGTGATCTACATGTGAATCACATGTAATTCATATGTAAATCACTTGTGATTCATATGTAACTCATATGTGATTTACTTTTGATTTACATGTGATTTACATGTGATTTACATGAGAATCATATGTAATTCATATGTGAATCACTTGTCATTCATATATTACTCGTATGTGATTCACTTGTGATCTACATATGATTTACATGAGAATCATATGTAATTCATATGTGAATCACTTGTGAATTACATCTGATTTACATGTAAATATGTGATTTACATGTGAATTACATGTGATTCATATGTGAATTACACGTGATTTACATGTAAATCACAGATAATTTACATATGAATCACATGTAAATCACATATAATTCACATGTAAATCACATATTTCCATGTGAATGACATGTAAATCACTTATTTATACGGGATTTACACATTAATCACGTGTAAATAATAAGCAATTTTTTATTGCAAAATGTTTTTCTAATCTTTTTTTTAATAATAAATTTGGCAGAAAAACTAAAAAAAAAACCTCAACTTTTAAAAATGGAATGCATGCATGGAGAAACATAGGAAGTAGCCCAACACCAAGATCAATTACAACAACCCTAAACTAGAAAGTATGTATTTTTTATTCCAATTCCAAATGGAAAAAACGAAAAGAAAAGAATAAAGATTGCAAAAGTTCTTATTGTTGTTCCAGATGATGTCATTCTTTCATGGTATGAAGAGATGAGCATAAATACATTTATTATTCCAGAGTGATAAGAACTTGCTATATATCCATGATCAAAATTTTAATACTTGCTTGAATCTATTACATCAAAAAACCGAAGCAAGATCGGATTTTGTTGGACAACATAGTAGTTGAGTTTCTGTATATTCTGTATAGACATAAAATGAATACATGCAGATTTTTACTGGATGAGTTTAAAATCATATTGTGCACATATATGGCTCTGTCCTCCTACATTTCTCAAAATATAACCAAAAAATATTGTTCAGAATCCTAAATTGGAATTGGTTCATCATTCATGAAGTCAAAGTGAAGTTAACATGTGATATTTCTCATGGAGGCATTTCATCGAGCATGTTGAGTGCAAACAAATATCTATATTTTTCTATAACACATGTTTATATTTTTATACCTACAATCAACATAAGGATTTAACTCTTTTTAAAAACATATTAACTAAACAGATTCATCTTAACAATTAGGAAAAAACAATTCATAAAGGTCAAACAAAGGTAAGGAACGAACAATAGAAACAGATGATACCGGAATCTTCATCATCAGATACCAAATTTAGAGTGAGATCGAAGCTCATAAAAATCTGATCTCGGAGGTCAGGCAGATAGAGACCCTCACTAGATCGGAGTGATCCACAAATATGATTTGACAGTTACTGTTGCAATCGAAGATGAAAATGAACGACGTCGATCTCTTAGCTCGTGGATTCGCTGTCGATGAAATGACAGATAAGGACAATGGATCGGTAAGTCGTTGTTAATTGTCGGAAGAGGTAGAAGTGGTGGATGGAAGGATGAGGAAGGTTGTGACAGATTGTTTCCAATGGTGGGGGAGTAGAGGCGGAGGTAGTAGACCTGGAGAGTGAAAAGGTGATTGTTCGAACGAAGAAAATCCGTTCAGATCTTCAGTTGACAGAGGACGCCGAGGTGAGGACGACGATGGCGATGAACTCCGACGAACTGATGATGGAGATGCAGAAGAACGTGAGAGTTAAAGAGAGGGAAAGAGAGATTTGATGAGGAATAGAAAGAGAAATAGTGTGTGTTTGTGTGTGTTTGGTATATAAACTAAATTAATTATTAATTGTTAGGAAATGATACTTTTAATTCCCAATATGCCCCTATAATTCCTTATAAAATGTCTTTGATGACATTAAAACAAGTGATAATTACAATTATATCATGATCAGTCCAAGCCATTCAAAATTTTTGATGTAACGCTCCACCTTTAGTTTCCGGGTTCTCGGAAAACTATGAATTCTCAAATGATCATATATATATATATATATATATATATATATATATATATATATATATATATATATATATATATATATATATATATATGTAAAAATTGCAAGAATGGTCTATGTGGTATGTCAAAACTAGCAAGTTTGGACTTGCAAGGGTGGTCCAAAAGTCTCTTTTTGTTGCGAGTTTGATCGAAATGGGTTTGATTTTTTTATAATTTGACGATTTTGCCCTGTGTATTTTCTTTTTCTAGTTTTTTATTATATAAATACTCGCTCTCTCTCTCTCTCTCTCATGTTATCCGTCCTAGACACATCTTATTATCCGTCTTCTTCTTTTTCCTTAAGAACACTCAAGAACATCTGCCGTTAACACCACCGTTCGACCACCGTCCTGCACCACCACAGTCCGCCACCTCTATCTCCACCTAAATCAGTTTAGATCAACACACACATACACACACGAAATCAAATGAACACATACACATGAAATCTGATGAACATACACAGACCAACACGAACATCCATCAATTTTCAACAGATTCAATAAAACATACACGCACACACACACACACACACACAGATTAAACACATGCAATCGAACCACCCTTGCGAGTCCAAATTTTCTTGCAATTTTCTCTCTCTCTCTCTCTCTCTCTATATATATATATATATATATATATATATATATATATATATATATATATATATATATATATATATATATATATATATATATAATACTTAGGAATTTTGGACCATTTAAAAACATGGGCCCCACGTAACCACCCGGGTTGCCTAATGTCAGGGCCGGACCTATCAAAAATGAATTATATACTACCTCCGTCCCAAATTGATAGTCGACTTTTAACTTTTGATTTTTTTTTTCTTCAACTTTGACCTTAAATATTATTGTCTTTTATAGATAATACTTGATGCAAAATATATGAATGGATTGTATTTTAAATGTTTTTTCATTGTCATAAGTTTGATAAAGTAATATATAACATAATTAAAAATACTTAAGGTCAAAGTTGAAGAGAAAAGAGTTCAAAAGTCAAAAGTGGACTATCAATTTGGGACGGAGGGAATATATTTTTATACCTTAAAAACTATTTTTACAGTTTTTTTTACTTAAACGTATTTATACGTATTATTAAATATATGTATAAAATCTTTTAAATGAAAATATTTAAAAGTAAACTTTAAAGACGTTTATATATATATATATATATATATATATATATATATATATATATATATATATATATATATATATATATATATATATATATATATAACGTTTTTAAAATTGGTTTTTCATTTAAACATATTTATATGTATTACTAAATATATTTATAAACATAAGAATTTTTACAGAAAAATATTAATTTTTTAGGTCAGTTGACAAAATAGTTTCAAATTAAATTTGTTACCTTTTGAACTTGAAGAAAATAGTAAGAAAACAATATTTTACTAATTTTAGGATTATTAATTAATTTATTTATTTATTTAAAAAAGAATTAATCTGAAATTATTCTGTAAGCTGGTCTAAAATATTATGATTTTTCTGTAAATTTTTTATTTCAAAATGAATGGTTTTTTCCTCGGAAAACCCGTGGATAGAATTTTGAAGTTAAAACATATATTTCATAATGTGAGGATGTATTTTCCAATCTATAGTTTTCTGCTTACTATGTATCTTCTAAATTAATAATATATTTCACATCATTTACTAAATTAAGATTCATCATTCGTATTTTAGATAATGGGAAACTGGGAACGTAACCAGAAATGTGGTATTTCTTTATTTATGAGCATTTTTACAAAGCAATGAGAGATGGCATCCATGAACGTAAAAGAGAAAATTCCACTTGCACCCTTTCCTTTCCTTTTCCTTTCTTTTGTTTCTTGCAACTTTTTGTAAATTCGTATTTTTAACTAAAGGGTGAAAGGGTGAGCAATGGATCTCGATTTAAGTCAATTAAGGCAATAGCCTTAACCCTTAAGGCACACAGTTGCAGATCAGAAATATAATAAAAACAAATGATAAAATTACATTTTATGTATATAAGGTATATGCTAAGAGGTCTTGAACGTATATGTTTCTATTTTACGCTTTCATCGGATTACATATTTCTATAGTTACTTATACCAATATCACATTACATCTTCTCACCAAGGTTATCACAATACATACCAATTAACATTATCATGAAATAAACATAATAAGCACATAATTAAACAAAATGCAGTTACTTTAATCGAATGAATTTTGCAAGTTCTTGCACTCGTGTAATCAAATGAAATGATCACAATTGCCATCACCATCATTATTAAAGATGTGGACGGATCGTTTTGTCCCTTTATACTATTTTGTTATTATTGACAATATCAAATTTTTGCAACTTAATTACTCCATTCATTTTTCTTTAATTAACATCCAAATGTTTAGGATGTTACATTTATGGAGAAATGAGAGAAAGACAGATTAGGAGCATCCACATTGCATTAAATTTATTAGAGCTTAACGGATTGACATATCATCATTTTCCTTACTATACAATTATACATTAATTTTCCTATAATACATTGAACTCAATATAGTTCAATAGAATATATATTTAATAGTTAAAAAGTTTCATTTTTTCCATTGAAAAGTTCAATGACCATTGAACTCTATATCCATTGAATTTTATCATGATATCTCACAATGATAGAGTTTAATTTAGTGAATGCCAATTAGGCATGCCACTTCATTCAACTCTCTCATTGAACTATACATTGTAGATGCTCTAATAGAGAACCGACGTAAAACGGACATAACTTTATAACTTTTGATCCATCGGGAATTTAGGATCCCTATATATAAGACCTTATATAAACCTTTAGAAGATCTTAAATTTAATAAATATCCTACACTCTTTAGTGTTTGTTTACAACGTTTTATGTCAAACACGTAGGTTTTTTCGCGATTTGTAATGAGTATTTGTTTATGGTTGTTCTCGCTTGGCTTTGAGGTATTTGCAATCTTTGATATTCATGGATATTTATCTACTATGTTATGTTTTTGCTAGCTATTTTCTAATAGATTAATGATAGTCTTTGCCGTTCAAAACTAAAAATAAAAACGGTACGCCTTTGTTTAAATGCGTCATCAAAATTTTTTTTTCCTACCATTTTGAGACATACTCATTACAAGACATTGATGAAAGCCTGTGTTGGTGAGTGCATTACACTGTTTTAATATATATATATATATATATATATATATATATATATATATATATATATATATATATATATATATATATATATATATATATATATATATATATATATATATATAATGACATGAAATCATTAGCTTTTAGGGCTATATATAGATGTTCTGAATGTTTAATTTGTAAACTTCATATAAAAATGCGTTTTACATGATCTTAGTACCAGTTAGAGTAAACATCCAATAACAAGTTTAGATGTAAAAATAAGGCTTTAGATTCTATCTTACATCACAGAACTTTATTTCCTCATAGAATTAATGTGTTAAACTAAAGGTCTTCTAGTGATGAGCCTTTAAAGAAAAGTGTGAAGATAAAGTCTACGAAGACCCAAGAAAAGATTGATATTTTGTTGTACATAGCATTAGTTTTTTAAAAAGATAGAAGTGTAACAGAGAAATATTCATATTATCTTAATTTAGATGTCTGCTTCCTAAAAGCGTTCACTTACTCACTTTAGTTGCATTTTCTTTATAGAAAATAAGTATAAAACATCATATCAAAGATTTTAGCGGGTGTTTGGAGAATTGATTCTTCATAACTTTGTATCTGATGCGATCCCTAATATTAGACTTTATAATACGATTGTAGGTATGCCGGTATGGTTGTTTTTTAGGGTGCTATTATTCATATATTTCAACTTATATAAAAAATCAAACACATATGCACTCATTTATTTATATAAATGTCTATAATGAATGGGATGTATGAATAAAATCACAGTATTTTATATTTGTTACATAATTAAGGCTATATTTCAAAAAATTTAACTTTTCATATTTATAATTTTTTGTGGAAATAAATAGCTTGTTATTTTTGTTCCAACCCATTTTATTACTCATAGAGGCATTCTCCACCAACTGCCTAAGTAATGCAACCCACATTCCCTCCAGCTCTACAAACATTGAGAAGAAAGCGACGTTGTGCTTCCAATCATTTCCAAAAGACTCAGCTAGGCATGACATTTAAATTACCGACTTACTAAACCTACATTGGTCACAGTCGTCATCGCCATCATCTATCGATGTTCTCTGCTATCTGTCAAAATTAATGTCATGGAAGCCTAAGTTAAGGTAATTTTATTGTAATGTAATATTGAATAATCAGATTATGATTATAAGTCCTCTACTCTAAATCTTAAACATATCTAACTTCATTTGGTGGCTTACAAATCGAACTTGAGAAACTAATTATGGATATGAACTAAATTGGGTATTCTATCATTTTCAGGACATTTAGTTTTTTGATTTTTTTAATTAAATTTTGTGCAATGAATAATGGTTGCTTTCAAGAAAAAGTTGAAAGATGGACACATTGAAGAATGGAATGGGTATGTTGCATTTTGCATAAAAGATATTTTAATTTCAGTATTTGATCACCATTAAAATCATTATATAGATGTTTACAATTTCTCTCAACTTCCCAAATTGTTAGATAAACTCTATGCATTATTGTTCAAATGAATTAGTATTACTAATCATCATTATCCTTGAAAGTTTATTATTGTGTGAAGTAGTATTTCTACTCTTTCTTTACAATAATTAGTGATGCGTGTTTATGAAATAGTAGTTCTACTCTTTCTTAACACCAATTACTGAAAAATTTCATGGAAATGTTATTATGGAAAAAGATTTTTGTTAGTAGAATCCAAAAGATTCTTCTATTTATGGACTGTAAAGGGTATTTTAGTCCAACAACAAGTGCAACAGTAGGTGGCACAACAACAAGTGAGTTTAGATCAAAAAAAGTTGGAGCAGTCGCGGGTCATTTTCCCAAGAGGGTTTTGCCATCCAAAGGTCCAGAAGTCGTTTTAATGTTAAAGCATCCATTCCCAGTACTTAGAATGCTTGGCATAACAGATAACGATTGGGCAGATATGTACTGAGATATCCATTCCATACTAGAAAATGCATTTTCTTTTGTGGATTTAGAATACATGTTGATGGAGTTTTGTAGGGGGTTACTCAAAGTTATGAAGTTTTCAATTGCTACAAACTATCTTAATGGATCTGATTCGCTTGTGTTGGCAATAAACAAACCTGAAAATATTGTCATTTGGTAGAAATAGATTACTTTTTCCCAACTTCAAGTCTATCTAGTGTAGAAGTAAGTCAATTTTGCTGCATTTTTATTATTGTTGTGATGCGTGCAACTTATACCTATCTAGCTTTAAATTTATAAACCTAACTACTTAGCTAAATTATGAAGCTATAGGCAGTGTACATAGTTAGATTATAAAATAACTTGGTAAGTTGGGTGTTGAACACAGATAATGCAATTTAATTAATAAATAAATACTTTTAATTAAACTAAGAAAACAAACCTAAAGAGGTTTTTTTTACTGATTTTGCTAGATTAGAAGAACTTAAATCAAATTACTACCAAATTAATAACTAAGCAAGCAAACAAAACTATTTCACTTCAAGATTAAAGAGTACTTCTGTTCAGTTGTGATTTCAACTTCTCCTATGGTTGATTTATCGTGAATTGATTATACTGATTACCAATTCATTAACTAGCTACTATGATCAAATATCTAGATTTATAAATTTATGAATTACCATGCAATGATCAAGCACAGGTTAAACACCAAATCAATAATAAACATAAATTGGACTATGAATGATAAATTTAGTAGTTAATCTCCTATGATCAAGTCAAGCAACGAAGCACAAATTAATATTAATTATGCTCTCTAACACAATTAAACTTACTAGCTTTAATTACCTAATCTAAGATGTGATTAATCTTAGCTCTAATTATTTAATGGTCATAAACAATTAGTTACCAAATTCATGTAACTATAATGATCATCTATCGCATAGAACTAAATTAAGAAGCAATATATACTAGAACTAAAGCATGCTACGTAACATCCCAAAAGTTATAAGTTAAAAGTTTCATATTTAAATTCAACCACAAATACCATTTATCCTTTTCAATCATTCGAAAGTATACCAGAGTAAAAATAGTGATCAAAGTACAATCCAAAATAATAAAGTTGTGGAGACATGGGTGGATGCGCTACGAGTAAGCTAGACCCTGCCTTTTCAAACTGGAAATACCTGAAACCATAACCATAAAACTATAAGTACAAAACTTAGTGAGTTACCCAAATACCACATACCATACATATATGTCAGCTCAAGGCTATACCGGGTCTATTTCACCCCTGAGTCTATTTCAACTCATATGTCAGCTAAAGGCTGTACCAGGTCTATTTCACCCTCGTGTCTATTTCACCCCTAAGTCTATTTCAACTCAATCGGTATTTTTCAACCATATAGGTCCATTTCACTCGATATGCATATAATAAATAAGCATACATGCATGCAACAAGAGTCACAAAGACAACAAACACATAACATATCCTAGTAGGCCGACATAGGTGCCTTCGACCTTCGGGTGCGGTGAGGAGACTCACCTCAATCTAGAGATAACTGAATCGCACGCGCTGCTGCTACTAGGCTCCTCACACTAAACTCATCCAAATTATCCTTAATTAGTAATTAAGACAATTTCCCATAAACCAAGGTCCACTTCATATCTTCTGATAACAATGGATAAAATACTATTTTACCCTTCCTTTACTTGGCCCAACAAGGCAAGGCCCAAACCCAAAATGACTCAAGGCCCAAAATTGCCCAAAATCCATTCAGGTGTTTACACCTAATGTACCACACTGAAGCCTAGAAATCAGCTCCAATCCTCTTAATGCCTGAAGACCAAATGCATAACTTCCATATATGATTCTTATGGGACGTCATATGTCATAAAGTTACTGATTTTATGACTTTTCATGGCTTAATGGTGTCTAAACCAAATCCCTAAATCTATAACTTCATCAAAAGACCACTAACTCATGCATGTAAGGACCAATATCACATTTTTTATGGTTCATAAAAACCCCATAATGGATAAAGTTTCAAACTTTATCCGTTAGAATGTTCAAAACACCCAAGATCTAGTCTTTAACTCTCAAAGGGACCAAAATGCATCTTTCTCAACTTAATCTATTAAGTCCGAGTCTCAAACCTTTAGACTTGAACAAATATGATGTTTATATGGATAGAGTTTCCAACTTTATCCATAACAAGGTCATAAATTTTCAAGATCTAAACTTTATGCACTAAAGTGACAAAAAACTGACAAATATGAAAATTAGGAAGATCTGTGAAAGTAGTGAGCATGTTTGAAGCTTTTTACTCACAAAGGTCTAGAAATGATGTAATATTGCTAGATCTATGTTTGAATCCTACATCCATACACTTTTCCACCACCTTTTTCTTCAATATGCCACCTTTTAATGGAGAAATAAGCTCATAAATGATGCCAAGACTTAAAATAAGAGAGAAAGAGAGAGAGAGAGAGAGAGAGAGAGAGAGAGAGAAGGCTAGGGTTTAGATATTATAGGTTGAGAAGGGATGGAGGCTAAATATAGGGAGTGTTCCAAGAGTATAATGATGCTTAAATAGGGTCCAAACTGTAACACCCATTTTCCTGGATGAGTCGAATCAGGGTTTCAAGGAGTCAAAAGCATGGTTTTTGTGTAAAACCAAGGCTCGTGACGTGAACCATAGAAGGGTCACGATGTGAGGAGTAATTAAATGAAGATGTTGTATTTATATTGAGCTCAAAACATGACCAATAAGACCTCACGACGTGAGGAACACTATAGCCAAAGACCATAATCTTTTAGGGTTTCCTTCATATTTAAGCACATCTAATCTTATTTAGGTTTTCTTATCAGCCCCAAACCTTCTTTTACCTCAGAAAAACCCTTACCTTCTTACCTTGATTGATCTTAGGTCATTTTAGAGCTTATCTTGGTTTGGAAGAAAAAAGAAAGAAAAAGAAAAAAGGCGATCTTGTACATAAGCTTGCAAGGAATCATCATCATCATCATCACCTTACATTCTTCATGGACCGTTGTAAGGGTTAAACATTTCACTTTTATTGTTATATGAGGCTAGATCTAAGTTTGTCCCACTTTTCTTTTTGGTTGTGCTGGTTTGATGAATGAAAACCATAAAGTTGAAAACTTTATGGGTTATGAGGGCCTTAGGAGTATCTTGGATTTCAGATTTAGAGAATGGTGGAGTTTTAGAGCCTTGCTTGAAAGTTGGATGCCTTTTCTTCAACTTTTGACCAAAATGAGATCTAGACATGTATTGGACATATATGTATTAAAAGAATCACCTTTCCAGTGTAATATGGAGTTATAAGTCCTTCTGTAAAGTTAGAGTTCAAGGCTTAATGGATTAAGGACTTAAAAAATTAGGTTTTTGGCTTTAGAATGTTCTCACAACATGAGACATGGAGTCACACAACGTGTGGATTGGATGACCCCATTTCTGATGAGCTTCTTGCAACTCACGACATGAGAAAGGCTAATCATGTCGTGAGGATAACTCAGGTGATTTTTCATGTCTGAGTTGGCCTAATTTGAGTCGAGATGAGTTGGAATTGGACCGACTGAGCTCTTATGAAGTGACCATGGGGCTAGTCACGACATGAGAATCGATAGTTGACATCATGCGGTGTTGACTTTGACCGTTTATTTTTGGCATGGGTTGACTATTTGATCAATCAATATTTTTAGAAGTTAGACTTAGGGTTTGCCTCGTGTGGAATACTAAGAGGTGTTTTGCACCCATCTTTTGGCGGTGAGAGTTATTGGTTGTGATCGGGGTGACATTACACGATGCTTTAATCTGCATCGGGATTCAGTTCGGTCTTCTTACTATATCCATGGGTCGAAGCCACCAATGTCGACCCATTACTTGTTCTTTGGAATGCTAGTTGTCTCTATGATACTTGCATGAAAGACCAAGATCTGGCCCCTAGAAATTGTATGAAAGACCAAGATCTGGCCCTTGGCAATTGAATGAAAGACCAGGATCTTGCCCCTGGTAATTGTATGAAAGAACATGATCTGTCCCCTAGTGCTTGTATGTAAGATCGAGATTTGGTCCTCTGTGTTGCAAGGAAAGACCATGGGGGTAACCCATAGAACTTGTATGTAAGACCGAGATTTAGCCCTCAACATTGCAAGGAAAGACCATAGGGGTAGCCCATGACACCTGCATGTTTTGGTTATGTGGTATTTTGGGGAGCTCACTAAGTTTTGTGTTTATGGTTTTTATGGTTATGGTTTCAGGTACTTCCGCTTCGAAAGGGAAGGGCCCGACTGTTGGATAAGATGTCTAAGTCCATAACTTTTTCTGGTATGTACTTGACCCGGTTGGCATGGTCCATTTGGGTTGCATGGCATCATGACATTTGGATAGAAAAAAATTATAAAAAGGACACTTATGGTTTAATAGCATATTATTAATAATATTATTTAATTAGTATTGACCAAGAATTAATTTGGTGATCAAAAAGAGACTAATTAAAGATATGGGGTTGATTGTATAAATCATCCATTCTTTTATAGTGGGCTAATGATCCATGGTTTACTGAATTGGGCTAAAACCCATAGGGTGCTCTATGGATAGTCCATCGAGCTTAAAACCCATGGATCATGGAGGAAATGAAAAGCCATGTCAATTAGTGTTTACATGGTGTAACCCTAGTTGTGACACAACTCTAAAACGACCCTATGGGCTACCAAAATCAGTACTAAGTGAAGAACTAGAGGGCTAGCCGATTTTTAGTGTGTGTGTACTTCTCTTAAAGTTATTCCAAGAGTTGTGGTGTTGTATGAAACACTTGAGACGTCACATTTGGGTTCTAGGATCACAAAGTTCTCAAGGAATCCAAGCAACAAGAAAAGGTATGTTCTCCTACTAGCTTTTATGTTTCAAGTTCCCCATGTCATGCTAGTTAGGTTAAGAACCTTAGAAAAATCGAATTTACATGTATCTTAGTAAAACATATATCCAAGGTTTCTAGGGTTGCATGTACACCTTAGGAGTGTTAGAATTGTTGGATAAGGTGTCTAAGTCCATAACTATTTCGGGCTTGTACTTGACCCGACCCGGCATGGTCCATTTGGGTTGCATGGCACCATGCAATTGGATAGACTAAATGAGAGAAATAACACTTGGAGATTATTAATATATTATAAGTTCTAATATATTAATAATATTATTTGATTAGTTGATCAAAGAATTAATTTGGAATTAATTAAGTGATCAAAGGATAACTAATTAAATATATGGGTTGATTATGTAAATCATCCATATCTTGTATAGTGGGCTAAGAGGCTCCATGGATTATCAAGTTGGGTTCTACCCATATGATGCTCCATGGATGCTCCATGGGAGTTACAAACCCATGGGTCATGGAAATGAAGAGTCATGACACATTAGGGTTTACATGGTGTAACCCTAGATGTGCCAACACTATATAAGAGTCCCATTCTCCACAAAATTGGCAACACAAGTTGTACACTAAGAAACAAGAGGGCTTGGCCGATTTTGAGAAGTGTGTGTTATCTCAAGAGTCTTTCCAAGAGCATTTGGTGTTGTGTGAAGCATTTGAGGCATCACACTTGGGGTGCTAGGCTCACAAGGTTTCAAGGAACATAAGCAACAACAAGGTAAGTTATTCTATCTTTCATTCAAGTTAAAATTGTTCCCCATGTATGCTAGATAGGAATATAACCTTGGAAATTCAACTTTGCATGATAATTAGACAAACATAGATCCAAGGTTATTAGGGTTGCATGTACACTTAGGAAGTGTTAGAATGCTCAAAACCTATCAGTGGTATCAGAGCCTAGGCTTGTTTGTTTGTTATTTGTGCTTAAAAGTTGAAGAAAGTTGAAAAATTTGTTGTCTGACTGATGGACTCGGCGAGTCCATGGGGAGGACTCGTCGAGTTCATGTGTATCTTCAACCTACTCGGCGAGTAGGTTTATGCACTCGGCGAGTAGGGTCGACAGAGTGCAGAATTTCGACTTGAGTTGCTGGAAATGGATTAGAATCATTACCCTAAAATGTTTTGGTACTTGAAAACTTATTTTAGAAGGTGTAATGTCTTTTCTAACTAATTTACAACAACTAGTTATCAAAATTACAAAGATTAAATGTGATTTTGATGCTTGAAAGTGTTCATATTCATATTCTTGTTCTTATGATGTTTAGATGATCATAGGAATTATTTGTAACCTATGTGGTAGATTAATTCATGATCATAATGTGTTTTAATGGAGTCCATAACTTGTCCTCAAGTTATGGAAAACCAAAAGTCTCTTGGATTAAAAACCATTAAAAGAACACAAGAGTTAGAAAAATGAAAAGTCCTCATTTTATTACTCTATTAAACTCATAAGTTACAAGAAATGAAAAGTTTTGAAAGTTTACAAAACTTGCCCTCAAGTTTTGGAACAAGTAAAGTTAAGTTAAAACTTTAGTTCCAATCCTTAGAATTTTAAAAGTTAAAATTCAACCCTTATACTTATATTATTATGATTTAATAATTATATATATATGTATAAGAACAAAGTCGTCTTACCGCTAGTACGCCTCATTCACGAAGCCGGTCTATAAGGTGGGTATAAGGTTGTTGCCTATAAAATGGTGACTTAATGGGTGTCCACTCTCACCCACCGCTTGCTTGATCGGTGGAGGGTCGTTAGCCGAACGGGTAAGACAAGGACTTATTAATTCTCATTCAAAGTATGATGAATATTACAAAGTAACTAAATGTTTTATTAAATTCCCAATCTTAGTTACTTTAGGAAAAATGTGAATAAGGTGCTATTCCATGAAATTACACTTTACACTTTGATTAAGTCATTGGTGGAGCGTGTGTGGTTAACCGGCACACTAACTTGGACTTAACAAGGTAGGTAAAGGGTGACTTAGGGTTTATTATAGTATCGATGGAGCGTGTGTGGTTAACCGACACATCGATTGAGTGATAAACTTTAAGGGTACCAAGTGATTTGCATGGTTACTTCACACCTCGTTTTGTGATCCTCGGTATCCCAGTCACAAAACTTGGAGGGCACACTCGAGATTGAAACATGCCTTTGAAAAGTTCATTGAATCTCAAAGAATCTACGAATTTCTAAGAACCATTCAAAACGTAATACTAAAATATTGCGGTTTTCGTGGTGGAAATTGGTGAATCGTCATTCACCTACCTTTCAAATATGATATAGCTTAGATTACGGCATACCTCTTCTAAGTTGTATTATATTGTGATTGGATCCTAGCCTTAATATTACATTTGGGTGTTTTATTAAGGACTCTCTTATATCTAAACTAATCTTGTTCTCTTTCCTTCAGATGTCTTTCAACAATGCTTCTGGCTCTAATCCTAATGGCTCCTTTACCCTTATGAACTTGTGTGGGAAAGTCACCTTTGATGGATCCAACTTCAATGAGTGGATCAGAAACATCAGGATGATTACTCGCTATGAGGATAAAGAATATGTCCTTGACAAGGAGCTTAAGGAGATTGATGAGTACACTGCAACTCCTCAGGAGATCGCTGAATTTCAGGCACATGAAAGGGATGCTACGAAAGTGGCTTGCATCATGATGGCCACGATGACAGCGGAACTCCAAAAGTCTTATGAGGATTTCTACCCTTATGAAATGCACCAAGATTTGATGGAAAGATACCATCAAAGTGCAAGACAAGAAAGGTATGAAATCATCTGCTCCATGATAACAACCATGATGAAGGACGGAGAATCCGTCACGAGCCACATGCAGAAAATGAAAAGGTATGTGGATCGTTTGCTGAAGCTTAATGTGAACTTCCCGGAGGATCTTGCAATAGATATTATTTTGCATTCCTTACCATCGTGCTATGATCAATTCCGCATGACATATCACATGAACAAGGAAGAAGTCACCCTCAGCAAACTTCAGGGACTTCTCAAGACCGCAGAATCAGGTCTTAAGGGGAAGTCGGTTGCTATCACTCCTACTCAAAACTCTACTCCGGTTTTGGCAATCGGGAAAAGTCGAGGGAGGAAGAGAAAGAGCTCTTCTAAGGGTACCAAGGTTCGGACCCTTGATGGCTCTTCTTCAGGTGGAACCAAGAAAGGTTTCATTACTCCTTCTTCTGACCCAAAAGAGGCTGAATGCTTCTATTGCCATGAAAAAGCTCATTGGAAGCGGAACTGCCCAAAATACCAGCAAGATGTGAAGGATGGGAAAGTTAATCCCAACCATGCAGGTATTTACACTATCATTTCTAATAACTCACCCCATTCTAATTCTTGGGTCCTTGATACCGGGTGTGGTATTCATATTTGTTGTGACTTGCAGGGACTAAGAAGAAGTGAGGATGTGGAGCAAGGAAGGATAAACTTGATCATGGGGAATAGGAAAGCTATACCTGTTACCAAGATTGGAGTTTATACTTTATCGCTAAGTAGTGGGTTTAGTTTAGATTTGAATAAATGTTGTTACTCGCCAGGAATGGCAAGAAATATTATTTCCTTTCATGCTTTGTACAAACAAGGGTTTACCTTTTCATTTAATAATGAAGTTGGTTCTATTGATGCTTTCTTTAATAATGTTCTTTATTTTAAAGCATTACCTTGTGATGGTGTGTATGAAGCTGTATCTGTTGTAGATAACTTAGGGAATAATGTTTTGTGTATTGATTCTACTAATAATAACTTGGATAAAGCATCTTTATGGCATTGTCGTCTTGGACATATAAGCAAGAAACGCATAGGCCAACTCCAAAAGGATGGAGTCTTGGAGTCGTTTGACCTAAAGTCAGATGATAGTTGCGAATCATGCTTACTTGGAAAAATGACAAAGTCACCCTTCACAGGTTCGTGTGAGAGGGGTGAAGGTTTGTTGGACCTTATACACACGGATGTGTGTGGACCATTCAAACATGCCACAAGGGATGCTAATCGTTATTATTTGACTTTTACTGATGATTATAGTAGATATGGATATGTCTACTTGATCAAGCATAAGTCAGAGACTTTCGAGAGGTTTAAGGAATTTAAACAGGAAGTCGAGAATCAATTGGGCAGGAACATTAAGATGCTTCGATCCGATCGTGGTGGTGAGTATCTTAGTTCAGAGTTCCTCGACTATCTAAGGGAATGTGGGATAGTCTCACAATTGACACCTCCCAAGACACCACAGTTGAATGGTGTGGCTGAGAGGCGTAATCGAACCTTGCTAGATATGGTTCGTTCCATGATGAGTCGAGCTACGCTACCAATCTCATTCTGGGGGTATGCCTTAGAGACTGCCGCCCATATTCTTAATCTAGTCCCTACAAAGAAAGTTGCCAAAACTCATCACGAGATGTGGACTGGTAAAGTACCTAAACTAGACCACATCAAGATTTGGGGTTGCGAGGCTTTCGTGAGACGTGAGACTCATGATAAGCTCGAACCTCGAAGCGAGAGGTGTATTTTCATCGGTTACCTACAGCGATCCTTTGGTTACCTCTTCTACAGACCTAGTGACAATGTGGTCTTTGTAGCAAGAAGAGGTGTCTCTCGAAAAAGAGAATTTATAAGCCAAGGAGACAGTGGGAGGCAAATTGATCTTGAAGAAATTCAAGAATCAAGCGGTGAAGGAACTTCAAACTCTAGCCCTCAACTTGAGGAGGAAACTCCTGTTGAGCCAATTGACAAATCTGTACCTCTGAGACGTTCCACGAGAGTTAGGTGTCACACCCCAAAACCGATAACGGCGGAATACGTTTTGGGGTGGATGACGTAGTGAACAGTATCATCACAATTGCATAATAGTAGAAACAAGAATCATACAACCATAGTATTACATAGTGAATTTGATTACATGCGTGTTTTGTAATGTTTAACAATCACTCAAAAGTAATTCAAAAATAAGAGATGGGTCTTGTGTACTCCACCTTCTCCAAAATGCTGCGTCTGTACCTGTCTATCTTTGACCTGAAGATACAAGTTATTTTGAAAGCGATTATCAGCATAAAGCTGGTGAGTTCATAAGAGTTTAGTGTGAGTTTTTGTATACAAAGCATTAGTGTTAAGAATGTATCCTTTATGTTCATAAGTAGTAGAAATTTAGAAAATCCCATATTTTCCAGGAAATACATTGTAAGTAACAATCTGTGAAAAGTATGCTTTCTTTATCTCTTTGAAAACAATTTATTGTAAAAATTCTTTGGCAAATCTCCAAATAACAAATGTGACAGGATAAGTTAAGCCCGCGATCCATGATAGAGGTGCGAGCTTCCTTTAGTGATAGATACTTACTTACTTCGGGATGTGGTTTAACATTTAGTGTAGTATTTTAGTGTAGTTGTAGGGTATTCCTTGTAATTTACCAATAGTGAGAATAATAGAGAATCCCATGACCTTCCCGGTCATGCATAGTGTAGTGAAGTAGTGGCATCCCTGGGCCTGTACGGCGCGGACTGAGTTAACAGTCGGGATGTAATAGCGTCTGCCCCCGTATAGATCTATACATGTAGAGTCGTCTCCTGCTGGAACACTCTGGGCGTAGTGAATAGCGAATAGAGTATCTCGTAGTGGTTTAGTGTATTATTGTTTGTTTAGTGTTTTTCTCTGTTGTTATAGTGTAGTAATCTTTTAGTATTGATCATAGTGTATTCTCTTACTAGTGTATCGTCTAGTGATAGTGAGTATTATAGTGTAGTTAGTAATAGCTTTAGCGAGTAGTAGCGGTAGCGACCCTAACCATACCTATTATGGTTATCTTAGTGGGGATGTTTCTTAGCACGTTAGTGACTTTAGTATTAAGTGAAAGCAGTAATATTCGTATCCCACTCTGATATACAGATTTTATATAAGTAAGAAATCAACGACAGTCGGACGGATAACTACTACCCTAAGCCCACAATCAAACAAGAACAGGAAATAAGGCGAGATATCGGTCCTAAGTCCTCCAAGTCTTATTTATATAAATATATCAGAGTGGTTACATTTTATAAGCAAATTGATTAAATAAAAGTATTTTGCCAAATGAATATTTAAATTCTGGTTCAATGTTTAAAAATAGTTTGAAAAGGGTAAAACCCGTTTTTTTTTTTTTTTTTTTTTTTGCATAGGGGCAAATCACATGTGATTTAAACTCAGAGTAGCGAATCACATGTGATTAATCCTTGTAACTCGGAAATCGTTCTGTAAAACTTTACATAAACATTTGTAAGCAACTTGTATCTCCCCCCTAAAATATGTAAAACACTTGAAAGGTTCATTAAAGGGGTATGAACTCACCTGAAATCGCGGAAATCGGATGAATCGGGTAAATCGGGTAATAGTGTCGATTGAGCGTTTGGTACCAAATAACCACTTGAGCACCTTTTAGGACCCTAATGTCATATGAAATATGTATTTTACAAGAGGTTAATCATCTTATGCTTCTCATTATAGTATTTGGACATTCTAGTGTCGTTTTCGGGGTTTTAAGGCCTAGAAAGGGTTCCCGGGAGTGGTACAAGGCCATGAATGATTTACGGGAGGGTCCTTAAGTTCACTCTCTTAGATTTTATGGCCTAAAAGCCATCCATTGGGAGTTTACAGCTGTAAGCCCCCTAGGCTTGGCCGTAAACTCTTGTGACACTCCAAAATGTGTGTTTAAGGCCTTATCTCACTTCCTTGATGTAGTGGTGTGTGTTTTGGACCAAGAGGGAAGGATTAAACATCTAAATTTGTGATATTTTAGGGGAGTTTACGGCCAAGACTTGTTCTTGGGCCGTAAACTCTCATAAGTCCTTCAAGTTGAAGGTTTTACTTGTACAACATGGTCCCAAATGGCTTAGAAAAATCCTAGAAGGTCCTATAGTGAGTTTGGGGCAATTTGGTACATATTTATGGGGAGTTTACGGCCCAAGAACATCCTTGGCCGTAAACTCTTCATTTGGTGTCAAAATGAAGTGTTTAATGGTACAACACACTTCCATAGGCCTTAGATTAATTCCTTTCATGCATTAGGGTAGTTTAGGGACTTGTTTGACACAATTTCTTGGGTGTTTACGGCCCAAGCTTATGCTAGGCCGTAAACTCCTCTTTTTGGCCTCAAATGTTGATGTTTAATGCACTCAAGCCTTCCTTAGAGTCAAGTCTAATTCACCAAACACCCTAGAAGTGTTTTTGGGGCTTAAAACATGGATTTGTGGGGTGTTTGAGGGGTTTACGGCGTAAGCACATGCTTGGGCCGTAAACTCCTTTTCAAGCATCATTCTCTTGTGTTCTAAGGTCCAAACTCTTCTAGTTATATGCCTTAATTAGTATTCTAACTCACAAGAAGGAAAAACTTGGTCTTTGGCTTGGATTTGGGGGTTTACGGCCTAAGGAGCTTCTTAGGCCGTAAACTCCTTTATGGTCCTTGATTTTTATGATTTTTGGCCCACAAATTCAATGAAGCATGTCTAGAATAAGATAGGGGATGAGTACTTACGTTTGGAAGTCGGAAATTAGCGGAATTGGGGTCGTTTTTGAGTCTAGAGAGAGAAAGTAGAGAGAGAGTGGGTGTGTAGTGAATGAGTGTTCAAATGTTGGGCACACCCATTGCTTATGCCTTGGGAAACGCACCCGATACACGGCTACCCGATGTTTAAATTTAACTAGGTTAAAACTTTTTACCCGGGTGAAGTGGTTGGAAAGGTAAAACAACTCTATTAGGTTAAACGGGGTTAACACATATGAGTTGTATTACTTATGATAATATTAAGTCATGCATAGACTTAGATATTCGGATTTTGACGGTTCCAAATATTACATAAATAACGTATAGCGACACATTCCGTTAGTGAAAATGGGATTGTAACGGAATTAGATTTGGGGTTGTCACATCATCCCCCCGTTAGGGGAATTTCGTCCCGAAATTTAGAATACAAACAGATACGGTATTACAATACTACTAAGCGAAGAGGTGAGGGTATTTGAGTTTCATTTGATCCTCGCGCTCCCAAGTGAATTCCGGTCCTCGCTTGGCGTTCCACCGAACCTTCACAATTGGGATGCGGCTTTGCTTCGTCCGCTTTACTTCACGATCCAATACCTCAGCAGGCTCTTCCACGAAGTTGAGGCTCTCGTTGAGCTCGATCTCGTCGAGGGGAATCACGAGAGTCTCGTCAGACAGACATTTCTTCAAGTTTGAGACGTGGAAGGTCGGATGTATGTTACTTAGCTCGCGGGGTAAGTTTAGTTTGTAAGCTACAGGGCCGATTCTGGCAAGAATCTCAAAAGGCCCTATGTACCTTGGATTCAACTTTCCACGCTTCCCAAAGCGTATCGTGCCTTTCCAGGGCGAGACCTTCAGAAGGACCCAGTCTCCGACCTGAAATTCTAAGGGTTTCCTTCGTTTGTCGGCGTAGCTTTTCTGTCGATCCCTAGCGGCTTTTAGTCGTTCACGTATCTGTACAATCTTCTCGGTCGTCTCTCGAATGATCTCTGGACCAGTGAGGGCGCTATCAGGAACTCGTCCCTTAGCTAACTGAGTGTCTCCCACCTCGGCCCAGCACAACGGGGATCTGCACTTTCGGCCGTAGAGAGCTTCGAATGGAGCTGCCTTGATGCTTGTATGATAACTATTGTTGTAGGAAAACTCCACAAGAGGTAAGTGTGTATCCCACGATTTCCCGAAGTCAATCACACAAGCTCGCAGCATGTCTTCTAATGTTTGGATCGTCCTCTCACTTTGTCCATCAGTCTGCGGATGGTAGGCGGTACTCATGTCCAGCCTCGTCCCTAGTGCCTTTTGTAATGATTGCCAAAACCTAGAGGTGAACCTACTATCTCTGTCTGATATAATAGATATAGGGACACCATGCAATCGCACTATTTCTTTTATGTAAATCCTAGTGAGCTTTTCCATCTTATCCGTCTCTTTGATGGGTAGGAAATGGGCGGACTTGGTTAACCTGTCCACGATGACCCAAATGGTATCTAATCCACCTGCTGTCTTGGGCAGCTTGGTGATGAAGTCCATTGTGATTCGCTCCCACTTCCATTCTGGTATTTCTGGTTGTTGGAGGAGTCCTGATGGCTTTTGACATTCTACTTTGACCTTCGCGCAAGTAAGGCACTTACCTACAAAGGTAGCGATCTCTGCTTTCATGTTCGGCCACCAGTAAAGCTTTTTGAGATCCAGATACATCTTATCTGAACCCGGGTGGACGGAGTAGCGAGTGTTGTGTGCTTCTCTCATAACCAAATCTCTGAAACCTCCATGGCGTGGAGTCCAGATTCGGTCCATAAAGTAATAGGCTCCGTCACCCTTAACCTCCAGATTTTTATCCATTCCACGCAGGGATTCTCCCGTCACGTTTCCAGGCTTTAGAGCTTCCAGCTGAGCCTCTTTGATCTGCGTGGATAGATGTGAGCGTATGGTTATGGTTAGCGACTTGGTTCTTCGTCCGGAATATTCTTTTCTGCTCAGGGCGTCCGCTACTACGTTGGCTTTCCCCGGATGATATCTAATTTCACAGTCGTAATCGTTAAGTAACTCGACCCATCGGCGTTGTCTCATGTTGAGTTCCTTCTAGTTCAGTATATGTTGGAGGCTTTTATGATCAGTGTACACCACGCTCTTCGTCCCATACAAGTAGTGTCTCCAGATTTTTAGTGCGAAGACGACCGCTCCTAATTCGAGGTCGTGAGTAGTGTAGTTCACCTCATGGTTCTTTAGCTGTCTCGAGGCATGGGCGATAACCTTGCCTCGTTGCATCAAGACACAACCGAGCCCCTGATTGGATGCATCACAGTATACAACAAAATCTTCTGTCCCTTCGGGAAGGGATAATACTGGTGCGGTGCACAGGGCTCGCTTCAGGGTCTGGAATGCCTTCTCCTGTTTCTCTTCCCAGTCGAATGGCACACCCTTTTGTGTTAGCGTGGTGAGGGGTTTCGCAATCCGAGAGAAATTTTGGATGAATCGACGGTAGTAGCCAGCGAGGCCTAGAAATTGACGAATTTCCATAGGCGTCTTTGGTGCTGACCAGTTCTCAATAGCCTTGATTTTGGAGGGGTCCACGTGGATCCCGTCTTCGCTGACCACGTGCCCTAAGAATTCAACTCTTCGGATCCAAAACTCGCACTTAGAGAACTTCGCATACAACTTCTCGGATCGCAGGGTTTCCAGGACTAATCGTAAATGGCTTCTGTGCTCTTTCTCGCTCCGAGAGTAGACGAGAATGTCGTCAATAAAGACGATGACGAACTGATCTAGATATGGACGACACACCCTATTCATCAAGTCCATGAATACTGCGGGGGCGTTAGTCAGTCCAAAGGGCATCACTACAAACTCAAAATGCCCGTAGCGGGTTCGGAAAGCTGTCTTAGGAACATCTTCCTCAAGCACCCGTAATTGGTGATACCCCGATCTAAGATCAATCTTGGAGAAGTAACTGGCTCCTTGGAGCTGGTCGAATAGGTCGTCGATACGAGGGAGGGGATAGCGATTTTTGATCGTGAGTTTATTGAGTTCCCTATAATCGATGCACATCCGAAACGACCCATCCTTCTTTTTCACAAACAAGACCGGAGCTCCCCAAGGTGAGAAACTCGGTCTTATGAAGCCCTTGCTGAGAAGTTCGTTGAGTTGGCCGGATAGTTCTTGCATTTCGGCGGGCGCTAGTCGGTAGGGCGACTTAGCTACGGGGGTAGCTCCTGGGATTAGGTCGATTCTGAATTCAATCTGTCGTTTAGGAGGTAGGCCTGGGAGATCCTCCGGAAAGACATCAGGAAAATCGCATACTACTGGAATGTCTTTTGGATCCTTCGATTTCTGGGTAGTGTCGACGACGTGAGCAAGGAAGGCGCGATATTCCTTGCACAAGTATTTCTGAGCCTGAATACTAGAGATGATACGAAGGTTTGTACTTGGCTTATCTCCGTATATCACTAGGGCCTCTCGATTCGGAAAGTTCAGGCGAATGGCTTTCTCGGAGCACAGAATGTCGGCGTAGTAAAGGCTTAGCCAATCCATACCAACAATGGCATCGAAATTTTTGATTGAGACTGGTATAAGATCGATTAAAAAGGGGTGATCATCTAACGTGAGAGTACAACCTATATAGATTTCATTAGAGCTTTCTGTCTTCCCATTAGCCATTTCTACAACGAATGTTTCTTTTAGTGGTTGAGGGGTTTGTTTGAGTAAGTGTTTAAAGTTCTGATTTATGAAGCTTCTTTCTGCACCACTATCGAATAAGACACAGGCATAAGAGTTGTTGAGAAGAAACGTACCCGTGACCACTGTGGGATCGGCTACTGCTTCATTATGACCGATAGCAAGTAACCTTCCAGTTCCCCCAGCATTTGCAGTCTTCGGACAGTTCTTCTTAAAATGGCCCGCTTCGCCGCAGCCATAACACGTCGGGGTCACTCCCGTACCAGGAACCTGTGTGATAGGTTTGGGAGGGGCCTTGCAAAATCGGACAGTATGGCCCTTCCGACCGCAGTTAGAACACTGCAATTCACGGCATGGACCGTTGTGATGAAAAGGGCACTTGGGACACTTAGGCAAGTTCCCACTGTAAGCTTTTGGTGGGGCTGGAGCAGCTGGTGCGGCTGGGATGGTGGCAGCATGAACCGCTACAATTTGCTGGTCCTTGGAGGCGGTTTGAGTCTTCTTGCCCTTTTTCTTATCCCACCGTTTCCTTTTTCTGTCAGATGATCCGGAAGGTGCAGTGGTTGTTGTGGTTGTTGTTGCTGGAGTGGAGGAGATTTCGTGATTGATCAGACTCTGGGCCAATTCCTTGGCGCTGTCGAAAGTGGTAGGGCGTGAAGCCAGAACATTTCCTCGATACGGGGGCACTAAACCCCATATGTAACGTTCAATCTTCTTGCTTTCAGAGGGGATCATGTTGGGACACATAGCCGCCAAGTCGCAAAACCTGGCCGTATAAGCCGTTATGTCGGTCCCTTTCATCTTAAGGTTCCAGAGTTCTTCCTCAAGCTTCTGAACTTCGCCCCTAGGGCAATACTCTCTTCTCATAAGATCTTTTAGGGTGTCCCAGCCCATGGCGTTGGCTGTGACCAAGGAGAGTGCGTTGACATGGCCATTCCACCATGACAAAGCCCTGTTAGTGAGGGTAGCAGCAGCGAACTTGATTTTGCTCTCCTCGGGACAAGAGCACATCTCAAATACAGCTTCGGTTCTTTCGAACCATTGGGACAATGCCAGAATTCCTCCAGTTCCATCAAAGAAAGAAGGTTTACAATTCATGAAGTCCTTATAAGTGCAGCCCTGCACTCGCTAGTGGACTTCACCAAATCTAGAATTTCCACCGCTCGCATCACCCGAGTTCATTTGGGCCATGGCTGCTGTTACAGCCGCAGTCACAGCCGCTTGGAACAACACCGGATCGAACTGCGGAGGAGGAGGTGGTGGAGGAGGGGTTTGAGTTTCAGGTCTTCCTCTGCTGGGACGCTTTCGTGGAGGCATCCTTTACTGGAAGATCATAGAAATGATAGCAATAGTAAGAGCCTATTGCGAACGTGAATAGAGTGTCTCATGGATTAAATCATCATAACCCAAGATCAGGGTAAGGGTTATAGCAATAGAGAGATCAATTGCCATTATACTAGTATTAGTGATGCAACACAAGTTCATGAAAATTGACCTAGCAGTAGGTCTTACATCACACCATAGAGAAAATGTTGGCAGTTTAGAAATTCAGGTAGAGTACTTTTAAACTAGGAATGTTTACAGACAAGGGACCTACGGAACATAGAGATAAAAGGCTAGTCCTTTAAACAAAAGAGTGAGGTAACTAGATGTCTTCTACTGGCGACGGCTGCTTGTCGGGCGAATCCTCAGATCCTCCAGTTGACGCATAACTTCTTGAAGGTGTCGATCCTGAGTCCTTTGGCGTGCTCGGAGTTCCCTAACTTCAGCTCGAGATGCTGCTAGCTGATGCTGCAGAGCCTCGTTGGTCCTCCTTGTCCTGTCCATGGCTTCTTCGAGTTGGCGGATGCGAACAGTGTTGAGGTTTGAGTTGGCATCCACTTCTACCACTCGACCAATGGCAGCTTGACCTTGTTCAACATTCCTGGCAATCCTTCGGATCATGATGGGTAGAACCCGATCTGCCGATCCTCCTTCGCTTACGTTGTAGAAACTTCGGTCTCCATTGTAAGGCAAGGGCTGACCCTGCTCCTCGCTCCATCGGTGCAAGGACATTGCCCACATAGGAGTGGGGCCCTGAAATGCGGGTCGGGGGTTAGGGTTCGGGGCATCAGGAGGTTGGTTGTTGACTTCTGGCTCGGAGCTCGAGCTATCCGAGAAGCCTTCAGCATGATGATCATCCAAAGGAATAGGGTGATCGTCGTCAGACTCTTCTTCGAGCCATCCTCCATTGCCCTGGTTCGGAAAGTACGGATCACCGGGTAGGTGGAGGCCAGCCATGCTATCTACGCGAGAAAGGGGGAAAGAAGATTAATAGACGTACTATTCTAAGGTACTTATAGAAGGAATCATTACCAGTTGACCCAATACTTGCATGGTGCATACCGATTACATGTAATCGAAGCAAGATAGTCCTTCGAATAAACCACCCTAACTTCAGACCCCCAATCAAACAAGAACAGGAAATGAAGCAAAGGCTGCAGATTCTGAGTCTATAGCGCCCTAATCACATGTAATCGTGGTGTATCCACTTAGCAACTATTGTCCTACTAGTAATGACCGTTTTTGTTAACACATATGTATAATCTAGAGATACAGAATACTCCTATAGTATTCTTATGGTAGCGTTATTGTGGTATTGTTGGTAAGTTTTAGACTTGTTGCGACATCACAACCAAATTTAGGCACATGCTAGTCACTCCCAGGAAAACGTAGTTGATCAGGCTACATCATCCTGAATGTGACTATATGTCTCTAAACCCAATTGTGCTGTCCAACAATCTTAATACTTTTGTTTTGTTCTTGGATGATACTGATTCCTGTGTTTTATAGTGATGTGAGTATATATACTTAGTTAGATCTTTTAGATACTTAACAGTATATATATTCTTGGTCAGAGTGTTTTAGTCCCGAAGTGTTTATAGTTCGTATATCTTTTATAGGTTGATATACTTGATTCACTATAAACAATGCTCTGATACCAATCTGTCACACCCCAAAACCGATAACGGCGGAATACGTTTTGGGGTGGATGACGTAGTGAACAGTATCATCACAATTGCATAATAGTAGAAACAAGAATCATACAACCATAGTATTACATAGTGAATTTGATTACATGCGTGTTTTGTAATGTTTAACAATCACTCAAAAGTAATTCAAAAATAAGAGATGGGTCTTGTGTACTCCAACTTCTCCAAAATGCTGCGTCTGTACCTGTCTATCTTTGACCTGAAGATACAAGTTATTTTGAAAGCGATTATCAGCATAAAACTGGTGAGTTCATAAGAGTTTAGTGTGAGTTTTTGTATACAAAGCATTAGTGTTAAGAATGTATCCTTTATGTTCATAAGTAGTAGAAATTTAGAAAATCCCATATTTTCCAGGAAATACATTGTAAGTAACAATCTGTGAAAAGTATGCTTTCTTTATCTCTTTGAAAACAATTTATTGTAAAAATTCTTTGGCAAATCTCCAAATAACAAATGTGACAGGATAAGTTAAGCCCGCGATCCATGATAGAGGTGCGAGCTTCCTTTAGTGATAGATACTTACTTACTTCGGGATGTGGTTTAACATTTAGTGTAGTTGTAGGGTATTCCTTGTAATTTACCAATAGTGAGAATAATAGAGAATCCCATGACCTTCCCGGTCATGCATAGTGTAGTGAAGTAGTGGCATCCCTGGGCCTGTACGGCGCGGACTGAGTTAACAGTCGGGATGTAATAGCGTCTGCCCCCGTATAGATCTATACATGTAGAGTCGTCTCCTGCTGGAACACTCTGGGCGTAGTGAATAGCGAATAGAGTATCTCGTAGTGGTTTAGTGTATTATTGTTTGTTTAGTGTTTTTCTCTGTTGTTATAGTGTAGTAATCTTTTAGTATTGATCATAGTGTATTCTCTTACTAGTGTATCGTCTAGTGATAGTGAGTATTATAGTGTAGTTAGTAATAGCTTTAGCGAGTAGTAGCGGTAGCGACCCTAACCATACCTATTATGGTTATCTTAGTGGGGATGTTTCTTAGCACGTTAGTGACTTTAGTATTAAGTGAAAGCAGTAATATTCGTATCCCACTCTGATATACAAATTTTATATAAGTAAGAAATCAACGACAGTCGGACGGATAACTACTACCCTAAGCCCACAATCAAACAAGAACAGGAAATAAGGCGAGATATCGGTCCTAAGTCCTCCAAGTCTTATTTATATAAATATATCAGAGTGGTTACATTTTATAAGCAAATTGATTAAATAAAAGTATTTTGCCAAATGAATATTTAAATTCTGGTTCAATGTTTAAAAATAGTTTGAAAAGGGTAAAACCCGTTTTTTTTTTTTTTTTTTTTTTTTTTTTTTGCATAGGGGCAAATCACATGTGATTTAAACTCAGAGTAGCGAATCACATGTGATTAATCCTTGTAACTCGGAAATCGTTCTGTAAAACTTTACATAAACATTTGTAAGCAACTTGTATCTCCCCCCTAAAACATGTAAAACACTTGAAAGGTTCATTAAAGGGGTATGAACTCACCTGAAATCGCGGAAATCGGGTGAATCGGGTAAATCGGGTAATAGTGTCGATTGAGCGTTTGGTACCAAATAACCACTTGAGCACCTTTTAGGACCCTAATGTCATATGAAATATGTATTTTACAAGAGGTTAATCATCTTATGCTTCTCATTATAGTATTTGGACATTCTAGTGTCGTTTTCGGGGTTTTAAGGCCTAGAAAGGGTTCCCGGGAGTGGTACAAGGCCATGAATGATTTACGGGAGGGTCCTTAAGTTCACTCTCTTAGAGTTTATGGCCTAAAAGCCATCCATTGGGAGTTTACGGCCGTAAGCCCCCTAGGCTTGGCCGTAAACTCTTGTGACACTCCAAAATGTGTGTTTAAGGCCTTATCTCACTTCCTTTATTTAGTGGTGTGTGTTTTGGACCAAGAGGGAAGGATTAAACATCTAAATTTGGGATATTTTAGGGGAGTTTACGGCCAAGACTTGTTCTTGGGCCGTAAACTCTCATAAGTCCTTCAAGTTAAAGGTTTTACTTGTACAACATGGTCCCAAATGGCTTAGAAAAATCCTAGAAGGTCCTATAGTGAGTTTGGGGCAATTTGGTACATATTTATGGGGAGTTTACGGCCCAAGAACATCCTTGGCTGTAAACTCTTCATTTGGTGTCAAAATGAAGTGTTTAATGGTACAACACACTTCCATAGGCCTTAGATTAATGCCTTTCATGCATTAGGGTAGTTTAGGGACTTGTTTGACACAATTTCTTGGGTGTTTACGGCCCAAGCTTATGCTAGGCCGTAAACTCCTCTTTTTGGCCTCAAATGTTGATGTTTAATGCACTCAAGCCTTCCTTAGAGTCAAGTCTAATTCACCAAACACCCTAGAAGTGTTTTTGGGGCTTAAAACATGGATTTGTGGGGTGTTTGAGGGGTTTACGGCCTAAGCACATGCTTGGGCCGTAAACTCCTTTTCAAGCATCATTCTCTTGTGTTCTAAGGTCCAAACTCTTCTAGTTATATGCCTTAATTAGTATTCTAACTCACAAGAAGGAAAAACATGGTCTTTGGCTTGGATTTGGGGGTTTACGGCCTAAGGAGCTTCTTAGGCCGTAAACTCCTTTATGGTCCTTGATTTTTATGATTTTTGGCCCACAAATTCAATGAAGCATGTCTAGAATAAGATAGGGGATGAGTACTTACGTTTGGAAGTCGGAAATTAGCGGAATCGGGGTCGTTTTTGAGTCTAGAGAGAGAAAGTAGAGAGAGAGAGTGGGTGTGTAGTGAATGAGTGTTCAAATGTTGGGCACACCCATTGCTTATGCCTTGGGAAACGCACCCGATACACGGCTACCCGATGTTTAAATTTAACTGGGTTAAAACTTTTTACCCGGGTGAAGTGGTTGGAAAGGTAAAACAACTCTATTAGGTTAAACGGGGTTAACACATATGAGTTGTATTACTTATGATAATATTAAGTCATGCATAGACTTAGATATTCGGATTTTGACGGTTCCAAATATTACATAAATAACGTATAGCGACACATTCCGTTAGTGAAAATGGGATTGTAACGGAATTAGATTTGGGGTTGTCACATTAGGAGTGCACCTGAGCATTACATGGATTCCATATTACTGCAGAAGGTGAGACACTTATTAGTGATGAAACACTAGTAAGTCAAGATGACCCTAACAGCTACGAGGAAGCCATGGCAGGCCCCGAGTCTGCAAAATGGAAAGAGGCTATGGATAGCGAGATACAATCCATGTATGACAATCAAGTTTGGAACTTGGTTGAAAATGTACTAGGTCGTAAGACAGTAGGGTATAGTGATGCTAGCTTCCAGACTGATAGGGATAATTTCCGCTCTCAGTCGGGCTGGGTCTTTACCCTAAACGGAGGAGCAATTTCTTGGAAGAGTTCCAAGCAAGAGACAGTGGCAGATTCTACTTGTGAATCAGAGTATATTGCAGCTAGCGAGGCAGCAAAGGAGGCGATATGGCTGAAAAACTTCATTGGAGACCTTGGAGTTGTACCAGCTATTAAAGAGCCAATGGAAATTTTCTGTGATAGTGAAAGTGCTGTTGCCTTAGCCAAGGAACCAAGGGATCATGGGAGATCCAGACACATCGACAGAAAATACCATTTCATTAGACATTGGATCGAAGAAGGACACCTCGTGGCAAAGAAGGTATCATCTGATGAGAATCCGGCAGATCCCCTCACAAAGGGACTGACTCGGGTTAAGCATCTTCAGCATGCTCGGAGCATAGGGCTGAAGGATGATATTAGATTTAGTAGTTAGATAATCTCGAAATTTGTAAAGTGTAATTGACATTTGATGATGAATAAAAGTGTTTTATTTATGAGTAAAGTGTTGCTATCTCTTGTTGATCGTTTACTATATTTATTTTGCATGTTTTGACTTCCAGAATAATTTTGTTTGGTATAACATATTATTCAAACCTCCACAGTCGGTCATATGTTGGAAGTAGATATGAATCAAGACTGTCATGTTTGGTTGTAAAGGTCTTGGACAAGGCTACAACAATCATGAGTGCTCATAAGTTCTGAGCATTGGACTCAACCCACGCTCACTGGAATCACTTCATGGAATTTTATCTCGAGTGATCGTGAGACGGTAATATCATATAAGTCTTCAAACCTAGAGATATGATTTGTTACTTACAAGTTGGTTATGCATTGACTGTACGAAACCGCATTGGTAACTCGATGTTATAAAACGTACTTTTGTGTGTAATTCAATGAGTGGTAGAACAAACATATGAGTCGAAGTTTATCTGTTCCTTCTTGGATTAGAAGCTGATATCTGGGCCCCTCGATGATTTTGTTTTGACCCATGTACCGGGCCCGGTCAGAACTAAGTTGATGTGTTCAATTAAGTTCTATGTCAAACAAATCGGAAATCGGGAAACAATTGCTGGACAATAAGCAAGACATGTTCCATGTATTTGTCCGGCTGATATCTAGAACGGAGGATTATATGATCACTTATCTTAAATGGCGTACCGTCATCTTCTCAGTTCCGAGAGACCTTGAAAGAGCTACGATTGCCGGTCGGTTCCTGAAGTACTAGAGATATAGTTATTAGACTTATCCAAGTGGGAGACTGTTGGATAAGGTGTCTAAGTCCATAACTATTTTGGGCTTGTACTTGACCCGACCCGACATGGTCCATTTGGGTTGCATGGCACCATGCAATTGGATAGACTAAATGAGAGAAATAACACTTGGAGATTATTAATATATTATAAGTTCTAATATATTAATAATATTATTTGATTAGTTGATCAAAGAATTAATTTGGAATTAATTAAGTGATCAAAGGATAACTAATTAAATATATGGGTTGATTATGTAAATCATCCATATCTTGTATAGTGGGCTAAGAGGCTCCATGGATTATCAAGTTGGGTTCTACCCATATGATGCTCCATGGATGCTCCATGGGAGTTACAAACCCATGGGTCATGGAAATGAAGAGTCATGACACATTAGGGTTTACATGGTGTAACCCTAGATGTGCCAACACTATATAAGAGTCCCATTCTCCACAAAATTGGCAACACAAGTTGTACACTAAGAAACAAGAGGGCTTGGCCGATTTTGAGAAGTGTGTGTTATCTCAAGAGTCTTTCCAAGAGCATTTGGTGTTGTGTGAAGCATTTGAGGCATCACACTTGGGGTGCTAGGCTCACAAGGTTTCAAGGAACATAAGCAACAACAAGGTAAGTTATTCTATCTTTCATTCAAGTTAAAATTGTTCCCCATGTATGCTAGATAGGAATATAACCTTGGAAATTCAACTTTGCATGATAATTAGACAAACATAGATCCAAGGTTATTAGGGTTGCATGTACACTTAGGAAGTGTTAGAATGCTCAAAACCTATCAAGAATACCCATAACCCTTCTTTGGTATTAGAGCCTAGGCTTGTTTTCTAGATACTTGATGCAAATTATTGAAGAAACTCAATTTTTTTGCATTCTGCTGAGTGAACTCGCCGAGTCCACGGGGGGACTCGATGAGTCCATGCATATATTCATCTTACTCATCGAGTAGGTTCGTGCACTCGACGAGTAAGAGGCCCAGAGTGTAGTTTTTCGAGTTTTGCTGCTGGAAATGGACTAGAATCATTACCCTAAACTGTTTTGGACTTATAAAACCTGTTTTTGATGTGGTAATGATTATGTTAATCCATTTAAAATGGTAAGTATCAAAATTTCAAGTTTTATATATGTTTTTGTGATTCTTGAAATTGTTGATATGAATATTCATTCACTTATGAGTTTGGTAGATCATATGAATTATTTGCAAACTGTTTGTTAGTTATTCTTGATCTAAATGTTTTTAATGGAATCCATAATTTGTCCTCAAGTTATAGATTACCAAAAGTCTTTCTTTCAAAGTCCATTAAAGAACACATAAGATACATAAAATGAAGAGTCTTCATTTTAATAAACTATTAACTCATAGGTTATGAAGTTGAAAAGTTTTGAAAGTTACAAAACTTGCCCTCAAGTTTTGGAACATATAGAGTCACTTTAAAAACTTTAGTTCCAACTCCTACAATTTTAAAAGTTAAAATTCGACTCGTATACTTTATAATATTATAAGTTTATATATATATATATATATATATATATATATATATATATATATATATATATATATATATATATATATGAGAACAAGTCGTTTTACCGTTAGTAGGCCTCATTCACGATGTCGATTTATAAGGGAGGTATACGGTTGTTGCCTCTAAAATGACAATTTAATGGGTGTCCACTCTCACCCACCACTTCCTTGACTGGTGGAGGGTCGTTAGCCGAATGGGTAGGACAATGACTTTAATCCTCATTAATAATATAATGATTATAAAGTAACTACATGTTTTATAAATTCCCAATATTAGCTACTTTAGGAAAATGTGAATTTGGTGCTAACCCATGAAATTACAATTTGCACCTTTCTTAAGTCGTTAGTGGAGCGATGTATGGTTAACAAGCACACTAACTTGGATTTAACAAGGTTGGCAAAGGGTGGCTTAAGGTTTATGATAGATCGGTGGAGCGCGTGTGGTTAACCAACACATTGATTAGGTTGTAAACATTAATAGTACCAAGTAATTTTCATGGTTATTTACACCTTGTTTTATGATCCTCGGTATCTGAGTCACAAAACTTGAAGGGCACAATCAAGATTAAAACATGCCATTGAAAAGTTCAATGAATGTCAAAAGAATCTAGGAGTTTCAAAACCAATTAAAACCTAATAATACATTTCTTTTTTCATGGTGGAAATTGGTGAATCGTCATTCACCTACCTTCAAGTATTTTATAGCTTGGATTACAGCATCCCTCTTCTATGTTATAAAATATTGTGTTGGGTCCTAGCCTTAATATTACATTTGGGTATCTTATTAAGGACTATCTTTATATCTAATCTAAACTTGTATTTCTTCTTTTTCAGATGTCTTCCAACAATGATGCTTCTGGCTCAAACCCTACCATCTCATTCTCTCTCATGAACCTTTGTGGGAGAGTCATATTTGATGGGACCAATTTCAATGATTGGATTAGGAACATAAGGATGGTCACTCGCTATGAGGACAAGGAATATGTCCTCGACAAGGAGCTGAAGGATCTTGATGAGTCTACTGCTACTCCCGAGGAGATCACTGACTTTAGGGCGCATGAGAGAGATGCTACCAAAGTGGCATGTATCATGTTGGCCACGATCACAGCGGAGCTCCAAAAGTCCTATGAGGACTTTTATCCTTTTGAGATGCACCAGGATTTGATGGACAGATACCATCAGAGTGCTCTTCAAGAGTGATATGAAATAATCTCCTCCATGATAACAACCCGAATGAAGGATGGTAAACCCATCACGGGCCACATGCAGAAAATGCAAAGGTTTGTGGACCGTCTACTGAAGTTGAATGTGAACTTTCCGGAGGAGTTGGCAATTGACATCATTTTGTACTCCTTACCTTCTTGTTATGATCAATTCCGAATGACCTATTAGATGAACAAGCAGGATGTCACACTCAGCAAACTTCAAGGAATTTTGAAGACCGCCAAAACGTGTCTTAAAGGTAAATCGGTTGTTACCGCTCCTACTCCTACCGTCGCCCCTGTTCTGGCTATCGGGAAAGGCAAATGAAAGAAGAGGAAGAGCCCTCGAAGGGTACCAAGGGAAAGTCTCTTGATGGCTCCTCTTCAAGTAGAACCAAAGGTGGTTCTGTCATTCCCTCTGCCAACCCTAAAGAGGCTAAATGCTTCTATTGCCATGAAAAGGCGCACTGGAAGCGAAACTGCCCAAAGTACTTGCAAGATGTTATGGATGGGGAAGTAAAACCCAACCATGCAGGTATTTACACTATATTGTCTCATAAGTCATTCTATTCTAATTCTTGGGTCCTTGATACAGGTTGTGGTATTCCCATATGTTCTGATTTGCAGGGACTAAGAAGAAGTGAGAATATAGAGCATGGGAAGATAAACTTAATGATGGGGAATAGGAAAGCTTCACCTGTCACCAAGATTGGAGTTTATTCTTTGTTGCTAAGTAGTGGGTTAGATTTGAATAAATGTTGTTCCTAGTCTGAAATGGCGAGAAATATTATTTCCTTTCATGGTTGGTACAAACAAGGATTTACTTTTTTATTTGATAATGAATGTGGTGGTATTAATGGTTTCTTTAATAATGTTCTTTATTTTAAAGCATTACCTTGTGATGGCGTATATGAAAATATGTTGGTTGTTGATAACCTAGGAAATAATGTGTTGTGTATCGATTCTTCCACTAACTTGGATAAAGCATCCTTATGGCATTGTCGTCTTGGACATGTGAGCAAGAAACACATAGGCCAACTCCAAAAGGATGGAGTCTTGGAGTCGTTTGACTTAAAGTCGGATGATAGTTGTGAATGTTGTTTATTTGAAAAAATGGCAAAGTCACCCTTCACTGGTTCTTGTGCTAGGGTGAAGTTTTGTTGGATCTTGTACACACAGATGTGTGTGGACCCTTCAGAACCGCCACAGGAGATGCTAACCGCTTCCATGTGACTTTTGCTGATGATTATAGTAGATATGGATATGTGTACTTAATTAAGAATAAGTCAGAAACCTTTGAAAAGTTCAAGGAGTCTAAACAGGAAGTGGAGAATCAGCTGGGTAGGAACATTATGATGCTTCAATCCGATCGAGGTGGTGAGTATCTTAGTACATAGTTCCTTGGCTATCTTAAGGAATGTGGGATTGCCTCATAAATGACACCGCCCAGAACACCACAACTTAATGGTGTGGCTAAGAGGCGTAATTGATCCTTGTTGGACATGGTACGTTGCATGATGAGTCGAGATTTGCTACCAATCTTATTTTGGGGGTATGCCTTAGAGACCGCTGCCCATACTCTTAATCTAGTCCCTACCAAAAGGGTTGCCAAAACACCTCATGAGATGTGGATTGGGAAAGTTCCCAATTTGGACCACATCAAGATTTAGGGTTGCAAGGCTTTCGTGAGGCACGAGACTCATGCTAAGCTCGAACCTCGAAGTGAGAGGTGTATTTTCATCGGCTACCTAGAAAAATCCTTTGGTTACCTCTTCTATAAACCCAATGATAATGTGGTCTTTATAGCAAGGAGAGGAGTCTTTCGCGAGAGAGTGTTCATAAGCCAATGAAATAGTTGGAGGAAAATTGATCTTGAAGAAATTCAAGAGTCAAGTGGTGAAGGAACCTCAAACCCTAGCAGTCAACCTGAGGCGGAAACTCCTGGTGATCCGACTGACGAGTCTGTACCTATGAGGCGTTCCACGAGAGTTAGGAATGGTCCATTTGGGTTGCACTTCACCGGAATAATTTAAATAGATAGTCTTTTGAGAATAGTATATGTTTATGATTTATATTAATATATTATAATTTCTAATATATTAATATGGAATCATATTATTTAATTAGTATTGATCAAGAATTAATTTAGTGATCAAAAGGAACTAATTAACTATGGACTCTTATATCTTATATATAGTATGGGCCAAGTTCATTTATGTTGGGCTAAGCTTACATAGATAGTCCATGGAGTTTTTTTTAACCCATGGAGCCTATTGAAATGAAAGGTCATGGGTATCAAGGTTTATATGGATGAAACCCTAATCCTCCATACTAAATAAAGAGGTCCTTGGCACATGAAATGGCATTAGTGTTTGAGAAAACAAGAGTGGGCCAATTTCTAGTGTGCTTACTATTCACTCATGTTTTCCAAGTTGTTCTTGGTGATTTGTGATTCCACTTGAGGCTTCCACACTATTGGGGCTAAGCTCTTAAAGTTCAACACTTCAAGCTTCATCAAAAAGGTATGTTATCTAACTAGACATTTGTAGTATAGTTGCTTCAGCTATTATGCTAGTGAGTTTAAACCTTTGAATATCAAATATTTGCATGTATAATAGAGAAAACATAGATCCAAGGTTTTTAGGGTTGCATGTACACCATAGTAGTGTTATGAAAATCAAGAAGTTTTTGATTTGTTCAAAACTTTCCCTCAACTTTTGGAATTTGTAAAGTCTCACACACACTTTAATTCCAAACCCTACAATTTTAAAAGTTAAAATTCAATCCTTATACTCTATAGTATTATACGTTACTAATATATATATATATATATATATATATATATATATATATATATATATATATATATATATATATATATATATCTCGTCGAGTCGTCTTGCCAACTTGTCGAGTCCTTTCATTAATCCAATTCATCAGTCGCGTTCCTACTCGATGAGTTTAGGCGTCAACTAGTCGAGTCCCTCTTCTTAATTAAAAAATAAATACTTAAATTATGATACCTGGAAATCCGGATGTTACACGTTCGGCTAACGACCCTCCACCAGTCAAGGAAGCGGTGGGTATGAGTGGACACCGATAAAGTCGCCATTTTATAGGCAACAACCTTATACCCCCCTTATAGACCGACTTTGTGAATGAATTCTACTAACGTTAAGATTGACTTGATCTTATATATATATATATATATATATATATATATATATATATATATATATATATATATATATATATATATATAAGATCAAGTCAATCTTAACGTTAGTAGAATTCATTCACAAAGTCGGTCTATAAGGGGGGTATAAGGTTGTTGCCTATAAAATGGCGACTTTATCGGTGTCCACTCATACCCACCGCTTCCTTGACTGGTGGAGGGTCGTTAGCCGAACGTGTAACATCCGGATTTCCAGGTATCATAATTTAAGTATTTATTTTTGAATTAAGAAGAGGGACTCGACTAGTTGACGCCTAAACTCATCGAGTAGGAACGCGACTGATGAATTGGATTAATGAAAGGACTCGACAAGTTGGCAAGACGACTCGACGAGTCCGCTCTTTGGACAGAAACCCTAAATATTTGGGCATGTGCCCTATTTAAGGGTCCTTATGGCCTTCATTGGCGGCCACCTTCAACCTTGACCCTTAGAACCAGAGAGCATAGAGAGTGAGAGAAGATCCCTTCGATCCAGAGAGAAGAGCCCGAACAGTGATTTTCCAAAGGAGAAGAAGGGTTTCAGCAAGAATGTCACACCCCAAAACCGGAACGGCGGAAACGTTCTGGGGTGGATGACGTCATGTCAAGTATCAAAACACATGCAATATAGTAATCAAAGTACAACAAAACATTGCATTAATAGTAATAGTTTTACATGGTTACATTACAATACATCAAGGTAATACAGACAAATGTAATAAGTACAGCAAGGTACTAAGCTATCTTCATCAACAACTCCTGGGATGAACCTGTCTAATTTCTGACCTGAGAATACAAGTTATTTGAAAAGCGAGTATCAACATTTTTACAAATGCTGGTGAGTTCATAAGTATTTAGTGACATTTATCCAAATAACTTTATAAAGTGGTAGTTTAAGAGTTTATAGTGTATTAGAGTTCTTTCCATAAAATCCTATATTTTCTTTAATAAAAGCAGCCTTCTACCAAGACTGGTCAGTGTTATGTGGTAAAAAGTAATTTTCCCTTAATTGTTATCATTATCATAATGCTGAATTTGATTATTAAAGAAAGCAAGAGACAACAGGGAAATAACATATGCCTCAGCAGTGAGGACTACTGACTAAGGCAAAGGAATCATAGACTCCTGGAGAGTATCGAACTAACGACACGCCTGGTTCAGTCTAACAAGTAGAGACTCAGACCCCAGAAGGTACCAAATCAAAGGTACATCTGGTAAGGTCTAAAACAGTGAAAAACAGACCCAGACAGTATCAAATGAAAGATACGTCTTGTAAGGTCAAAACAGAGAAAACAGACCCCAGACAGTATCAAATGAAAGATACGTCTTGTAAAGTCAACACAGTGTGACTCTGAAAATGAATCACCAGCATACAGTGTAAATTGCCGGTGAAATACCGTTACCTTAAGGCCAATGAATTATAAGGTAACCCGGGATACTCGTAACCATACTGAACAGAGTTCCAGACGCCCTACAAGCGTCTATAATGTGACATCTGTCACCCGTTGGCCTGGTAGGCCGGGACTGTAGCTAGCAGTCTGGGTGCGGGGTTGTCAATCCTATATAGATCTATACACACAATGTCCGCTCTCCCTACAGGATATTCTGGTTACCAACTAGACGACGGAGAAGGCCGTGTCCTGAAGATGCATCCCAAATAGTGGGTAGAGACTTCCAAATAGTGGGTAGTGCGTAAGTGCTGAACTAGAGGTAGAGACTTCCAAATAGTGGGTAGTGTGTTTCTAATGTAAGTGTAGACTAGAGGTAGAGACTCTTAACTGAACTGACTAGAGAATTCTTGTATGTCCATACTCATATACATAATATATAACTAATGAATCAAACGACCTTCGGACGACCATCCGATCCCACCAGACCACATCTCAACGAAGAAAAGGAAATAGGGCAGACGAGCCTTCCTAAGTCTTTCAATCATTACTTATATGTACCTATATAAGCACAAACATACATCTAACTACGACTGAGTGTGTATCAAGTAGAAGTGATTCTTGTGAAGTAAGAGTGTCTAACAAGTGAAGTAGGAGCGGTCGCAAGTGAAGTAGGAGTGTCGAACAAGTATAAGCGTATCACGAAGTAGAGACGACAATAAGTGAAGTAAGAGTGTCTATTAGGTATAAGCGACTACATGTATAAGTGAAATAGAGGCAATAACAGGTATAAGCGTATCACGAAGAGAAAGCATTATCAAGTAGGAGTTTAAAATACATGAAAGCGAAGCAGTAGCAACTGACAAGTAAGAATATACGTCGTAAAGGGAACTTTGAGGAAAAGCCTTTATACTCGGGGAAAAATCATAATTTTTATTCTTTTGTAAAATATGTTTGAAAACCTTTGGAAATCTTTCATAAACCAGTTTAAAATAAATTAGGATAAAATAGTATAAGTAAGAGTTTTGAAACAAATGAAAACCTTTTAGAAAACCATTATAGTGTCCTACTCGGTAAAACAGTGTACAGTGTCGTAAAATCTTGTGCATGCGGGTTATCAATCACATGTGATTGATATGATAACTAGCATGTTTAACTTGTATTCCCCCCTATAAAACATGTAAAAACATTTAAAAGGTTCATTCAGGGGTATGAACTCACCTAGTGTAAGTAGGTCCGGCGAAGGTGCCGGTTGGGCGTTCGGTGTCACGTAAGGACTCGAACACACTCAATGACCTATTTAACATATGATAACATATCTTCACATACAATTAGTATATTTAATACTAATTAAAAATGTATACTCACTCTAAGGAGCGGAAAAAACTTTGGCTAAGTGTTTGGGTGTCCCGGGTAGCGTCTAAAGGTGTGTATGGCTTAGGAATGGAGTTTACTCTCCGAGAGTAAACTCCCAAAGCTTAGTTTACGGCCCAAGGACATCTCACCATGAGTTTACGACCGTAAACTCATGGTGAGGGGATCTAGTGTGTTTTAAGGCTTCTAACTTGTTCATGGAATTATTCTAGGTCCAAAACTATATAGTATGAGTGGGTTTATGGTCTTTAAGGGCATCTTAATGGAGTTTACGGCCCAGGGACAACTCCTAAGGGAGTTTACGGCCGTAAACTCTCATTCATTGAGTTTATTGAAGTTTCAAGCCCCTAATACCTTGCTAGTAATTTATAATGAAGTGTGAGGTCATTTAGGGAATTAAAACTATCATTTGGGTATGTTTAGGGGTGTTTACGGCCCTGGTACATGCCTGGGCTGTAAACTCCTTTTGTCCCTCCATTTTGATGTGTTTAAATGGTTTAAACCCGAAATGATAAGTCCCTAATTTATGTAGTAAGTCCAAGGGTGGTTTGGGAGTGTTTTTGGGGCTTTTTGACATGTTTAAGAGGTGTTTACGGCTTTGGCATATGCCTGGGCCGTAAACTCTCTTTTACCCCCTAAAATCATGTGATTTAATGTTTAAACACTCCTAGGCAAATCCCTTAATTTATTTCCAAGCCTTTAGGGACATTTTGGGGTCATTTTGGCCTTTATTTAGGGGTTTACGGCCTAAGGCGGAGCTTAAGCCATAAACTCCTCTTCCTTAGGTTCTAAGTTCGATTTTTAAGCTATAAACATGAATCAATATGTTTAGAACAAGCTAGGATAAGCGGACTTACGATTTTGAAGCGTTTGGTTGCGGATTTGGGGTGAAAACGGGTCTAGAGAGAGAGTATAGAGAGTGAGAGGGTGGAAAAGCTCAAAATGGAGTTTACTCCCCTTTATATATGGGTGGGAGTTGGATCTCAGTGGAATTCTACCCAATACTGCCGTTAAACGGGGCTTTTGGTCGCGCCCGATTTAGTGGTCGTAATAATAAAAACTAACTTTTTCTAATTTAATGGAAATGTGTGTTATGTGTTTTTATTTCCTTTTATCATGACTTAACGGCGTATTAAGTATAAACAAATGAAATGTTTATTAAATTGACGACCTCAAATTAACGGAACTTTTATAAACTGGAATATTTTGTTAACGGTAACGGGGAAATTTAACGAAACAACTTGGTTTGTCACATCATCCCCCCATTAGAGGGCATTTCGTCCCGAAATTCAGGTCTAGGCAAGGAAGTAGGTATGAATGGCCAAGTAGAGGTAAGAGACTACTTCCTATACGATTGTCCTCGCATTCCCAAGTGAACTTTAGTCTGTGTTTGTCATTCCGACAGACCTTCACGTACGGGATGTGGATTCCATCTGGTGTAGCTAGTGGGTTCCAACTGGTGTATCTACAAGGTTAGGGTTCTCAATGGATTCTATCAAGATGAGTGAGGCACGAAGAGTGTTGACGGGAAATCACATATCAAGTCTAAGAAGTGGATCGATCGAGTGTGAATCTTGTGGTGTATCCGAAGGTAGTAGCGGCCTGAAAAGGGTTGGACCAAGTCTCCATGGGGATTCTCATATGGTCCTAAGCTCTCAGAATGGTAGAGCTTTTCAATACTTAGAACATAGTGTACTTCTATGGCAAGATCATCACTGGCATGATCGCCATTCCGAAGTTCCTAACGTTCTCTCCCGTACTGGTAGTATAGTCCTTCAGGTTGGTCCTTAGAAAGCTCGGGTGGTCTTTGGTTTCGCGTTTCCTGTCAACTGGCTGATAGAGACTTTCTAGGTCATCGGATGGGTTGCGTATCTGCGGTTATCTGTCTACTGTAGAGTGTCTATCTCAAGCTTGTGCAAAATGGACCTGCACTAACGATTCTTGAGACACGGAAACCCTGAGGGTCGGGGAGATAGGGTTTCACCAGACGAGCGTTGGACTATCTCAGGAGGTGGTTCTACTATCTCTGCGTGAGATGGTATTCGTGGAACACCTAATAGTCCAATTAATCTCTAAGACCTTGGTTTATTCTAGTGCGGAAAGCACATGCTCCTGCATAACCCCTCGACTATCACCAAGGCTGGTGTCCAGTCTATAATCTTTTCGGGATCTGGGTCATGAGGCTTAACGCAACTACTTTCGCACTTTGATCAAGTATTCTTAGCTGCGGAGGTTATCCTGTGGTTCTCGGTATCCTAGTGTTCACTTCGGAGAATGAAGTCTATCGTCTACAGGGCGACGATGATTTCTTCCATACGAGAGGGTGGAGGGTGATAGGCACTACCTGTCTATAACAGGGTGGGCAAGGTGCCTGAGTAGTAAGAGCATCTACTGCAACTACTCTTCTGAAGGTTCTGAGTTTCCTCGGTCTAGGTCAATTCTAGTGAGTATAGGGTCTCATCACTCGGAACTTTACTAGTTTAATCCGCAGTGATTCTCTTGACTTCGGCTCCTATGTTATGGAATATGGTGAAAGTGTTTTGCGAAGAGGTTCGTGGTAGAGCTCATGCTTGGCTTAACCACCAGTACTTGGTGTATACAAGCAGTATACAATTGAGGTTGGCAGGATGTTCAGCTATGTGACTCCACCCTAAACCCACAACCCAACGAGGAACTGGGAGTAGGGAGGAAACACACACCTTAAATCTTTTTGATCTCAATTATATACCACCTTTACGCATATACCTGGTTATGGTGGTCATTCCTTATGAGTTCTAATCTCTATGTTTACGAACCTGATGTGCAAGGTGCGAAGGGTCTTTTTGGGGATTCTTCGAAGTATGCTCCGGATGGTTATTGTCTTCTGGAGTATCTACGGTGTCCTTCACTTCGGTGTTCATCTGACTACGAGGGGTCGGTCAACGGCGCGTGGTACCCTCTCTTGGGTACTTCGGAAGGTTTGAGATAAGAGGGACGATTGACGGATAGTATTAGGTTTGATTTATTTGTGTTAGGTTTAGGTTCGGGAGAACCTTTATTTGCCGACATGGCTACGGGGAAAGTTCTTTTTACACAACACTAAGAATGTACACATGGCTGCACGTAGTCGAACCATGATCAATAGAGTCGTCGAAATTGGCACATTCCGACATGATATATAATGAAGATCGATAAAGTCATGTGCCGACTAGGCACACAAGTTCTAGGCGTCTCAGGTTTCGTCCTATGTATCACTACCGCGGATACTTGGACCGATAGAGTTGACGCGGAACTATAGAGATTTCTAAGTGTTTCCGAGTAGAGTACCTTTTCATGAATGGATTCTCACAAGGTATTTCTATAATCGCCTCACATATACTAGTCATGTATATTTAAGGTGGGGTGGACTGTTGACTGAGCGACCCCGCCCTAAATCCACAACCAAACGAGGAACATGAAATGAGGCGGCATTCGCTCACTCTAGGTCTGTCCATCTTAAATATACATGCCCGTAACATATATGTTTAGCCATTATAGTTTTACCTGATGAATTTTTAAATTTTATAATAGTGCTGCGACTTTCGCCTTACTGGGAATAATTTACATTTGAATTAGTCTTTTATTGTTTTTAGTTTAGTTACCCGAGATCAAGAGACGTATCAAAATCTAACGAGTTCCTTGATGCTTCTCTCTAAGCAATAAAGTTAGGCTCCTCCTGTGTCTTTGTTGGTTCCTTCAACTGGGAAATCTTTCTTGAAATGTACCATTTCACCACATAGGTGACAAACGCGATTGGTCGCCGCATTAGTTATCGATGCAATACGCTCCACCGGAGTTTTGCATACACGAGCAGTATGCCCCTTCATGTTGCACCTAGCACATAAGAGTTCCCGGCAGGCACCATGATGATGGTAGCTGCACTTGCTGCAGTGGGGAAGGTCTCCTAGGTATGGTCTATTTGAGGTCGGGAGGGAAGGATTGATAGGGGTATAGACTGCCTCAGCTCGTCGCCTTTCAGAAGGTCCTTGAGCCGAGGTACTTCCCTCCTCAATCTTGAGTTTTCTCTTTAGTGGGTTCGGTGAAGGTTTTTGGGTGACTGGGTATGAAAGTGTTGGTTGGCGTTGTCCATTGCCAGGATTGGAAATCCCGACAGGGCCCTTGCTAACATTGTCGGTGTTAGCATTCAGGCGAGCCATGACAGCTGCTACGGCTGCTGAGACTGCAGCTTGGAACGTAGCTTCATCGGATAAGAGAGTAGGTTTCTTGCTTGTGGATTGGTTATGCTTCTTCGGTGGCATGGTTTTCCTACACGGAAAGGAATACAAGGTAATGAGAGACGATGGTTAACCCTGGACATTTCTGTCCTGAACGTATTAGGCATAAATTTTTCCCGTGCCTTGGGTACTGGTCGTTTGAGTGTCGACATACATCCCTATGATGTAGTCCTGGTAATCGAAGTGGGTGTATGAGTATCGGAAAAAGGCCACAAGATGCGAGTTGTTCCTACTAAGTTACCTTTATACTGGGAAAGGTTTCACTCTCCGGCCTGGAGATATTTGAGAACAGTTTGGAATGAAACTACGGAAAGAGAGGCTCACAAGGGCAGATTGCTAAAATTCTCTCAATAGAGATGCGGGGATCTGCCCTAATCGTGTATCTGGAAACGGGAAACGACGATTTTACCTAACACATAGCGTGAGTAGTGTAACCACTAACTCACTAAATTGTATTATTTTATGGGTGTATTAGCGTGACGAACACGAGGAAAGACAATTCCCGGGTTCCATGTACTGGCTCCCTCGGTCTGCCTCGTATCTTTGACTGGAATCGGCGTTGGTTTCCTTCGGGTACTTTCCTAGGGTTCTCTTCTCGTATGGACATATTGAATCTCTACTTTGCCTTGCTTCCGAATTCCGACTATGGGTGTCATCACCTCATAAAGGGCGACTGGGAATCTCAGAAGTTTAGGCAAATTTCGCACCGATGTGCCTAGAAGAATATGGGCACTTGGAGCATTCAATAGTCTCGACCCGGTTCATTTATTTCCGAACAGGAAATCTTCTCAATGAACCTCTTCTGGGCCTGAATCAACTTCTCTGTCATGCACTGAAGTGGATAGGGTTGTCTATAGGGTTCGTGCAAGAATGGAAAGGTCTAAAGAATCCTAAGAGATTATTAACATTTCACTGGATGATCCATATCAAGTCCTGCTACGATTACACAGGGTATACAAATCATATATAGCTTAGATCCGATAGGCCTTCGAATATGTGATACTACTCTAGAAGCACATCCCAACGAGGAAAAGAAAATAGAGGGAAACCACACATTCTTAGCCTATGGGATCCTTATTATATATAACCTTGGGAGTATACTCTCTATAGTTGTAGGTATATCAATAAGGATCTTTTTAGTTCTTCACACAAAGTTATCTATGCATCCTAAAATACCCCTATGGTATTTTAATTCTTGTTTGATTCTTATCTTCTGAATATCATTCTGGGATCAGTGTGAATCATTTAGTGTTCCAAAATACTCCTATAGTATTTTAACTTTATGTTTGGCTCTAGCAATCGTAGTTGGTATGTTTCAGACCTGTTGTACACCACTATCACTCCCCAACACATGTTCATCGCATCTCGGATAAATGTAGTTGATCAGGTTACATTTATTCCAGCTTACGATTACATAACTACCCAGGTTTGACGGTAATGCTCAACAACCGAAGACTTTTATTCTTGTTCTTCTTGTGATACTTTTGTTCAAGTGTTTAGATTATGGATGTTATTATACTTTGGTAAAATATGGTTATATTTTAAAGTATAATTCTTGGACAGAGTGTTTTATCCCTTTGTGTTTATAGGTTGTATATCTTTTATGAATTGATATACTTAGCTCACTATAAACAATGCTCTGATACCAATCTGTCACACCCCAAAACCGGAACGGCGGAAACGTTCTGGGGTGGATGACGTCATGTCAAGTATTACAACACATGCATTATAGTAATCAAAGTACAACAAAACATTGCATTAATAGTAATAGTTTTACATGGTTACATTACAATACATCAAGGTAATACAGACAAATGTAATAAGTACAGCAAGGTACTAAGCTATCTTCATCAACAGCTCCTGGGATGTACCTGTCTAATTTCTGACCTGAGAATACAAGTTATTTGAAAAGCGAGTATCAGCATTTTTACAAATGCTGGTGAGTTCATAAGTATTTAGTGACATTTATCCAAATAACTTTATAAAGTAGTAGTTTAAGAGTTACAGTGTATTAGAGTTCTTTCCATAAAATCCTATATTTTCTTTAATAAAAGCAGCTTTCTACCAAGACTGGTCAGTGTTATGTGGTAAAAAGTAGTTTTCCCATAATCGGTATCATTATCATAATGCGGAATATTATTATTAAAGAAAGCAAGAGACAACAGGGACATAACATATGTTTCAGCAGTGAGGACTGCTGACTAAGACAAAGGAATCATAGACTCCAGGAGAGTATCGAGCTAACGACACGCTTGGTTCGGTCTAACAAGTAGAGACTCAGACCCCAGAAGGTACCAAATGAAAGGTACATCTGGTAAGGTCTAAAACAGTGAAAAACAAACCCCAGACAGTATCAAATGAAAGATACGTCTTCCAAGGTCAAAACAGAGAAAACAGACCCCAGACAGTATCAAATGAAAGATACGTCTTGTAAAGTCAAAACAGTGTGACTCTGAAAATGAATTACCAGCATACAGTGTAAATTGCCGGTGAAATACCGTTACCTTAAGGCCAATGAATTATACGGTAACACGGGATACTCGTAACCATACTGACTAGAGTTCCAGACGCCCTACAAGCGTCTATAATGTGACATCTGTCACCCGTTGGCCTAGTAGGCCGGGACTGTAGCTAGTAGTCTGGGTGCGGGGTTGTCAATCCCATATAGATCTATACACACAATGTCCACTCTCCCTACAGGAGATTTTGGTTACCAACTAGACGACGGAGAAGGTCGTGTCCTGAAGATGCATCCCAAACAGAGGGTAGAGACTTCCAAATAGTGGGTAGTGTGTAAGTGCTGAACTAGAGGTAGAGACTTCCAAATAGTGGGTAGTGTGTTTCTAATGTAAGTGTAGACTAAAGGTAGAGACTCTTAAATGAACTTACTATAGAATTCCTGTATGTCCATACTCATATACATAATATATAACTAATGAATCAAAGGACCTTCGGACGGCCATCCGATCCCACCAGACCACATCTCAATGAAGAAAAGGAAATAGGGCGGACGAGCCTTCCTAAGTCTTTCAATTATTACTTATATGTACCTATATAAGCACAGACATACATCTAACTACGAATGAGTGTGTATCAAGTAGAAGTGATTCTTGTGAAGTAGGAGTGTCTAACAAGGGAAGTAGGAGTGGTCGCAAGTGAAGTAGGAGTGTCGAACAAGTATAAGCGTATCACGAAGTAGAGACGACAATAAGTGAAGTAAGAGCGTCTATTAGGTATAAGCGACTACAGGTATAAGTGAAATAGAGGCAATAACAGGTATAAGTGTATCACGAGGAGAAAGCATTATCAAGTAGGAGTTTAAAATACATGAAAGCAAAGCAGTAGCAACTAACAAGTAAGAATATACGTCGTAAAGGGAACTTTGAGGAAAAGCCTTTATACTCGGGGAAAAATCATAATTTTTATTCTTTTGTAAAATATGTTTGAAAACCTTTGGAAATCTTTCATAAACCAGTTTAAAATAAATTAGGATAAAATAGTATAAGTAAGAGTTTTGAAACAAATGAAAACCTTTTAGAAAACCATTATAGTGTCCTACTCGGTAAAACAGTGTACAGTGTCGTAAAATCTTGTGCATGCGGGTTATCAATCACATGTGATTGATATGATAACTGGCATGTTTAACTTGTATTCCCCCCTATAAAACATGTAAAAACATTTAAAAGGTTCATTCAGGGGTATGAACTCATCTAGTGTAAGTAGGTCCGACGAAGGTGCCGGTTGGGCGTTCGGTGTCACGTAAGGACTCGAACACACTTAATGACCTATTTAACATATGATAACATATGTTCACATACAATTAGTATATTTAATACTAATTAAAAATGTATACGCACTCTAAGGAGCGGAAAAAACTTTGGCTAAGTGTTTGGGTGTCCCGGGTAGCGTCTAAAGGTGTGTATGGCTTAGGAATGGAGTTTACTCTCCGAGAGTAAACTCCCAAAGCTTAGTTTATGGCCCAAGGACATCTCACCATGAGTTTACGGCCGTAAACTCATGGTGAGGGGATCTAGTGTGTTTTAAGGCTTCTAACTTGTTCATGGAATTATTCTAGGTCCATAAGTAAATAGTATGAGTGGGTATAAGGTCTTTAAGGGCATCTTAATGGAGTTTACGGCCCAGGGACAACTCCTAAGGGAGTTTACAGCCGTAAACTCTCATTCCTTGAGTTTATTGAAGTTTCAAGCCCCTAATACCTTGCTAGTATTTTATAATGAAGTGTGAGGCCATTTGGGGGAATTAAAACTATCATTTGGGTATGTTTAGGGGTGTTTACGGCCCTGGTACATGCTTGGGCCATAAACTCCTTTTGTCCCTACATTTTGATGTGTTTAAATGGTTTAAACCCGAAATGATAAGTCCCTAATTTATGTAGTAAGTCCAAGGGTGGTTAGGGAGTGTTTTTGGGGCTTTTTGACATGTTTAAGAGGTGTTTACGGCCTTGGCATATGCCTGGGCTGTAAACTCTCTTTTACCCCCTAAAATCATGTGATTTAGTGTTTAAACACTCCTAGGCAAATCGCTTAATTTATTTCCAAGCCTTTAGGGACATTTTGGGGTCATTTTGGCCTTTATTTAGGGGTTTACGACCTAAGGAGGAGCGTAGGCCGTAAACTCCTCTTCCTTTGGTTCTAAGCCCGATTTTTATGCTATAAACACGAATCAATATGTTTAGAACAAGCTAGGATAAGCGGACTTACGATTTTGAAGCGTTTGGTTGCGGATTTGGGGCGAAAACGGGTCGAGAGAGAGAGAGTATAGAGAGAGAGAGAGAGGGTGGAAAAGCTCCAAATGGAGTTTACTCCCCTTTATATATGGGTGGGAGTTGGAGCTCAGTGGAATTCTACCCTATACTGCCGTTAACCGGGGTTTTCCAGTCCCTTCGTAAGCGGATCTGTTGGGTTATCTTCTGATGATATCCTCTTCACTACGAGTTGTCCTTCTTCTACACGATGTCTAATAAAGTGATATTTTCTATCGATAGTCGTGGAATTCAAGACTTAGGTACTCTCCTCCTCGATCGGATCGAAGCATCTTGATTTTCCTGCCCAATTGATTCTCCACTTTATTCTTGAACTCTTTGAACTTTTCAAACGTTTCTGACTTTTGCTTGGTTAAGTAGATATACCCATATCTACTATAGTCATCGGTAAAAGTCACATAGAAGCAGTTCCCATCCTTTGTGGTTGATCTAAACGGTCCACATACATCGGTATGTATTAGGTCCAATAGACCCTCACCCCTTTCACATGTACTTGTGAAGGGTGACTTAGTCATCTTTCCAAGCAAACAAGACTCGCATGTGTCATCTTCTCTAAGGTCGAATGACCTCAACACTCCATCCTTTTGGAGTTGGGCTATGCGCTTCTTGTTGACATGTCCAAGACGACAATGCCACAAGGATGCTCTATCCATACCATTGGAAGAATCCATGCATACAACATCATTCCCTAAGTTATCTACAATCATAAAAGTTTCATAAATTCAATCACACGGTATTGCTTCAAAATATAAGACACCATTTAGATAAGCAAGAATAGAACCATTCTCATTATTGAAAGAAAATCTAAAACCTTGTCTAAACAAACCATGAAATGAAATGATGTTTCTTGCCATTTCAATAGCAACAATTGTTCAAATCTAAACACAAACCATTCCTAAGCACTAAAGAATACACTCCAATCTTGGTCACAGGCGACGATCTTCTGTTCCCCATGATTAGATTTATTCTTCCATGCTCCACATCCCTATTTCTTCTTAGTCCCTACAATTCAGAACAAATATGGTAACCACAACCGGTATCAAGCACCCAAGAAATAGCATGAGATGAATCGTTAGATTTAATTGTATAAATACCTGTGAAAGATGGCTTGATCTTTCCTTCCCTTATAGCTTGCAGGTAGTCTGGGCAACTTCTCTTCCAAGTAATAATATTATTACTCTTTATATTATTCTCATAATATATTAATAATATTTCTTCTCTCATAATAAATCATCCTGTCAAGTTGCTATGGTGAAGGCAACCCAAAAGGACCGTGCTCAACCGGGTCAAATACTAGCCTAATATAGTTGTAGCCTTAGACACTAATGCAACATCATATGCTTCTGATGTAGGCTCGATCATGTATGCTATGACTTGTACTCGTCCTAATGTGGCCTTTTCTTTGAGCATGGTCAACAGATATCAGGGGAACCCTAGCAAGTCTCATTGGACTGTGGTAAAGAACATTCTCAAGTACCTGCGGAGGAATAAGGACTGGGTCCTTACCCTCGATGGGAGTGATGAGTTGAGAGTTGTAGGGTATAGTGATGCTAGCTTCTAGATTTATATGGATAGCTTCGGCTCTCAGTCAGGCTGGGTCTTTACATTAAAAGGAGGAGCAATTACTTGAAAAGTTCCAAGCAGGAGACAATTGCTGATTCAACTTGCGAATCAGAGTACATAGCAGCAAGCGAGGCATCAAAGGAGGCAATATTGCTGAAGAACTTGATTGGTGACCTTGGAGTAGTACCATCTATAAAGGAGCCTATGGAGATTTTCTATGATAGTGAAAGTGCAATGGCCTTAGCCAAGGAACCACGGGATTACAGGAGATCCAGACACATCGGCAGAAAAAACCATTTCATTAGACATCGAATAGAAGAAGGACTGCTCATGGCAAAGAGACTATCATCGGATGAGAACCCAACAGATCCCCTCATGAAGGGACTGGTTAGGGTTAAGCATCTTAAGCATGCGAGGCACATTAGGCTAAAGGATGATATTATTTTTACAAATTAGATATCCTTTTGAAATTTGTAAAGTGTAATTGACATTTGATGATAAATAAAAGTTGTTCTTTATTTATAAGTAAAGTGTTGCTATCTTCTATCAATCGTTTACTATCATTTGATTTTTCAATGTTTTGAGTTCCAGAATAATTATGTTATGTTATATCATATTATTCAAACCATCCACAGTCAATCATACTTTGGAAGTAGGTAATGAGGCAAGACTGTCATGAAGGGTCTGTAGTTTGTATGTGAGAAAGGGGTTGCAGTATTCAAGAGTACTCCTAGAACAGCGATTCGAGTATTGGATTCAACCCATGCTCACTTGTATCACTTCATGAAATTTATCTCAAGTGATCGTGAGATGGTAATATCATATAAGTCTTCAAACCTAGAGATATGAGTTGTTGACTATGAGTTGGTTATACATTGATTGTACGAAAACGCACTGGTAACTCGATGTTATAAAACGTGCCTTTGTGTATGCTTCAACAAGTAGTAGAACAAGCATATGAGTCAAAGTTTATTTGTTCCTTTTAGTACTTGGAGGATTAAAAGCGATATCTAGGCCCCTCAACAATTTTATTTTGACCTATGTATTGGGCCCGGTCAGAACTAAATTGATGTGTTCGATTAAGTTCTATGTCAAACAAATCGGAAATCAGGAAACAAACTGTTCGACAATAAGTATGACTTTATTCCATGTATTTGTTCGGCTGATATCTTGAGAGCAAAGGATTATATGATCACTTATCTTAAATGGCACGTCATCTTAGTTCCACGTGACTTTGAAAGAGCTACGATTCTTGATCAGTTCCTAAAGACATACTTGCAGTTGTAGTTATTAGACTTATCCAAGTGGGAGACTATTGGATAGGGTGTCTAAGTCCATAACTATTTTTGGTATGTACTTGACTTGGTTGGCATGGTCCATTTGGGTTGCATGGCATCATGACACTTGGATAGACAAAAACGAGAAAAAGGACACTTATGGTTTATTAATATATTATAAGTGCTAATATATTAATAATATTATTTAATTTGTATTGATCAAGAATTAATTTGGTGATAAAAAATGACTAATTAAATATATGGGGTTGATTGTGTAACTCATCCATTCTTTTATAGTGGGCTAATGATCCATGGTTTATTGAATTGGGCTAAAACCCATAGGGTGCTGCATGGATAGTCCATGGATGTTAAAACCCACAGATCATGGAGGAAATGAAAAGCCATGTCAATTAGGGATTACATGGTGTAACCCTACTTGTGACACAACTATAATAGGAACCCATGGGCTACCAAAATCGGTACTAAATGAAGAACTAGAGGGCTAGCCGATTTTGAATGTGTGTGTACTTCTCTCAAAGTTATTCCAAGAATTGTGGTGTTGTGCGAAACACTTGAGGCATCACATTTGGGGTGCTAGGCTCACAAAGTTCTCAAGGAAACCATGCAACAAGAAAAGGTATGTTCTCCTACTAGCTTTTATGTTTCAAGTTCCCCATGCCATGCTAGTTAGGTTAAGAACCTTGGAAAAATCAAATTTGCATGTATCTTAGTAAAACATAGATACAATGTTTCTATGGTTACATGTACACCTTAGGAGTGTTAGAATGCCCATAACCCTTCACAAACTTGATCGCAGTGCATCCACCCATGTTTCCGCAAGTAAATGATTTTGATATTGTAATCAGATAACTTTTATTATTTTGAAATAACTTTGGAATGACTGGAAAAAGGATAATTGGTGTTTCCGGTTAAATTAAAAATGAATTTTTTACCTTATAATTTTTGGGACGTTAGAAGTTGGTATCAGAGCCTTGGTTTGAGGGATTCGGGACACTCTCGGGTGTGTCTGAACTCAAGCTGAGGAATTGGTAATATTTTGAAAGGAAATAAATTTTCTAAAAAGATCTTTGTAAAGAAAAAGGGGGCGTGATGCATGCAATCAACCAGGCTCAACTACGTGATTCCCAGAATACACATACATGATTGTTATGTTATATGTTATCAGAATTACATTTTAGATTAGGGCTATGGATTTGCTCAGGATTCGATGTTAGGAGAGATGCATTTCCATGCCTAATTGTTTGATGTTTTTGAATTGAATGCAAGAATGGATTTCAAATAATTGGATGGATTGGCCTGATATGCGATTCCACATAGCCTATGAAGATTGGATGCTATGCAAGATTTGGAACATGTAGTAATAGAAGTTATTTCTAAGTGTATGCTTTAAAAATTATATATGATTAGGATCTTATTTCCTATATTGTGTATAATTTGCATGCATAAGGAAACCGGAAGCGAGAGCAGAAGTTCCTAGCATGGTAGTAGCAGGTGGGTTTGGGATGCCCTTTATTTGTTTTATGGTATAAAGTGCTACTGCATGAAAGCTACTTACATTGCGATTTATGGAACTCTTAGTTATATGAATTAAATATTAAGTGAATATGTCAATTCACATGTTGCAGGTTAAATAATCCGAGAGTGATGGATTTGACTTTATTTTCCAGCTCTTGTCTGAGTCCAACCATTGTAGGTTTGAGCCTTTTAATCGAAGGAATATCTAAGCTTTGTTGAATGTGATTGTATTCATGAAGTGGTTAGCTGAGATTATGTGGAGTTTTTCAGTAGATGAAGGCAAAGTGAGGTCAGGAACCTATAAGAGCCTAGGAAATGCTTTAGTGGGTTTGGTTGTGCTACAAGTACTTGGAGTACTAGCTTGAGAAGGTGACCCGGGGGATTGGAGATAATTCTTGAGGAAAGTATGAATAGGTGTGAAAGGTAGTATTGGGCCCGTAATACTGAAAAAATAGGATCCACACTCGAATCAAGGAGAGTCACAGAGAATCTGTAAAGCCTATGGATTGAGGATTCTTTGAATATGTTCTGATTGTTGTATGGTTTCTTTTTGGTGTGGTGATGAGCACTCATGGTGGAGGATCTGGTCCATGCTTAGGTGTAAGCACTGAGTCGATTGATGGCCGGATGTAGGAGTTCATCTCTTTGGAGATCGTCCGCGAAATTTTGGAGCAAACTCTTTTGATTTTTTGTATGATCAATGAGGGGATCATGCAGATTTATGATGACCGTCTAGGTACATTCATCTCTAAGATTATGACTAATCTGGGAGCTTGTAGCCTTTCCTTTTATGATTTTAGTGATTATAGAGCACCGGAGTTCATTTGGGAGAAGGACCCCTTTGCTAGTAGGATATGGTTAGCGGATATGGTGAACGCTCTCCGGACGTGTTTTTGCCCTGAGCGGTCAAGGTCAGATTTTCTTCCTGTCTTCTGAAAGACAAAGCTCAAGATTGGTGGGAGGAGGTAGAATTCGCTTTGGGAGGTGAAGCACTAGAGATGAAGACTTGGGATGAGTTCTGACCCGATTTAGGACAAAGTTTGCACTAACTATTGAGGTGCAGCAGTTGGCGAAAGAGTTTCAAGACATTTTCCCGACGACTGAGACTGCTGCAGAGATCACTGCCAAGTTCCAGGAGTGGGGCTTGTTGGTTTCACAGTATGCAATAGACGATGGGATGAAGAAGGTAAGTCACCATGAGATGTTGAAGGATGACATTAGGGATTTTTTGAGTTTTCAGGGTGCAAGACCCAAAGTGACATGATTGAACGAACCCGAGAGCGGGAGATCGATTTGGAGCACCTAGGGAAGAGGAAGCCAGAGAAGGTGCAGAGAATTAGGGGTCCTGCAAAGAGACCCAAGATTTTAGATTAGCGTTTAAGGGTCCAACAAGGTCGAGGTCAGTGTAGCACATGCGGGAAGCAACATGATGGGGTTTGTCAATCTAGGGGTATGGGTTGCTACAAGTTTGGTAGGATTGGTCATTTCAACAGAGATTGTCCCTAGGGGACGAGCCCGTTATGTTTTAACTGCAACCAAGTGGGCCACAAGAAAGTCGACTGTCCGATGTTGAGGGGTGGAGCAATGAGTGCACCTGCTCCAGTTACTTTGAGGATCACTGAGGGTCACAAGGGCTGTGGAGGAGCTCCAACAGCGAGGAGCCGAACATTATAGTTTCAGACAAGAGAGGCTAAAGTTTCATCAAACGTTGTTGCGGGTAAATTACCTTTTATTTTCCTCATTCTATAGTATTCGTATATATATATATATATATATATATATATATATATATATATATGTATATGTATATGTATATGTATATGTATATGTATATGTATACGTGTGTGTATATATATACATATATATATATATATATATATATATATATATATATATATATATATATATATATATATATGTACTCTTGAATCATGTGATTGCGTGTGTAAGGTCTTGTCTTGAGTATAGTTTCTTTGTAATTTCCTGGTTGATATATGCCATGCTTGTATGCCGACAGTTAAGAGTAAGGCACATCTAGTGGTGTTGGATTTGGATTTTCAATTAGTTGTTGTGGGCAATTTGTGAAATCAATTTAGGGGTATTGCTTAGAATATCAGCAGTTGGATTATAGTGATTAGTTAAAGTCTAGAAGTGTTTCGTCCCACATTAGGGATGACAAATGTTTATGGAAGGGCTTTTGGTTCTGATCGCTACCGTTATTAGGGATGGGGCAGTAGCAAATGGATAATAATGGAGGTCGCTAGGGTCTGTTCAAACGTTAGAGTTGACTAGAGAATTTTAGAACCATATTGGTTGGAGATGGTTAGAATATAGATATCCTTCGGTGAGTGGGTAGTCAAAGTCCAAAACATAGTGCAAGGACAAGGTTTGAAAACTCAAACCTTGAATAAATTTTAAGATCAATGTTTGCTAATAATGTTGTGGTCCAGTTAATTCTAGTAAACCAGTCTTGTCTTGAAGTACGAAGATCAACAAAATATTTAAGTAAGATAAAATGAGTATGAACAAAGTAAATATAACTTAAGAACAATGAGAATGATGGAGAAAGTGATTTGACTTGCAAGACACTTAGTACTTGATGTGAAGAGAATATTGCTTCTTAAAAAGAGGTTACAACGCATGAGAAACTAATCTACTTAAATAGGAAAAGAGAGAAAAGAAGTCAAAATACAAGACTTGCAGAGAGAATGTAAATCTGATAAGTCAGAAAAGTTGACACACACGATTTAGTCGAATTTGTCGCATGAATGGTATAATCAACAAGTACTAAAAGACAAGAAGACTTCAATTATTGTACGGCCATGATAAAATCAAATACTAAGAATGTCTCTGATAAGTCTTCATCTCATAAGAATCTTGACTACGAAACCCTTCACATCTCGGAAATGCACTGACTTTGCATTTGGCTTGGCTTCGGATTGATAGAGTTTCACTTCATGTATTAACAATATCCCCCTGAGTGAACTTAGAAATCGATCAACTCTTCACTTAGCTTCATCAAACATGAAGAGATAGGAACTTTGGAGCAAGATTTAGACTTCCAAATACCATTGGCGGTGTTCGATGAACTTCTTCTTAAGATGTTCAGGAGAATCACTTTTGCAGCATTGGAGATTAACTTCCAAAGGATCTTTTTCGGAACCATATGTTATTCAAGAACTCGAAATAATTCTTTTTGGTTAGTATTCTTCTTGAAATAGACATAACTGAGTTCTGGTTCTCTAATGGGTCCTTCGGCGAAGATTTGTGCTTCAGGGAGTTCGGTAGTGATTTTTGCCAAAACGTTCTCAGTTCCGAACAGGTGAGTAAATTCAATGTCGGACCTGCTAAAATCAACAATATATTCCTTTAAGAAATTGATTCCATCATTGTAACCTCTAATGCACGTGTCACTTGATTAGCCATCTCAGAAGTGAGCAATAATGTTCAGAATGTCATAAGGGTAGATTGAAGGAAAGTCGACATCTGTGATGGTGATGGTTGAGTCTTTGTTTTGAGAGACATAATATCTATACATCATAAAATTAAGATCAAACTTGCTCTGAATCTTATTTCCATATCCGAAAATCTTGGTAATTCTTATCCAAGACCGTACTTTCTTTTGGGGTCGTGAGTTGAAGGAGTAAAAGGTTCGTAATCTCTGACGCGCTATTCTGATGATTATTTATGGGTCATCATTCGGATGTACAGGAGAGTACTTGATGTGGAAATGACCGTGAGGAGAGATTGGTAGGTCAAGCTTATCGGCATCCTGTGTTGGTAGATCATAATACATGAAGGGCACAAAGTGTATGTTGTGAAAAACTCATTCTCAGAAGACAAGAGATATGACCATCATCGAATTCGGATTGTCTTTTAGCGCTTGAATCTGGATGCTTTCTTCTAAAGCTTGGTTGATTTTTTCTTAAGACCAACGCTTAGTCTTTTTCAATGCCTTCACTGGGCAGTCGAAGTCTGTTGCATTTTGTTTGCCTTTGTCTTGTTGATTTTTGCATATACCATCTATGATATGTTAGCCGAATTCGGTTATGATAAATTATGTTAGAGGAGGATCCAATGGCTCTTTAGGGAGATCATCAAGTTTCCGGGTAGCAGAACCTTCATTGATTTTTGCGATCATCGGAGAAGGAATTTGTGGGAGCATGGATTATGTAGGTTGGAATGTGTCAAGTCTTAGCTAGGTCTTGATTTTTTCCATGTCTCGACTACGTCTGAATGTTTCTGCTAAACAGGATGGCCACGAAACCAAGAATCATTTTAGCTTTTATTCATCCAAAAGAACCCTTACATGTTGTTCCCTGAGGGCTTGAAGTCCAAGGACAATATTTTCAGCCAGGTCTTCTTCTTCTTCATCATCACATAAATTAAGAGGTTCAAGAGATTCAACCTCAAGAATTCCATCATCATCCGATTCATCTCGGAGTATGAACTCCAAGATAGGTTTCCATGACACTCTTTTTTCTCTTTCACTTCTTCCTTCTCCCCCTCTTGCATTGGAAGGACCTGCATCCGATGCAAGTATGGCTTCACATTGGAGTTCAGTTAACTGTTTGAACACTCTTTGAAAGCTCATGTTGATCTATTTGGAGAGATCATCGTAAGCTTCGGCTGTAGGATCTTGAGATTTAAGATGGGAAAATGTTTCATCAATAATTATGAATATCTCATCGAATTTTTTTTTCAGAACATCAACAACATTCCATGTGGCTCAGATCAGCTTGATAAGAACCTGTTAGATAATCATCTTCATTTCATCCTTTTTTGAATCTCCTTTTCAAGCCTTTGAATTTGTTTCTCATGACGAACATAAGTCTTCTTGATGAGTTTGTGCATAGCACTAATCATATCGTCATGAATCATGAGCATAGTGGTGGTGATGGAGATGTGATGATCGAGGATGTTGTTATAATTTTGTCCGACTTCTTCAAGAGTGTGCTTCAACCAGATGGAAATGAGTTGTTCGAGTTGATTTGCTCAATCAAGTTTGAAGGGGGCATCATCTTTGATCTCAGAAATAGATTTGATAATATGCTATAGCTTGAAGTCGAGACTTGTAACCTTCTAATCAATCTTGGAATCAGTGCTTGCGACAGTCTTGTCGAGGGATTCAACTTTGGAGATAGTAGATGCAACATTGTCTCAGGGTTCTAACAACGCAAACGGATCTATGATATTTTCTTCCGAAGATCTTGTGTCCGAGGTAGAACTCTCAAACTTCTTAACATCATCGTCATCATCTTTGGCTTCATCTTATGGTTCGGAACACTTGGGATCAACGACAGGAGAGGGTTTATTGTTGTCATCAACATTTTCTTCTCCTTTGGATTCCTCGGAAGATGAGGAGAGACCGAAATCATAGATCGGTTTGGAGGAGGCATTTGGAAAGCAGTAGTGATTGGAATGATACCAGCTGGTGTGCTGTCATCTTTGTGTTGTATAAGGTGTCTAAGTCCATAAATTATTTGGTACATACTTGACCTGACCCGGCATGGCCCATTTGGGTTGCACTTCACCCGAACTATTTATGGATAATTTTATGAGAGTTATACACATATGTTTATTAATATATTGTAAGTTATAATATATTAATATGAAGTTATTTAATTAGTCTTAGTCTTAAATTAATTATGAATTAATTTAGAGATTAAATGGAAGACTAATTAAATTGTGGGCTATTGTTTTATATTGTGTGGGCTAACACTCATTTGTTAATGGGCTAGGCTTATACGGAAGTCCATGGATGATCCATGGAGCTGTTAACCCATGGATCCTTGGAAAAGGAAAGGTCATGGGTTATTAGGGTTTCACCCTAACCATGCACACTATATAAGCATGCTTATGTTGCATGAAATAGCCACTAGTGTGGTTTTGTGTGTGTGGCCGATTTTCTATGTGTGTATACACTCTCTCAAAGTTTTTCCATGTGTTTGTGGTGTTTGTGATTCCATTTGAGGCATTCACACTATTGGTGCTTGGCTCTCAAACTCCAAACAATCAACCATCATCAAAAGGTATGTATTTCTACTAGTATTTTTATGATTCATAATCCTTATGCTATGCTAGTTAGGAAGAAACCTTGGAAGTTATTATGTGCATGTATTTTAGAAGAAAACATATATCCAAGGTTTATTAGGGTTGCATGCACACTTAGGAAGTGTTAGATTGCTCAAAACCCAACACTTTGAACATTACATCATCCGAGAGATCCTTATCGGTAGGAGGCTTAAGAGTTACTTCGCTTTTGAACGTCAGAGGAGGATCATCCGAAACAATTTTAGGATCGGGAACATCCCGTGTAGTGGTTTGTTGAGCTTCTTTGGAAGGATGGAAAACTTAATTAGTCTTTTCATCAGAAGGATAATTGAATGGAAGACTACGTCGAAGAGCTCTTTGAAGCATGGAAATAAGCATATACTCCACTTGTACTCTTGTTAGATACGGATGTATAGAGTGAGCTGTATCAACAAAATCAGACCAAAATTTGTCAAAAACACCTGATCGTGCTTTACATGAAGCAGGTATCAGACCGGTTGAGGCTTTTGAAGTAGGAGAGACTGCTCCAGCTTCATAAATCTTAGAATCAGGGGCAAAGGCCCCTGATTGTGCTTGTGTAGAACCAAATGGGATTTCTAAAAAGACTCGTGAGTGTGTCCAAAGGGAATTCAAGGGACTGTCTCAATACCAACACCATCGTTTTGGCAAGATTGTGCTTGTGCCGACTCCCCGTGAGTGTGTGCATGTGATATTTCCAAAAAGACTTGTGAATCGGATTTCCGAAAAGACTCGTGAGTGTGCCCCTGATTGTGCTTGCATAGACTCCCCGTGACTGTGTGCATGTGATATTGAAACTTCAAAGGATACTTTGGAAGAGTGGACACGAGGGATAGGCAGTGATCTAGAGTCAGATCGAATGCCAATATGTGAATTCTGTTGAGAAGATCCACTGGCTTTGGTTCTCTTTTTGGTTTGGAATTTTGTGGGAGAGGCCTTTCGTTTTTCCGTTTTCTTCTTATGGCCACCAGTTGAAACTAGTTTGTTCACATCCGAGGGCTGCTCATCCGATACTGGGGTGGATTGTGTTGGGTTGTACATAACCGAGATCTCTAGATGGTGTTTCAAATATGGTGATTTGGATGGAACTGTTGCCAACAAGTGTTCTGGAAACCATTTAACAGGTCTGAAGAAGGATTGGTTCAGTAACCTGTAAGTTTTGATAGCTTTGAAAGTAAAATATACCTCTTTGAGTTATGATTTGAGAGGAATTGATTACGATCAACCATAGTACAGCTGTTTAAGCTTCAGATCCCAGAATCTCGGACTTAAGATATTGTTTCAGCTTCCTCCTGATGGCGAAATTCTGAAAGTCCTGTCAGAGCACCTCAGCCAGATCAACATTGTTGTCTCTTCAAGAAAAGATATTGTATACAACATACAACCATTCCTTGCTCATGGTGTCTATACCACCATGTTAGCCATACAATCCTCGAAGGATTAGGTGCATTAGTATGGTCCAAAGGCCCGGAACAACAGACTTCTTGAACTCCTTTTCCTTGAGTTCCCTATTATACCTGATTTGATTGAGAAACGTCTGAAACTCTTCAGTCGTGGGTTCTTGAACTTGAAAACCCTTGGGGTTTTCGAGAATGTTGATTGCCTTGAGGAAGGTACTTTTGTGAACAAGAACTATCTTGTTATTGGCGATCTTCACTTCCAGTACGTCATTTTCAATCTTGATCCGTTCAAAGGCTTTGTGATGAATTCCAAGAGGATGTTTATATTGGGTTTTGAGCATTCTAACACTCCTAAGTGTACATGCAACCCTAAATACCTTGGATCTATGTTTTCTCTATTATACATGCAATTATGAACATACAAGGTATTATCCTAATCTAGCATACAAGATAATGAACATAACAAGATAGAATACATACCTCTTTGATGTAGAATGTCTTCATGAAGCTTGAGTGCCTAGTGCCTCAAGTGTGACACCTCAAATGGTTCACACAACACCAAATACACTTGGAATAACTTGAGAGAAACTTGAACACTCCTAAAATCAGCTAGCCCTTTCTCATTATTCATAGTGGCCAATTTTTCCTAAAGAATATGATCTTATATAGTTGTTACAATTAGGGTAAACCCTAATTGTCATGGCCTTCCATTTCCTTGGATCCATGGGTTCAAATACACCATGGAGCATCCATAGACCATCCTATGGGTTTTAGCCCAACTTGATTCTCCATGGAGCATTAGCCCACTATACAACTATGGATGATTTACACAATCAACCCATATATTTAATTAGTCTTCTTCTGATAACTTAATTAATTCTAGATTAATTCTTGATCAATACTAATTAAATAATCCAATTAATATATTAGAACTTATAATATATTAATCAACCTTAAGTGTTATTTCTCTCATTATAGTCTATCCAAGTGCATGATGCCATGCAACCCAAATGGACCATGCCGGGTCGGGTCAAGTCTTACCAATTATAGTTATGGACATAGACGTTAATCCAACAGTCTCCCACTTGGATAAGTAAAAACTCTTCAAGTTCCATAACTTTAGGACAAGTTATGGAAGACTTTAAACTAATTAAAAAAATAACTTTTTTTTATATTGCAATTTATGAAACTAATTAAGGTTACACTTTTTTTTTATTATTTAATGAAGAGACTCTTGAACCTCCATAACTTGAGGACAAGTTATGGAGTCATAAAACCATTTAGTTAGAACTAGACTCTTCATTTTGTAACCTTTGCCAACTTTTATGAGTCTTATTATTTTCAAATGTGACTTTTCATATAACTTGAGGACAAGTTACAAAAACACACTTTGGAATAAACTCTTAGATTAAAATGGATTGAAAAAAAAACTATTTCACACGACTTTTCTATTAATCTAAGAACAAGATATTAAAATCATCAATCTTCAAGAAATTAGGATGAACATACAAACTAATAAAAATCTTGAAATTATGACAATTATCTTAGAAATTGGATTAGCATGAACATTACCACATAAAAAACAAGTTTATAAGTCCAAAAACATCTTAGGGTAATCTTCCTAGTCCAATTCCAGCCAAAACAATCAAATATGTGCTGTCAGGGGGTCAAACTTGTCGAGTGCATGAACCAACTCGGCGAGTTGGATGCATTTTGCCTAGGACTCGGTGATCCATTCATGGACTCGGCGAGTCTGCTGTGCAGACAGCATCAAAACTCGATTTTTTCAACTACTTTTGCAAGTATAACAAGAAAACAAGCCTAGGCTCTGATACCACTATTGGGTTTTGAGCATTCTAACACTCCTAAGTGTACATGCAACCCTAAATACCTTGGATCTATGTTTTCTCTATTATACATGAAATTATAAACATCCAAGGTATTATTCTATTCTAGCATACAAAATAATGAACATAACAAGATAGAATACATACCTCTTTGATGTAGAATGTCTTCATGAAGCTTGAGTGCCTAGTGCCTCAAGTGTGACACCTCAAATGGTTCACACAACACCAAATAAACTTGGAATCACTTGAGAGAAACTTGAACACTCCTAAAATCAGCTAGCCCTTTCTCATTATTCATAGTGGCCTATTTTTCCTAAAGAATATGATCTTATATAGTTGTTACAATTAGGGTAAACCCTAATTGTCATGCCCTTCCATTGCCTTGGATCCATGGGTTCAAATACACCATGGAGCATCCATGGACCATCCTATGGGTTTTAGCCGAACTTGATTATCTATGGAGCATTAGCCCACTATACAAGTATGGATGATTTACACAATCAACCCATATATTTAATTAGTCTTCTTTTGATCACTTAACTAATTCTATATTAATTCTTGGTCAATACTAATTAAATAATCCTATTAATGTATTAGAACTTATAATATATTAATCAACCTTAAGTGTTATTTCTCTCATTATAGTCTATCCAAGTGCATGATGCCATGCAACCCAAATGGACCATGCCGGGTCGGGTCAAGTCTTACCAATTATAGTTATGGACATAGACGTTAATCCAACAGTCTCCCACTTGGATAAGTATAAAACTATTATTTCAAGTTTGACTTCAAGAACCTACTGGCAATCATAGCTCTCAAAAGTTTCCGTCGAACTCTGACCTTGCCGATGAACTCTGACCTTTGTGAATGACTTGTCCATTAGATAAGTGATCATATTTTTCTCCATTCTGGATATCGTATGGACTGAGACATGGATTATCAATCATTCTCTCTGTCCATTTGTTGTTTCCCGATTTCCGATTCATGATGACTGACTGATTGAACAAATCAAATCATCCCTGGCTTGGCCAAGCACTCACATGTGTCATCGTTAAATCACTGAGGGGCCCACAGATATCGCTTTTATCCCGAAGGTAAAAGGAATGGATAAACATTGACTCATATGGCTTGTTCTGCTACTTGTTGAATCATATACAAAGGCACGTTTTATAACATCGAGTTACCAATGCGTTTTCGTGCAATCAATGTAGTATCAACTCATAGTAACAACTCATATCTCTAGGTTTGAAGAATATAAGATATTATCGTCTCATGATCAATCGTTAAAATCCATGAAGTGATTCAAATGAGCGTGGGTTGAATCTAATACTCAGAACTTATGAGCACTCATGAGTGTTGTAGCACAACTTTGTCCACCAACTTGAACCTCTACAAGCCAACCCATGATAGTCTTGATTCATATCTACTTCCAACATATGACTGACTGTGGATGGTTTGAATAACTTAGTCATTCCGGAAGAATAACCTAGTTATTATGGAAGTCAAAACATGCAAATTGAAACACAAGAATAAATGAATCTAATATGGTCACAGAACTTATGAATATAAATAAAACACTTTTTATTTATCACCATATGATTGCACATTATTCATTGTATACTGTTTCAGCTATCAACTTTATTCTTGAATTTAAAACAATAGTTTTCGAATGCTCCAAGCATGTACACTATTTTTTCTAAACACTAGTCATGCCATACACCGAGTATGCATACTATATTTGTCTATGACCCTTACTTTGTGAAATAAACCAACTGACCAAACTTTCAATGATTCTAATTTCACACTCCCGAATTCTTATAGCAGATGCAGGAATTCCAAATTCATGCCATTTTACCTAAATATGTTAGATTCTCAACTTATATGCAATGATTCTCTTGTGATGATTATGCACAAAGTCACAAAGATTTGACAACAAACATTACAGAGCATTCCAAAGGAGATCAACTCCTTGGAAACATCCTTCTTGCATTAAGTTTCCTAATCTTATATAGATTTATTAAACAACATCCACCTATGGGATCATTTCCATATTCCCCTTTTGACTATCACTTCTAAACAAGAGTTGCCTTTTTTCAGAATATGGCAATATGGTCCTTCCAACAATTAACACTATACTTCCAACTGTCCCTGAGCAACTAATCTTTGGTAAACCTTAGATTGTCCTCAACAATTGCTTAATCCTTTTAGTTATATCCAATTCTAGACCTTTTCCCTTCTTAATGCCCCAGGCATCTGGAAAATTTTAGATAGGATGAATATAGCACATGTAGTCGATCCTATATCCGAAGCATATGGGACACGATTCATGATGTCTCACATAAAGACTAAACCAGTCTTTTGCTATAATATTTTCATTTCTATTTGCCAAGTTCTCATAATTCAGATTATGTCGTAATCATAATCAAATTTTAGAACACAAATAATGAAACCTTATATAGAATTTCCTAATGTTGAGTCATTCCAACATGAAATTCATACCTATTCTTGACTAAATTTGATTAAAATATCAATCTATGCTTTTAGAATTGAAATGAAGTATAATTTCCTCTCCCTTAATTATAGCAAAACAACTCTTTCCCAATTGAAACCTTTTTTTTTCTATAATTAACATTGCTAACTTGCAACCTTTATCAAAATTATCATGCTCCCACTTAGATGATGATTATTAGCATAACACTTATGCTCCCACTAGCTTTGACATCTACTCAGAAATCAGCTGAACTTCTAGAAAAAACAATACTTTATTGACTTTCTTACCAAAGTTCAAATTTCTGATACTAGATTGCTTTGATAAAACTTTATCAAAATTATACACCTTGCCTTAGATAGCTCACAGGTGTCTCTAAACAATTATGAAAAGGGATGTCGTAATCATAATGTTTAGACCTTTTGTCATTCCCACAATTGCTATCTACTCAATATCTACTTAGTGAAAGAGTTTGCTTACCATCATTTTCATGAATCGAAGATAAACCTTATGACACTTAGATTTTATGGTGTAAGTGTTCCCATCCAAGTGAGTTTGTCAAAACCATAATCAAGAAGTCTAGGTTAGTGACAAATCCTAACTCATATGGATTGAACTTATGCAATCTTTACTTCTTGCCACCTGGCAGCTCAAGGGCCTGCCATTGTGTGACATCCCCAATTTTACGGCCAGAAAAGACCGATTTGTTTATGCTTTGTTTTATAAATCAGAGTGATCGTTTAAAGAAAACGGCTGCGGAATTTGTTCCCAAAATAAAATATGATAACCATTTGTCAAAAGATTTCTCGAAAAGAATGTTTTTTCATTAAATAATAAAACCTCGGGATGTCATGTTCGTTACAGACCAAAAGCATAAACAATATAAAATAGATCTTACAATAGTTATTTATAACTACTGATCTATAATCCCAAAATCTCTCGTCAAGTCCACCAACTTACAACCTTGTGCCATTACCTATAATGAAAAGAAAACTGAGTGGGTCAGGCTTGGGAGCCTGGTGAGCATATGGGGTTTTCAACCCACAATAATATAATCATTATATTTAATCAGCAAACAATCAACCCAATTACCCATCCCCATTATCTTCTTAAGGTTTTACCCTAAGAACCAACTATCCTTCATTCATTCATTCATAACAAATTTGGCATGAATTCCATTACTACCAAAGCCTACTTATCAAGTACTAAATCCATAGTTATCTGGTGCTAACTCCATAGTCACCAAGGTTCACTTAACAAGCGCTAACTCCATAGTCGCCAAGGTTTACTCAACAAGCGCTAACTCCATAGTCGCCAAAGTTTACTCAACAAGCGCTAACTCCATAGTCGCCAAAGTTTACTCAACGTGCGCTAACTCCATAGTCACCAAGGTTCATCAAATAGGAACGAATTCACATCATCGCCAAGGTTTATACAATAGGCGCTAACTCCATAGTCACCAACAATTTCCATCTACCTATGTTCTACCCAACAATTTTGTAGATATAAATACTTACACAGTTTAAATCATTTAACACCTATATAAAACTCCAATTTCCATGCCCATCTCAAATAGATAAATAACATATAAACACATAGCACGTATTTCATAGCAAATACTTCATATTTATGTGTTAGAAGAAAATAACTACACACCCACAAATCTAAACAACAATATACTTAATACACTCAAACCATACTTGTATTATTATCGTGTTTATGAAAGTTGTATACACTCACTTGATCAGAAGATGATCGGCCAGCACTACGACTTGCAGAAGTAGAAATCCTCAGCAGATATGGAAGATCTCTACAAAAATCGAACTTCTCGGGGGCAGAGCTTCGACTCGGGAACCGCACTTCTCGGGATCTTCGGGATCTCGGGACTTGCCTCGGGGCTCGAGAATAATACCGGGGCTTCGGTGTATTTCTGGCACGCAAAATGATGCAAAACGGGAGAGAGAAGAGAAGAAATGAACAAAACTCTCGGCTGCCCTCGCAAGCCCTTTATAGGGGCTGAGTCTCGCACATACGCGGGGCGTACGCCAGTACGCGGGGCGTACTGGTCCGAGAAACGTCACTGCTTACGTATCCGAAGCCACTTGCTGCGATGTCGACACCTTCGGAGTACGCAGGGCGTACTCGAGTACGCGGGGCGTACCTCGGATCAGACCGGTGACTCGCTTCGGATAATGCTTCCGAATTTCCATTTAAATTTAAATACAAAATGATTAATAAACTTCGGAAATTCATCTCTTCTTCATACGAACTCCGTTTTCGACGTTCTTTATATCCACGCGAAGGTGAGACTATGCTCTACAACTTTTGTTTAGACTCCGTCAGCTAATTTTGACTTTATTTTTATTATTTATTTTTAATAGGCCGCGACAGAAAAACTTCGTTATAAATTCATAACTTCTTCGTTTGACGTCCGTTCTCGCCTAACTTTTCGTCGTCTCGCCTAACTTGACGTCCGTTTAGACTCCGTCAGCTAATTTTGACTTCAACGTAAATTCACTTTTTACGTCGCGCTGTGTCGTGTTGGTTCTGTCGCGAAACTTTGACAGGTCATAACTTCTTCGTTATAACTCGGATTTTGGCGTTCTTTATATGCACGGAAACCTCGTGACATATACTAAAACTTGGTTAAGATTAATCCTTCTAGATAATCTTCCATCAAAAAGTCATTTTTGACGCTTATTGTCTCTAAATTGATTAGCCCTGATCTACGGGCGTCACAATTATCTCCCCCTTAGGATGATTACCTCCCGGAATCATCAATGAAATAGGACTTGCATAATGATTCCACACGTTATCTCTTCATCCTAGGTAATAACCGTAAATTCTATGTTTCCTCGAAAGAGTATTTAACTCTATGGCTTTCTTGACTGCAGACGATGCCCAATCTTGCATCTGCTTATCGTACTATGTTGTACTTTCAATCGTAACCTTCAAGTTACCAAATAAGTCCTCATTGTGGACTCCTTCTTCTTCTCAGGATAAATACTTTCCTTTATCTATTGTAACACACCGATGGGTCGTGCTCTATTGAGCTCTCATAGCACGATGCGTCGCTTAGACTCGGTCTTTAATAAAGTTAAATTCCAGAATGGAATATACATTCCTTCATATTCTAATGTGATTTAATCACATTTCAGCATGTAGCATTTCTACCTGCAAACTTCTTTTAACAACGAGCGCGACACTATCAATCGCATTAACTTCAACCTTCTGACTTAATTCAGATGTTACATCTAACTTGGTTCCATGAACCACGTAACAAACTCCTCGTAGTCGGACTCAATTTAAACATGACCACTAGGGTCGGAACAAGAACCATCTTACTAGTCATTACCGAAACAATGGTAATACCAGAATAAAATGGAATCGATCACTAGCTTTTTGGTAACCTTGTGACTTTCCCTGATCCAAGCGTGAGTCCTGTGCTTCCGGTAGTATATGCATCTACTACCTTTCACACCTACTCATACTCGTCCCAAGTATTGTCCCGCAGTCGACCAAGTCACCATACAAGAAAATCACATAATCATTCAACACATCAGATAGCAAAACTAGGGTTTATATTAATTCTTGAAACTATTACACAAAAGTTCAAGTTCACCCTATACTATGCCTCTAACAGGCTATGCTTCCCGATACAGACTTTATATATTAATATGAAGTCTTCATCTTTTAATCCTCCCATCCTTTTCTGCTTCGTTGAGGAACATGTTGAATGCCCTTGGCTATGGAGGTGTGTTTTTCTGTGGGCAGTCTTTAGAAATATGACCTTCTTCGTTACACCTATAGCACACCTTCTTGAGGGGTGCGCACTTATTGGCGTAGTGCCCTGTATTCCCACATTTGTAACAAGTCATCTCCTTGCTACATTTCCCGAAGTGTTTCTTCTTACACTTGTCACACCACTTAGCTTCATCTCTTCCCCCAGATTTCGAGAATTTACTTTCTTTGTTGATTATTGAAGATCCTTCACGCTTCCTTTTCTCTCCCACTTCAGCTCTTTCCAGACCCTTTTCTTTTATTTGCGTCTCAACATTCTTGGCTGCCCAGATGGCGGCCTTCAGAGTGGTTGCTTGTTTGACTATCGGACCAAAGTCCACTGGTAATCCATTGGCAAACTTGTTGACCTTGGAAAGTTCAGTTGGAATTAGGTGTGGAATAAGCTTCATTTTGTCCGTAAAGCTCGTAGCGTATTCAGTAACGCTCAATTTTCCTTTCTTCAGATTCTGGAACTCATTGTTGATTTCCAGAAGATCTTGCTCAGAGCAGTATTGCAATTTCAGTTGCACCACGAATTCTTCCCAAGACATCTTGCTAGCTTCCCCCTTAGGCATCGAACCAGCCAGTAACTTCCACCGGCTCAATACTCCAGATTTTAACAGAGGGATTGCAAGAGCGGTCTTCTGTCTGTTGCTACACTCGCAACTTTCAAACATCGTCTCCATTTCGGAGATCCAGTCCATGACTTGCACTGGTGTCGGGCTCCCAGAAAGACATGGTGGTTTGGATGCCATGAAATCCTTGTACTTGCATCCACATCCCTCATTTCCTCTATCCTGGTTGTTTTGGCGAACTATCGGTGGGTTGGCTTGACCAACGGTCCCACTATAGTTCCCTCCTTCAGACTGACCTCCATTTACTTCGGGCTCTTCAACTTGAAGTGACAATTCCTCGCGATTCTGCCTGATCAGACGTCTGGTTTCTTCCATCTGATTATTCAACATTGCCTGGATCATCACTTGAACTCCGGCCGTTGTCATTGGTTCAGGCGTTGCTGCTACAATAGGTATTTGTTAAATTACTGGTATTTGATTCCTGTTTTCATCAGCATTTCCAACTCCACTCCTCGTTCTCACCATTTTTTGATCTATACACCGAATAAGGTGAAATTAGATCCTTAGTCATGATGGATATTCAAATCATCCTTATCACTCCGAAACGTTTACATGTTTGTTCTAATATCGTAGACGCACGCTTAGAATCCTAAACACATAAGGTTTCCAGATCCGGTCGGCAACAGACCATAGATCCGAACAATTAACATCATATATGGAAAACATATAACAATTAGCACATAATAGCATTTTAGGCAATTTTCCTAAAATAAAATAGTGTCTGTGTCAATTTAGGTGTACTACCTAAAATATAATGGACACACTCAACTCACAATCGTTTCTTTCCATTCTAAGTTTAAGTCTAGAAATAAATCCATATTCCTAGTTCGCTTAAACTAATGCTCTGATACCAACTGTGACATCCTCAATTTCACGGCCAGAAAAGACCGATTTGTTTATGCTTTGTTTTATAAATCAGAGTGATCGTTTAAAGAAAACGGTTGCGGAATTTGTTCCCAAAATAAAATATGATAACCATTTGTCAAAAGATTTCTAGAAAAGAATGTATTTTCATTAAATAATAAAACCTCGGGATGTCATGTTCGTTACAGACCAAAAGCATAAACAATATAAAATAGATCTTACAATAGTTATTTATAACTACTGATCTATAATCCCAAAATCTCTCGTCAAGTCCACCAACTTACACCCTTGTGCCATTACCTATAATGAAAAGAAAACTGAGTGGGTCAGGCTTGGGAGCCTGTTGAGCATATAGGGTTATCAACCCACAATAATACAATCATTATATTTAATCAGCAAACAATCAACCCAATTACCCATCCCCATTATCTTCTTAAGGTTTTACCCTAAGAACCAACTATCATTCATTCATTCATTCGTAAGAAATTTGGCATGAATTCCATTACTGCCAAAGCTTACTTATCAAGTACTAAATCCATAGTTATCTGGTGCTAACTCCATAGTCACCAAGGTTCACTTAACAAGCGCTAACTCCATAGTCGCCAAGGTTTACTCAACAAGCGCTAAATCCATAGTCGCCAAATTTTACTCAACAAGCGCTAACTCCATAGTCGCCAAGGTTCATCAAATAGGCATGAAGTCACATCGTTGCCAAGGTTTATACAATAGGCGCTAACTCCATAGTCACCAACAATTTCCATCTACCTATGTTCTACCCAACAATTTTGTAGATATAAATACTTACAAAGTTTAAATCATATAACACCTATATAAAACTCCAATTTCCATGCCCATCTCAAATAGACAAATAACATATAAACACATAGCACGTATTTCATAGCAAATACTTCATATTTATGTGTTAGAAGAAAATAACTACACACCCACAAATCTAAACAACAATATACTTAATACACTAAAACCATACTTGTATTATTATCGTGTTTATGAAAGGTAGTATACACTCACTTGATCAGAAGATGATCGGACAACACTACGACTTGCAGAAGTAGAAATCGTAAGCAGATCTGGAAGATCTCTACAAAAATTGAACTTTCTCGCGGGCAGAGCTTCGACTCAGGAACCGCACTTCTCCGGATCTTCGGGATCTCGGGACTTGCCTCGGGGCTCGAGAATAATATCGGGGCTTCGAGGTATTTCTGGCACGCAAAATGATGCAAAACCGGAGAGAGAAGAGAAGAAATGAACAAAACTCTCGGCTGCCCTTGCAAGCCTCTCATAGGGGCTGAGTCTCGCACGTACGCGGGGCGTACGCCAGTACGCGGGGCGTACTGGTCCGAGAAACGTCACTGCTTACGTATCCGAAGCCACTTGCTGCGATGTCGACACCTTCGGAGTACGCGGGGCGTACTCGAGTATGCGGGGCATACCTCGGATCAGACCGGTGGCTCGCTTCGGATAATGCTTTCGAATTTCCATTTAAATTTAAATACAAAATGATTAATAAACTTCGGAAATTCATATCTTCTTCATACGAACTCCGTTTTCGACGTTCTTTATATCCACGCGAAGGTGAGACTACGCTCTACAACTTTAGTTTAGACTCCGTTGGCTAATGTCGAATTTATTTTTATTATTTATTTTTAATAGGCCGCGACAGAAAAACTTCGTTATAAATTCATAACTTCTTCGTTTGACGTCCGTTCTCGCCTAACTTTTCGTCGTTTCGCTACTAACAACAAGATCTTCGATTCTCGTTTAGATCGCTAAGGCTAAATATCGCTCCAACGTAAATTCACTTTTTACGTCGCGCTGTGTCGTGCCGGTTCTGTCGCGAAACTTCGACAGGTCATAACTTCTTCGTTATAACTCGGATTTTGGCGTTCTTTATATGCATGGAAACCTCGTGACATATACTAAAACTTAGTTAAGATTAATCCTTCTAGATAATGATCCATCAAAAAGTCATTTTTGATGCTTATTGTCTCTAAATTGATTAGCCCTGATCTACGGGCGTCACACATTGCTTCCAAGTAGCTATGCAAATAATTGCGAACATGTAGAACTCAAATGTATAGCCAACTTAAGCGGAATGGGCACAGAAATGTCAACACGATAAGTTATAAACCTCACGTCGTGTGTTAGTGTTAAACTACAAGTTTTTATTCTTGATTAGATCTTGAACTTCTTTTCAGGATCTTTAAGACTCCCACTGTTCTCTTGACATATAAGACTATCTTGCCAAATATTCAAGAGATAGTGTGGATTCTAATCAAGACATACACTTAACACAATTAGCCATAGTTGGTCTTTGTTTTATCCAAAACATCACAACTTAACAATTTCAAATGTGCAAGAGCAGAAAACTTTTACTCTTACATTTGACAGGTGTTTTTTAAACCTTCTTTAACACATGTCTTTCAAGTTACAATCTTGGAGTATGACTCTAAGAATTGTTTTGGAATGAAATATGACTCATCTTCTTGATTTAACCACTTCAACAATTCATAGCTCCTCTTCTTAGCTATCAGAATGCACTTAGAAGATGAATTGCGATAAGGTCTCTTAATCGTTAAGATGATCATATGACATGATACTAAAGTACTCTCCCATCTTTTCAGATTTTAGAAACTTTTATCCTTCTGCCTAATTTGATTCTTGTTATTCGCTCTGCCATACATTGGAACCTTTTCCAATGTCTCAAAATTACACTTAGGCTTGTAAGTATAATCATATTTACTAAACCTTAGTAAATTATGAAAAATAGTCTTATCCATCTTTTGTGGTGGACTTTGATAAGTGCACAAGAAAGTGCACTTGATCCCTTAGTCCTTCACTTGAATCTCACATCCATGTGAACAAGTAGTTAGTCTTAATTTTCAAATGCTTGAAAGTTCTCATTCATCATGCTATACAACTCGCATGATTGCAAGTTTCTATCCAACTGAAACTTGGGTGATGAGTATCTTTCATTATTTGGTAAATTTAGACACTACCACAAATGAAAGAATCAATTTCATATTTCCACTCTTGCTATTAATGGAATCATATAAGCAACAATTTTTTTCCCTCAAATGCCATTGTAAGGATATTTTAAAATAAATAAAATCATCATTTTTCCTTTTATTTTAAAAACTTTGCGAAAAAGTTATCCTTACAATGCAAAAGAGCATGAAAACTTTGTTGTTATCTATTCCTAAGCAATATATCATAACTCTTAAGAAGTAGCTCAAGAATCCGATCTTCAAACTATGCGATAGAAATCTATCTACGCGATCAGATTCAACATATTCTTTCTTTAAGTTTCTTCACTTTTATTTGATTCTTAAAACATCAACATGTGAACCAGTCACATCGTGTATCAAGAATCTCAGAATAGAAACTTAACAGAGTTTGCTAGTGGACTTTACCTAAAGTAGAGTTAAACTTATTTACTTTACCAACCTTGTGATCTTTCAGGTAAATTTGGCAGCTTTGCAACCAATGCCCCTTCCTTTGGCAATGGACCCTTGATAATGGGACTATCTCAAACTTAGCCTCTCTCTATACCATTTGGTCAACCATGTTTACTGGATATTCAATGTCATCATTGTCAATGTCCATGAAGTTTTGGGAAGTTGATCTTAGCAAATAGATAAGATCATTAAGGGTCTTGTCATAGTCTGCTTCATAGGAGTCCCAGAAGAACTCACTATGTGACTTAGAAAGTAGTTGAGCCACCAACTTTTGTCAAGGCTTTGACACTCAACTCTCTCGGCTTGTCAATATGTGACTACATCTCCAAGATGTGATCACACATAGACCTTTGCTTGCCAATAGGGCTTGAGTGACCTTAAACTTTTCAAGAACTTCTGGTTTAGGGAGAATAATTGGAGGAGGTGAAAGAGGTATGATTTCCATGGGACATCATCTTCATTTAGGAAAACTTGTTTCAAGAGATTTGGGAAGATCATAAATGTCTAAACCATACATCTTTTGGGAGATATTCAAGATAGTTGATTTAAAGTCCTTAATATAACACCCAATATGAAATATTAAGGCTAGGACCTAACATAATATTTTATAACTTGGAAGAGGGATGTTGTAATCCAAGCGATAGAATATTTGAAGGTAGGTGAATGACGATTCACCAATTTCCACCAAGATAAACGAAATGTATTATTAAGTTTTAACTGGATTTGAAACTCCTAGATCTTTTGAGATTCATTGAACTTTTCAATGGCATGTTTCAATCTCGAGTGTGACCTTCAGGTTTTTTGACTGGGATGCCGAGGATCACAAAACAAGGTGTGAATAACCATGCAAATATACTTGGTACCCTTAAGTGTTTACCCCTAAATCGTTGTGCCGGTTAACCACAAACGCTTCATCGATACTATGATAAACATTAAGTTACCCTTTTCCTACCTTGTAAAATACGAGTTAGTGTGCCGGTTAACCACACACACTCCACTAACCGACTTAAACAAAGTGCAAAGTGTAATTTCATGGATTAGCACCTTATTCACATTTTCCTACGTAACTAAGATTGGGTATTTATAAATGGTTTAGTTACTTAGTATTTATCATTAATACTTTTAATGAAGGGAGAATTCTAGTTCTTGTCCTACCCATTCGGCTAACCACCCTCCACCGGCCAAGGAAGCGGTGGGTGAGAGTGGACACCCATTAAACTGCCATTTTATAGGCAGTAACCTTATACCCCCTTATAGACCGGCTTCGTGAATGAGGCCTACTAACGATAAGACTGACTTGCTCTTATACATATATAAACATTATTAACTTATAATATTATAAAGTATAAGGGTTGAATTTTAACTTTTAAAATTCTAAGGGCTTAACTTGGAATTAAAGTATTCATAAGAGAAAACTTTTTCAAATTCCAAAACTTGAGGGCAAGTTTTTAAACTATTAAAAACTAATTAATTCCATAACTTATGAGTTTAAAGTAGTTTTAATTAAAAACTCTTCAAGTTCCATAACTTGAGGACACGTTATGGAAGACTTTAAACTAATTAAAAAAATAACCTTTTTTTTATATTGTAACTTATGGAACTAATTAAGGTTACACTTTTTTATTATTATTTAATCCCATAACTTGAGGACAAGTTATGGAGTCATAAAACTGTTTAGTTAGAACTAGAATCTTCATTTTGTAACCTTTGCCAACTTTTATGAGTTTTATGATTCTCAAATGTGACTTTTCATATAACTTGAGGACAATTTACAAAAACACACTTTGGAATAAACTCTTAAATTAAAATGGATTGAAATCAACTATTTCACACAACTTTTCTATTAATCTAAGAACAAGATAATTCAAATCATCAATCTTCAAGAAATTAGCATGAACATACAAACTAATAAAAATCTTGAAATTATGACAATTATCTTAGAAATTGGATTAGCATGAATATTACCACATCAAAAACAAGTTTATAAGTCCAAAAACATCTTAGGGTAATGTTCGTAGTCCAATTCCAGCCAAAACAATCGAATATATGTTGTCAGGGGGTCAAACTTGTTGAGTGCATGAACCAATTCAGCGAGTTGGATGCATTTTGCCTTGGACTCGGCGATCCATTCATGGACTCGGCGAGTCTGCTGTGCACACAGCATCAAAACTCGATTTTTTCAGCTACTTTTGCAAGTATAACAAGAAAACAAGCCTAGGTTCTGATACCACTATTGGGTTTTGAGCATTCTAACACTCCTAAGTGTACATGCAACCCTAAATACCTTGGATCCATGTTTTCTCTATTATACATGCAATTATGAACATCCAAGGTATTATCCTAATCTAGCATACAAAATAATGAACATAACAAGATAGAATACATACCTCTTTGATGTAGAATGTCTTCATGAAGCTTGAGTGCCTAGTGCCTCAAGTGTGACACCTCAAATGGTTCACACAACATCAAATACACTTGGACTAACTTGAGAGAAACTTGAACACTCCTAAAATCAGCTAGCCCTTTCACATTATTCATAGTGGCTGATTTTTCCTAAAGAATATGATCTTATATAGTTGTTACAATTAGGGTAAACCCTAATTGTCATGGCCTTCCATTTCCTTGGATCCATGGGTTCAAATACATCATGGAGCATCCATGGACAATCCTATGGGTTTTAGCCCAACTTGATTATCTATGGAGTATTAGCCCACTATACAGGTATGGATGATTTACACAATCAACCCATATATTTAATTAGTCTTCTTTTGATCACTTAATTAATTCTAGATTAATTCTTAATCAATACTAATTAAATAATCCTATTAATATATTAGAACTTAAGATATATTAATCAACCTTGAGTGTTATTTCTCTCATTATAGTCTATCCAAGTGCATGATGCCATGTAACCCAAATGGACAATGTCGGGTCGGGTCAAGTCTTACCAATTATAGTTATGGACTTAGAAATTAATCCAACAGTTTAGGGTTTGGGATTTTGGTGAGAGTAACTGCTAATGGATGGTGGGAGATAAACTCGATCGTGAGGCGGATGGATTCATCAGAATTCATGGGATCTAGTGATAATAGTTGAGTGGTTTCTCTAAGAATCATCTTAGTGGATGAAGATGAGGCGAAACCCTTTGAAGATTTCTTGTTTGATGTAGGTTTGGAAACTTGAGGAAAAGTTTGAGAAGATGCCATTGAAGAATGTTTGAGAGCTCGAAGAATAGAGTATAGAGATAAAGGCTCTAGGAAGATGATAGAAAAAGTGAAAAGTGGGAATAGTTAGGATTGAAAATCATTTTATAGGTTGGAAATTTTGGGTCGGGTCGAAGAAAGTAATGATGACTCCCGAGCACAAAATGGGTTGTGTTAAATGCACTGCCAATTACGACTTGCTAAACAAATCTAGCATACAAAAGATGGGACGTTTGTAATGCGCTTTATCGGAACGTGTACTAAAGCACATTTATTGAGGATTAAAAGGATAATCATAAAGAAAAAAATACCATTAATATATAAATGAAAAACTTTTCGAAATAAAAACATCAATGAAAACCTTAAAGTTCTTTTACAACTGAAGATCTCAGAACAATTGGATTCCGAGATGAGATGTCATAACATACTTCTGAAAGAATATTAACACACCATTGGCATATGATATAGAGTTCGAGATGGCACAGTCTGAGTAAAGCTGAACAACCTGAAAACTAGAAGAAGATGTTAGAAAAAAATACATATGATGATCCTATATTTTCCGAGAGGAAACGATTCAGAGGAGAAACAAATTTCACTTTGGAATTAGTTTACTTTCTAGTGTTCCCATTAGAGAGTACAAGCCTCTTGGAAGAATTGTTGATCAGGCATCATCACTCCCATTTTTTTAGAAACCTATTAAATTTGATTTCATCTAATGCCTTAGTACAGACATCAACAATTTAATCATCAGATGGAACAAAACTTAGTTCAATGTTTCTTTTTAAAAGAAGATCTTTAATGAAATGGTAGCGAATATCAATGCGCATGGTCATGGAGTGCTGAAATGGTAGCGAATATCAATGCGCATTTCACTTTGAGGGTCACAGTAAATTGGAATCTATTGAAATCGATAACCATAGTCCATAAGTTGAGATTTCATCCAAAGAACTTGGGAAGTGTAGCTTGCAGCAACGATGTATTCTACTTCGACTGTTGAAAGGACAAAACAATTTTGTTCTTTTTATCCAGTTGAAGAGCTCCATAGTTTGAGTCGAAATATGCCTGAAGAAGGAAACTTTCGTTCGCTGGATACCAAAATCCGAGGTTCTTAGTTCCTGTATGTTTTCGGAATATTTTCTTGACATCCAGAACATGAGACATCTTCAGATTAACCTGAATTCTAGCACACATGCATGTAGTGAACATGATGTCCGGACGACTTGCAGTAAGGTAGACTAGCAATCCAATCATTCCCCTATACTTCTTTAGATCTAACGCAACACCTAATGGGTCCAGGAAGATTTTATGTCCGAAACTCATTCGGACCTTTGCAGAGGCAAATCTATCCATTGAATACTTTTTTAGAAGTTTGAAAATGTATTTCTTTTGATGAGTAAATATTCATCTATTGGTCTACTTCACTTGAAGTCCAAGGAAAAAACTTTATTGACAATTCACTCTCATTTTGAATCGATTGACCAATAAATTTTCGAAATCAGCAACCATCGTTGAATCCGTGGATCCAAAGATAATGTCGTTAATATATATTTGGAATAACATGAGATGGTTTCCATTTGATCTTCGGAATAAGGTAGGATCAAGAATTCCTATTTGAAAATCGGAACGCTTCAGAAATTCAGTAAGACTTTCTTACCAGGCACGTGGAGCTTGCTTAAGGCCGTAAATAGCTTTTTGGAGTTTGTAAGCAAGAATGATTCAGATGGATTCAAGACGAGCAACATGCGCAAAGGTCTCCTCATAATCATGTCCTTTGATTTTGGTAAATCCTATGGCCACTAATCTCGCTTTGTTGCTGATTATTACTCTAGCGTCGTCAAGCTTGTTTTATAAGACCCATCTTTTGCCAACAATAGGATGATCCTGAGGAGGAGGGACAAGCGTCCACACTTGATTTTTTTCAATTTCTGCTAATTCTTCCTGCATCGTTGTAATCCAATCAGCATGTTCTAAATCTTCCTTAATGGATTTTGGTTCAACTATTGATATGAATGTCAAGAAGCGGCACTCATTTTGGATGTTGGTAGCAGAGCGAGTTTGAACACCAGTGTTTAGAATTCCAATGACTGGATTTGGAGGATGTTCCTTTGTCCAGATATGTAATCTAGGAACTTCTTGTGCAATGGATCATTAGATATCAACAATGGGGTTGTGTTGCTTCCTTTGAATAGTTTGAATTTGAGGATGATGCTACTATGACAACCCCATTTTTCACGGACAGAAAAACCAATTTATTTATGATTATTTAAAAATCAGAGTATCCTTTTTGAAGCATAATATTGTTGAATTTGTTCCCAGAAAACATGATAAAGATAGTATCAAATCATTTCTGAAGAAATTTATATTATTTATTTTAAAACATTGAGATGTCATCATCAATACATAAACATAAGCATAACGAAATACTACAAGCCTTACACTAATTAAACTAGTGGCCTAATAGTCCTTGTATTTCTCAGCAGGATGTATCTTTGATATAGCCACCTTTGATATAATAAACTGAGTGGGTCAGGTTGGGAAAGCTGGTGAGTACATAGGCTTTTTAACCCACAATAATATAATTATAACGTTTAATCATCAGAAACTTAACCGAATTTCCCATCCCCATTATCTTCTTTATTCTTAAGAATGTCCCATGAGAATCATCTATTCTTCATTCATTCATTCCTAAGGATTGTCCCACGGAAAAGGAAGGGGAGTACTTCACCGCCAGGGTTTATCTAATAGGTACTAAGTCCATAGCTTCTAATGTTATTTGTTAGGCATAGTTGCCAATGCTATCCATTAGGAACTAAGTCCAAAGTTGTCATTATTATCTGTTAGGCACAACTGTAAATATTATCCATTAGGTGTAGCTGCTAGGATTTTTAGAGTACATCTGGTGAACACATAGTTCAAAAACACCTATAGGTTGCGAACCTACTAGCATTCCTCTAGGCTGTCTAGAATCCTACGAGGTAGTCATATATACTCTTCTAGATGATCGAATCAATGTTAAAGTCAAGGCTTCTCAACATATTTCACCTCTCAATATCTATATAATCTTTCATCCCTCATCATCTATATCATCATTCATCTACCCATCTTTATCCAGTATATATATATATATATATATATATATATATATATATATATATATATATATATATATATATATATATATATATATGGGTATAAAAATACATATATACTGTTTAAATCAAGTAAAACATGTATAAATCGTTTATCTAGCATAGATATAAAGAACACAGATAATAAGCACATATAACATGTATTAATATTAAATAATTCATATCTATGTGTAAGATAAAAGTAACTATGCACTCACTTGTTAAAGTGATGATTCGAAATTCGGACAAAGCTTCACTTCTAGCAGTTGTCTTTTTCTTTGACGTAACCAAGTATCATTATCACTAAGTCTTAGTTTATTGCGACTAATTATTGGTCTAGATTCATCATTAAATCAAAGTCTACTTAATGATCTAACAAGTAAGGAACAACCACGTAGGATCATATCGGAGGTAGGGTCCGTTTGGTATACGAAATACACGGTTTTGAAAGCCCACTTTAAACACCACACTAAATTATAGCCTACACATCATCCCCGTAAGTATATCAATTAGTATAACAACATGGAATCACTGATAAATCTTGTTTATAGGTTCATAATAACAATAATGAACCTAAACATAAGTTATACTTAGATTATGGTAAGCATAACTCACATACAGGGGGGTTTGAGTAGGAACTGGGCTCTATGCAGGCAAAACTTCTGAGCCAAAGGCTCTTTTTCCCGGGGCTTTCTAGTGCTCCGAGCTTCACTACTAACACCTAGGATCTGCTAGATAAAAGGCCTACGGACCTTAGGGGTTTGGGAGAGAATGGAGTTGAAATATGTGAAGAAATGAGTAAATTTTGACGCCATTTATAGGCTGTCAGCGGCCTCTCACTTTGTGAGACATGCCTATCACGTCGTGGGCTTGCGTAGGCACCAAGTATTCGTCTGGTGCTAACACGTAGCGTAGGACGTAGGTAAAATAGTCAATTTTAAAAATTCATAACTTTCGCATGCAAGCTCCATCTTTGATGTTCTTTATATCTATGCGTAAAACTCATAACTTCTACATAAGGCCTCCGTTTTCAACTGTCTTTTTATCGTTGAACTCTTATTAATGAGATCTTCAATTCTAATTTAGATAAATTTGACTAAAATTTGACCAATCTAAAATTCAATTTCTGAACTGTATGATACTACGCTGAAACTTTGAAATATCATATCTTCCTCTTACGAAGTCAGATTTGGACGTTTTCTATATGCAAGCTCTCCGCTTAATGTCTAATATGAATTTACTTTAGATTACTAAGGCTAAAAATTAATTCATCAAAAATTCTCTTTTTATGTTATGCTGAGCGCTCGGGGTTAATCGTGAAACATTGACGGGTCATAACTTCTTCTTGATAAGTCGAATTTCAACGTTCTTTACATGTACGGAATCTTTGTGAAATATACTATAAATTTGGTTAAGATTATTTATCCTAAATAATCTTCTATAAAAGAAAGTCATATTTAACGCTTATTATCTCTAAATTGACTAGCCCGAATCTGCAGGCGCTACAATTATCTCCCATTAGGATGATTACGTCCCAAAATCATCAACAAAACAGGTCTTGTATAATGACTCCACACGTTTTCTTTTCATCCTAGGTAATAACTGTAACTCTTATGTTCTTTCAAATAAGTATCTAACTCTTGGATATCTTGACTGCCGACGGTGCACTATCTTGCACCCGCTCTTCGTACTATGTTGGACTTTCAATTGTAACATTCAAGTAACAAACTCAATATTTACTGGAGAATCATGCACATTCTTAAACATACTTAAGACAAGTTCTTTAATTCGATTACCGTATCAGTTAAACCCAAAAAATTCATGTCAATTTAAAACCTTTTAAATCTTTCAAAAACCAATAATTATTACAAATTTGTTTTCAAAATGGTTTCATGTCAGAGTATCCCAGAATCAAATCATAAAAATATAAGGAGTTGCATGGTCATACCTTCGCCTTCCTGCAGTCAGTAGAAGTACCTGAAACATAATCAATAATTCTATGCCCGAAACATAGTGAGTTCCTTCAAAACACCAACACCATACAAACGATAACTATATCATATAAACATGCAACATGCATAATGAGCCATCAGCCTGACTGGACTACCTTGAAGGGCCATCAATCTATTTGGACCATTATCCAAGCCATCGGCACGTCTGGACCACCTCACAGGGCTTTCAACCTATCCGGACCGCTCGTCGGGCCTTCGGCCTGACTAGTATGCCCTAACCAGGTCTGCAGTCTATCCGGTACGCCCTGGGTATGTTGGCGCAAGCACATAGCATGACCGACTCAACCTAACCCCCAATCAAACAATCATATGCATATAAATATCGTACACTAGCTAGCATGTAGAGGTAGTCATATAAATCTAACAGATCACCAACATACTAAAATTCTATAACCAGGATACCGACCTAACTGGTTACTAACATATCATTATCCTATATACAAGGATACTGACCTAGCAGGTCACTAAACATATCATCATGCAATTATCCAGTTACAAATCTGAAAAGGGTTGGCATTGGTGCCTTCGACCTCGTTAGTATAGTGAGGACAACTCACTTCACAAGTAGCTCAGGATGATAATGTCAAAGTCCCTAATTACAACTCCCAACTCAATCATCTACATGCACCAATGATCCACTTCCATAAATTTCCTAATTACTAAAATACTCCCAGAAGTCAAGCTGGTCAACCCTTGGTCAAAGTCAAAGTCAGTGGTCAGGGTCAACAGTCCATGTTGACCCAAATTGTCGAGTGTAGTCCACTGACTCATCGAGTTCCTTCAGAACTAGAGAAACCATGAAAACCCCAGTTGACTCGACGAGTTTCCAGACAACTCATCGAGTCCATGTGGTGTCAATAATGTCAAAAAAAAACCTAACTAACTCATCGAGTTATCTTACTGACTCGTTGAGTCCAAGAAAGAACCAAATACGACCAATCTTCATCCGAATCGTCGAGTTGACTATGCAACTCATCGAGTCTCTTCCGTCCATTTCTCATTCAGATGATTTTACGTGCAACCAAAGCTCCAAACTGTAGATCTAGGCTCCAAGGGTGTTGTGAGTATTTTAGCTAAGTTGTAAGTATTTTAGCTTCATAGTGCCATGCATGCACGTAAAGATGCTAACTTTACATGCATGCAAGGCTCTATGAAGCTAAAATACTCATAACTAACCTAGATTCATGTTTTGGATGTGAAGGAGGGCCAAATCTTCATAGATCTTGAGGCTTTATGTCCATAAGGGACTAAAGGAGTCTAGATCTGAAACCATGCCCTTGTGACAAGCTCAAATCCGAAGGTTACCTCCATTTTGCACCAAAAAGCCCATATTCACATATAAGAAGAGATCTAACAAATGGAAGGTCAAGGTAAGGAATTTTTTTACCTTCAAATGCAAGCCAAGATAATGCAGACACTAGATCTACAAGCTTCCTCTCATTCCACACTTCTTAATCTTCAAGCTTCGTCAACCAATGCACCAAAAACACACTTTAGCCTTTCACACGCTGAAGGATAGGGTTTATATCGATTAGGGGTTCTTCTGGCCATCTAATGATGGTAAGGGGCTGGAGAAAAAGACTTAAGGTCCTTTAAATAGGGTGCAAACCCATAGAGGTAATCCCTCCAAATCTTGAGATCGAACAGCACTGCTCCTAGCTCCAAATCTTATGTGGGGTATCTCGTCTCATGCGGATTCAGCTGCCGCGACACATATATCCCCTTAGCATAAGGACCACTCCCAGTCCTGTGATGGATGCCTCGCAGAACACTACAAAATCTTTAACTCCCTCCGCGAGAGTCAAGACTGGCGCCTCGCAAGGTCGCTGTCTCTATATCTCGAATGCATTCTGCTGCTCAGGGCCCCACCAAAAATCCACCCCCTTCCTTGTCAGATGAGTGAGAGGTACTGCAATCTAGGAGAAATCCTATATGAATCTCTTGTAGTACCTTGCCAATCCTAAAAAGGTCCTGATATTCGAGGGAGATTTCGGAACCTCCCACTGCATAACCGCCTCGATCTTGCCCAGATCGACCAATATCCCTTCCTGGTTAATGAGATGTCCAAGGAACTGAACCACTCGTAACCAAAACTCGCACTTCGAGAACTTGGCATAAAGACGTTCTCGCCTCAAGACTCTCAACAGCTCCCGAAGTTGCTCCTCGTGCTGCTCCCTTGTCTTGGAGTACACCAAGATATTATCTATGAACACAATGACTGAGTGATCAAGCATCGGTCTGTAGACCCAATTTATCATGTCCATAATAATTGTCGGCACGTTTGTGAGCCTAAACGGCATCACCACGAACTTGTAATGTGTAACAGCCCGGAATTCCAGGTATCTTTATTGATTTGATTATTTTGTGTTTTGAGAGGGGACTCGGCGAGTTGGAGCTCAGACTCGCCGAGTAGGGTCGCGATTCTGGACACGGGATTCGTTTGAACTCGGCGAGTCCAGGATATGGACTCGGCGAGTCTGCGCTGTTTAATGAAACCCTAGTTTCCCGGTCCTAAGCCCTATTTAAAGGAACTTATGGCCCTCATTTGCGGCCACCTTGAACCCTAAGAGTCCCCATTCGACTGTGAGCCCTTGTGAGTGTATTTGGAGGCCATTTGTTCACCATTTTGTGTGATATTGCAAGAAAGGAGGGAGAGGATCAACTTGAGGAGTTGGGGAGCTTGGATCTGTTGCTAATTCATCAAGGGAGTCTTCTTGAGGTAACTTTCAGAGCCAAACTCCGTGTTTTGTGTTGATGTGTCTAATCTAGGGTTTCTTCTTGCATTTCTTGGCTTAAATTGGAAGTATGAAAGGTTCCATGGAGATATGGAACCTAGATCTGGGCTTTAGCAGGTCCAGGAGACCCCTTATGACTAGCTTTATGTCCATCCTTTTGAGTTAGAAGCTAAGGTGGTCATATTAGAGGTTGTTTCCCCAAAATAAGCCTTGTACGCATCGCATGGCAACCAAGACTGAGACTTTACGTGACAAATAAGCTTCGAAAGGCCAGATCTATGAATGGATGGAACGGATCTGACCGCTAAAGCCAATTTTAGTTGGTGCATGGCATGGACTCGCCGAGTCTGATGAACAGACTCGACGAGTCGCTTGAAGATTGTCCTTGAGGACACCCAGTGTGTAGTCCTGACCGAGTTATGGGCGACTCAGTAAGTCGCAGAGAGTTGGAAAGGTTTTGGCAGGTGGTCGATTCAAGCTGGGACTCGCCGAGTTGTTCTTGAAACTCGGCGAGTTGAGTCGGGGTGGCCCCGCGACTCTCCCAGGTGGAACTCGTCGAGTCAGGGGAAGCACTCGACGAGTAAGAAGGGAATCCTATGGAGTCGGCGGATACGTCTAGACTCGCCGAGTTGCCCCTGTGCACTCGCCGAGTCCGGTCAAGTTGACCGTTGACCGTTGACCAGAGTTGACCTAGGTTTGACTTCTTAGGGATAGTCAAACTTAGAAGATAAAAGTGTTAATAAGAGATGTATGATGTTATAGGGAGATTGTAGCTCGGCGGGTCGAGCACGAGTGACTTCGGGATTTGCTAGCTTTCGATATTCACGAGGTGAGTCTTCTTACTATACTATACCCGGAAGGGTTTGACTGTGTGACCGGAAGGTCGGGTATGATATGAGATATATGTGCTATATGTGATAAGTTAACTGTTATACGTGCTATGTATGTTATGTGGGCCGGAAGGCATTATGTTATGGGCCGGAAGGCGATTATGTTATGGGCCGGAAGGCGATTATGTTATGGGCCGGAAGGTGATTATGTTATGGGCCGGAAGGCGAATATGTTATGGGCCGGAAGGCGTTGTGAGTCTTGGACCGTAAGGTTGGCGTGGGTAGGACCGGAAGGTTTACCCAGCAGGGACGGAAGTCCCCTGAGACACATGGACCGGAAGGTCAGGTCCTGGAAAGGCGTATGTGCGTAAGTTGTATTTTGGGGAACTCACTAAGCAATTATGCTTACAGTTGTTGTGTATGTGTTTCAGGTACTAGCGAGGACCGTGGGAAGGCGCCGGCGTGATCTGTACACACTGATAGATGTTTTGGTGATGTTGGGATTCGTATGACTTGTATTCTGTTATGACACATGGAATGTTTATGCCTTGTTTTGAATGGAAATACTTTATTTTGAAATGAAAAATTTGTTTGAAAATTTTCGTTGTTACAAATTGGTATCAGAGCCTTGGTTTGAGGGATTCGGGTGCACCTTCGGGCGTAACTGAACTCAAACCGAGGATTTGAGGAAAACTTTTAAAATAAAGGCATAAACTTTTATAAATAATTTTGTGGTAAACAAGAAAGAAGCAGTGTGTACGATCAGTCAGCGCCCGAACGGTAAAGATCCCCAAAATACCTTACAATGTTATGTTAAAAGATAAGATATGATATGAATTGTTATGCATGCTAGAAGACTAGGTATTCATGATAGGACTAGAGTGGGCCTGATTTGTGATGCCTTAGTCTAGGGAGGTTTGCTGATATGAGATGCTTTGATAGCGTGTGGGTATATACTGCGTAACAAAAGTAGAGTACTCACTATCCGGGGTTTGGGGAGGAGGACTTGGGATGAATGCTGATGCGGTGAAGTCGGTAGTATTGGGCCCGTACTACCGAAGACACCGGGTCAGTGGGAAACCCAAGTAAGAACCCCTAGATATCGGAGACTGAGTAGGGTTGCGTTATCGAGTGCGATTATACTCGATGGAGTCTCTGATAGTTTTATGTTGTAGTTCAGAGACATCATGGTTGGACCACGCCACAGACCGAGTACGAGCGGTGTGAGTGACGAGGAGATTCGTCAGATGATACATGAGGAGGTGGCTGCAGCGATCCGGGCTGAGATTCCGGAGATGTTTGAGTCTATTAAGACCACCTTAATGGAGACTTTTGATGAGCGGTACGCCGCATTGTCTGAGGCTGCAGCCGCTGCAGCTACCGCAGCTGTGGCCGCTGCCAGGCCGCAGGGGGGTGACTCGTTGCCATTTCGGGAGTTCAGCAACACGAAGCCACCTGAGTTTGATGGGACGCAGGATCCGATTGCTGCGATGAGGTGGATCGCTGATATTGAGGGATGCTTCTACACTTGTTCATGTCTGGAGCATCTGAGGGTACGATTCGCTTTGAACCAGCTCCGTCTGGGAGCGAAGGACTGGTGGAAGTTCGTGACGGCGAACTTCACTTTGGCAGAGATTTCAGCAGTGACATGGGAGAGGTTTACCTCTATGTTCAGAGATGAGTATGTTCCCCCAGTGGAGAGGGAACGATTGGTTCAGGAGTTCTTGACCCTCAAGCAGGGTACTGATTCGGTTACGGTAATCACGCGGAAGTTTCATGAGAGGGCGATGTTCTGCCCCGAGCTGGTGTCCACAGAGCAGGCTCGGATGAGCCGGTACTTGGGTGTTTTGAGGAGGGATATCCGGGAGTTTGTGTCAAACTCCACCTATCATACCTTTGCTGAGCATCAGGCGAATGCCAGGAAGCGCGAGATTGAGTTGGAGACCCTGGCCAGGGAGGAGGCCGAGTCTCAGCGGGTGGACCGGCGGCCGGCTCAGTCTCAGCCGGCAGCCAAGCGGACTAAGTCCGCCGATTCGAGGAAGGGAGGTCCGAAGGGCCGCACTTGCAGAAAGTGCGGCAAGAGTCAAGAGGGGACATGTCGATCTGGTGCTTGCTACAAGTGTGGCAAGGAGGGGCACATTGCTAGGGATTGCCCCAAGGGGTTTACGGTTTGCTTTCATTGCAACCAGACCGGCCATCGGAAGGCCGAGTGCCCTCAGCTTCTTCAGGGATCTGCACCTACTGCCAGGGCTACTGAGACTCGACCGGTGAAGGCCGAGGCCCCGAGGGCTCGTGGGAGAGCCTTTCAGCTGACTGCGGAGGAGGTCCGCGCTGCGCCCGATGTTGTGGCAGGAATGCTTTATTTCATGTATTTATTTTGATGTTGAGATGTTATGCTTATACTATGTAAAGCGTAGGTACTTTCCTTGTGAACTTTGTGCCTGCTTTAGTGCTATTTGACTCGGGTGCGAGTCGGTCTTTTGTATCTTTGGCCTTTAGTCAGCATATCATCGTTAGTCGAGAGCCGTTGAGTCGGCCTCTGAGAGTTTCTATTGCTGACGAGAGGGTGATTTGTGTCACGGAGGTTCTCCGGGGATGTGTGTTAGAGATTTTCGGGGTCGAGTTTCCGATTGATCTGATTCCTATTGTGATGGGTGATGTATGTGTCATTGTGGGCATGGACTGGTTGAGCCAATTCGGCGCCGTCATCGACTGTGAGCGTCAACTAATGACTATACGAGACCCTAGTGGGGGAGTTCTTTCGGTGTACGGCGAGGGTACCCGTTCAGGATCAGCTTTTTGTTCGGCCGCTAGGGCGAGGCAGTGTCTACAGCAGGGCTGTAAGGGTTTTGTGGCGTATGTGATCGATACGCGGGAGGTTTCCGAGAGACTGAGATCAGTTGAGGAGGTCCCAGTGGTGCGTGAGTTTCCAGATGTTTTCCCCGAGGAGCTGCCGGGAGTACGTCCTATGAGGCAAGTAGAGTTTGGTATCGATCTGGTTCCAGGGGCCGCGCCTATCGCTAAGGTGCCTTATCGTCTTGCACCTCCAGAGATGCAAGAGTTGTCCTCGCAGCTTCAGGAGTTGCTGGGGAAGGGATTCATTCGGCCGAGCAGCTCGCCGTGGGGAGCACCTATTTTGTTCGTCAAGAAGAAGGATGGTTCACACCGGATGCGCATTGATTACTGGGAGTTGAACAAGTTGACGGTCAAGAACCATTACCCGTTACCGAGGATCGACGATTTATTCGATCAGTTTCAGGGAGCATCTTGGTTTTCCAAGATCGATCTGAGGTCGGGGTACCATCAGGTGAGGGTGCGGGATGAGGACGTTCAGAATACAGCGTTTAGGACGCGATATGGGCATTACGAGTTTGTGGTGATGCCTTTTAGGCTCACCAATGCCCCGGCTGTGTTCATGGATCTCATGAACAGGGTATGCAGGCCGATGTTGGATCAGTCAGTGATTGTATTTATCGATGATATTCTGGTGTATTTGAGATCTAGAGAGCAGCATGAGGAGCATTTGAGGGGGGTCCTTGAGGTATTGAGATCGGAGAAGCTTTATGCAAAGTTCTCCAAATGTGATTTCTGGTTGCGGGAGGTCCAGTTCCTAGGACATCTCGTTAACCAGGAAGGGATTCTAGTCGATCCGGCCAAAGTCGAGGCGGTGATGAGCTGAGAGGTGCCGAAGTCACCATCGGAGATCAGGAGCTTCCTTGGGTTGGTAGGGTATTATCGGAGTTTTATTAAGGATTTCTCCAAGATCGCAGTGCCGCTCACCAGATTGACCCGGAAGGGTGTTGCATTCTCATGGGGTCCCGAGTAGCAGACTTCCTTTGAGACACTTCGCCAAAGGTTGTGCGAAGCCCCGGTATTAGCTCTCCCAGAAGGGATGGAGGATTTTGTAGTATATTGTGATGCATCGATTTTGGGGCTGGGTGCAGTGTTGATGCAGAGGGGTCATGTGATAGCTTATGCGTCGAGGCAGCTGAAGCCTTATGAGACGAGATATCCCACGCATGATTTAGAGTTGGGGGCAGTAGTGTTCGCTCTCAAGATTTGGCGTCACTACTTGTATGGGGTTCGATGTACGATATACATGGACCATAAGAGCTTGAAGTATTTGATGGATCAGCCCAACCTAAATATGCGTCAGAGGAGGTGGTTGGATGTGGTCAAGGATTATGATTGTGAGATCATGTACCACCCAGGCAAGGCTAATGTGGTAGCCGATGCGTTGAGCCATAGGGCGGAGAGCACTCCACTGCGAGAAGTATGTTTGAGATTGACCGTGATAGCTCCAGTATTGGATGCTATTCGTGGGGCGCAGGCCGAGGCTGTGCGACCGGAGATGCAGAAGAGAGAGCGGGTCGTTGGTTTGGTTTCAGAGTTCGTTACGGATGGACGAGGGCTTATGACGTTTCAGGGTCGGATTTGGGTACCGTTCGTGGGTGGTACGCGTATTACTTTGATGGAAGAGGCTCATCGATCGAAGTTTTCGATCCATCCGGGAGCTACAAAGATGTATTTGGATTTGAGGAAAGAGTATTGGTGGCCCTGTATGAAGAGGGACGTCGCATTGTTCGTGGAGAGGTGCTTGACCTGCCGCAGGGTTAAGGCCGAGCACTAGAGACCGCATGGCAAGTTGCAGCCATTGGAGGTTCCCGAATGGAAGTGGGAACAAATCACTATGGATTTCATCACCAAATTGCCGAGGACTGCCAGAGGAGTCGATGCAATTTGGGTGATTGTGGATAGGTTGACGAAGAGCGCTCACTTTCTTGCCATTAGTGAGAGTTCTTCAGCGGAGAAGTTGGCGGAGATATATGTGAGAGAAGTGGTATCTCGGCATGGGGTGCCGATCTCGATTGTTTCAGACCGTGATGTGCGCTTCACTTCCAGATTCTGGAAGAAATTCCATGAGGAGCTGGGTACTAAATTGCATTTTAGTACCGCATATCATCCCCAGACAGACGGCCAGAGCGAGCGGACGATTCAGATGCTGGAAGACATGCTTCGAGCGTGTGTGTTAGATTTCGGGGGTAGCTAGGATGCATATTTACCCTTGGCAGAGTTTTCCTACAACAACAGCCATCATTCGAGCATTGGTATGCCACCCTTTGAGCTGTTGTATGGTAGGAGGTGTCGGACCCCCATTTGCTGGGGAGAGGTTGGGCAGAGAGTGATGGGCAGTACAGAGATCGTGCTTCAGACGACAGAGCAGATTCAGCAGGTCAAACAGAGGTTGGTGATCGCCCAGAGCCGACAGAAGAGTTATGCAGACAGACGCCGGTCCGAGCTTGAGTTTCAGGTCGGCGACTTCGTTCTCCTGAAGCTCTCTCCTTGGAAAGGAGTGATTCGATTCAGGAAGAGGGGCAAGTTGGGGCCCCGGTATATTGGGCCATTTCGTGTGACTGCAAGGGTAGGCCGGGTGGCCTATCATTTGGAGTTGCCAGCAGAGTTGGGGCAGATCCACGACACTTTTCACGTGTCGCAATTGAGGAAGTGTTTAGCCGATGAGACGGCAGTGGTTCCATTAGAGGATATTCATGTGGATGCGAGTCTAAATTATGTTGAGAGGCCTGTGCCCATCAGGGATTGGAAGATCAAGGTTCTGAGGAACAAGGAGGTACCTCTGGTGTTGGTTCAGTGGCAACACCGGAAGGGATCGGAGATGACCTGGGAGCCGGAGCGCGAGATGCGGGAGCAGCATCCGGAGCTATTTTCAGAGCGAGACTTCGAGGGCGAAGTCTAGTTCTAGTGGGGGAGAATTGTAACAGCCCGGAATTCCAGGTATCTTTATTGATTTGATTATTTTGTGTTTTGAGAGGGGACTCGGCGAGTTGGAGCTCAGACTCGCCGAGTAGGGTCGCGATTCTGGACACGGGATTCGTTTGGACTCGGCGAGTCCAGGATATGGACTCGGCGAGTCTGTGCTGTTTAATGAAACCCTAGTTTCCCGGTCCTAAGCCCTATTTAAAGGACCTTATGGCCCTCATTTGCGGCCACCTTGAACCCTAAGAGTTCCCATTCGACTGTGAGCCCTTGTGAGTCACCATTTTGTGTGATATTGCAAGAAAGGAGGGAGAGGATCAACTTGAGGAGTTGGGGAGCTTGGATCTGTTGCTAATTCATCAAGGGAGTCTTCTTGAGGTAACTTTCAGAGCCAAACTCCGTGTTTTGTGTTGATGTGTCTAATCTAGGGTTTCTTCTTGCATTTCTCGGCTTAAATTGGAAGTATGAAAGGTTCAATGGAGATATGGAACCTAGATCTGGGCTTTAGCAGGTCCAGGAGACCCCTTATGACTAGCTTTATGTCCATCCTTTTGAGTTAGAAGCTAAGGTGGTCATATTAGAGGTTGTTTCCCCAAAATAAGCCTTGTACGCATTGCATGGCAACCAAGACTGAGACTTTACGTGACAAATAAGCTTGGAAAGGCCAGATCTATGAATGGATGGAACGGATCTGACCGCTAAAGCCAGTTTTAGCTGGTGCATGGCATGGACTCGCCGAGTCTGATGAACAGACTCGACGAGTCGCTTGAAGATTGTCGTTGAGGACACCCAGTGTGTAGTCCTGACCGAGTTATGGGCGACTCAGTGAGTCGCAGAGAGTTGGAAAGGTTTTGGCAGGTGGTCGAGTCAAGCTGGGACTCGCCGAGTTGTTCTTGAAACTCGGCGAGTTGAGTCGGGGTGGCCCCGCGACTCTCCCAGGTGGAACTCGTCGAGTCAGGGGAAGCACTCGACGAGTAAGAAGGGAATCCTATGGAGTCGGCGGATACGTCTAGACTCGCCGAGTTTCCCCTGTGCACTCGCCGAGTCCAGTTAAGTTGACCGTTGACCGTTGACCAGAGTTGACCTAGGTTTGAATTTTTAGGGATAGTCAAACTTAGAAGATAAAAGTGTTAATAAGAGATGGATGATGTAATAGGGAGATTGTAGCTCGGCTGGTCGAGCACGAGTGACTTCGGGATTTGCTAGCTTTCGATATTCACGAGGCGAGTCTTCTCACTATACTATACCCGGAAGGGTTTGACTATGTGACCGGAAGGTCGGATATGATATGAGATATATGTGCTATATGTGATAAGTTAACTGTTATACGTGCTATGTATGTTATGTGGGCCGGAAGGCATTATGTTATGGGCTTGAAGGCGATTATGTTATGGGCCGGAAGGCGATTATGTTATGGGCCGGAAGGCGATTATGTTATGGGCCGGAAGGCGAATATGTTATGGGCCGGAAGGCGTTGTGAGTCTTGGACCGTAAGGTTGGCGTGGGTAGGACCGGAAGGTTTACCCAGTAGGGACGGAAGTCCCCTGAGACACATGGACCGGAAGGTCAGGGCCTGGAAAGGCGTATGTGCGTAAGTTGTATTTTGGGGAACTCACTAAGCAATTATGCTTACAGTTGTTGTGTATGTGTTTCAGGTACTAGCGAGGACCGTGGGAAGGCGCCGGCGTGATCTGTACACACTGATAGATGTTTTGGTGATCTTGGGATTCGTATGACTTGTATTCTGTTATGACACATGGAATGTTTATGCCTTGTTTTGAATGGAAACACTTTATTTTGAAATGAAAAAATTGTTTGAAAAATTTTGTTCTTACATAATGTCCATAACGAGTCTGGAATGCAGTCTTCTCCTTGTCCTCTGCCCTAACCCTGACCTGATGGTACCCAGACCTTAGATCTATCTTGGAGAACAAAGATGCCCCATGCAACTGATCGAAAAGATCATCTATCCTTAGGAGTAGATAACGGCTCTTCACCGTCAACTTGTTCAACTCTCGGTAGTCGGTGAACATCTGGTGTGAACCATCCTTCTTCCTGAAGAAGAGAATCAACGGTCCACGTGGAGAATTGCTCGGATGAATTAACTTCTTGCCCAACAGTTCCTGCAGCTGTGATGACAACTCCTGCATATCTGGTGGTGCCAACCATTACGTTGCCTTGGCGATAGGGGCCGCACGCTTTACTAGGTCTATCCTAAACTCGACCTGCCTCTATGGAGGCACTTCGGGTAACTCCTCCATAAACACGTCAGCGAACTCCCTCACTATTGGAACCTCTGAAACCGTGGTCTAATCCCTGACCCGTGTATACACCATGTACGCTAGATAACCCGCACACCCGTGCTGAATATATTGTCGAGCCATGGAGGCTGAGCAGAACCTGAACCCAACCTGGTGCCCTCGCCAAAGATAGCCAGTTCTACCCCACTTGGGGTTCGAACTACCACCCGCTGATCCTCCCATTCGATCATGGCACCGAAGCAACTAAGCCATTCCATACTCAGAATCACACATACATCCTTCATGGGAATCAAAATCACGTCTATCGGGAAAGATACCTCGAAGATCTTCAATACGTAACCCTGATAGACTGAAGAAGTGGAAATCCCGTGTTTGTTGGCGATAGAGACTCACAATGGACACTCTAGCTCTCCTATTAGAAAACCAAATTCCCTACTAAATGACTGAAAGACAAGCGAACGACTCGCCCCCAAGTCAAATAACACCAAAGCAGGTAAGGATTTAACTAAAAATGTGCCTAACATGGTACAACACATATAAGCACAAAACAAATATAATCAGTGAGATAAGGGATTGAAACATACCAGCAACCACATCTGGTGTTTCCCTAGCCTCCTCCAATGTAAGCTGGAAGGCGCGTCCCTGAGCCCTCAGGGGCCCTGCTCTGCCTTGACTCTCGTCAATAATCCTCAGTGTAGCTGGTCTTCGAGCCTGATCCGGCTTGGCAGCGAGTTGTGGACAGTTGGTCTTCACATGACCAACCTGATGGCAGTGGTAGCAGATCCTCATATCAGGTACCGGGGCTGGCTCTCGGCAATCCATCGCAAAGTGCCCCTCCTTGTCGCGTTTGCGGCATACACTACCAGATCTACCAACCCCCGATTGACCCTTCCCGCACTTGCCACAAGTATGGCCTTACTAGCCTCCAGACCTAGAATCAGCGGTCTTAGACCGCTTTGGTACTGGTTGCGAATGCGTCGGGGCTTCCTCTGTTCCCGTAACTGTAACTCGATCTCAAGCTCATGTCGCATGGTGACCTCCTGTAGCTCCAGCAACGTATCACAATGTTGGGTGGAATCAAATTGGCGAATGTCACTCTTGAGCATGCTCAGATAATGTGTCATCTGAGCCTGCTCAGCATCAAACTCCGGGAAAAACATCTCCCTCTCAGTGAACATACGGGTGATCTCCGTCATCGTCTCCACACCCTTCCTCGCATCCAGAAACTCATGTGCCAGTTGCGCGCGCTCAACCTGTGGAATGTAGTGAGTTTGGAATATATTCTTGAACTTCTCCCAAGTAACCACAGCTCTCTGATAATCAGTTTCGGATCCCACCATCAACCTCCACTATTCCTTTGCCTCGGACCTCAGCAAGTTCAGGGCAATACTGGCCTTCTGGTCAGCGGGACATGAGTACGTGAAGAAACATCCTTCCATGTCAAACAGCCACCTCATGGCTACAATCGGGTCATGAATCCCCTCAAAAGTCGGGGGCTTCGTGTTAGCTAAGTCCCTGTACTGAAAAGCCCAAATGGCTCCTCCCCCTGACGTCGTTACTATTAGATTAATGTCTAAGTCCATAACTATAATTGGTAAGACTTGACACGACCAGACATGGTCCATTTAGGTTGCGTCGCATCATCCATTTGGATAGACTATAATGAGAGAAATAACACTTAAGGTTTGTTAATATATTATAAGTTCTATTATATTAATAAGATTATTTAATTAATATTGATAAAGAATTAATCTAGGATTAATTAAGTGATCAAAAGAAGAATAACTAAATATACATGTTGATTGTGTAAATCATCCATACTTGTATAGTGGGCTAAGACTCCATGATTCTCAAGTTGGGCTAAAACTTATAAGATGCTCCATGGATGTTCCATGGTATATTTGAGCCCATGGATCCAAGGAAATGGAAAGCCATGACAATTAGGGTTTACCCTAATTGCCACTAACTATATAAGCATCTTATTGTTGACAAAAATGGATGAGAGTATATGTGAAAGGGCTAGCCAATTTTCATGAAGTGTGGATTTCTCTCTAATCTATTCCCAGTGTATTTTTGTGTTGTGTGAACCATTTGAGGTGTCACACTTGGGGCACTAGGCACTCTACATTAAAGAGGTATGTAATTCTAACTTGATATATTCATATGAATCAATGCTATTATGCTACTTAGGATGAATGGCTTCGAAAGTTCATATTTGCATGTATAATAGAGAAAAACATAGATCCAAGGTATTTAGGGTTGCATGTACACTTAGGAGTGTTAGAATGCTCAAAACCCAATAGTGGTATCAAAGCCTAGGATTTTTTTTCTTGTTACACTTGCAAAATTAGCTGAAAAATCGAATTTTAGTGCTTTCTGCACAGCAGACTCGCCGAGTCCACTAATGGACTCGCCGAGTCCAAGGCTAAAATCATCCAACTCGCCGAGTTGGTTCGTGCACTCGACGAGTTAGACCCCTAGACATCATATATTCGACTGTTTTGGCTGTAATTGGACTAGGAACATTACCCTAATATGTTTTTGGACTTATAAACTTCTTTTTGATGTGGTAATGTTCATGCTAATCCAATTTCAAAGATATTTGTCAATAGATTCATGTTTTGTATTAGTTTAAATTTATGCTAATTACATGAAAAAGTTTGATGTGGATTATCTTTGTTCATATGAGTTCCTTAGATTAATAGATAAGTTAATTGATTATGTGTTTTCAATCCATTTTAATCTAAGAGATGATTCTAAAATGTGTTTGTGTCACTTGTCCTCAAGTTACATGAAAGGTCACATTTAATTTTCTTAAACCTCATAATATTTGGCAAAGGTTACAAAATGAAGAATCTTGTTCTCATTAAATGGTTTTATGACTCCATAACTTGTCCTCAAGTTATGGAGGTTCAAGAGTCACTTCATTAAGTAATAAAATGTGTAACCTTAATTAATTCCATAAGTTACAAAATAAAGAAAAGTTGCATTCTTTTATTAGTTTAAAGTCTTCCATAACTTGTCCTCAAGTTATGGAACTTGAAGAGTTTTTAATTAAAACTACTTTAAACACATACGTTATGGAATTAATTAGTTTTGAATATTTTCAAAACATGCCCTCAAGTTTTGGAATTTGAAAGGTTTTCTCTTATGAATACTTTTATTCCATGTTAAGTCCTTAGAATTTTAAAAGTTAAAATTCAACCCTTATACTTTATAATATTATAAGTTAATAATAATAAGGGGGTATAAGATTACTGCCTATAAAATGACAGTTTAATGGGTGCCCACTGTCACCCACCGCTTCCTTCACTTGTGGATGGTCGTTAGCCAAACGGCTAGGACAAGGACTATAATTCTCCCTTCATTAAAAGTATTAACGATAAATACTAAGTAACTAAACTCTTACAAAATCCCAATCTTAGTTACTTAGGAAAATCTGAATAAGGTGCTAATCCATGAAATTACACTTTCCACTTTGTTTAAGCCGTTAGTGGAGCATGTGTGGTTAACCGGAACACTAACCTGGACTTAACAAGGTTGGAAAAGGGTAACTTAATATTTATCATAGTATTGGTGGAGCGTGTGTGGTTAACCGGCACATTGATTAAGGGGTAAACATTAAGGGTACCATGTATATTTGCATGGTTAATTCACACCTTGTTTTGTGATCCTCGGCATCCCAGTCGCAAAACCTGAAGGGCACACCCGAGATTGAAACATGCCATTGAAAATTTCACTGAATCTCAAAAGAATCTTCGAGTTACAAAACCAATTAAAACCTAATAATACATTTCGTTTATCTTGGTGGAAATTGGTGAATCGTCATTCAGCTACCTTCAAATATTCTATAACTTGGATTACAACATCCCTCTTCCAAGTTATAAAATATTATGTTGGGTCCTAGCCTTAATATTTCATATTGGGTGTTATATTAAGGAATTTGAATCAACTATCTTGAATATCTCCCAAAAGATGTCTGGTTTAGACATTTATGGTCTTCCCAAATCTCTTGAAACAAGTTTTCCTAAATGAAGATGATGTCCCATGGTAATCATACTTCTTTCACCTCCTCCAATTATTCTCCCTAACCCACAAGTTCTTGAAAAGTTTAAGGTCACTCAAGCCCTATTGGCAAGCAAAGGTCTATGTGCGATCACATCTTGGAGATGTAGTCACATATTGACAAGTCGAGATAGTTGAGTGTCAAAGTCTTGACAAAAGTTGGTGGCTCAACTACTTTCTAAGTCACATAGTGAGTTCCTTTGGGACTCCTATGAAGCAGACTATGATAAGACCCTTAATGATCTTATCTATTTGCTAAGATCAACATCCCAAAAATTTATGGACATTAACAATGAAGACACTGGAAATCCAGAAAAAGCATTCTCTTCCCAATAGAAAGGGATCGACCATAGTCAACTTGGTTGACCAAATGGTAAAGAGAAGAACTAAGTCTGTGATAGTCCTGCATACCATTACCAAAGGTTCCATATGTTTATATTGCCGAAGGAAAGGGCATTAGTTGCGAAGCTGCCAATTTTACCTAAGGATGTTAAAGTCAATAAGTTTGACTCTACATCAGGTAAAGTCCACTCTCTAACTCTGCTAACTTTCTATTCTGAGATTCTTGATAAATGATGTGACTGGGTCACATGTTGATGTTTTAAGAATCAAAGAAAAGTGAAGTAACTTAAAGAAAGAATATGATGAATCTGATCACGTAGATGGATTTCTATCGCATAGTTTGAAGATCGGGTTCTTGAGCTACTTCTTAGGAGTTATGATATATTGCTTAGGAATAGATAACAAAAAAGTTTTCGTGTGCTTTGCACTATAAGGATAACTTTTCCGCATATCTTTTAAAATAAAAGGAAAAAAATTTTGATTTTAAAAATATCCTTACAATTGCATTTGTGGAAAATTTTTGTTGCTTATAAGATTCCATTAAGAGCAAGAGTGGAAATATGAATTTGATTCTTTCATTTGTGGTAGTGTCTAAATTTACCAAATAATGAAAGATTCTCATCACCCAAGTTTCAAGCATTGGAAAAATTAAGACTAACTACTTGTTCACATGGATGTGTGAGTCAAGTAAAGGACTAAGGGGTCGAGTACACATTCTTGTGCACTCATTAAGTCCACCACAAAAGATCGATAAAATATTCGTCATAATTTACTATAGCTCAGTAAATATGGTTACACTTACAAGTCTAAGTGTAATTATGATACATTAGAAAATTTTCGATGTATGGAAGAGCGAATAAGAAGAATGAAATTATGGCAGAAAGATAAAAGTTTCTCAAATCTGAAAAGATGGGAGAGTACTTTAGTATCATGTTTTAAGTCCATCTTTATGATTTTGAGACCTTATCACAATTCATCCTCTAAGTGCATTCTGATAATTAAGAAGAGGAATTATGAATTGTTGAAGTGGTTAAATCAAGAAGATGATTCCTACTTCGTTCCAAAAACAATTCTTAGACTTATACTCTAAGATTGTAGCTTGAGTGAAATGTCTTAAAGAAGGTTTAAAACACTTGTCAAATGTAAGAGTAAAAGTTTTCTACTCTTGTAAATTTGAAATTGGTAAGTTGTGATGTTTTGGATAAAACAAAGACCAACTAAGGCCAATTGTGTGAAGTGTTTGTCTTGATTAGAATCCACACTATCTCTTGAATATCTGACAAGAAAGTCTTATATGTCAAGAGGACAGTGGGAGTCTTAAAGGTCTTGAAAGTCTCAAGAACTAATCAAGAATAAAACCTGAAGTTCTTCGCTAGAACACGACTTGAGGTTTATAACCTATCGTGTTGACATATGTTGTGCCCATTCTAGTTAAAGTTGGCTCTGCATATGAGTTCTTAGAGTTCTCAACTGGTTGCACAACAGCTTGGAAGTAATGGCAGGCCCTTGAGCTACCAGGTGGCAAGAAATTAAGATTGAGTTTAGTCCATATGAGTTTGGATTTGTCATTATTCTTGTCTTGTGATTATGGTTTTAACAAAATTCACATGGATAAGAACACATATACCATTAAATCTAAGTGTCATAAGCTTTCTCTCTAATTCATGAAAATGATGGTGAGGAAACACTTTCACTAAGTAGATTTTAGCTAGATATCAATTGTGATATTTGCATTCTCAAAGTCGTTAGTGGAGCGCATGTGGTTAACCAGCACACTAACATGGACTTGTGAGAAGTGGCAAAGGTCTAAACAATGGAGACTATGATTACGACATCCCTTTTCACATTTCTTAAAATTGTTTAGACACACATGTGAGCTATCTAAGATAAGGTGTATGATATTGATAAAGTTTCATCAAAGCAATCTAGTATCATAAATTTGAACTTTGGTAAGAAAGTCAATAAAGTGTTGATTTCTAGAAGTCCAGCTGATTTCTAAGTACATGTCAAAGCTAGTGGGAGCATAAGTGTTATTCTACTAGTCATCATGTTAGTGGGAGCCTGATAATTATGATAAGTATTGCAAGTTAGCAATGTTAATTATAGAAAACAAAAAGTTTCAATTGAGAAAGAGCTATTTTGCTATAATTAAGGGAGAGGAAATTATACTTCATCTCAAATCTAAAAGCTTAGGTTGAGGTTTTAATCGTATTTAGTCAAGGATATATATATAAATTTCATGTTGGAATGGTTCAACGTAAGGAAATTCTGTATATGGGTCCATTATTTGCGTTCTAAACTTCGATTATGATTACGGCATCCCTTTTCATAATCTGAATTATGAGAACTTGGCAAATAGAAATATTATAGAAAAAACCGGTCTAGTATCATGTCTTTATGTGAAACATCATGAATCGTGTCCTATTTGTTTTGGGTACATGATCGATTGCATGTGTTATAATATTTATCCTTTCTAAAATTTTCCAAATGCTTGGGGCATTAAGGAGGGAAAAGGTCTAGAATTGCATATGAATAAAGTGATTAAGCAATTATCGAGGACAATCTAAGGTTTACCAAAGATTGGTTGCTCATGGACAGTTGGAAGTATAGTGTAAATTCTGGAAGGACCATATTGACATAATATGTAAAGAGGCAACTCTTGTTTAGAAGTGATAGTCAAAATGGAATATGGAAATGTTTCAAAGTTAGAAATTATTCAATCTATGTAAGATTAGAAAACCTTAATGCAAGAAGGATGTTTCCATGGATTTGATCTCCATTGGAATACTCTATAATGTTTGTTGACAAGTCTTTGTGACTTTGAGCATAATCATTATCAAAGGATCAGTGCATATAAGTTTAGAATCTAACAGATCTCAGTAAATGGAATGAATTTGGAATTCCTGCATTTGCAGTAACGATTTGGGACTGTGAAATGAGAATCATTGGAGTTATGTTCAATTTATCTATTTCACAAAGTAAAGATCATAGACAAACATAGTATGCATACTTGGTGTATGGCATGACTAGTGTTTAGAAAACATAGTGTACATGCTTGGAGCATGGGACAACTATTGTTTTATTCCGGAAAAAAGCTGATAGCTGAAACAGTATACAATGTATAATGTGGAATCATATGGTGATAAATAAAAAGTGTTTTATTTATATTTATAAGTTCTAAGACCATATTCGATTTGATTATTACTGTGTGTCACTTTGCATGTTTTGACTTCCAGAATAACTAGGTCATTGTTCTGAATGACAAAGTTATTCAAACCATCCACAGTCGGTCATATGTTGGAAGTAGATATGAATCAAGACTGTCATAGGTTGGGCTTGTAGAGGTCTAAGATGTTGGACAAGTTGGTGCTACAACACTCCTAAGTGCTCATAAGTTCTGAGTATTGGATTCAACCCACGCTCATTGGAATCACTTCATGGATTTTATCACGAGTGATCATGATACGATAATATCTTATATTCTTCAAACCTAGAGATATGAGTTGTTAGTATGAGTTGGTTATACATTGATTTCACGAAAACGCATTGGTAACTCGATGTTATAAAACATGCCTTTGTGTATGATTCAACAAGTAGTACAACAAGCCATATGAGTTGAAGTTTATCCATTCCTTTTACCTATGAGATAAAAGAGATATCTGTGGGCCCCTCGATGATTTGGTGATGACAAATGTAAGTGCTCGTCCAGGCCTAGATTGATTTGATTTATTCAATTAGTCAGTCATCATAAATTGGAAATCAGGAAACAACAAATGGACAGAGAGAATGATTATAATCCATGTCTCAGTCCATATGATATCTAGAATGGAGGAATATATGATCCCTTATCTAATGGGCAAGTCATTGACAAAGGTCAGAGATCATCGGCAAGGTCAGAGTTTGACAGAAGCTTTTAAGAGCTACAATTGACAGTGGGTTCTTGAAGTCGTACTTGCAATAATAGTTTTAGACTTATCCAAGTGGTTGACTATTGGACTAATGTCTAAGTCCATAACTATAATTGGTAAAACTTGACCCGACCCGGCATGGTCCATCTGGGTTGCATGGCATCATGCATTTGGATAGACTATAATTAGTGAAATAACACTTAAGGTTTGTTAATATATTATATGTTGTAATATATTAATAAGATTATTTAATTAATATTTATCAATAATTAATCTAGGATTAATTAAGTGATAAAAAGAATACTAATTAAATATATGGTTGATTGTGTAAATCATCCATACCTGTATAGTGGGCTAAGACTCCATGGATTGTCAAGTTGGACTAAAACCAATAAGATGCTACATGAATGCTCCATGGTATATTTGAACCCATGGATCCAAGGAAATGGAAAGCCATAATAATTAGGGTTTACCCTAATTGTTACTAACTATATAAGCATCATATTGTTGACAAAAACGGATGAGAGTATATGTGAAAGTAATAGCCGATTTTCATGAAGTGTGGATTTCTCTCTAATCTATTCCTAGTGTATTTGATGTTGTGTGAACCATTAGAGGTGTCACACTTGGGGCACTAGGCACTCAAGCTTCATGAAGACATTCTACATTAAAGATGTATGTAATTCTAACTTGATATGTTCATATGAATCAATGTTATTATGCTAGCTAAGATGAATACCTTGGAAAGTTTATATTTGCATGTATAATAGAGAAAACCATAGATCTAAGGTATTTAGGGTTGCATGTACACTTAGGAGTGTTAGAATGCTCAAAACCCAATAGTTACAGTTGTTGAAGCTATTGTGGCTGCATTGCGCTCATCAATGGCTGCATTGCGCTCATCAAAGTATTCTCAGCAATGGCTGCATTGCGCTCATCAAAGTACTCAACCATGGAAGTCTTATTAGACCTAAACATTTCCATCAACTCTACCCGAAACAGAGTAAAAACCTCATCATGCAGGATCTCTTGAATCCTAGTGTCCAGCTCAACCAAACTCATCTGACCAATGACCTCGGGCACTGCTGGTCCCTCCTGACCGCCATCTCCTGATCTTGATCCGGATCTACTCACAAATCGTCTAGTAACCACCATGCTGAAAATATGCCAAGAAGATATCAGACATTCCATATAATAATCCGGGAACCAACTCCCAACAAAACCCTAGGGGTTGTGACTTCCTTGTTACGCGTATGGGTCCTGTGTTTTCAGTAGCATTAGCCCATACTACCTTCCACACTTACCCATATTTGTCTCAAGTATCATCACAATGCCCTAACAATATACATAAGCATGGCACGTGCTCAATCCTCATTTCCTAGAGGAAGGCTAAATATCTCGTAACTAGCCTACTGAGCCCGCACAACGCACCCATGAAACTTCCACCAACCTTGCGACACTTGTGTATGCTAGCCATACATAACGTTGGACCCTATAGGATTTCGAATACCTGATCCTACCCTAATCCCTTCATCAAACAAGAATAGGAAATAAAGCCAAACCAAACATTCTCAGGGTATATGATCTTAATTATGTTCAACCGAGATGCATACATTAAGAAATTGCAAGAATGATGTCAATTTCATATAAGGAAAAAACCCTAGGCTATCAGGCATCATATAATCAAGCAATTCTATCATGCAATTTCTGAAGATCGCTAGCCTAGCACTAGCATGCTATTCTAACATATCATAAAATCAAATAATCCGTAAGGTATTTTCGGATCTACTTACTGGCTCCAAATGATCATACACTTATATCCTCCTTTAGTATTTTGAAAACCATTTGAAAAATCATTTTAAAATCTTGTCCTTAGTTTGAGACTGGATACACACGAGTGCTTCCTCCAAATCACTCAAACCTAGGCTCTTATACCAATTTGTAACACCCATAAAAATTATGCCAATTTAAAACATTTTAAATCTTTTAAAAACCAATAATTATTACAAATTTGTTTTCAAAATGGTTTCATGTCAGAGTAGCCTTCACCTTCCCGCGATCATCAGAAGTACCTGAAACATAATCAACAATTTTAAGCTCGAAGCTTAGTGAGTTCCACCAAAATACCAACACCATACAAACCAGAAATATATCATATAAACAAACAACATGCATAATGAGCCATCAGCCTAACTAGACCACCTCGTAGGGCCATCAGTGCATCTAGACCACACTCTGAGCCATCGACACTTTTGAAACACCTCGCAGGGCCTTCAGCCTATCCGGACCGCTCGTCGGGCCATTGGCCTGACTAGTATGCCCTAACCGGGTCTGTAGTCTATTTGGTCCACCCTACGTATGTTGGCGCAATCACAAAGCATGACTGCCTCAGCCCAACCCCCAATCAAACAATCATGTGCACCTAAATATCGTACACTAGCTATCATGTATAGGTAGTCACACATATCTAACATATCACTAACATACTACCATCCTATCACCAGGATACCGACCTAACCAGTCACTAACATAGCATTATCCTGTATACCAGGATACTGACATACCATGTGTCTAAACATATCATCATGCAATAAACCCGGATACAAATTTGAAAAGGGTTAGCATTGGTGCCTTCAACCCTATTAGTATAGTAAGGACAACTCACTTCACAAGTAGCTCGGGATGATAATGTCAAACTCCCCAAATACAACTCCCAACTCAATCACCTACATCCACCAATGATCAACTTCCATAAATTTACAGATTACTAAAATACCTCCACGAGTCAAATTGGTCAACCCTTAGTCAAAGTCAAAGTAAATAGTCCATGTTGACCCGACTCGTCTAGTGTAGTCCACTAACTCGTCGAGTTCCTTCAGAACTCGAGTAACCGTGAAAACCTCAGTTGACTCGCTGAGTTTCCAAATAAGTCGTCGAGTGCATGTTGTATCCATAATGTCGGGAAAACCCTAACTAACTCGTCGTGTCATCTCACTGACTTGCCGAGTCCATGCAGAAACCAAAAACGACCAATCTTAAATAGAAACTCGTCGAGTCCCTTCAGTCCATTTCTCATTCAGATACTTTTACGTGCCACCAAAGCTCGAAACTATAAATCTAAGCTCCTAGGGTGTTTTATTATGTAAAGTTGCTAACTTCACGTTAATGTAAGGCTCCATGAATCTAAAATACTCATAACTAGCCTAGAAGAAGGTTTTTGACACTACGGAGGACCAAAGCTTCATAAATCTTAAGGCTTTATGTCGATAAGGGTCTAGAGGAGTCCAGATCTGAAACCATGCCCTTGTGACAAGCTCAAATCTGAAGGTGACCCCCATTTTGCACCAAAAATCCCATATTCTCATATAAGAAGAGATGTATCAAATGGAAGGTCAAGGTAAGGACTTTTTACCTTCAAATGCAAGCCAAGAAAATGTAGACACTGGATCTACAAGCTTCCTCTCGTTCCATACCTCTTAATCTTCAAGCTTCTTCAACAAATGCATCAAAAACACACTTTAGCCTCTCACACACTAAAGGTGGTAAGGGGCTGCAGGAGAACACTTAAGGTCCTTTAAATAGGTTGTAAACCCTAAAAATTAGGGTTTGCATGCACAGGCTCTACTCATCGAGTCGGGGCCCTCCGACTCATCGAGTAGGTGTCATAAACCATGCGGGCTGACTAAGTTCGACACGACGAGTTGGGGACTCCAACTCGTTGAGTTCCCTTAATACAATGAATATAAAGCTTTTAAAATTAATACCTGGGAGTTGGGATGTTATAGTAACAAACTGATGGGTCATGTTCTAATGACCTCTCATCGTATGATGCAACGCTTAGTATCAGGTCTTTTTGAGTCTAATTCTAGAATGGAAGACACATTCCTTCATGTTCTAATGTGATATAATTACATTCCAGGATGTAGCACTTCTAGCTACAAGCTTCTAACTTTCATGTTGATTGTGATACTTTTATTGATCGCTTCGATTATCTTTCACTTCAATCTTCTGGCTTAAGAGGGGTGCTACATCGAACATGGTTCCCTGAACCACGTAACATACTTATCTTATCCAAACTCGATTTGATATGACCACCAGGGTTGCAATAACAATAATCTGCTTGTTCATTACCGAATAGATGGTAACGATAGACATGAACAAAACATAATCAATTACTAGCGCCATTGTAACCTTGTGACCTTCCCGTATTCAAGTGCGAGTCATGTGAATCTGGTAGTATAGGCCTCTACTACCTTTCACACCTACTCATACTTGTCCTAATAATTTCCTCGTAGTCCCTAAGTTTTTAGTTCCTAAAATGACAAAACGATTTAACACATAAAAATGTGTCAAAATAATCATAAAAATTTCCTTAGACTCTACTAGAACTTCTAACATACGTATATTTAATCATCAATTTTGCTTAAACTCGGTTGGTGGTGGAAATGCCAGACAACGGTATAACTTCATGGATTATACCAAAAGTTCTTTCTTTCTCATCATAGAAAGTGTACTTCTCCCGTACTATACATATTATTTATTAGACGCATTCTAAAGGAAAGATACCTATCTTACGATATCTTTCAATAAGTGTCATTGACTATCGTAAGCCTCCTCGTTTACTCATTTCGCTACTAGTCTTCACCACGACGTTATGTTCATGGAAGCATGTGTTTAGCGTATTGGGACGAGAATAAAGATAGAGAAGGTTTAGACATGTAATACTCTTTATTACTATGAAAAGTTACATGCCAGTTATAATACCGTAATTAAACGTTTATAAATTTGAACACATAAAATTTCCAGATCTAGTCGGCAATAGGCCATAGATTCGATCAAACAATAGCATTGTAAACCATATAAGGCATTTTATAGCATAAATCATTTAGCACAAAAAAGCAATTCATGTATCTTCCCTAAATAAGCTAGTGCTCGTGTCCATTCAGGCATACTTCCTAGATATAGCAGACGCTCATCTCACAGTAATCGCTTAATATTCTAAGTTTCAGTCTAGATATTTCCTAAAATTTCTAGTTTGCTTAAACTAATGCTCTGATACCAACTGTGACATCTCCATTTATCATGCCCAGAAAATACCGATTTCTTTATGCTTTTATAAAAATAAGAGTATCATTTTTGAAGAATAATATTGTGTAAATTGTTCCCAAAAAGCTTGATAAATATATTATCAAAGAATTTCCAAACAAATGTATTTTATTTATTTTAAAACATTGGAATGCAATCATCAATACAAAAACATAAGCATAAAGAAGTATTACAAGCCTTGTTGGGTCAAAATATGGTTTATACTTTGCTTTTCTGGGCAATTATATTTTTATGTAATATTTTATGAGCTTACAGTCTAGTTTACGGTCAGGTGGGGTTTACGGTCAATGTTTACGTCCGTAAACCCATTTACGGCCCATGTTCAGTTAGCCCATATTCCCTTGTGTATATATAGGTGTTAGGGGTGAGGAGTAGAGATTTGATGAACACTATAGGAGCTTAAGAGTGTGCATTTGAAGGTGTTCTATAGAGAGAAACTAGAGAGAAGTTTTGTGTGTGTGAATCTTTGTATCCGGATCTTCATTCTAATCATATCATACATAGATTGATCATCATCTTCTACTTCTCCTTCTCTTCTATTTGATCTGACATCATCCGTTTGATTGGGATTCCGCACCATCAAATGGATCTGATTAATACACAATCAGATTATGGACTTACAATTGGAATCAGAGCTTGGTTGTATCACTCAATTTTGTCAGATTTGGAGCATTATTTGATCTTATTTTTAAAATATTCTTGCGTTTTTGGATAGATCTCTGAAAATTAAGGGGGGGGGGGGGTTCTTCTTTGCATTTTTGATAAAAACGAGTTTTTGATTGAGGTTTTGAGCAAAAAATGGTGACAAACATCGTTTTTTGAAGGGTTTACGGCCATTGAAGGGTTCTCAGTCGTAAACAGTTTGTGGCTAGCGTTTCTCGGCGGCGGCGACTACAGTTTCGGAGTTTACGGCCTCGGAGTTCACGGCCCGAGGTTCACGGTCCAAGATTACGGTCCTCGGTTTGTGGCCAGCGTCACATAGGGTCCGAAGTTCGGACCTCGTCCTCGCACATCATCCTCGCCTCGCAGCCTCGTCCTCGCTTCGTAGCTGTCTTCGTCGCCTCGCTTCGCATATATAAAAAATAGGAAATGAGTTTGGGGGCTGCCAAGAATCGAACTCGAGACCTCTGATTCATCGACCACACCTTAACCAACTCCTCTAGCATCACCTTTGTTTCTTTCCTCCGCATTCTTTGTTCTAAAACACTCCTTTTCGGTTCCAACTTTCGCAAAATTGTCATTTTAGCCCAAAATTCAATTCCTTTTAATTTTAAATTCTTTTTTCATCTAAAATTAATATATATATATATATATATATATATATATATATATATATATATATATAATAATAAATAAATAATAAATTAAATTAAAATTAATAAATAAAATTATATTTTAATTTTTGACTTTTATTTTTTTAACTTTTGACCTTAAATTTTGACTTTGACTTTCAAGTTTGACCTTTGACTTTAAACTTTGACTTCTTCGTTTAACTTTTAAAATTTTAAATTTAGCTTTTCGGTTTAACTTTTAAGTTTGACTTTTCAAGTTTGACTTTTGAGTTTAACTTTTTAAATTTGACTTTTAAGGTTGACTTTTGATGTTTATAATCAAAGGGTTTGACTTTTAAGTTTGATTTTGGCATTTAGTTATGCTTTTTAATTGATTTTAAGGTCTAAAAGGGAGTTGAAAACATGAAAGAGAGTCGTCAGGATATGTTCAGACAAAATTTCAACATTTTCGATTATATCCCTGGAGAAACCCTCGAAACTCAGTTGCAGCGATTTACTACACTTACTACTGAGATGAATATAGCTTGGATCTTCTTGACTAAATCTGAGATAAACAAAAAGCTACTAAATTCACTTCCGAAATCATGGGATATGAACGTAGCTGAAATTAAGAAGACAAAAGATCTTAATCGTCTTAGTATTGCTGATGTAACTGAAGAGCTTGATGCTTTGAAATGTGGAAATACAACGAGTTCTGCAAACATCTCGGTCAATGAAGTTTCATGCTCTCCATCTTGTGAAGATACGATTAAAATTCTTCGTGAACATAATGATTTGCTAAAAAGGGAAGTCGAGGATCTAAAATACGAAGGATATCAACTTAGGAAAGGACAGAAACCCCTGAAAGTTGAATTAGAAGCAAAAACCAATGACTTTAGGAAGCTTCAGGAAGAGTATAGCAACAAGTGTGAAAATTATGACTATATCAAGAGATAACTTGCTACTGTAACTAAAGTACTTGACACATTGAAAATTAAGTGTGGAAAAACAGATGTCAGTTTCAAAAATTATACTACGTTAAGTCAGACAGTCGAGTCCTTATTTGAAACCCAATTAAAATTTAAAGATAATCAAAACAAGGGTCTAGGGTATGATAGTGTTCCTCCACCTTTCAATCATAACTACATATCCATCCCTATGACTCAGGAAGAAATTGACAGGGAGACAATTCTTCGTTATGGCAAACCAGCTGGATTTGTGTCAGGAGGAGTTATTAATGTTGAAAATACTAATGTTTCTATTACATGTGCAGGTAAAGTAGCAGAAGATGCGAACGAAGGAGAACACTACTGAACAAACCAATGACACCTTGAACTCAGAATCTGTTGCTTCGAATTCTATTATTCCTAACAAACCTGCCGTTGAGAAATACAGGCCTGCAATTCCAGCACAACAGAGTGCTTGTTGCAAGTGTGCATGTGGGAACATCAAGAGACAAGGCATGGATACATTGCCAAAAAGTCTTGTTTTCACTATGGAAAAAGTCTTGTTTTCACTGTGGAACACCTGGACACATTGCCAAAAATTGTCCTAATCGCGCATATGTTCCCTACAACGCACAAGGATGGCAAAACGTGCCAAGAGGGAGATACTTCAAAAGAAACCCCTCAAGGTCACATTCATACCATGGTGACTGGAACACGCAGAAGGCCAAGAATCCGAATCCCAAGGGCAAGAAGGGAATGTCGACCAAGAAGTCCAATCCAATAGATGCTCCTGTGAAGCCAAAATCAAAGTCATCTCGAAGATCGGCTTCAAGTTCCAAATCAAGTGTCGAGGCACCCATCGGATCGAACAAGAAATGGGTTAAACCCGAATATAGATGGGTACCAAAGGTGAAAACTCCCAAATCTTCTAATGACTCTAATATTTCGTTGTCTTCTGTTTGTGATAAGCAGGATATGTCATGGGAGAGAGTATCGTGCGTTGATGACAAAGGTCAACCGAATTTCAAAATGGACTGGGTTCCAAACACCAACTGATCCTGTTCTGTGTCGGAGCAGCTATGGAGGCATATCATCAGATTTCAGTTTGTTGATAGTGGCTGTTCCAGGCACATGATAGGAGGCATCTCTCAACTGTGCAACATTTTGACCTTGCTTGAGAGTATGTGTCCTTTTGCAGGAAAGGAAGAAAGGAAGAGATCACAAATGGGGTTAGTGCTTAACGATATGAAGAATTTTCGGATCTGTTCTGAGATTATGGTTGCTTATCTCAGACCTTCTGAATGTAGATTTAATCGATGAATTACGGTTTGCGTTTTCTTCTCTATACTCCTGAGTTTTTCTTAAGCTGATTCGTTTTAAAGACTAATTTTTGTTTTAGGATAGTTTAAATTTGCGCATTTACTTTCGTTTCTCTCCTATGCACAAATTTAGGGGAAAAAATAAAAACAAAACAAAAATTAGAAAATTTTAATTTAGAAAAAAATCCAAAAAGATTAGAAAATCAGAAAATAAAAAATATGGTGTTCATGCAATGTGCTTGAGGGAGATGTTTTGGGAAATGAAATTAGCAAGTGATAACGGGCAATCTGAATCTGTGTAAGGGACTGAATCTAAATTGTCTAGGCTCTGTGTTCGATACGCTAGTAGGAACGAAAGATTTTAAATGGACTTGACTAGGAGGAGTTAAAACTTAAGAAATTCAAGGACTTGACAAACATTGACATAGTTAGATCCGTTTATCCTGACAATATGACGCTCAGATAGGTTGAGCAGGGAGATATACATGAGAATCTACCGGTCACACGAATGAACCCGTATCTAGAACTGTGGATTAACTTTTCCTCGATGTGCGGATTCTATCCTTCATTCCGGTTGGATGGGGTGATTGGGGAATTCCGATAAACTAGGTCTGTAGAGAATTGTTTTCTTTCTCTCTGTTTATTGGTCGTATGTTGCCTCCTCTGCATGATCGGGAGATCTGACCTAGACTGTAACATATGCAACTCTATTTCTTTGCATGTTATATTTATGAAATTTCTCTTATATGTTAGCCATATGTTGTCTCCTTTGCATGACTACCAATCTGACCTGGAACACATCATATGCAACATTCTTCTTCTCAATCCCTCTAAAACAATAAGTAATAGCAATCTGAATCTATCCTCTCTCCAAATGATTGTCTGCTCACCCGATGTAAGGAGTACACTGGAAGTCCTTAATGGCTGGGGCATGCCAGGAAGCGGGAAACACGTTCTAGTAAAATTAAAATTGAACACATACAATTTGTCTGTAGATCTCGCTGCTCAATTTAGGTGGACAACAATATCTTTGGTCGTCGTCAGCTGAATGGTCCTTAAGGACTATTATCTAGGAACTTAGGATCACATTGTCTTGTCACTTATAGTATGTCCTAATGTTGTCACAATCTCTCGTGTTTAAGTGGACCACAATACCGGCGATTGACCAGATCTATTCATGAAGGGAGAGGTACTGATAAACGGATAAAGGCTGATTAAAAACTTTGATCCCAAATCACTCTTAAAGTTAGCTATTATTTTTTTTGTTCATAGTGTTCTTGTAATTTAAATATTAGGGGAGAATTAAATTAAAAAAAAATCAATAATCAAACAAAAAAATTAGAATATTCAAAATCCAAAAATATTTTTATTTCTGTTTTATTTCTTGTTCAGAAAAATCAAAAATCCAAAAATATTTTTGTTTCTGTTTTAATTTGTGTGTTAAGTTTTCTTTTAGTTTTGTTTTGTCTTGAAAAGTGATCTCAGGTATAGATAAGACTCATGGAGTTTGTGTTGAAGATTTCTAAGCCAATTCTTCGTCCGTGATCATCGAAGAATTCTCATTCGAAGGAGCAAGAAATGAAGATTATTCTTTCAACATTCAATCCTTCAACCCCAGAAGCAAGGTGAAGCAGAAATTGAACATTATGTGACGGATTCCATTGAAGCCTCCTCAATCAATCTGTTGCTATATTGTACCTGCTAAAGTGAACCAGAAGATTTGTACTCTCTGAAGATTCTCAAGCTGAAAGCGCCATCTTTCAAGAATCAGTAGAAGAATCCTCCTCACCCAATGTGCGTTGAATTCCAAATTCTGGAAAAAAAAAACCTCAAGTGCTCAAGATGAATTCATTCATTGAAGATTCATATGTTCACCTTGATGCTATGAAGAAATCGAAGGTTAAAGCTGAAGCCAAGCTCCCATTGAAGATTGACAAGAAGAGTCAGCTACTTTTTAGGGGGGGCTTGTTGGTTAATTAAGAAAAGAAAGCTATAAACCAAGAGGGAGATTGTTGGGTTAAAATATGGTTTATACTTTGCTTTTTTGGGCAATTATATTTTTATGTAATATTTTATGAGCTTACAATCTAGTTTACGGTCAGGTGGGGTTTACGGTCAGTGTTTACGGCTGTAAACAGGTTTATGGCCGTAAACCCATTTACGGCCCATGTTCAGTTAGTCCATATTCCCTTGTGTATATATAGGTATTAGGGGTGAGGAGTAGAGATTTGATGAGCACTAGACGAGCTTAAGTGTGTGCATTTGAAGGTGTTCTAGAGAGAGAAACTAGAGAGAAGTTTTGTGTGTGTGAATCTTTTTATCCAGATCTTCATTCTAATCATATCATACATAGATTCATCATCTCCTTCTGTTCTATTTGATCTGACATCATTCGTTTGATTGGGATTCAGCACCATCAAACGGATCTGATTGATACACAAGCAGATTTGGGACTTACAAGCCTTACAGTAATTAAACTAGTAGTTTAATACTCCTTGAATCTCTTAGCATAATGTGTCTTTGATATATCCACCTGTGATACAATAAACTTTAATCGTCAAATAATTAACCCAATTTCCCATCCCATTATCTTCCTTATTCTTAAGAATCTCCCCTAAGAATAATCTATTCTTCATTCATTCATTCCTATGGATTTTCCTAAGGAGCAGGCACGAAGTCCATCACTTCCAGGGTTTACCTAACAGGCACTAAGTCCATAGCTGCTGATGTTATCTTTTAGGCACAACTGCCAATGCGATCCATTAGGCACTAAGTCCATAGCTGCCATTGTTATCTATTAGGAACAACTGCCAATATTATCCATTAGGCACAACTGCCAAGATTTTTAGAGTACATCTGGTGAATACGTAGTTTAAAGACTATCTATTAGGCACAACTGCCAATATTATCCATTAGGCGCAACGTCCAGGATTTTTCGAGTACATCTGGTTAACACATAGTTCAAAAAATGCTACAGGTTGTGAACTTGCTAGCATTCCACTGGAATGTCTGGAATCGTCCATGGTTGTCATTATACTCTGCTAGATGACCGGATCAACGTTAAAGTCATTGCTTCTCATCGTCTTTCACATGTCAGTATCTATATCATCTTCCATCTCTTATCATCTATATCATCTTTCATCTACCCATCATTACCTGGTATATTTATAGGTATAAAAATACACATAAAGTTTAAATCAAGTAAAACTTGTATAAATCATTCATATAGCATACATATCATAAACACAGATATAAGTACATATAAATTGTATTAATATTAAATACTTCATATCTATGTGTAAGACGAAAGTAACTATGCTCTCACTTGTTAAGGTGATGATTTGAAATTCGGACAGCGGTTCACGTCTAGAAATTGTCTTTTTCTTTGATGTAACCTAGTATCATTATCACTAAGTCTTAGTTATTTTTATCGAGACAATTTATTAGTCTAGATTCATAATTAACTCAAAGTCTACTTCATGATCTATCAAGTAAGGAACAATTATGTATGATCATATCGGAGGTAGGGTCCGTTTGGTCTACGAAGTATACTGTTTGGAAATCCCACTTTAAACACCTCACTAAATCGTAACCTAGACATCATCCCCATAAGTAGTTAAATCAGTATAACGACTTGGAATCACTGATAAATCTTGTTTAGAGGTTCATAATAACGATAATGAACATAAACATAAGTTATATTAAAAGAATGGTGATCATAACTCACTTACAGGGAGGTTAGTGAGGAACCGAGCTCTGTGTGGGCAGAACTTTCGAGCACAAGGCTCTTCTTCTCGGGGCTTTCCGGCGCTCCGGGCTTTGCTAGTAACACCTAGGAAGTGCTAGAGAAAAGGCATAGGGACCTTGGGGGTTTGGCAGAGAATGGAGTTTAAAGGTGTGGGGAAATACGTGAATTTTGGCTGTATTTATACTTTATCCAGGGGCCTCTCATGTCGTGTGTGACATCCCCATTTTTCACGGTCAGAAAAGACCGGTTTTGTTTATGCATTGTAAAAATCAGAATACTTCTTTTCATAAAAATGTTGCGGAATTTGTTCCCAGAAAAACACGATAAATACGTTATCAAAACATTTTCGACGAAATGTATTTTATTCAATTTAAAACATTTGGGATGTCATCGTCAATACAAAAACATAAGCATAAACGGAACTTACATTTATTTACACTAGTGATCTACATCTCTTTAATCTCTCAGTGTAATGTCACTTCATATCGATACCTGTGATATAAATAAATTGCGTGGGTCAGGTTGGAAAACCTGGTGAGTACATAGGGTTTTCAACCCACAATAATATAATTATTATGTTTAAACAGTCCAACAATCAACCCAATCACCCATCCCCATTATCTTCTTTAGTCTTAAGGATCTAACCTAAGAATCAGATATTCCTCGTTTATTCATTCCTAAGGATTATCGTAAGGAATCGGCACGAAGTTTAACGTTACCAAGCCTTATAGATTACAACTGGTGAACACGTAGTCCAAAACATCTAGTAAACACTTAGTTCAAAAGTTACTAGTGAACACACTTAGTTCAAAATACCTAGTGAACACACTTAGTTTAAAATTACCTAGTGAACATACTCAGTTCAAAATACATAGTGAACACACTTAGTTCAAAAATACCTAGTGAACACACTCAGTTCAAAAATACCTAATGAGCACCTAGTTCAAAAAACACCTACAGGTTACGAGCCTGCTAGCGTTCCATTGGACTATCTAGTATCGTGCATGGTCGTCATCTATACTCCACTAGATGAGTGGATCACTATCTACATTGATGTATCACAACACATTTTGTAGATAAAAAATACATATACAGTTTAAATCAATTAAATCATGTATAAAAATCTTTCACCCAGCATAGACAGCAAGTATTCAGACAATATGCACACATAGGACATAATTTATATTAAAATACTTCATATCTATGTGTAAGATGAAAATGACTATGCACTCACTTGATAAGGTGGTGAGTCCGCACTTGGACAACAATTCATTACTCTTAAAATAATTATCCCTTGACGAAACCTACTATCATTACCACTAGATTTTAGTCTAACGCTCACCGCGACTAATTAATAGTCTAGCTATTATTACTATTATATAAGAATTAAATAACACTCAATATAACTTATAATAATAGCCAAAAATAATTATTTTAAGGTCCTAATAATGTTACTATAATTAATTAGAAGCTATATTAAAAATAGCGCAGGCGTAGCTCACTTACAGCGGGTTTTTCGCAAAAAATCAGGCTTTGCTGGAGCAGCGTTCCCGAGCCAAAAGGCTCTTTTCTCGGGAATCCGGGAGCCTCGGGGCTTCCTTCGGGTTCTAGGGGGTTTACCTAGGCTTTTAGGGGGGGGGGGGTTAGGGAGCTTAGAGAGAGAGAGTGTAGAGAGAGAGAAAGAAGGTTTGAGAGGTGTGAAGAAATGGCAAGACCCGAAACCTCTATTTATAGGGTGAATTCCTGATGGACTTGCTGAGTAGGAGGACCTACTCGCGGAGTTGGGGCATGTGTCAGCCTTCTGGTGGTGCCATGTGTCCAATTCTGGTGGTGCCACATCACCCCCTATCGCGTATCAGCCTTCAAACTTAGAAAAAATCATAACTCTCGCTACGAGCTCCATTTTCGACGTTCTTTTTTTCAACACGTAGGTAAAATCAAGATCTACAACTTTTATTTAGACTCTGTTGGCTAATTCTCGGCCGATCTCAAATTTAATAGTAGGAGGCGTTTAGACTGTTAAATGACCGCGAAGAATTCGTAACTCCTTCATATGGACTCCGTTTTGGTTTATATTTTTACCATTGAGTTCCTATTAATGAGATCTTCAACTCTCATTTAGGTCGCATAAGCCAAAAACTGCTCGAACTAAAATTTGAGTTTCGGGTCGTGCATTGCTAAGCCGAATCTTAAAAAAATCATAACTTCCACATACAAAGTCAGATTTCGGCGTTCTTTTTATGGATGTTCTCGGTTTAACATATACTACAACTTTGGTTTACATTTCTAAGGCTAAAAGTTGCTCCATCATAAATTTACTATTTACGCTTCCCGGTGTCATGCCGGTTTTGTCGTAAAACTTCGACGGGTCATAACTTCTTCGTTATAACTCGGATTTTGGCATTCTTTATGTGTACGGAAACCTTGTAACATATACTACAACTTGATTAAGATTATTTATTCCAAATAATCTTTTTCCGAAATGTCGTTTTCGACACTTATTGCCTCTAAATTGACTAGCTCGGATCTACGGGCGTTACAATTATCTCCCCCATAGGATGATTACATCCCGGAATCATCAACGACATAGGGCAGTAAAATGATTCCATATGTTATCTCTTCATCCTAGGTAATAATTGTAACTTCCTTGTTTCTTCGAATGAGTATCTAACTCTTGGACTCCATGACTGCAGGTGGTGCCCGATCCTGCACTTGCTCCCTATATCACGTCATACTCTAAATTATGACATTCAAGTCGCAATCTCGATCCTCATTGTATACGAACTTAAGATAAGTTATTTTATTACTAAAATGGAACGGTGTGTCATATTCTAATGACATATCATCGTATGTTGCAATGCTTAGACTCAGGTCTCTTAGAGTCTTCCAGAACAGACTATACTTTCCTTCACGTTCTAATCTCCTCTTAAAAGGTAGCATTTCTAGCTACAGCCAACTTTTCATGATACCTCTACTGATCGCTTTTTATTTCAATCTTTCGTATTAAGTCAGATGCTACCTCGAACTTGATTCTCTGAACCACATAACATACTCAGTGTAGTCGGAGTCAAATTGATATGACCACTAGGGTCAGAATAACAATCATCTTCTTAGTCATTACCGAAATGATGGTAACGACATACTCGAACAAAATCAATTACTAGCTTCTTGGTAACCTTGTGACTTTCCCCGATCCAAGCGTCATTCCTGTGCTTCCGGTAGTATATGCATCTACTACCTTTCACAGCTACTCATACTTGTCCCAAGTATTGTCTTGCAGTTTTCCAAGTCACCATGCAAGAAAATCACATAACAGTTTAACACACCAGATAACAAAACGAAGATTTTATTATTTCTTAAAACTATTACATAGGTGTTCAAGTTCACCCTAGACTATGCCTCTAATAGGCTACATCATATGATTCAATCCCTTTGTCTACTTCATAACTCGATCTTCGAACTTCCTCATCCTTGATTCCTCGCGATGTTTTCCGCTTCATCAAGAATCATGTGGAATGCCCTTGGCCTTGGTGGTGTGTTTGGCCTTGCTGCTTCATTCTTCTTTGTGAAATTCTTTGAAAGATGTCCCCCTTCTTTACATTCATAACACAACCTCTTGTTGTATGTACATTCATTGGCTTAATGCCCAGACTTTCCACACTTGAAACATGTCACCTCCTCGTCGCATTTTCCAAAGTGTTTCTTCTTGCATTTATCACACCACCTTGCTTCACCTCCTCCTCCAGACTTCGGGATTTTTCTCTCCTTGATAGACCTTGAAGAACCCTCGTGCTTCCTTTTCCCACCAACTTCAGCTCTCTCCAAACCCTTCTCACTTATCTGGGTCTCCACATTCTTAGCAGCCCAGATGGCGGCTTTCAGAATGGTCGCTTGCTTGACCATTGGACCAAAGTCCGCTGGTAATCCGTGGGAAAACTTGTTGACCTTGGAGAGCTCATTTGGAACTAGATAAGGAATGAGCTTCATTTTCTCCATAAAATTTGCAGCATACTCAGTGACACTCATCCACCCCTTCTTCAGATTCTGGAATTCATTTTTGATCTCCAGAAGATCCTGCTATGAGCAGTACTGCATCTTTAATTGCACTAGGAAATCTTCCCAAGACATCTTGCTTGCTTCTCCCTTGGGCATCGTGTTAGCTAGTAGCTTCCACGACCTCAGTACTCCAGACTTTAACAGAGGGATCGCAAGGGCGGTCTTCTGTTTGTTGCTACACTTGTAACTCTCAAACATTGTCTCGATCTCGGAGAACCAGTCCATAACTTCTACCGGTGATGGGCTTCCAGAAAGACTCAGGGGTTTAGATGCCATGAAATCTTTGTACTTGCATCCACGTCCATCATTTCCTCCATCCTGATTGTTTCGTCTAACTATCAGTGGGTTGGCTTGACCAACCGTCCCACTGTAGTTCCCTCCTTCTGACTGCCCATCATTCAGTTCGGGCTATTCAATAGGCATCGTAAGTTCCTCTCGATTTTGTTGAAGTAAATGCCTTGTTTCCTCCATTTGACGATCCAACATCATTTGGATCATCGCTTGTACCCCGACCATTGTGATTGGCTCAGGTCCGGTTACTACAACAGGTATTTGTTCAATCACTAGGGGTTGTTGATTCCTATTTCCATTCATGTTCCCGACTCCACATCGGATTCTTGCCATCTCAATCTATACACCAAATCAGGTGGTCGGTGTGTAATGACAAGAATTAAGATAGGAAAGATTTTATCTACGATTGACGTATAAATCTCCTTATTACTCCGAAAAATTACATGCGGGTTCAAATACCGTAATTAAACGTTTAGAAATCTGAACACATAAAATTTCTAGATCCGGTCGAAAATAGACCATAGATCTGATCAAACAATAGCATATAGCATCACAAATCATTTAGCACATAAAATCATTTTAGGCATCCTCCCTAATGGAGCTAGTGCTTGTGTCTATTCAGGTGTATTACCTAAATCCATTAGACACACTCCTCACAATCATTGCTTAGCATTGTAAGTTTAAGTCTAGAATTAAATCCACATTCCTAGTTCGCTTAAACTAATGCTCTGATACCAACTGTGACATCCCCATTTTTCACGGCCAGAAAAGACCGGTTTTGCTTATGCTTTCTAAAAATCAGAGTACTTATTTTCATAAAAATGTTACAGAATTTGGTCCCAGAAAAACAAGGTAAATACGTTATCAAAACATTTTCGAAGAAACATATTTTATTCATTTTAAAACATTTGGGATGTCATCGTCAATACATAAACATAAGCATAAACGGAACTTACATTTATTTACACTAGTGATCTACATCTCTTTAATCTCTCAGTCTAATGTCAATTCATAACAATACATGTGATATAAATAAACTGAGTGGGTCAGGTTGGGAAACCTGGTGAGTACATAGGGTTTTCAACCCACAATAATATAATTATTATGTTTAAACAATCAAACAATCAACTCAATTACCCATCCCCATTATGTTCTTTAGTCTTAAGGATCTACCCTAAGAATAAGCTATTCCTCGTTTATTCATTCCTAAGGATCATCCTAACGAATCGGCACGACGTCCATCACTACCAAGGCTTGTAGATTACAACTAATGAACACGTAGTCCAAAACATCTGGTAAACAGTTAGTTCAAAAGTAACTTGTGAACACACTTAGTTCAAAATACCTACTGAACACACTTAGTTTAAAAATACCTAGTGAACACACTCAGTTCAAAATACCTAGTGAACACACTTAGTTCAAAAGTACCTAGTGAACACACTCAGTTCAAAAATACCTAATGAGCACCTACTTCAAAAACACCTACAGGTTATGAGCCTGCTAGCGTTCCATTGACCTATCTAGTATCGTCCATGGTCGTCATCTATACTCCACTAGATGAATGGATCACTATCAACATTGATGTCTTTCATCGTGTTATCACACAACAACTATTTCATCTACCCATGTTTTACCCAACACATTTTGTAGATATAAAATACATATATAGTTTAAATCATTTAAAACATGTATAAAAATCTTTCACCCAGCATAGACAGCAAGTATTCAGACAATATGCACACATAGCACGTAATTTATATTAAAATACTTCATATCTATGTGTAAGATGAAAAGGACTATGCACTCACTTGATAAGGTGGTGAGTCGGCACTTGGACAACACTTCGTTACTCTTAAAATAATTATCGTTTGACGAAACCTAGTATCATTACCACTAGATTTTAGTCTAACATTAACCGCGACTAACTAATAGTCTAGCTATTATTACTATTATATAAGCGTTAAATAACACTCAATATAACTCATAATAATAGCCCAAATAATTATTTTAAGGTCCTAATAATGCTACTATAATTAATTAGAAGCTATATTAAAAATAGCGCAGGCGTAGCTCACTTACAGCGGATTTTTCGCAAAAAAACTGGGCTTCGTTGGAGCAGCATTCCTGAGCCGAAAGGCTCTTTTGTCAGGACTTCGGGAGCCTCGGGGCTTCCTTCGGGTGCTAGGGGGTTTACCTAGGCTTTTTGGGAGGGTTAAGGAGCTTAGAGAGAGAATGTAGAGAGAGAAAGAAGGTTTGAGAGTAGGAGGACCTACTCGCCGACGCCTCTATTTATAGGGTGAATTCCTGATGGACTCACCGAGTAGGAGGACCTACTCGCCGAGTTGGGGCATGTGACAGCCTTCTAGTGGTGCCACGTGTCCAATTCTGGTGGTGCTACGTCACCCCTATCGTGTATCAGCCTTCAAATTTAGAAAATTCATAAATCTCGCATACGAGCTCCGTTTTCGACATTCTTTTTTTATGTAAAATCATGATCTACAACTTTCATTTAGACTCTATCGGCTAATTCTCGGCCAATCTCAAATTTAACAGTAGGAGGCGTTTAGACTGTTAAATGACCGCGAAGAATTCGTAACTCCTTCATACGGACTCCGTTTTTGTCTATATTTTTACCATTGAGTTCCTATTAATGAGATCTTCAACTCTCATTTAGGTCGCATAAGCCAAAAACCGCTCGAACTAAAATCGAGTTTCGAGTCGTGCACTGCTAAGCCGAATCTTAGAAAAATCATAACTTCCTCATACAAAGTCAGATTTCGGCGTTCATTTTATGGATGTTTTCGGTTTAACGTATACTACAACTTTGGTTTAGATTGTTGAGGATAAAAGTCGCTCCATCGTAAATTTACTATTTACGCTTCCCGGTGTAGTGCCGGTTTTGCCGTAAAACGTCGACGGGTCATAACTTCTTCGTTATAACTCGGATTTTGGCGTTCTTTATATGTACGGAAACCTTGTAACATATACTACAAGTTGGTTAAGATTATTTATTCTAAATAATCTTTTTCCCAAAAGTCGTTTTCGATACTTATTGCCTCTAAATTGACTAGCCCGGATCTACGGGCGTTACATCGTGAGACATGCCTCTCATGTCATGAGCTTGCGTAGGCACCAAGTCTTCGTATGGTGCTGACACATGGCATAGGATGCAAGTAAAATATCCAAATATAAAAAAATTAATAACTTTCGCATACAAAGTCCATTTTTGACGTTCTTTATATCCACACATAGGTATTTACAAGCTCCATAACTTTTCCTTTTGACCCCAACGGATAATTCTTGACCGATTTTAAACTTAATAGACTGAGAAGATTACAATGTTAACGACCGTGTACATTTCATAACTTCTACATACGGACTCCGTTTTCGACTGTCTTTTTATCGTTGACCTCCTATTAATGAGATCTTCAATTCTCATTTAGATCATTTTGGCTAAAAATTCACCAATCTAAAATTCAATTTCTGAGTAGTATACTGGTACACAAAAACTTCAAAATATCATAATTTACTCTTACAATGTCAGATTTCGACGTTCTCTATAGGCACGCTCTGAGTTTAACGTCTACTATGAATTTAGTTTAGAATACTAAGGCTAAAAATTAATTTATCAAAAATTCACTTTTTACGTTACGCAGAGCCATGTCGGTTTAATCGCGAAACTTTGACGTCTCATAACTTATCGTTATAAGTCAGATGTCGACGTATATTACATGTACAGAATCCTTATGACATATACTATAACTTCGGTTAAGATTATTTATCCTAAATAATATTCTTTCAAAAAAAGTAATTTTGAGCACTCATTATCTCTACCGCTGAACTTTTGAACCTGATATGTCGACGTCATCATTGTTCGAAAAGTCAAAGAAGTTAGCATCATCTTCGTTATTGTTCATAATAGGATCAAATTCAGAAAATTGATCTGTTGCATCTTGAAATCCATCAACATTTGATTCGAGGGATGGATGGTTATTCTCCCCCTCAACCTAAGAAGGTTGAATTGGATCAGAATCAAATAGAGGAAGGGTAGGTGTAGGACCATAGACATTTTGAGAAATCAAAGCTTCAATTGATGTGGACGGTCGTGATCGAGATTCCGAGTCAAGAGTAGTTTCTAACGGTCTGAACAGGCTTTCGAATTCGACTTCATGGATGATTTGGGAATTCGGAAACCCAGGAGGTGGAGCTTCAGACTCCATGATATGAGTTGTAACATGAGTTGGACTTGAGTTCCGAACAAAGTTATCATCATAAGTGACATCAAAGCTTTCTTCATGTACATGAGTTCTACGATTCAGGACTCTGTAGACTTTGGAGTTGGCTGAGTATCCCAGAAACATTGCTTCATTATCTTTTGTTTGAAACTTGGTGAGTTGATCACGATTATTTTTGATAAAGCATTTACAACCAAAAATGTGTAAGAATGAGATACTCGAGTTCGACCTTTCATGGCTTCATACAGTGTCATGTTGAGACGATGATTGATGATTCTTTGGTTTTGAGCAAAGCAGGCAGTGGGCATAGCATCAGCCCAAAGACAGGGAGGAAGGTTTGAAAAGTGCATCATCGATCGAGTGGCTTGAACAAGAGTTTGGTTTCTTCTTTTAATCACACCATTTTGTTGAGGAGTGTAGGGAGCAGAGAAATTGTGGTCAATGCCTTTGTCAGAGAGGAATTTCTCAATGGAGGAATTGGTGAATTAGGATCCATTGTCACTTCGGATTCTTCGACTGGGTAGTTTGAGAAGAACTCAATTCCTTTGATAAAATTAATGAGTTTAGAGGTTGTTTCGAAGTTTAGCCTATGAAAGAAGACCCAAGTGAAATTTCTGTAGTCATCAACAATCACAAGAATATACTTTTTGTATGCAGACTTTCTACGGTGGATGGTCCACAGAGATCAATATGAAGAAGTTCTTGTTGGATTAGCTGTGTAAGCCCATAACTATTTTTGTATGTACTTGACCCGATTATGAGCATGGTGATTTTGGGTTGCCTTCACTCATGCATCTTGATAGGATGACAAGAGGAGAGAGAGAGAGAGAGAGAGAGAGAGAGTAGAATTTATTATATGAATAATAAATTGATACTCGAAAATGGTTTTATTAATATATTACAAGTTTAATATATTATTTGGAAATCATATTATTTAATTAGTGTTGATCATAAATTAATTTGGTGATAAAAAAAGACTGATTAAATAAAGGGGACTGATATTGCAATTAACTATTAGTTGCTAGTTGGGCTGATGGACTCCTTAGAGTGGAGTGGACGAAATTGATGGGGAAGCCCATAATATTTCGTCCAAGGGCTCTAAGGAAGGAATCCGTGGGCTACTTAGGCCTTAAGCAGGAATTAGGGTTTCCTTCAGAAACCCTAGCAGCCCACACAGCTATATAAGAAACCCTATACACAAGATTTTTGGCCCCATGAGTTCTATGAGAAACCCTAGGCGAAATCCTTCCCTCTCCAAGTCATCTTGTTGCATTGAGTGTTTCTGATTCCATTAGCGGTGCAACATTATTGGCACTAGGCTTTCAGATGTCAAGATCAAGAAGGATTGGGATTGTTATTTCCACATAACAATCAATGTAATGCTTCTAACCCTAATCATATGTCAATTTCAAATTATATTCTTGTTCATAGGGTTTATTGATTTGGTATTCAATGTTGCATGTTCAAATTAGAAAAACCTAGATCAAAGCAATTAGGGTTGCATTAAGACCATAGGAATGATGTTATGCTCATAACCCTTCAGTGGTATCAGAGCCTATGTCGTTTTTCTAGTTGAATAGATGCTAAAGTGAACTGCCAAAGGATCAAAAAGTCGAATTTTTGTTATCTGCGACGCTGACTCGACGAGTCCATCAGTGGACTTAACTAGTCGCCAAAAATCGATGAGTCCATCAGTGGACTCGACGAGTCCAGGGTGCTGTTGCCGGGATTTTCAATTTTTTGAGCATATTTTGTTGAAGATTGCTTCCAAAACTGGTTTTATTACCTAAAATCGATTTTTTATGTTTGTAATGTTTATCCACATCAAACTTAATGGATTTGGTTAAATATGGATAATATACGATTATTATTAGTCAAATATTTAACCTGATACAATTGAAAAGTTCTAAGTTACACCCTTTAGGTTTTATAATTTAAATTTGAACTTAAAAGTTTTAGTTTTGAAATTTAAATAGTTAAACACTAATGTTTTGAAAGGTTTCAAAACTTGTCCTGGATTTTTGGAATTTAAAATTTAACTAAAAGGTATTAATTTTGAAATTTTAAATTCTAAGACGCTAGTGTTTTGAAAAGTTCGAATTACACCCTTATTGTTTTATTAAATTAATTAAGTGTTTAATTAAAGGATATAATTGATAAATCTATAATAATATGGTTTAAATTAATTAAATTAAAAGTTTAATTTATTAATAGATTAAACCACATAGTATTTTAAATGTGTAAGATACACCCTTATACTATATAGAATTAAAAGTTTAATATTATATATGTATAACTAAAATGTTAGTCATATCGTTAGTAGGCCTCATTCACGAAGCTGGTCTCTAAGGGGTGTTTAAGGAAATTGTCTATAAAATTGCGATTGAATGGGTATCCACTCTTACCCACCGCACTCTTGACTAGTGGATGATCATTTGCCAAATAGGTAGGATAGGACACAACCTTCCCTTACAAGTATAATGAAATACGAAGTAACTAAACACTTTTATCAATTCCCGAGTCTTATTTACTTTAGGAAAAATGTGGAGCTGGTGCTAATCCATGAAATTGCACGTTGCACCTTATTGGTCGTTAGTGGAGTGTGTGTGGTTAACCGGCACACTAATATGGGACCAATGAAGTATGGTAATGGGTAGCTTGATGTTTATCATAGATCAATGGAGTGTGTGGTTAACCGGCACATTGATTAGGTAATTTGTAACATCGAGAGTACCAAGCTAATATGCATGGTTATACACACCTTGTTTGTGATCCTCAGCATCCCAGTCACAAACTTGAAGGGCAAAATCGAGATTTAAACATGCCACTGAAAATTTCAATGAATCTCAATGGATCTAGGGGTTTCAATTCATTTAAAACCTAATTTTCAAATTTTGTTTTTCATGGTGGAAGTTGGTAAATCATCATTTACCTACCTTCAAATATTCTGCAATTTGGATTACGACATCCCTCTTCCAAGTAGAATATGGTGTTGGATCCTAGCCTCAATATTTCATTTGGGTGCTATATTGAGGAATTTATTAACTAACTTGAATTTCTCTCATTTTGTATATGTCAAAGTCTATCAACTATGATCTTCCTGAATCCGTTGGAAAATTTTTTCCGCTTGAAAATGATGTTCCATGATTGGATTGTGGAAATGGAAATCATTCTTCACTTCCTCCACCTCCTCCAATAATTCTCCCTGGCCCACATGTTCGAAGACTTGAGAAGTTCAAGGTCACCCAAGCCCTGTTGGAAAACAAACACGAAGATGGAAATTTTGTATGTGCTCATATATTGGAATGGAAGTTGCATATTAATAGAATAGGAATGTAGGGTGTCGATGTCTCAAGGAAGTTTGTTGTTGACTTGGTTCTACAGACACATACCGAATCATACAGTGAGCTCATTAGAGAATACTATGTGATGGACCACGAGGTGAGCCTCATTGATTTGACTTATTTGCTTATTGCTACTGAATCAACAATGATTTGACGCACTGGTCGAGCAAATTTGTATGATAAATCAATATCCTAACCTTCTATGGTTAATGGTAACATTCGAAGTCCAGAAAAGTTTTCTCTACGCAAGAGAAAGGTTGAGTATGACATAGTCACGTGTACCATTCAAGAAAAGTCCATTTGTTTCTACTGCTAAGAGAAGGGGCATTGGTTACGAAGCTGCCCTGACTACCTAAGAGATCTAAGAGATGGGAGAGTCAAGATGTATCTCTTTACATCAGGTAAAGTCCACTATCTAACTCTATTAGGTTTTCTATTCTAGATTCTAAATATATGATGTCATAAGATTACATTTTGATGTTTTGTAGGATCGAAGAAAAGAAAGGAAGCTTAAAGGAAGAAGTGAGTTGAGTCTGATCGTGAAAAAATGGATTTTGATCGCATGATTCAATGATCGGTTTTTTTAGCTACTGCTTAGAGTTATGATAGATTGCTTAGTAATATGTAATAGCATAGTTTTCAGTCGAATTTGCGTTGTAAGGACAAGTTTTCCGCACCTGTTATAAATAAAATAAATTTTGAGTTTTTTCTTATTTATATCTCCTTGCAATGTCATTTGTGAAAAATTGATGTTTGTGTGTTTCTAATATAAGCAATTTTAAGTTGATATGATTCTTAGATATGTTATTTATGGTAGTGTCGAAATTTTCTAAGTAAGGAAAGATTCCCATCGCCCAAGTTTCAATTGGACAAAAGCTTAGAATCATATGATTTGAGTCATGTGATGTATAGATATGTTGGTACTTAGAAAATTAAGACTAATTCCTTGTTCACATAAGTATGTGAGTCAAGTGAAACACTAAGGAGATCTAGTACGCAATGTTGTGCACTGGTCAAGTCCACCACAAATAACAATAAGATTATTCCACATGATTTACTAAAAGTCTAGTAAAAATGGTTATGCTTACAAGATTAAGTATAATTCTGAATCCTTGAAAAGTTTCAATGAATGGAAAAACGAATAAGAAGAATCAATTAGGCAGAAAGATAAAAGTTTCTCCAATCTGAAAAGATGGGAGAGTACTTTAGTATCATGTTTTATGATCATCTTATTGATTATGAAACCATATCACAATTAATCCTCTAATGACACCTTAGTGCACTAGTGTGGCTAAGAAGAGGAATAGGAAGTTGTTGAAATGGTTAAATCAAAAGGTGAATCATACTCCGTTCCAAAATCAAGTCTTAGAGTCATACTCCAAGATTGTGACTTGAGTGACACATCTTAAGATGTTTTTTAACACACTAATCAAATGTGGAGTAGAAAAATGTTTTTCTTACTCTTGCATGTTTGAAATTGGTAAGTTGTGATGTCTTGGATAAGACAAAGACCAACTAAAACCAATTATGTATAGTGTTTGTCTTGATAAGAATCCTCACTAACTCCTGAATATTTGTTTGTCAAGAAATGTTTCTTGACAAGAGAATCTTAGATGTCAAGAGGTCAGTGGGAGTCTAAATGATCTTGAAAAGTTTCAAGAACTAATCAAGAGTAAACCTATTATTAAACACTAGCACACGACTTGAGGTTTGTAACCTATTGTGTTGACATATTCTTGTTTCTATGCCATTCTAGTTTGCTCAACTATGCATGTGAGTCCTATGAGTTCTCAATTGATTGCATAAAGGCAAGCACCTTGTTCAATGAAAGTACATTGACTAGTATAGGTAAGCTGCTAGTTAACTTTGAAGAAATGGTGGGACCCTTGATGGCAAGAAATTAAGAATGAACAAGTTCAGTCCATATGAGTTTGGATTTGTCTTAAACCTTGTCTTACAGTTATGGTTATGACAATTCATATGATAGGAACACATACACCATAAAATCTAAGTGATAAGGTTTCTCTCCGCTTCATGAAAATGATTGTGAGGAAACTCTTTCACTAAGAGAGATTTTAAGGAGACAGAAATTGTGATATTTTCATTCTCAAATTCGATTATGATTGCGGCATCCCTCTTCATAGTTCGAATTGTCGAAATAGCAATAATTCTGAATATTAGGGACTTACTTTTGTAGGTTCTGAAATAGTTTAGACACACATGTGAGCTATCTAAGGAAAGGTTTATGAGTTTGAGAAGCTTAGATAAAGGCTTATCGAAGCATATCGTATTAGAAATATAAACTTTGGAAGTCAATAGGTATTCATTTCTAGAATTCCAACTATTTTCTGAATACGTGTCAAAGCTAATGGGAGAATAAATGTTATGTTGGTATGGATATAATTATCATGTTCGTGGGAGCATGATTATTATTTTAAGTTTTGCAAGTTAGCAATATTAATTATAGAATCCAAAAGTTTCACTTTGCAAAGTTGCAGGGGCTGAAAAGACATATATAAATGTTATGTTGAAAAGGTTTAACATATGGGCATTCTATATGTGGCAGTATTATAGTAAGAAACTGCTAAAGTATCACGTTTTTCACTATGAATCGTGTCCCATATGTTTCGGGTATAGGATCGATTGGAGATGCTATAATATTCAAACGTTCTAAATTTTACAAATGCCCAGGGCATTAAGAGGGAAAAGGACTAGAACCGAATTTGACTAAATTAATTAAACAACTATCAAGGACAATCTAAGGTTCTCCAAGGATTGGTCACTTGTCGGGAATTGGAAGTATACTAACGAATGGACCATAATGACATTATTATGATTAGATATGATTCTATTAATAACAAGTTTTTGTATAGCAAATATGGAAATGTTTCCATATTGGGAGTTGGATATCGAGAATCTATGTCTAGATTAGAAACTTTTATACAAGAAGGATTTTAAAGGAATGTACTTTGAATGTGAGACTTCATATCTATGGAATTCCCTTGTAGAAATCTCCAATAGAGAACTTTGTAATATCATTGGCAAAGTCTTGGTGGCTTTGATGTTGTGACATTACAAAGGGATCGTTGCATAAAATGTTAGAATCTAACATATTCTAGTAGTGGAGAGAATCTTGTATTCATACACTAACGGTAAGGATTAGGAGTTGTGAAATGAGCATCATTGGAAATGTTTTCAATTTATCTATTTCACAAAGTATGGACCATAGGAAAACAGAGTGTGCATGCTTGGAGCATGGGACAACTGTTATTATAATTCAAGTGATAAGTTGATTATCCAAAATATTATATAATGAATAATGTGTAATCAATGTGGTGACTAAATAAAACGAGTTTTATTTATACTCAAAAGTTTAGGGTCATATTGGATTCGATTATTCTTGTGTTTCACTTTGTATGTTTTGGCTTCCCGGATAATAAGATTATTCAAACCATCCACAGTCGATAAATACTTTGTAAGTAGGTATTGAAGCTAGATTGTCATGAATTTGTCTGTAGATTGTCTAAAGCATGTTAGACATAGCAAAAGGATGTTGCAGTGTTCATGAGTACTCCTGAAATAAGATTTGAGTATTGGATTAAACCCACGCTCACTTGAATCACTTCATGGATTTTATCACGGGTGATTAGTGAGACGATAATATCTTATACTCTTGAAACGAAGACGTGTGAGTTGTAATTTACAAGTCGGTTACACATTGATAATATGCAAACACACCAATAATTTGGTGTTATAAAACATATTGTTGTGTGTGATTTGATGAGTAGGTACAAGCGAGCATTGTAGTCGAAGTTTATCCGTTCCTTTTACCCAAACTAGGATAAAAGTGATATTTGTGGGCCCCTCGATGATTTAGTGATGACACCCTAAGCGCTTGGCCAAGCCTGGACTGAGTTGATGTGTTCAATTGTAGTCTGTTGTCAGTCGTCATAAATCGGAAATCGGTTAACAACAAATGAATAGAGAGTATCATTAAATTCCATGTCTCAGTTCATATGATATCTAGAATGGAGGAATATATGATCCCTTATCTAAAGGACGCATTACTGATAAGATCAAAGTTGACAGTGGCTTTTGAAAGCTACAATTGCTGATCAGGTTCTAATGTCATACTTGCAAAATAGTTATTAGACTTATCCAAGTGGGAGACTGTTGGATTGGGTGTGTAAGCCCTTAAATATTTTGGAATGTTCTTGACCCAATTATGAGCATGATCATTTTGGGTTGCCTTCACTCATGCAACTTGATAAGATGATAGGAGAAGAGAGAGTAGAATTTATTATATGAATAATAAATTGGTAGTGATCAGATATTAATTTGGTATTAATTTGGTGATCAAAAGAGAATGATTAAATAAAAGGGACTGATATTGCAATTAACTGTTAGTTGCTAGTTGCACTGATGGACTCTATAGAGTGGAGTGGACGAAATTGATTGGGAAGCCCATAAGATTTCGTCCAAGGGCTCTAAGGAAGGAATCCATGGGCTGCTTAGGCCTTAAGCAGGAATTAGGGTTTCCTTTAGACACCCTAGCAGCCCACACAGCTATATAAGAAACCATTTACATAGGATTTTCGGCCCCATGAGTTCTATGAGAAACCCTAGGCAAATTCCTTCCCTCTCCAAGTCATCTTGTTGCATTGAGTGTTTGTGATTCCATTAGCGGTGCAACATTTGAGGCACTAGCCTTTCAGAAGTCAAGATCAAGAAGGTTTGGAATTGTTATTGCTACATAGCAGTGAAGGTAATGTTTCTAACCCTAATCATATGTCAATTTCGAATTATGTACTAGTTCATAGGATTTATTGGTTTGGTATTCAATGTTGTATGTTCAAATTAGAAAAACCAAGATCAAAGCAATTAGGGTTGCATGAACACCATAGGAATGATGTGATGCTCATAACCCTTCAGTTCTAAGGGTTCCGAAATTGACTTTTCAATGATTACTGGATGAACTTTCTTGGATTGCTTCCCACATTCACATGTAGCAGAACGATGATCATTTTCGAATTTGAGGAGTGGCAGACCTCTGACAATTTCACCGGAAACTAGAGCATTCATATATCATAAGTTCAGATGAGAGAGCCTCCGATTCCATAGCCAAATTACGTCAGGAACGACCTTTGAAAGAAGATAGAGTTGAGGCTTACCAATGATCATGTTGATGTCTAATGGATACATGCTTTTCATGTGATTAGATTTGATTAGACATACTTTTTGGTCTTCTATCATAATGGAGCTATGCCTTTTACAAAATTCAACTATTTGGTTTACATCAGTGAGTTGAGCTACACTAATCAAGTTGTGTTTGAGATCAACCACATATGCCACATTGGAGACAGAGAAATTGTCGTTTTTTAAGACGCCATAACCCCGAATTTGTGAAGTTGAATTGTTGCCATATGTCACATAACCAACATAAGGAACGAGCTTTAAATGATTCAGAAAGTCTTTCTGCTCAGTCATGTGTGTGGAACAAACACTATCAATATACCATATTGTATCTTGTTTCAAAGCACAAAATTTCTGCAAAATTAGTGATTTTTGGATTTTTTAGGCTCTGAGTCAGACATATGGACTTTGGACTTGGATTGTGAATTTTGAGCAACTGGCAGGTCGGAAGACTTGTTCCAAGACTCTTTTGGAAAGAAGCTGAATGTCAAGGTTTTTTCATTTATTCAAAAATCTTATTCAATCAAAGGTTTTTTGGATACTTATTTTCTCTTACCAACAGTTTTTCGAGATTTTGTAGGAATCACTGTGTTGACAGATGCTACAGAGTTTTTTTACTTTACATACACACTTTTATTTTGAATATTTTGAAGATTTTTAAACAACAGTGTTCCTAGCAACCTGTCCTTCGCTTGCTGCTTTCAAAGGCACATTCGGCTTCATAAATTGTTTTGGTTTGAAAATCATGCCATATGATTTAGAAATAGAAACAGAAGAAATAGTCCAAGGAGAGTTAGTTTTCATAGAAGGAGTCTCAACTGTGACCTTGTTTGGACTATTATTGACAGATTTGTTTTGAACAACTAAACTAGGTTGATTTGATGGCCTCTTAAGGATCCTAAAAGACATAAAGGTGTTTTGGTTCTTAGTGGTTGGACTAATTGTTCGATATGGTTTCCTTTCGGACTTCTAAAAGAAAGTGGAATCTTACCAAGGCATAATTTTTTTCTTAAGGTCATTCTTAGCTTCGGTCTTTGGGTGAACAATGTCTTTCTTATTCAGCCAAGGTTTCTTCCGAGAGGCAGATGATGACTTGCTTTTTGAGAACTTTAGCCAAACTTTCTTTTGCAAAGTGGTTACCAAGACCACATTGATGACAAACTATCTTGGGCTTGACTGATTTCAAAAATTCCTGGGATTCTGAGGAGTGATTATGGATTTTGGGTCGGTATTCAAGCGGGTTTTCTGAAGGTTTAGGAAATGGTTGAGGATTACTTTGATAAGGGGCATGAAATAGGTTAAGGTTTATGACTATGATTCCAAGGACGTTGGTACTTCATAAGCAGTAGTGTGAATTCTTGTTGGAAACGAATTTCGAACTCAGATGGATCGAGAACAGGTGGAGTAGGTGGGGTAGGAATAGTTAGTTGAATAGGAGTCATGTGCAGTCATGTTGTTCACAACAATCTTGTACCAATATAAAGCAGAGGCTATGGATTCACAAGGATCTTTGGTGAAGGTATCAAAGTCATTGACGGCATAACTTAAACATTTTTCCTTCATGTTCTCGGACCCTTCGAACAAGTCTTCAAGAGTGTCCCAAATATCCTTGGTGGATTTACACAAGTTAATGTGCTAAAAAAGAGATTAAGGAACACCAAACACCATCTTAAAGAATGGAATTTGTTTTGCATGAAGCACTTCGATGTCTGATGGAGTAAGAGGTGTTGTACTTTGTTCTTCTTGATCCATAAGAGTAACAACAACATCTCTGACCATTTTTCTAACTAGAATAAGAGGACCTTCTTTCACAGATCTCCATATCGATTCACCTTTTTCCTTAACAAGTAAAAATCTTTCCATTCTAACTTTCCAATGATCATACTCTTCACCAACAAGCATTCGGGCTCAAGAAGGGCAACCCATGCTATTTTCTATTTTTATTGAATACATTTCTTGAGTTTGATTAAGAGTTGCCATTGAAGTTAAAGTACAAAAGTAGAATTGGTATATAGAAGAACTTTTATCTTGAACACATAAATGATTGAGATACCAAGGTAATCTCAGATCAACTACAAAATGTTCTTATGGATTCAAAGGACAACCACTTAGGCTTTGATACCAATTGAAAGTGCAAAACTTAGTGCATGGAAAAGGTTTGAAAAATTAAACCTTCAATTAATTTTAAGATCAACGTCTACTAATAATGTTTTGGTCCAGTTAAGAGTGGTAAACCAGTCTTGTCTTGGAGTATTAAGATCAAAAAGGTTTTCAACAAAAAATTTAAGTAAGATAAAAGGAGTATGAACAAAGAAAACAAAACTTAAGAACGTTGAGAATGGTGCAGAAAGAGATTTGACTTGCAAGATAGTTAGTATTTGATGTGAAGAGAATATTGCTTCTTAAAAAGAGGTTACAATGCATGAGAAACTCATCTCCTTAAATGGGAAAGTAGAGACAATAAGAAAAAATACAAGACTTTCATGGAGAACGTAAATCTGATAAGTTAGAAAAGCTAACATGCACGATTTACTCGATTTTGTCCCATAAATGGTACAATAAACAAGTACTAAAAGAAAAAGAAGAATTAAATGCTTGTACAAACTTGATAAAATATAATACTAAGAATGTCTTTGATAAGTTTACATCCCAGAAGAAGCTTGAATTAGGAACCCTTCACATCTCGGAAATTCACTGACTTCATATTTGGCTTGGCTTCAGATAGCTAGAGGTTCACTTCATATATTAATAGGTAGTAGGATTGGTGATTGGTCTGTTTTGGTCAAGGGTTATAATCTTTTCCACGAGCAGTAATGACTTAAACATTTGGATCTATATTATGGGAAGTGTTTGGAATTATTGAAATTACTAGGATTTTTGGAAATATTCATCTAGATTTGGAATGTGTTTGTGATCGTTAAGATTGGCTAGTAACGGAACGCTAGTTTGTAAGCTCAGGTTGTCGATAGTCGGATTGGAATGATGTGAGATGGGTTGGAAATTGATCAATTTTTTTGGATTTAAAATAGTGTAGTCGAATCCAAGTGGGGGAGAACCTTTTGGATTTTTAGGGATAGCATCAGGTGCGAACCAGGAAAAGTTCCACATCCTAGTCTAGAGGGAAGCCCGTTCAAGTGGTAGTCTAGATTGAGCTTGCTCAAGCTTGAGGGTTATGTTAGAGCCTATCTACATGTTCTACTTTGATTAAGGCTTTGGGGTTCGACGCATGACCCAGACACCTGATTAGGGCATAGTTGGATGCAGGTTCAACTCATGATGATTATGGTTGGTATGGTACATGGTTATACCAGGTGGGGCCAGATACCAGGTTTGGCATAATAGATGTATCGGTCGGGGCCCGATATAAGGTGGTGGATGATGGATGTACCGGGAGGGGCCCGATGCCGGGTAGGGGCCGATATATGTATGCCTGATATGTTTGGTATGAGGATCATTAGATCTGAGGTGAGACCCATGGGCAAAGCCCTTATGGTTATGATAGTATGGGTGAGACCCGGTGGACTAGGTTGGAGTGTGGTTTTGGATCATGTTAGAGTGGGCTGACTATGTGGTTAATTGTGGGATTAGTTTTGAGACTGTCAATCTTGGCGGTTGATTGAGGAGTATATATCTTCGTTCAGTGGGAAGTCACCATGGATGTAGGAGATCATGGATAGATCGGAATTTCAAAATTTTGGTTATCACGATGTAAGTTTCTAGGCTGGTTTGGTACTTAGGGGAGAGACTTGTGTTGTGAGTCACCCTTGATCTCAATTGAATGATTCAATATTGATGAATGGCTATTTATGTTATCCTTGGTTGGGTCAGGAGGGTTGTTGGAGCCATTAAGGCAAGCAAGCCTTGACAGCTCTTGCCAGATAGACCTTCGTTCACGAGTCGCGTGGTGCAATTGTGTGAGTCTATTAGCCTCAGCAACCGGTTGGAAATCCATCATATCAGTTAATTTGTAGTTAAGTATGATACCAAGGAGGTCTTAGTTGCATCACAAATGAAATTATGGGACAATAAGATAGTCCATGGGTGGAAGAGTTTATGCTCAGTTTGGAATTCAAAGTGGAGTTGAATTGGCAGTGATTCAGTTTGGGCTATCTGTCAGGGAGTTAGACAAGGTTTTGGGACATTGGTTTTTGGGTAAAGTAGTGGTGGTTATTCTTAGTGGTTGAGAATAAGTGGGGCAAGGACCCGTTCGTCATCAGGGTTTGAGAGCCTTGCTAAAGCTGGGTTCGATTATAGTTTTGAAAGGCTGATGTATGCATGAGTTGATTCCTCAGTCCATATAAGGGGTTTGGAAGAACTTTCGAGGCTGTCTGGCATGTCTGGAAGATAGTAAGGAGTAATTTTGAGGATGGAATGTAATTTAAGTGGGGAGAGTTGTAACACCCATTTTCCAGGATGAGTCAAATCTGGGTTTCAAGGAGTCAACGACATGGTTTTTGGGTAAAACCAAGGCTCATGATGTGAAGCATATAAGGGTCACGACGTGAGGAATAACTAAATGAATAAGTTGTATTTATGCTGAGCTCATTATGTGAGCAATAAGAGCTCAAGACATGAGGAGTGATGCATGAGTAGTAGAAGCCAGAGGTCGAGGGTGAGATGATTTCAATTAGGGTTGTAGTATTCGCTTGGGCTAAAGCGAACTTCATGACTTGTGTGTCACACTGGGCCAAGATAGTGTGAGAAGGAATTTCGTGAGACATTTTGAGGTTTGCAACAGGTAACCTTTGGAGGTTCAACTGTTGGGTCGGGAGTTGACCTGGTGCTCAGTGTTTAAAAGGGATATTTGAGAAGTTAGTTGGTGCTTATGACTGTTATGTTGGATTAATGTCTAAGTCCATAACTATAATTGGTAAAACTTGACCCGACCCGACATGGTCCATTTGGGTTACATGGCATCATGCAATGGGATAGACTATAATGAGAGAAATAACACATAAGGTTGATTAATATATTATAAGTTCTAATATATTAATAGGATTATTTAATTAGTATTGATCAAGAATTAGTCTAGAATTAATTAAGTGATCAAAAGAAGACTAATTAAATATATGGGTTGATTGTGTAAATCATCCATACTTGTATAGTGGGCTAATGCTCCATGGATAATCAAGTTGGGCTAAAACCCATAGGATGGACCATGGATGCTCCATGGTGTATTTGAATCCATGGATCCAAGGAAATGGAAGGCCATGACAATTAGGGTTTACCCTAATTGTAACAACTATATAAGATTATATTCTTTAGGAAAAATCGGCCACTATGAATAATGAGAAAGGGCTAGCCGATTTTAGGAGTGTTTAATTTTCTCTCAAGTTATTCCAAGTGTATTTGGTGTTGTGTGAACCATTTGAGGTGTCACACTTGAGGCACTAGGCACTCAAGCTTCATGAAGACATTCTACATCAAAGAGGTATGTATTCTATCTTGTTATGTTCATTATTTTGTATGCTAGATTAGGATAATACCTTGGATGTTAATAATTGCATGTATAATAGAGAAAACATAGATCCAAGGTATTTAGGGTTGCATGTACACTTAGGAGTGTTGGAATGCTCAAAACCCAACAGTGGTATTAGAGCCTAGGCTTGTTTTCTCGTTATACTTGCAAAAGTAGCTGAAAAAATCGACTTTTGATGTTGTCTGCACAGTAGACTCGCCGAGTCCAAGGAAAAATGCATCCAACTCGCCGAGTTGGACCCCCTGACAGCATATATTCGATTGTTTTGGCTGGAATTGGACTAGGAACATTACCCTAAGATGTTTTTTGGACTTATAAACTTTTTTTTGATGTGGTAATGTTCACGCTAATCCAATTTCTAAGATAATTGTCATAATTTCTAGATTTTTATTAGTTTGTATGTTCATGCTAATTTCTTGAAGATTGATGATTTGAATTATCTTGTTCTTTGATTAATTGAAAAGTTGTGTGAAATAGTTGATTTCAATCCATTTTAATCTAAGAGTTTATTCCAAAGTGTGTTTTTGTAACTTGTCCTCGTGTTATATGAAAAGTCACATTTAAGAATCATAAAAGTTGGCAAAGGTTACAAAATGTAGAGTCTAGTTCTAATTAAATGGTTTTATGACTCCATAACTTGTCCTCAAGTTATGGAGGTTGAAGAGTCTCTTCATTAAATAATAATAAAAAAGTGTAACCTTAATTATTCCATAAGTTATAATATAAAAAAAGGTTATTTTTTTAATTAGTTTAAAATCTTCCATAACTTGTCCTCAAGTTATGGAACTTGAAGAGTCTTTTAATTAAAACTACTTTAAACACATAAGTTATGGAATTAATTAGTTTTGAATAGTTTCAAAACTTGCCCTCAGTATTTGGAATTTGAAAAGTTTTCTCTTATGGATACTTTAACTCCATGTTAAGCCCTTAGGATTTTAAAAGTTAAAATTCAATCCTTATACTTTATAATATTATAAATCAATAATATATATATATATATATATATATATATATATATATATATATATATATATATATATATATATATATATGTATAAGAGTAAAAGTCAGTCTTACCGTTTGTAGACCTCATTCAAGAAGCCGGTCTATCAGGGGGGTATAAGGTTACTGCCTATAAAATGGCAGTTTAATGGGTGTCCACTCTTACCCACCGCTTCCTTGACTGGTGGAGGGTCGTTAGCCGAACGGGTAGGACAAAGACTATAAGTTCTCCCTTCATTAAAAGTATTAATGATAAATACTAAGTAACTAAACACTTATAATTCCCAATCTTAGTTACTTAGGAAAATGTGAATAAGGTTCTAACCCATGAAATTAAACTTGGCACTTTGCTTAAGTCGGTTGGTGGAGCGTGTGTGGTTTACCGGCACACTAGCTTGATTTAACAAGGTAGGCAAAGGGTTTCTTAAAGTTTAATCATAGGTCGGTGGAGCGTGTGTGGTTTACCGGCACATCGGTTGGGTGATAAACATTTAAGAGTACCAAGTAATTTGTATGGTTACTTCACACCTTGTTTTGTGATCCTCGGCATCCCAGTCACAAAACCTGAAGGGCACACTCGAGATTGAAACATGCCATTGAAAGTTCAATGAATCTCACAGATCTAGGAGTTTCAAATCCAATTAAAACTTAATTATATTTCATTTTTTATGGTGGAAATTGGTAAATCATCATTTACCTACCTTCAACTATTTTATAACTTGGATTACGGCATCCCTCTTCCAGTTATAAATAGGTTGTTGGGTCCTAGCCCTAATATTTCATATTGGGTGTTATATTAAGGACTTTTAAATCAACTAAACTTGAATATCTCCCAAAATATGTCTAGTTCAGACATCTATGATCTTCCCAGATTTATTGGAACTTCACTTCGTCCACCTCCTCCAATTATTCTCCGTAACCCACAAGTTCTAAGTCACTCAAGCCCTATTGCCAATGCAAGGTCTAGGTGTGATCACATCTTGGAGATGAAGTCAAATATTGACAAGCCGGGAGAGTTGGGTGTCAAAGTCTTGAGAAAGTTGGTGGTTCAATCACTTTCTAAGTCACATAGTGAGTTAGGGGCTATTTGGCAGGATCTGAATTTTTAAGATCTGAATTTTTAAGAGGTCTGAATTTCTAAGAGGGTCTGAAATTTTAAGAGCCGAATGTTTAACATGCTGTTTGGTTGGGACCTCAGAATTGTTCTACTGAATTATTAAAATGACCATTTTACCCTTCTGTTTTATTTTTTTATTAAATTCAACTGTTTATTTAGAAAATAACCTAATAAAAATTCTTAATTATGTATTAAAAAATATATAAACACCATATAAAATCCAAATTTAGCATAAATCAAAATTAAACACAAATCCAAATCAAACATAAATATTTTTAAATCCACAATATCATACTAAAATCCAAATAAAATCCTACAAATTTAATATCACCCCAATTGATTCGCAATCTGGTCACGTAAATTATCCATGTATTCATTTCCTTGTGAACCCCATTCCATATCGTGTACGTTTTCGCCATCATTTTGTCCCCCTTGTGGTTGAGCATTGTTCTCCTCGAACGCCATAAATAACTCATCATGAATATCGCATTTCCTTATGAAATTGTGGAGTGCAAAACAAGCAACGACTATATCTCTTTGCACTGAAAAAGGAAAAGGAGCCATTCACTTTAGAATTGGGAATCTCGCCTTCAAAACACCGTAAGCACGTTCAATAACATTTCTGAGTTGCGCATGTGCATGATTGAATTTTTCTTCCTTAGTTAACGGACGTCGCCGTCGATAGTCGGCTAACCAATACCTCGTGTTGCGATAAGGAGTCATAAATCCACGAGTGTTGGTGTATGCAGCATCGCAAAGGTAATATTTATCTGTACACATGAGTAAAGGAAGTATTATATATAGAAATTTAATATCGTATTTTAGAATAATCTTAAAAAGAATTAAAAACCTGGAGGAGGGAACGGAAAGCCTGAAGTCGGGTTACATGCAACTTCTTTCAAAACTCGCGAATCATGTGTTATACCCTCCCAACCGGCCCATACGAATGTGAACATCATATCAAAATCACAAATTCCTAAAACATTTTGAAAGCATTCACCTTTTCCTCTTCCCCTATAGCGAGTTTGTTGATCAGTAGGCAAAACTGCATGTACAAGAGTTCCATCTAGCGCACCTATTGCTCCAGGAAAGATTTCTTTTAGCTTACGATGCCTCTCTGAGGAATTCACAGTTGCATTAGAATTCGTTGGCACTATAACTTCTTTTGCAAAAATCATCATTGCATTTAGCACCTCATGAAAGCATCTATGAACTGTTTATGTAGAGTGTTGAAACCTTCGTTTGATAATCCTGAACCGTTTATTATGTGCTATAGTAGTTAAGAACATAGCCATCTTTTCTTCAACGCTTATATGCCTACTACTTTGCAACCAATTGTTTTGTCTAAAATGATTGCATAAAAGTACATATGCTTCACGTGAAAGACGCATCAGGTCTTTACATTGTGTAGAAGTTCCATGTAACAATTCTTGTGTATGTTGATGACCACTCATTTCCGAATCATTATCAATTGCCCTTCCAATTCTGTTGGATGCTAGATTCAACCAATAGCAACATAGTAACAGGAAAAATGCAATTTCTTCATCCGAATCCATAAACAATCTGTTATTTTGAAAATACATAACAATTATATTAACAACATATAACATAAAAATTCATCCAAAACATCAAGTCATTCATATCATATAAAAATCTCGCGATGCAAAACATCAAGTAATCAAAAACATCAAATCATTCATGTCAAGTAATCCAAAAAAAAACCATCTAGTTCAAACCAAACATCAAGTAATCCAAAAAAAAAACCATCTAGTTCAAACCAAACATCAAGTAAAAAAAACCCATCTAGTTCAAACCAAACATCAAGTTATCCAAACATCTAGTTATCCAAAAAAAACCATCAAAACATTCAAAAAATCTTCTTAGCGAAACATTCCATAATGTGCTCCAACAGTCTTGACCCAATTCTCACAAATAGCTGGATCAATGGTTAAGCACACTTGCCTCTTATCCGCACCTTCACCAAAAAGAGCAACAGCAGTAGTGTATCTTGGATCAAATATTCCCCATCCTAACTTCTCTAATTTTTCCATACACGCATCCAAATTTGAAGAAGAATGCTTTTCCACAAATATTTTAGCAACTGTGGCAATATCTTCACCGATTTCAAGCAATCTTGAATTGGATGCATCTTTACCCTTATCTTTACCCTTATCTTTACTTTTATTTTGACTCTTTGCCGTATCTGTAGTCTTTTGTTTTTTTGATTGAGCGGATGACTCGTCACTGAGACCTACGGTTTCTTGTTGAGTGCAATCGATGTCATCAAAGTCATGCAAACTATAGTGGCTTGACTCTTGAGTAGGACGGGGAAGGGTAGAAGTTGGCCCCCAACTATTTATGCATGTCGCAGTTGCGCCTTCAAACAACTGTGTGCAAAGGTCGGGGTAGGGTAGTGGCGTGCGTCTCAAAGAATCCACATGTTTGTTTGACTGTTTGGAAAAAATATTCTATTACTTAAATATGATAATATGTTTTTTATAACTAAAAAAATACCTTCGATTCTAGTTCCCATTCTTCTTTGGAAAGGTTGAAGGTATTGGTTGTTGAATTGTACACGTTGCCGGTTTTGTTTTTTAACTTCAAAAAAGCACCAAACTTTGACTTTAGATAGTCATAGCGGTTCTTCATTTGTTTTTGGTCCGCAATAAAGTTGTGTTCAATTTTTAATGTTTCAACTACATTCCTCCAAGATAATGCTTTCAAACTACTCCCTTCCCGCCCATTCACCGTAACTTCACGTAAACAAGCTTCTAGAAACGTTTTTTCTACACCTTCAACCTTCCAACTAATCCTATCCTTCTTTTCTCCCATTTCTTTGATCAATTCAACAAAAAATGCATGTTTTAACAAGTTAAACATTGCAAAAACACATTTTCAACAACAATTTAAGCAACATAAAAGCACCTTGTCAACAACTATTTCAACAACACAAGTGTGCAATTTCATGATATAAGCAAGAAGATATATGATTTCACTGTAATATCAAACACAAATGTGGATATTTCATGATAACAGCAACATAACTAATGCACATTGTCAACAACTATTTCAATAAAACAAGTGTAAAATTCAATAAAACTAATGGATATTTCATGATATAAGCAAGAGTATATATGATTTCACTATAACATCAAACACAAATATGGATATTTCATGATTACAACAACAAAAATAATGCATATTAAAAATCCAACATCAACATTCGATCATATGACATTAAAATTGAACATATTACATCAAAATTTCATCATATTCCTTAAACACAATCAAGCCTACCATCAAAATTGAACATATAACTTCAAATTTTCATCAACGTTCGATCATATGACATCAAAATTGAACATATAACTTCAAAATTTCATCAACATTGGATCATATGACATCAAAATTGAACATCAAAATCAAGCCTAACGTCAAAAATAGCTTTTGATTGAACAAAGCTATTTAAATCATTATTTCAAGAAAAGCTATGAACAAGTACTGGAATTTCATAGATATGGGCCATTAAACCCTAGATATTAAAATTAATCAACCAAGCTAGCTTGATTGAAGGCGGCAGAAAAAGTAAAAATATTTGACAAAAAAAGATACCTTGATTGAAGGCGGCAGACAAATTCTGTAGAAGAATCGGCTATACTTTATACGAGTTTAGGAATTAATCGGTTGAAATAAACTCCAAGATAGCTGCTTCCATTATTATTATTAAAATCGCTGCAAGTAATTTTGGTAATTAGTATCTCTAATCCGATGACCATAGTTCGCTGTTGCAATCGAGGAGATGGGGTGACGCAAGAGAAAGAAGATGAGGCGGAAGCATACCTGTTGCAGTCGGAGGAGATGGAGATGTATCGATGATGGCAGAGATGGAGATCTTGTCGATGATGGCGCCGGAGGTAGGATTGGTCGACGATTGAGTTTTTGTCGATAAGAAGAATCCACGGACAAGCAGCAAAGCGAAGTGAAGACAGAAGAGAAGAGGAGGCGGTCGATTAATCTAGGGCAAATTAGGAAGCGTCCCATTTTTTTATTTTTCAGACTTGTTTTGATATCTGAAAAAATAAGAGGCATCTTTTAGTTTAAGAGGTAAAAATTAATACTCAAACAAACACTCTGAATCTGAAATTTTAAGACATTACCTCTTAATTTTGCAATTAAGAGGTAAACAAACGGGGCCTTACTTTAGGACTCCTATGAAATAGTCTATGACATGACCCTTAATAATCTTATCTATTTGCTTGGTACTGCTGAATCAACAATGATTTGGAAGACTAGTAAAGCAAATTTGATTAGAAGATCGACTTCCAAAACTTTATGGACATTCACAATGATGACACTGGAAATCCAGAAAAAGCATTCTCTTCCCAATGGAAAGGGATCGGCCATAGTCAACTCAGTTGACCAAATGGTAAAGAGAAATGCTAAGTCTGTGATAGTCCCATGTACCATTATCAAAGAGCCCATATGTTAAATTGCCAAAGGAAGGGGAATTGTTTGCGAAGCTGCCAAACTTCCCTAAGGATGGTAAAGTCAATAAGTTTGACTCTACTTTAGGTAAAGTCCATTGTCTAACTCTGTTAAGCTCCTATTTGGAGATTCTTATTACATAATGTGACTAAGTCACATGGTGATGTTATAAGAATCAAATAAAAGAGAGAAAGCTTAAAGGAAGTATATGTTGCTTCTGATCGCGAAGATCGACTTCGATCGCATCATAATTTTGAAGTTGTTACTTAGGAGTTATGACACATTGCTTAGGAATAGATAACAAAAGTTTTCATATGGATTGTAAGGATAAGTTCTTCTGCAAAGGTTTTAAAATAAAAGGAAAAATTTTTGATTTTATTTATTTTAAAATATCCTTACAATGGCATTTGTGAAAATTTTTGTTGCTTATAAGATTCCATTAATAACAAGACTGGAAATACGAAATTGATTCTTTCATTTGTGGTAGTGTCTAAATTTACCAAATAAAGAAAATTTCTCATCACCCAAGTTTCAATTCGACCGAAACATGGAATCATGCAAGTTGTATAGTATGATGAATGAGAACTTTCAAGCATTGGAAAATTAAGACTGATTACTTGTTCACATGGATGGGTGAGTCAAGTAAAGGACTAAGGGATCGAGTACACATTCTTGCGCACTGATGAAGCCCACCACAAATAATCGATAAGACTATTCATCATGATTTACTAAAGTTTAGTAAATATGGTTATACTTACAGGCTTAAGTGTAATTCTGATACATTGGAAAATTTTCGATGTATGGCAGAACGAATGAGAAGAATCAAATTAGGCAGAAGGATAAAAGTTTCTCAAATCTTAAAAGATGGGAGAGTACTTTAGTATCATGTTATATGATTAACTTAATGATTAAGAGACCTTATCACAATTCATCCTTAAGTGCATTCTGAAAGCTAAGAAGAGGAGCTAGGAATTGTTGAAGTGATCAAATCAAGAAGATGAGTCATACTTCGTTCTAAAACAATTCTTAGAGTCATACTCCAAGATTGTAACTTGAGTGACATATCTTAAAGAAGGTTTATTAACACTAGTCAAATGTAAGAGTAAAAGGTTATATACTCTTGTACATTTGAAATTGGTAAGTTGTGATGTTTTGGATAAAACAAATGCCAACTTAAGCCTATTGTGTGAAGTGTTTGTCTTGATAAAGAATCCGCACTATCCTTGAATATTTGACAAGAGAGTCTTATATGTCAAGAGGAAAGTGGGAGTCTTAATGGTCTTGAAAGTCTCAAGAACTAATCAAGTATAAAACCTGAGGTTTTTCACTAGCACACGACTTGAGGTTTATAACCTATCGTGTTGACATATTCTGTGCCCATTCCAGTTAAAGTTGGCTTTGCATATGAGTTCTTATAGTTCTCAATTAGTTGCATAACAACTTGGAAGCAATGGCAGGCCCTGTACTGCCAGGTGACAAGAAGATAAAATTGCATAAGTTCAGTCCATATGTGTTTGGATTCCTCATTATCCGTGTCTTGTGACTAAGGTTTTGACAAATTCATATGGGTAGGAACTCATACACCATAAAAATCAAAGTGTCATAATGTTTCTCTCTGATTCATGAAAATGACGGTGAGGAAACACTTCCACAAAGTAGATTTGTAAGTAGATAGTAATCTTTGCATTCTCAAAGTTGTTAGTTGGCACACTAACATGGACTTATGAGAAATAGCAAAGGTCTAAACAATTAAGACTATGATTATGGAATCCCTTTTCATAGTTCTGAAATTGTTTAGACACACCTGTGAGCTATCTAAGATAAGGTGTATGATTTTGATAAAGTCTTATCAAAGCAATCTAGTATCAGAAATCTAAACTTTGGTAAGAATGTCAGTAAGGTATTGACTTCTAGAAGTCCAGCTGATTTCTGAGTACATGTCAAAGCTAGTTGGAGCATAAGTGTTATGCTAATAATCATCATGTTAGTGGGAGCATCATAATTATGATAAGTATTGCAAGTTAGCAATGTTAATTATAGAAAACAAAAGTTTCAATTCGTGAGGTTGCAGGGGTTGAAAAAGTTGTTTTGATATTATTAAGGGAGAGGAAATTATACTTCATTTCAATTATGAAAAGCTTAGATTGAGTTTATAATCATTCTAAAGAACTTATATTGAGACTTTAATCACCTTTTGTCAAGAATATATATATGAATTTCATGTTGGATTGGTTTAACTTAAGAAAATTCTATATATTACGTTCTTAATATTCGATTATGATTACGGCATCCCTTTTCATAGTAAAATTATGAGAATATGGAAAACAAAAAAAATTATTATGGCAAAAGACCGGTCTAGAACCATGTCTTTATGTGAAACATCATGAATCGTGTCCCATTTACTTTGGGTACAAGATCGATTACTTGTGCTATAATATTTATTCTTTCTGAATTTTCCAAATGCCTAGGGGCATTAAGGAGGAAAATGTCTAGAATTGGATATGACTAAAGTGATTAAGCAATTGTCGAGGACAATCTAAGGTTTACCAAAGATTGGTTGCTCAAGGACAGTTGGAAGTATAGTGTTGACTTTGGAAGGACCATATTGACATAGTCTGAAAAGAGGCAACTTTTGTTCAGAAGTAGTAGTCAAAATGGGAAATAAAGTTGTCTCTATAGATAGAAACAATGTGTGTAAGATTAGAAAAAACTTAGTGCAAGAAGCATGTTCAAAGCAATGCATACTTTGAACATAAGGCTTTGTGTCCATGGAGTAGGTCTTCATTGGAATACCCTGTAATGGTTGTTGACAAGTCTTTGTGACTTTATACACACTCATTGCAAGAGGGTGATGCATTTATGTTTAAAATCTAACAGATTTCGATTTGGGAGTGTGAAATTAGAATCATTGAAAGTTTGGTCAATTGGTTTATTTCACAAAGTAAGGATCATAGATAAACATAAAGTGCATACTTGGTGTATGGCAAAGCTATTGTTTAGGAAAACATAGTGTACATGCTTGGAGCAAGGGATACCAAGTGTTTTAATTCAAATATAAAGTTGATAAAACCGAAACAATGAATAATGAGTAATCAGTATGGTGATTAATAGAAGTGTTTTATTTATATTCATAGGTTTTGATACCATATTTGATTCATTTATTCTTGTGTTTCACTTTGCATGTTTTGACTCCAGAATAAACTAGGTTATTCTTCCGGAATGACTAAGTTATTCAAACCATCCACAGTCGGTCATATGTTGGAAGTAGATATGAATCAAGACTGTCATGGGTTGGCTTGTAGTGGTCCAAGTTGGTGGACAAAGTTGTGCTACAACACTCATGAGTGCTCATAAGTTATGAGTATTGGATTCAACCCGCGCTCATTTGAATCACTTCATGGATTTTATCACGAGTGATCATGAGACGATAATATCTTATATTCTTCAAACGTAGAGATATGAGTTGTTACTATGAGTTGGTTATACATTGATTGCACGAAACTGCATTGGTAACTCGATGTTATAAAACGTGTCTTTGTGTATGATTCAACAATTAGCAGAACAAGCCATATGATTCGAAGTTTATCCATTCCTTTTACCTTCGGGATAAAAGCGATATCTATGGGCCCCTCGGTGATTTAGCGATGACACATGTGAGTGCTTGGCCAAGCCAGGACTGATTTGATTTGTTCAATCAGTCAGTCGTCATAAATCAGAAATCGGGAAACAACAAATGGACAGAGAGAATGATTTATAATCCATGTCTCAGTCCATCTGATATCTAGAATGGAGGAATATATGATCCCTTATCTAATGGACAAGTCATTGACAAAGGTCAGAGTTCATCTACGAGGTCAAAGTTCGACGGAATCTTTTGAGAGCTACGATTGCCAGTCGGTTCTTGAAGTCATACGCAATAATAGTTTTAGACTTATCCAACTGGGAGACAGTTGGATTAATGTCTAAGTCCATAACTATAATTGGTAAGACTTGACCCGACCAGGCATGGTCCATTTGGGTTGCATGGCATCATGCATTTGGATAGACTATAATGAGAGAAATAACACTTAAGGTTTGTTAATATATTATAAGTTATAATATATTAATAAGATTATTTAATTAGTATTGATCAAGAATTAATCTAGAATTAATTACGTGATCAAAAGAAGACTAATTAAATATATGGGTTGATTGTGTAAATCATCCATACTTGTATAGTGGGCTAATGCTCCATGGATTATCAAGTTGGGCTAAAACCCATATGATGCTCCATGGATGCTCCATGGTGTATTTGAACCCATGGATACAAGGAAATGGAAAGCCATGACAATTAGGGTTTACCCTAATTGTAACAACTATATAAAGTGATGGGTTTTAGCGAAAAGAACATCTTATGTGGTCATACAAACCCTAATGCTTGGATCTAGATTTCTCTGTTGTACATGCAAGTTATCCAAGACTATAAACCCTAGATCTAGTATATGATAATCAATATAACATATAAATTAGGGTTTAGAAAGCTTAGAGTCACAAATGTCACTCCTCTAATGGTTCACAAACACCAAGAGCAAGAGGATGAAGAGGAGAAGAGAAGGAGACACCCTAAAACCGTCCAAAACCCTAATGAGTTACTTGTCCACGTTTTTGGTGCTCTAGGGATCTTTAAATAGTGCAACTATTAGGGTTATCAAACTAGGAAACCCTAATTTGGATGCTTAAGCCCTAAGCACCCCATGGGCTCCTTCCTTAAAGGCCTAGGGATGATTTCAAATGGGTTTCCCCATAGAATTCTTCCACACCTTTAATATGGAGTCCATTAGCTCAATATTCAACTATCATACAATTGACAGTTCTAGTCCCTTAGTTTAATTAATGTCTTTTAGTCACAAATTTAATTACCAATTAATTCTTGACTAATATTAATTAAACAATATGATTTCTCCTTTAATATATTATTTTCATAATATATTAATAAATCATATTTAATCCTTTCTCTCCATAATGCATCCTATCAAGTTGCTTTGATGAAGGCAACCCAAAAGGACAATGCACCATCGGGTCAAGTACATACCAAAATAGTTATGGACTTAGACACTAATCCAATAGTCTCCCACTTGGATAAGTCTAATAACTATTCCGCGTATGACTTCAGATCCTGATCTGTAATCGTAGCTTTCCAAAGCCGCTGTCAACTCTGATCTTATCAGATACGCGTGTCCTTTAGATAAGGGATCATATATTCCTCCATTCTAGATATCGTATAGACTAAGACATGGATCTAAATCATTCTCTCTGTCTATGTGCTGTTTCCCGAATTCAGATTTATGACGACTGACAATAGACTACAATTTGAACACATCAAATTAGTCCTGGCTTGGCCAAGCGCTTAGGTGTCATCACTAAATCATCGAGGGGCCCACAGATATCGCTTTTATCCTACTTTGGATAAAAGGAACGGATAAACTTTGACTCAATGTTCGCTTGAACTCACTTACCAAATCACACACAACAATATGTTTTTTAACACCAAGTTACTAGCACGTTTACATATTATCAATGTGCAACCGACCCGCAAGATACAACTCACACATCTCGGTTTCAAGAATATAAGATATTATCGTCTCACCAATCACTCGTGATAAAATCCATGAAGTGATCCAAGTGAGCGTGGGTTTAATCCAATGCTCAAATCATATTCATAAGCACTCATGAACGTTGCAGCAAACATTTGCTTATGTCTAATTCTCTTTAGACAATCCACACACCAATTCACGACAGTCTTCATTCATATCTACTTCCAACATATGAACGACTGTGGCCCGTTTGAATAATTTGATTGTTCTTAACCAATTAAATTATTCAGGAAGTCAAAACATGCAAAGTGAAACACAAGAATAATATTAATCCCATATGACCTCAAACCTTTGAGTATAAATAAAACACCTTTTATTTATCATCATATCGATTACTCATTATTTGTTGTTTCGGTTAATCAACTTCTTACTTGAATTATTACAATACTCGTCCCATGCTCTTAACATGCATACAATGTTTACCTATGGTTCTTAATTTGTGAAATAGATCAAATGAACACATTACCAATCATACTCATTTCACAACTCCCAATCCTTTATCATAAGTAAAAGAATATTAAATTCTTGCCACTTATAGAATATGTTAAATTCTAACATTTTATGCAATGATCCTTTCATCATGTCACTGCACTAAAGTCACAATGACTATTGCCAATGAAATTACAAATTCCTCTATCGGAGATTGTTACAAGACAATTCCTTAGATATGATGTCTCTCACTCAAAATACATTCGTTTGAACATCCTCTTGCATAAAAGTTTCTAATCTAGACATTGATTCTCAATATTCAATTCCCAATATGGAAACGTTTCCATATTTTCCATATGACAACTCATTCTTAATAGAATCTTATCTATTCATAATAATGTCGATATTGTCCATCCAATACTATACTTCCAACTACTCACAAGCGACCAATCCTTGGCGAGCTTTGGATTGTCCTTTGATTGTTGTTTAATTATTTTAGTCAAAAACCGACTCTTGTCCTTTTTCCCTCTAAATGCGCTAGACATTTGGAAAATTTTAGAATGGTCAAATATTACAACATTTGCAATCGATCCTATACCTGAAGCGTATGGGACGCGATGCATAATGTCTTACATAAAGATTTGATACTTTATCAATCTTCTGCCATAATATTTTATGTGTTACGTTCTCTCAATTCGAAATATGAAGAGGAATGCCGTAATCATAATCTAAATTTAAGAACACACTATGTATCCTTGACTAAGTTTATTAACATTCCACAACCTAAGCCTTTAGATTTGAAACGAAGCATAATATTCTCTCCCTTAATTATAGCAAAACAACTATTCAACCCTTACAACTTTGCAAAGTATAACTCTTGTTTTCTATAATTAATATTGCTAACTTGCAATACTTGCCTTAATAATCATATAATCATAACATTTATGCTCCCACTATCACGATGATTATTACAAACATAACACTTATGCTCCCACTAGCTTTGACATGTATTCAGAAACAGATTAACTTTTAGATAAACAAATGCCTATTGAATTTCTTTAAGTTCATGTTGCTAATACCTAATGCTTTGATAATCTTTTATCAAGGCTTCTTAAACTTATACACCTTTGTCTTAGATATCTCATATGTGTGTCTAAACAGTTCAGACTAATTGACAAATCTCACAATTCGAATCATGGAAAGGGATACCGTAACCATAATCGAATTCGAGAATCCAATTTTCACAATCACTATCTTCTTAAAATCTTTCTTAGTGAAAGCATTTCCTCATAGTCATTTTCATGAAGGAGGGAATCCTATGACACTTAGATTTTAATGGTGTATTTGTTCCTATCCATGTGAATTTGTCAAAACCAAAGTTTACGACAAATTCAAACTCATATGGACCGAACTTTCTTAATCTTGATTTCTTGCCTGATAGTAACACAGCTGCCCACCATGTCTTCCAAGTAGTTAAGCAGCTCACCCTTTCCTATCAATGTACTTTTCATTGATCAAGGTCCTTGCCTTTTATTCATTCAAATGAGAACTCATAGGACCCACATGCATAATTAACTCAATTGGAATGGCATAGAAACAAGATAGTGTCAACACGATAGGTTGTAAACCTCAACTCGTGTGCTAGTGATGATCAATAAGGTTTATTCTTGATTTGTTCTTTAAACCTTTCAAGACCATTAAGACTCCCACTACCTCCTTGACATATAAGATTCTCTTGTCAATGACATTTCTTGACAAACAAATATTCAAGAGTTAGTGTAGCCTTTATCAAGACAAAACATTTCATAAAATTGGTCCTAGTTGGTCTTTGTCTTATCCAAGACATCACAACTTACGAATTTCAAATGTGCAAGAATAAGAAAACCCTTTTCCAAATTCTACATTTGATGAATGTTATAAACCTTTTTAAGACTTGTCACTCGATATCACAATCTTAACTCTAAGACTTGTTTTGGAATGCAGTATGATTGTCTTCTTGATTTAACCATTTCTTCAATTCTTAATTCCTCTTCTTATACATACAATTATACTAAGATATACTTAGAAGATCAATTGAGATATGGTTCTTAATCATTAAGACTTATCATAAAACATAATAAAAGGTACTCTCCTTTCTTCTTAGAATAGAGAAACTTTTATCTTTCTGCCTACTTGATTCTTCTTATTCGTTCTGCTATTGATTTAAACCTTTTCAATCAATTTAGAATTACACTTAATCTTATAAGTTTAATCATATTTACTAAACCTTTAGTAAATCATGACAAATATCTTTGTTACTCTTGCGGTGGACTTGATCAACACACAACTTTGTGTACTCGATCTCCTAGTCCTTCACTTGACACTTTCTCAACGAATTAGTCTAATTTCCAAATATGAAATTTCTCATTCATCATGCAACCAAGTTGCGTGATTCCAAATTTTTGTCCAATTGAAATTTGGGCGATAAGAAATTTTCCCTATTTGGTAAATTCTTGACATTTCCACTATTAACATAATCAAGAATCACATCCATTCGTTGTAGAAATATGCAAATATCAATTTTACATAATGATTTCATTGCAAGGAAATAAATAAATAAATAAATGATTCAAATCAAAATTTATTTTATTCATAAAAGCAGCGGAAAATATTTGTCCTTACAATGCAAAATCAACTGAAAAACTATGTAATCAAATACTCCTAACAACTCTATCATAACTTTCTAAGCTCAAAATCTAAATTTCAAGTCCATGCAATCGAGATCCATTTCTTTGTGATTAGACTCATCTTGCTTTTCCATCAAGCTTCCTCTCTTTTCACTAATCCTGCAAAACATTCAACTGCAATCTTATCACATTAAGAATCAACGAATAGGAACTTATTGGAGTTAGATAGTGGATTTTACCTGAAGCACAGCCATACTCTTTGACTCTCCTATCTTTTGGACTCTTCAGGCTCTTAGGGCAGACTCGTATCCAACGCCCTTTCTCTTGGCAGCAAACGCAGGTCAGTTCTCCTAGAACGTCCTCGGAAGCATGGTTGGTTGACTTTCCCAATAAATATGCTCCATTGATTTGCCAAATCATTTCTGATTCATCAGCAATGAGCATGTAAGTTAGGTCAATGAGGTTATCGTCATGATCCATCATATAACACTTTCTTTTGAACTCATTATATGATTCAGGAAGTGACAGTAGAACCCAGTTCACAGCTAACTTATTAGGGAATGACGCACCCAACATTATTAACCTATCGATGTGTGATTTCATCTCTAGAACGTGGGCACACATGGGTTTACCATCTTCATGTTTCATTTCCAATAGGGCTTTAGTGACATTGAACCTTTCAATTCTTCGATCTTGTGGGTTAGGGAGAATAATTGGAGGAGGTGGAAGAAGTGAAGCATGATTTCTTGTTCCTCGATCGAATCGTGGAATATCATCTTCATGTGGAATGCTTGTTCCACGGGATTTGGGAAGACCATAGTTGTAGAACTTTGACATCTACAAAACGGGAGAAAAAAAATTCAAGTTAATTGATTGATTGAGTCCTTAATAAATCACCCAAATGAGATATTAAGGTTAGGACCCAACACAATATGCTACAACCTAGAAAAGGGATGTCGTAATCTAGTTGCAGAATATTAGAAGGTAAGTGATTGACGATTCACTAATTTCCACCAACGAAAAAACAAAAAGGAAATTTAAGTTTTAAATCTATGAAAACTCCTAGATCCTATGAGATTCATTAAACATTTCAATGGCATGTTTAAATCTCAATATTCCCCTCTAGTTTGTGACTGGGATGCCGAGGATCACAAAGCGGGTGTGAATAACCATGCAAATCTACATGGTGCCCCCACATGTTACAGTCACCTATTCGATGTGCCGGTTAAACACACACACTCCACCGAACTATGAAAAACATTGAGTCACCCTTTGCCATCTTTGCTTAGAACCATTTAGTGTGCCGGTAAACCACACACGCTCCACTAACGTCTTTGCAAGGGCACAAAGTGTAATTTCATCGAATTGCATCAATTCACTTTTGCCTAAGTAACTAAGATTGGGAATTTAAAAACATTTAGTTACTTTTGTACTTCATTATAATTATAATGGAAGGTTTCTGTCCTATCCTACCCGTTCGGCTAACGACCCTCCACTAGTCAAGAGTCCGGTGGGTAAGAGTGGATACCCATTCAATCGCCATTTTATAGGCAATTTCCTTAAACACCCCTTATATACTAGCTTCGTGAATGAGGCATACTAACGGTAAGACTGACTTTTAATCTTACATATATATAATGTTAGACTTTTAATGTTATATATAGTATAAGGTGTATTTTACACTTTTAAAATACTAGGTGGTCTAATTTAACAATTATACTTTTAATTCAATTAACTTGTAAACCAAAACATTTATGGATTTATTAAACCTCTTTTAATTATACACCTTAATTAATTAATAAAACCATAAGGGTGTGATATGAACTTTTCAAAACATCACTAGGGTTTTAGAATTTAACATTCCTAAATTAAACGTTTAATCAACTTTTAAATTCCAAAACTTGAGGGCAAGTTTTGAAACATTTCAAAACATTAGGGTTTAGAATTTAAATATACATCAAAATTAAACTTTTAATCAAAATTTAAATTCCAAAACTTGAGGGCAAGTTTTGAAACCTTTTCAAAACATTAGGGTTTCAACTATTTAAACTTCAAAACAAAACTTTTAAGTTCAAATTTAAACTATAAAACCTAAAGGGGGAAAATTAAAACTTTTTCACAAGATAATTCAAATCTAAATTACAAATAATCAAACTTTATCTAATAAAACAAATGATTATCTAAATTTGACAATTATCTTCTATTTAGGTAAGGATAATCACCAAATATTGATAAAATTCGGATTTTATAACAAAAACATATTTATGGTAATTATCCAAAGCCAAAACACGAAGAAAATTGCGAAAACGACCCGTCAGATGATTTGACTCATCGAGTCTGGACCTGGACTCGTCGAGTACAGCTGACTCGGCGAGTGCACCAAGTGACTCGGCGAGTCAAACACTCAGAAGCCAAGAAATTCGATTTTCAGTGTTGATTTCGATCAAATATGCATCAACACAATAGAAACCAATCTAGGCTCTGATACCACTGATGGGTTTTAGCCAAAAGAACATCTTATGTGCTCAAACAAACCCTAATGCTTGGATCTAGGTTTCTCTATTGTAAATGCAAGTTATCCAAGACTATAAACCCTAGATCTAGTATATGATAATCAATATAACATATAAATTAGGGTTTATATCATACCTTGATTGTTATGTAGCAATAACAATCTCAAATCCTTCTTGTATTGACTTTAGAAAGCTTAGAGTCACAAATGTCACTCCTCTAATGGTTCACCAACACCAAGAGCAAGAGGATGAAGAGGAGAAGAGAAGGAGACACCTAAAAACCGTCCAAAACCCTAATGAGTTACTTGTCCACGTTTTTGGTGCTCTAGGGATCTTTAAATAGTGCAGCTATTAGGGTTATCAAACTAGGAAACCCTAATTTGGATGCTTAAGCCCTAAGCACCCCATGGGCTCCTTCCTTAAAGGCCTAGGGACGATTTCTAATGGGTTTCCCCATAGAATTCGTCCACTCCTTTAATATGGAGTCCATTAGCTCAATATTCAACTATCATACAATTGACAGTTCTAGTCCCTTAGTTTAATTAATGTCTTTTAGTCACAAATTTAATTACCAATTAATTCTTGACTAATATTAATTAAACAATATGATTTCTCCTTTAATATATTATTCACATAATATATTAATAAATCATATTTAATCCTTTCTCTCCATAATGCATCCTATCAAGTTGCTTTGATGAAGGCAACCCAAAAGGACCATGCACCATCGGGTAAAGTACATACCAAAATAGTTATGGACTTAGACACTAATCCAACATAAAGATCATACTCTTGGAAAAATCGGCCACTAAGGAAGGTAGAGAAGGGCTAGCCGATTTCAAGTGTTCTACATTTTTCTCAAGGTTATTCCAAAAGCAATTGATGTTGTGTGAACCATTTGAGGTGTCACACTTGGGGCACTAGGCACTCAAGCTTCATGAGGACATTCTACATCAAAGAGGTATGTATTCTATCTTGTTATATTCATTGTTTTGTATGCTAGATTAGGATAATACCTTGGATGTTCATATTTGCATGTATAATAGAGAAAACATAGATCCAAGATATTTAGGGTTGCATGTACACTTAGGAGTGTTAGAATGCTCAAAATCCAACAAAAAGTCCTCCATCGTTAATTCACTATTTACATCTCCCGGTGATGTGTCGATTTTGCCGTAAAACTTCGACGGGCAATAACTTCTTTGTTATAACTCAGATTTCGACGTTCTTTATATGAATGGAACCCTTGAGACATATTATACAACTTGGTTAAGATTATTTAATATAACTAATATTTTGTCTAAAAGTCATTTTCGACTCCTATTTTCTCTAAATTGACTAGCCCCGATCAACGGGCGTTACATTGGGGCCTATATAAGGGAACTTATGCCCCCAGTTCTGCCTCACCAACAGCCTAACCTTCCTATGTAAAACCCTAAACATGTGTAGTGAGCTAAGAGAGTCTTTTGAGGAGTAACCTAGTGCATCTTTTGAGGAGATGAGGAGATTATCCAACAAGGATGTAACTACATGATTTTTCAAATAAAATTTTCATTTTTAATTTCACAAAACACATGTCATTTTATATAAAACACCATAATAGTCAATAAAGTTTTCTAAACATCATATCAAATCCAGGATCCACAATCATAACTCAATGTCCCGAGTGTGTGTACAATCACATCGGTTCCTTCCCGCGATCCTCTAAGGTACCTGAAACACATAACACATAACACGGTAAGCACGAATGCTTAGTGAGTTCCCCAAAATACCACATGCATATAAATTAGCCACTCGAGGCGAAACCTCTATGATGCCTTCCGGCCAATGTGTCTCAGTGGACCTTCCGGCTCCACAACTCTGGTAGACCTTCCGACCCTACCATGATGACCTTTCGGGCCTGCTTTGTTGACATTCTGGTCCTATTATGTTAACCTTCCAGCCCAACTCAGTTTACCTTCTGGCCCAACCATGATGATGTTGGATTAAGGTCTAAGTCCATAACTCTAATTGGTCAGACTTGACCCGACCCGGCATGGTCTATTTGGGTTGCATGGCATCATGCATTTGGATAGACTATAATGAGACAAATAACACTTAATTATTATTAATATATTATAAGTTCTAATATATTAATAGGATTATTTAATTAGTATTGATTAAGAATTAATTTAGAATTAATTAAGTGATCAAAAGAAGACTAATTAAATATATGGGTTGATTGTGTAAATCATCCATACTTGTATAGTGGGCTAATGCTCCATGGATTATCAAGTTGAGCTAAAACCCATAGGATGCTCCATGGTGTATTTGAACCCATGGATCCAAGGAAATGGAAATCTATGACAATTAAGGGTTTACCCTAATTGTAACACTATATAAAGATCATATTCTTGGGAAAATTGGCCACTATGGGTAATAGAAAGGGCTAGCCGATTTTCACAAGTGTTTCATTTTCCTCTAAAGTCATTCCATGTGCATTTGGTGTTGTGTGAACCATTTGAGGTGTCACACTTGGGGAACTAGGCACTCAAGCTTCATGAAGACATTCTACATCAAAGAGGTATGTAATTCTAACTTGATATATTCATTTGAATCAATGTTATTATGCTAGTTACGATGAATACCTTGGAGAGTTCATATTTGCATGTATAATAGAGAAAAAAAATTGATCCAAGGTATTTAGGGTTGCATGTACACTTAGGAGTGTTAGAATGCTCAAAACCCATCAGTGGTATCAGAGACTAGGCTTGTTTTCTTGTTATACTTGCAAACTTGGCTGAAAAATCGAGTTTTTATGTTGTCTGCTCAGCAGACTCGTCGAGTCCAAGGCGAAATGCATCCAACTCGCCGAGTTTGTTCGTGCACTCGACGAGTTGGACCCCCAGACAGCATATATTCGATTGTTTTGGCTGGAATTAGACTAGGAACATTACCCTAAGATGTTTTTGGACTTATAAACTTGTTTTTGATGTGGTAATGTTCATGCTAATCCACTTTCAAAGATAATTGTCAATAGATTCATGTTTTGTATTAGTTTAAAGTTTAGACTAATTACATGAAAAAGTTTGATTTGAATTATCTTGTTCTTATGAGTTTCTTAGATTAATAGAAAAGTTAATTGATTATGTGTTTTCAATCCATTTTAATCTAAGAGTTGATTCTAAAATGTGTTTTTGTAACTTGTCCTCAAGTTATATGAAAAGTCACATTTAAATTTCATAAAACTCATAAAAAGTTGGCAATGGTTACAAAAATGAAGAGTCTTGTCCTCAAGTTATGGAGGTTTAAGAGTCACTTCATTAAGTAACAAAAAGTATAACCTAAATTAATTCCATAAGTTACAAAATAAAGAAAAGTTACATTCATTTATTAGTTTAAAGTCTTCCATAACTTATCCTTAAGTTATGGAACTTGAAGATTCTTTTAATTAAAACTACTTTAAACTCATAAGTTATGGAATTAATTAGTTTTGGATAGTTTCAAAACTTGACCTCAAGTTTTGGAATTTGAAAAGTTTTCACTTATGAATACCTTAATTCCATGTTAGCCCTTAGAATTTTAGAAGTTAAAATTTAACCCTTATACTTTATAATATTATAAGTTAATAATATTTATATATATGTATAAGAGCAAGTCAGTCTTACCGTTAGTAGGCCTCATTCATGAAGCCAGTCTATAAGGGGGTATAAGGTTACTGCCTATAAAATGGCAGTTTAATAGGTGTCCACTCTCATCCACCGCTTCCTTGAGTTGTGGAGGGTCGTTAGCCGAATGGGTAGGACAAGGACTATAATTCTCCCTTCATTAAAAGTATTAATGATAAATACTAAGTAACTAAATCTTTTATAAATACCCAATCTTAGTTACTTAGGAAAAAGTGAATAAGGTGCTAATCCATGAAATTACACTCTGCACTTTGTTAAGTCAGCTAGTGGAGCATGTGTGGTTAACCGGCACACTAACCTAGACTTAACAAGGTAGGCAAAGGGTAACTTAATATTTATCATAGTATCGGTGGAGCATGTATGGTTAACCGGCACATCGATTAAGGGGTAAATATTAAGGGTACCCAGTATATTTGCATGGTTACTTCACACGTTGTTTTGTGATCCTCTTCATCCCAGTCACAAAACCTGAAGGGCACACTCGAGATTGAAACATTCCATTGAAAAATTCAATGAATCTCAAAAGATCTAGGAGTTTCAAATCCAATTAAAACCTAATAATACATTTCTTTTATCTTGGTGGAAATTGGTGAATCGTCATTCACCTACCTTCAAATATTTTATAGCTTGGATTACGGCATCCCTCTTCCTAGTTATAAAAGTATTGTGTTGGGTCCTAGCCTTAATATTTCATATTGGGTGTTATATTAAGGACTTTAAATCAACTATCTTGAATATCTCCCAAAAGATGTCTGGTTTAGACATTTATGATCTTCCCAAATCTCTTGAAACAAGCTTTCTTAAATGAAGATGATGTCCCATGGAAATCATACTTCTCTCACCTCCTCTAATTATTCTCCCTAACCCACAAGTTCTTGAAAAATTTAACGTTACTCAAGCCCTATTGGCAAGTAAAGGTCTATGTGTGGTCACATCTTGGAGATGTAGTCACATATTGACAAGTCGGGAGAGTTGGGTGTCAAAGTCTTGAGAAAGTTGGTGGTTCAATCACTTTCTATGTCACATAGTGAGTTACTTTGGGACTCCTATGAAACAGACTATGACAAGACCCATAATGATCTTATCTATTTGCTATGATCAACTTCCAAAACTTAATGAACATTGACAATAACGACATTGGATATCCAATAAAGCTCTCTCTTCCCAATGGAAAGGGATCGGCCATAGTCAACTCGGTTGACCAAATGGTAAAGAGAAAGGCTAAGTCTTGGGTCGTGTTTTGAATGTTGCGTCTATTGGGCTTGTTTGTTAGTCCGTTTTTGTATCTCCGGTATGGGCCTGTCCATCCGTGAGTATAGTAGGATTTATTATAAATATAGGTGTTTGCATGCATCTTAGGTTAACGACAAAAACGATAGTAATGATAGAATAGATTGATCTGAGAAGTTTTTATTATCTTTCTTGTAACCCTAAATCCTCTACAGTGGAAGTTCTTAGTCGAGCTCTGCTGAGGATTGTTTGAATTAATCATTCGACACATTGTGATTCAATCTTGTCTTGTTTATTGTTTTATGTTCTTCGCACTACCTGTTACAAAGATCTAATCGATCTTCAAGTTTATTTAATATCTTATCAATTGGTATTAGAGCAGGAGGCTGTGTAATTCATACACTTCTTTTCTGTGAAAAAGGTTGCGATTAGGGTTATTCCGCATTTACTGATATTTATTGAGCCGTCATCTCATAATTGACGTAACTCAACATTTATTTGTGTTGCCCTAATTTAATATATTACAAGTCTGATCTTTTAAACAGTTTTTTCGATCAAGCATGGACGAGTCACAATCTAATCCCGTTAACATCTCAAACAGCATTGGATCAACGACAAAGATTCCCATCCTTTACACCCAGGATTACGAGGTCTGGGCACATCACTTTGAAGATTATGTCATCGGATCTGAGGACAATGGATATCTCATCTGGGAAGCAATCGTATTTGGACCATTCGCTCATTCAGCAACTTCAAGAATTATTAAAACTCAGAAGGAGTATAATGATCTTTTGAAAGATGTTAAAGATATTGCTCAAGACGAAAAAGATAAATTTCAGTGCAATATTAAAGCATTGAGACTAATCAGATTCGCTCTTCAATCTGACACTTTCAGGCTGGTGAGTTCATGCAGCACTGCCAAAGAAATATGGGATAGGCTGCGAGAGTTATATTCTACGGACGAAGATCTCGAGCATTCCATTCAAACCTTGCTTTTGTCCGAATTTGGTGAATTCAAGCAGAGTCCTGAAGAAATTGTAACTTAGACGTTCGATCGCTTCAATCATCTTCTTAGTAAGATGATTAAACATGATATTGAAAGGAAGTTGATTGAACAAAAGGTTACATTTTTAAACGGTCTCAGATCTGAGTGGAGAGCGGTTGTGTCCACTGTTAAAGCGCATGAGCAATTCAAATCTTACTCTTTGGCGAAACTGGTAGAGATTTTGAAATCCCAAGAAAAGATTGTGTTACAGGAGAAAATTGTGGTTTCAAGCTTGGGATCATTGGCCCTTCTGTCCAAAAGCAAAGCTGTGATGGAAGATGAAGACCTCAACCTAGAGGATTATGACCTTACCTCTGAAGACTATGCAATGATGGTGTCAAACCCAAAAGGGTTCATCAAGAAAAGGTTCCCTGCAAATAAGAACCGAAACTGGCAGGGAAGTTATAGCTCTGAAAAGGTTAGGGAAGAACCGAAGGCAGAAGAACCAATGAAGGAACCGAAAGCTGAAGGAGATTCGGGTGTGAGCTGCTATTATTGTGGAGGAAAGAACCACTATGCCAAAGACTGTGTTCTCAAGAAAATGGTAGAAAAGGATGAGGAGAAAGACGAAGAAACTGTGCTGTTGAAAAAGCTGGAAGAGATCAAAAGAAAGAAATCCACTGCTAACCCCTCTATGAATGCTTTAATTGTGTAGGGTTCGGTAGCGGATGATGAGTTCGGTGGCATGGAGGTCTGGTCAACCGATTCTGAGGACAATGAAGTCAGGAAGCCATCTCATGGACAGGCCTATGTTGCAAAAGGTGAAGGGAGCGGTGGAAAGTGTTTAATGGTGTCAGACGTGTCTCAGATGAGGGGATACAACACAGATGGTGGGAATGAAGACACAAAGGAGCGAGAGGACTTGTGCTTCACAGCAAAACCTCTCAGCGTGCAGTTTAACGAACTTGATGAATTAATCAAGAAGGTACAATCAATTTTTGTTTCATTCAAAGTCCCACAAAGTTCATATGAAAAGGAATTAAAAAATGTTAATTCAAGAATCTCTCATCTAGATAGCAGTTTAACTCAAACACGGGTCACCAATTCTGACCTAACTGACCAAATAAGCAGGGTATCTTCAAAAAGTGAGGAACGGAGGATGTGGATCGAGCTAAAGGAGTTGGAGTTAATCAAATCCAAGGATGAAAACATTTATTTACAAAGAGACAATTTAAAACTTTTAAAACAGAGAAATGTCTTTTGTTTAATTGCTAAACGTCTTTACACTAATATCACTCAACTTCATTTAAACTGTGAAATAGGACAGAAAATTCATCGCATGATTTTGCCCTTCCTTGAGTTTAAGGAGGATGAAATTGACGTTGAAGCATATAACTGTGAAAGTGTTGTTTCGTCTGAGGATGTTAATCCGACATATATGTATGGTCTAGACAAAATCAAGTCTTTCATAAAGTCCAAGGACCATAAAGACATGCTGAAAAATCTTTTAGATGAAAATGATAAACTAAAACTAAGAACCGAAACCATACAAAAGTTTGACTCATTGAATGCCAACCTGAGCTCAGAAAATAAAATTGATGTTGAAAATGCATCTGAGCTCAATGAGGACGATGATATGAGTGAAATTTATGTTGAAGACACAGTTGACTGTTCAGAGTTTGTCAAGAGCGAACCCAAAAACCACAAAAATCTTATTTCAGAAAAATCTGTGGAGTTTGATCGTCTGTCCCTACAAAAGTCCCCGATCCTTGAAGAAAAGGCTGTTGTATACCAAAAAGTGAGAACAACTCCAAATCAGGTGTATAAAGTCATAGGTGTAACAGAACTTCAGACAGCCGAACTCACAGCTATTGTAAGCGAAGATAATGCTTATGGGTGTGATGAGTTCTTCTGGTCTGCTCCTATCGACAATGCTGACGAAACAGCTGGTCTGTCAAAAAGGACTTCATGGAAAACCAAAGGCAGATATGTGCCAGAACCTTTGAACAAGCCTGATAGCTTCGACGTGCCAAGTACGAGTGGTACAAAAAATGTTCCTGAATAAAAAGGAGTATCAGCAAAAGAAGTCACTCCGTTAAGCGACACATCATCAGTTCAAAGTGAATCAGCTGAAAGAAAGCAAAAACAAAAAGCGAATGTCCATCGTCAGCCGAAGCAGGTGAGAAATCAAAAACAGCAAAGGAATCAAAGATACAAGAAGAATCTCTCTGAAAGAAAACAGTTCTGGCAATCTCAAAATGCTCATTTCTCTTATCATGATAGAAATTTAAAGTCAGAGAAAAACACTGTTAGTTCACAAGAGAGTCATAACAACCGAAGAGAGAGGTTCGGTTATGAAGGTCAAAACAAACGAAAGGATACGTTCGGTTCTGAAAAATTTGACAACCGAAAGCAAAGGTTCGGTTCAGAAAACACTATCTACCGAAAGCAGAGGTTCGGTTCCGAGAGCAAAAGAGACCAAAGATCTAGGTTCGGTCCCACTAATGATAAAAAACAAAAGGGTCACTTATAATCTCAAGCCAAGAAATCATCTCAGTCTAACTTCTCTCGTTCTTCTTCTTCTAACTCTTCTATTTCCTCTCAGCCTCTTTCTAAATTCAACTCTGTTCGCACTCAAAAACCTAAATCATCAACAGATATGAAAGGAAAATCAAAGTTTTCATCAGTTAAAACAAATCAAAATAATCCCAGAGTCCAAATACCTAAACCAGAATCCAAACCGAAAGAAACAAATCCCAATAAAATTAAGGTTTTCACCATTAAAAAGAAAGATGAAACAACGTTAATAAAAAGAACATATCTTGTTGACATCTCTCTTACTATTCCTGTTCCTATGAAAGGCTCACGTGGACCCAAGAAACTTTGGGTTCCTAAATCTGCTTAATTTTTGCAGGTTATTAGTGACGAGCAGTTTGACGAAGAATGGTACATTGACAGTGGTTGCTCATGTCACATGACAGGAAGGAAGGAAGAGCTGAGGGAATTTCGGTCTCTTTCAAACGGTGGAAATGTCAAGTTTGGGAACAACTCCTTCGGCACCATAAAAGGCTATGGAATGATTACAAATGGTGATTTTACAATTAGGAAGGTTGCATACGTCGAAGGACTACAACACAACCTCATCAGTGTATATTAGCTTGTTGGAGGTACCGGTCTCAAGGTTTCATTCGATGATGAGGGTTCGAAAATAATTGAGAAGAAAACGAAAAGAGTCATTCTCAAATCGGAGCGCAAAGGCGAAATGTTTCCCCTGAACCTCAAACCCATCAAAGGGAATCCAGCTATTTGCCTGTTATCCAAAGCACAATCTGACGAAAGCTGGCTGTGGCACCGAAGGCTCTCTCATCTCAACTTTAAGGACATCAACAAACTTGTCACTGGAGGTCATGTTGGAGGTCTTCCATTGCTCAAGTTTGATAGAGAACATTTGTGTGTTGCATGTGAAATGGGGAAGCAGAGTCGTCAAAGTCATCCATCTATTATAAACGCTAAAGTTGTTGAACCACTAGAGTTAATTCACATTGATCTGTGTGGTCCATCATCTATCGAAAGCATCGGCGGTAGCAAGTACATTCTTGTCATTGTTGATGACTTCTCGCGTTTTAGATGGGTGTTCTTTCTAAAGCATAAATTTGAACCGACTCTCAAGCTAAAGGTGTTCATGAAGCAAGTTGAAGTACAGCTGAAGAAAGTCGTTTGCAACATCCGGAGCGACAATGGACTGGAGTTCAAAAACAAAGAATTCGAAGAATTCTTGGCCGACAAAGGAACCAGTCATAACTTCTCAGCTCCCTACACTCCTCAACAAAACGGGATTGTCGAAAGACGAAACCGATCTTTGTGTGAGACGGCCCGAACCATGCTAAGTTTTGCTTCTTTACCTTTATATTTTTGGGCTAATGCTATTGCTGCAACTTGTTTTACGCAGAACATGTCATATCTCAATAAGCGATTCACTCTCACTCCTTATGAGATCATCAACAACAGGAAGCCAAATGTCAAATTTTTCCACGTGTTCGGCTCACGGTGCTTCATCTTCAATTCTAAAGAACACCGTAACAAGTTCGATGTCAAAGCCGATGAAGGGATATTTATGGGCTATTCTCTCACTTCTAAAGCGTACAGGGTATTAAACAAGCGATCAACAAAAATAGAAGAGACTTATTACATGACTTTTGATGATAGCTATGTCAAAAAGCTAAAGGCCAACGAAGACGCAGTTGGAGAAATCTTTCCTTAAACAGGCCAAGTCACAACCTCGATCGCAAATCTATTTGAGGAGTTTGTCGAGTTATTTGATGAACCAGAAAAGGCTACTCTCTCGGAAGTCAGTGCAGCAGACAATTAAGTAGATCATTTGAAGCAACTCATCGATGATGCTGCCAAACAAATGAATGAAGGAGGATCTTGTTCCAATGAACCACTACAGCACAATGCTTCAATCGAGGGGGAGGATCCATCTTCTTCATTATAGAAGAGTTCACATGTTGAGGGGGAGGACAGTTCTCAAGCTACTCCCGAACGATCAGCAGTACCCGAAGGTGCTACAATACCCGAAAGTGTTACAACACCCGAAGGGGCTACAACACTCGAAGGTGCTACAACACCCGAAAGCGCTACATCACCCGAAGGTGCGTCAACACCCGAAAGCTCGATACCGCCCGAAACCCCTGTAGCTCAAGAAACTCAAGACATACCTGAAAGCTTATCTGTTGAGGGGGAGAATGTTGATATGCTTTATGACGATGACAGTCAATCTGAACTAGAAGAGTTGGTAAACGCTGAATTGGATCCATCCTATGATCCAAATTATCCTCCTCTTGTCAAATGGACCAGAGATCATCCTGTCTCCCAGGTTGTCGGTAATGTCTCTGAAAAGGTTCTGACCCGATCACAACTTAAGGCAAAACAAACTTCCTTATTTTCAAAAGTAGAATTCTGTGTGTTTAACTCCTTCATCTCAAAAGTTGAACCAAAGACAGTTAACACTACTCTTGATCACTCCGATTGGGTTCAAGCTATGCAAGACGAATTGAATGAATTCGAAAGGAATAAAGTTTGGCGCCTCATTCTAACTCCTCAAGATGCCTCAGTTATTGGTCTCAAATGGGTCTTCAGAAATAAAATGGACAAGGAAGGCAACGTGATACGAAACAAAGCGCGTTTGGTGGTGAAAGGATACTGTCAGGAGGAAGGAATTGACTATGAAGAAACTTTTCCTCCTGTAGCTAGTCTGGAATCTGTTAGAATATTTCTTGCCTATGCTGCACACAAATACTTTGAAGTCTACCAAATGGATGTCAAGTGTGCATTTCTAAATGGTGAACTTGAAGAAACCGTGTATGTGGAGCAACCTCCTGGATTCATAAATGAAAGGTACCCTAATCATTGTTACATTTTGGACAAAGCCGTATATGGACTGAAACAAGCTCCGAGAGCCTGGTATGAAACGCTTACCAAGTTTTTAAAGATGTCCAAATTCAAACAAGGTCCGGTTGACCCAACCTTCTTTCGTAAGAAGGAAGGTAACCACCTTATGATTGTTCAAATTTACGTCAATGGTATCATCTTTGGCTCAACGAATCCTAGCTTAACGGCTGAATTCAGAAAGCTGATGGAGACTAAATTTGAAATGAGCTCAATGGGTCCAATTAACTCTTTCCTTGGTTTAAATATTAGACAGGGACCCGAAGACATCTTTATTAATCAGGAGGCTTACACAAAGACTCTCCTTGCAAAATTTCGCATGATGGGAGATTCGAAGGTTAAAGTTCCAATGGCGTTCGGCACCAAGCTCACTCCATCCTTGGATAAGCCAGCAGTTGATATTACGCTATATCGCCAGATAATCGGCTCTCTGATGTATCTTACTGCTAGCAGGCCTGATATAATGTTCTCTGTATGCTACTATGCTAGATTTCAGGCGAATCCACGTGAACCTCATATGCTTGCAGTGAAGAACATACTCTGTTATCTCAAGCGAACTACCTCTTTAGGCCTATGGTATCCATCCAACTCAGGCTTCTTCGTTCAAGCCTACTCAAATGCAGACCTTGGAGGTTGTGGACTAGATAGGAAAAGCACCACGGGAGGCTGCCAATTCCTTGACGGGAAGTTGGTGAGTTGGCAATCAAAGAAACAAACCTGTGTCTCTTTATCTACAGCTGAAGCGGAATACATTGCAGCTGCCTCCTGTACTTCTCAAGTGATTAGGATCTAAAGTCAACTCCGGGACTATGGACTCAATATGAAAAAGATCCCATTATATTGTGACTCTGAGAGTGCAATTAGGATCTGTCATAACCCAGTGCAACACTCCAAGACCAAGCACATAGCACTGAGGTATCACTTCATTAAAGATCATGTGGAAGATGGGAACGTCGAAATTCATTTTGTTCGAACCACTGATCAACTGGCTGACATCTTCACCAAAGCTTTTCCTGAAGCATCGTTTAACAAAATTCTACAAGGGCTAGGCATGATGGAATCGGAGTCCGTACCAAAAATTACCACTCATTCTCAAACGTAAAAAGCAAAATAGACCAAACGTTCGGGTTCGGGTCTTGCACTAATGTACCGAAATGAACCGAACGCTCGGGTTCGGTTGAATCATCTGGTTTTCGCTCCTCAATCAAAGGTAATTTTCTTGGTTGTAAATCTTTTGTATCATTGTTCAAAATGCATTTTTCTTATTGTCAAAACTATTCTCTTTTTGAAAATCTATTTTCTTTGGTGACCGAAATAGACCGAACGTTCGGGTTCGGTTCCAAAGTTTTTCACAACCGAAATAGACCGAACGCTCGGGTTCAGTTCCAAAAAAAAATTTCCTTTTTTTTATTATTATCAAAAACTCCAAAAATATTTTATTCTTTATTCTCTTTTTGGCTTTAATTTTATCTGTGTGTTCGTTTATGGGGAAATTGTTGAACTTAGCTAAGTGTCCCTAGAAGCATGCTGATGTATGTGTCCAAAGCCTCACCTGATTCTGAATAATAGCCTTAATGACTTGGTATACACAAACCTTGTCTTCCCAATTAGGCTATCCTATTTATTCTAATCATGAGCTACCTAACTCTCTTCTCACATGAGATAAGAGTTTCCTGCTTGGTCCTATTTTTCACAGCAGAGGTACTTTGATTTCTTACACCATCTACATTTCATTTCTCCATCACACTCGTTTCACAAACATAACCCTTGAGACTCTCAGAAATTACCACTACGAGCTAAGTGAAACCCAAAATTCAATACCCAATACGAATTGACGGTGACCAATTAATTTGCTCTAGTTTTCACCATTGAATTGACGGACGTATCTTAATGCTATCTCAAATTTTTCTTTTGTGTGATTCCTATGAAATTGTTACAACCAATAACATTTCTTCCCTTGGGATCCAATTTTATTTTTTTTTTTTGAGATTTTATATTCCTAGCCAGTTTAAATTATTCCCAACCTACTTGTTCAACAGACTACACCGATCTCACAAGTACTTCGTTCACTTTCTATCTCACACAACAAAACCTCCTCCAGTAGGCCAAGCCTCCGGTTCTGGTGTGAAAGATAAAGGCAAGAACATTGCTGAGGAAGAAGATGAAGATGAAGAGACTATCGCTGATCTTTTAAAGCGAAAATGTCGAAATGTTGATGCCGATATCAGTGTTCGTGTGGCTAGAGAAGCTGAAGAAGCAGAAAGAAAACAGAAGGAAGCCCTCGACCTTCTTGAGAGTAGGAAAACTCTTTTTCCTGCTTGGACTCTCGAGAGGATGATAAAAGAAGCCATCGACACTCCAAGTATCTTGTGGCTGGAACCTGTAATATCACTTGATTGTTCCAACACTGTCGACTCTCAATTCGACATGCCTCTGACCCGAAAGGCGTTCATCTTTCACGCCTTCGCCAACGTTTCAGAGTTCCCTCATCCTCATCCACAGGTTGATCGGGACTTGATCAATTTTTATCTGAAGGCCGCTCACCCTCAATATCAGACTTGGAGCACTCAGAAAATTGTAAACGTTCGGGTCTTGAAGCCGTACAGTGAAGGGAACTTCATCAACATTCGGTTCAAGGTACTTCGGGGATCTGCCAAAACCGAACATGCCATTTCTCTTGCAGATCTTCCAAACCTCAATCCCCATGATTGGATAATCTTGCACAACATCCTTCTAACCAATGAAGCTGAATACGGTCCGATCATAGACCATTTCAAGACGATGCTCGTGTGCTACATCATGGAAGTTGCGCTGATGGATCAAGAGATAGCAAGCGTATTTAAGAAGAAACCAACAATATCTCCTATTGGCTCTGCCAGTGATCTGAACCAAATGCAGATGGGCAAAATTGACTCGAGAAGGAATTCGGTCATGTTCACCAGGAACGAAGGACAGAAATGTCTTTTTGCCTTGGCTGACAAACATCTGTACACTACTGCTTGCTTAGAGCATGTTTTGGGGATCATCCACAGGTGCAAGCAAAACTCAGCGGATGATGTCAAGTACTTCGATGACATGATACACTGGTACATTCGGTTCAGACAGACAATTCTTGTGCTAATCACTCGTCTGTTTGACACCACAAAGAAAGTTCCCGTTGTTGGCCCAAGCAAGAAGAAGAAGTAGTCTCGCTCCAATTTGACGCAAAGGGGGAGATTGTTGGGTCGTGTTTTGAATGTTGCGTCTATTGGGCTCGTTTGTTAGTCCGTTTTTGTATCTCCGGTATGGGCCTGTCCATCCGTGAGTATAGTAGGGTTTATTATAAATATAGGTGCTTGCATGCATCTTAGGTTAACGACAAAAACGATAGTAACGATAGAATAGATTGATCTGAGAAGTTTTTATTATCGTTCTTGTAACCCTAAATCCTCTACAACGGAAGTTCTTAGTTGAGCTCTACTGAGGATTGTTTGAATTAATCATTCGACACATTGTGATTCAATCTTGTCTTGTTTATTGTTTTATGTTCTTCGCACTACCTGTTACAAAGATCTAATCGATCTTCAAGTTTATTTAATATCTTATCACTAAGTCTGTGATAGTCCCATGTTCCATTACCAAAGCGTCCATATGTTAAATTTCCAAAGGAAGGGGCATTAGTTGTGAAGCTGCCAATTTTACCTAAGAATGTTAAAGTCAATAAGTTTGACTCTACTTTAGGTAAAATCCACTACCTAACTCTACTAAGTTTCTATTCTGAGATTCTTGATACATGATGTGACTGGGTCACATGTTGATGTTTTAAGAATCAAAGAAAAAGTGAAGAAACTTAAAGAAAGAATATGTTGAATCTGTAGATGGATTTCTATCGCATAGTGTGAAGATCGGATTCTTGAGCTACTTCTTAGGAGTTATGATATATTGCTTAGGAATAGATAACAACAAAGTGTTCATGTGCTTTTGCACTATAAGTATAGTGTTTTCGCAAAGTTTTTAAAATAAAAGGAAAAATTTTGATTTTATTTATTTTAAAAATATCCTTACAATGGAATTTGTGAAGATTTTTGTTGCTTACAAGATTCCATTAAGAGCAAGATTGGAAATATGAATTTGATTCTTTCATTTGTGGTAGTGTCTAAATTTACCAAATAAGGAAAGATTCTCATCACCCAAGTTTCAGTTGGATAGAAACTTGGAATCATGCAAGTTGGATAGCATGATGAATGAGAACTTTCAACATTGGAAAAATTAAGACTAATTACTTGTTCACATGGATGTGTGAGTCAAGTAAAGGACAAAGGGATCAAGTACACATACTTGTGCACTGATTAAGCCCACCACAAAAGATCGATAAGACTATTCATCATGATTTACTCAAGTTCGGTAAATATGGTTATACTTACAAGTTTAAGTATAATTCTGAAACATTGGAAAAGTTTCAATGTAAGGCAGAACGAATAAGAAGAGTCAAATTAGGCAGAAAGATAAAAGTTTCTCAAATCTGAAAAGCTGGGAGAGTACTTTAGTATCAGTATTTGTGATCATCTTAATGATTAAGAAACCATAGCAGAATTAGTTCTCTAAGGAAATCTTAGTGCATTCTTATGACTAAGAAGAGGAATCTTGAATTGTTGAAATGGTTAAATCAAGAAGATGAGTCATACTTCGTTCCAATACAGGTCTTAGAGTCATACTCCAAGATTGTAACTTGACTGACATTTCTTAGAGAAGGTTTAAAACACATGTCAAATGTAAGAGTAAAAGCTTTCTAATCTTGTACATTTGAAATTGGTAAGTTGTGATGTTTTCGATAAAACAAAGACCAACTAAGGCCAATTGTGTGAAGTGTTTGTCTTGATTAGAATCCACACTATCTCTTCAATATCTAACAAGAAAGTCTTATATGTCAAGAGGAAAGTGGAAGTCTTAAAGGTCTTGAAAGTCTCAAGAACTAATCAAGAATAAAACCTGGAGTTCTTCATTAGCACACGACTTGACGTTTATAACCTATCGTGTTGACATATTCTGTGCCCATTCCAGTTAAAGTTGGCTTTGCATATGAGTTCTTAGAGTTCTCAATTGGTTGCACAACAATTTAAAAGCAATGGCAGGCCCTTGAGCTGCCAAATGGCAAGAAATTAACATTGAGTTCAGTCCATATGAGTTTAGATTTGTCATTATCCTTGTCTTGTGACTATGGTTTTGACAATTCACATGGATAAGAACACATACACCATTAAATCTAAGTTTCCTAAGCTTTCTCTCCGATTCATGAAAATGATGGTGAGGAAACACTTTCACTAAGTAGATTTTAGCTAGATAGCAATTGTGATATTTGCATTCTCAAAGCCGTTAGTGGAGCGTGTGTGGTTTACCGGCACACTAAAATGGACTTGTGAGAAGTGGCAAAGGTCTAAACAATCGAGACTGTGATTACAGCATCCCTTTTCATAGTTCTTAAAATTGTTTAGACACACATGTAAGCTATCTAAGATAAGGTGTATGATATTGATAAAGTTATATCAAAGCAATCTAGTATCAGAAATCTGAACTTTGGTAAGAAATTCAATAAAGTATTCATTTCTAGAAGTCCAACTAATTTATGAGTACATGTCAAAGCTAGTGGGAGCATAAGTGTTATGCTAATAATCATCATGTTAGTGGGAGCATGATAATTATAATAATGGTTGCAAGTTAGCAATGTTAATTATAGAAAACAAAAGTTTCAATTAGGAAAGAGTTGTTTTGCTATAATTAAGGGAGAGGAAATTATACATCATCTCAAATCTAAAAGCTTAGATTGAGGTTTTAATCGTATTTAGTCAAGGATATATATATATATATATATATATATATATATATATATATATATATATATATATATATATATATATATGAATTTCATGTTGGAATGGCTCAACATAAGGAAATTCTGTATATGGGTCCATTATTTGCGTTCTACAATTCGATTATGATTACGACATCCCTTTTCATAATCCGAATTATGAGAACTTGGAAAATAGAAATGGAAATGTTATAGCAAAAGACTGGTTTAGTCTTTATGTGAGACATCATGAATCGTGTCCTATATCTTTCAGATATAAGATCGATTACATGTGCTATATTCATCCTTTCTAAAATTTTCCAAATGCCTAGGGCATTAAGAAGGGAAAAGGTCTAGAATTGGATATGACTAAAATGATTAAACAATTTTCGAGGAAAATCTAAGGTTTACCAAAGATTGGTTGCTCAAGGACAGTTGGAAGTATAGTGATAATTCTGGAAGGACCATATTGACATAATCTATCAGGAGGCAACTCTTGTTCAGAAGTGATAGTCAAAATGGAATATGGAAATGTTTCAAAGTTAGAAATTATTCAATCTGTGTAAGATTAGGAAACTTAATGCAAGAAGGATGTTTCCAAGAAGTTGATCTCCTTTGGAATGCTTTGTAATGGTTGTTGTCAAGTCTCTCTGACTTTGTGCATAATCATTACAAGATGATCAATGCATATAAGTTTAGAATCTAACAGATTGTAGTAAATGGCATGAATTTGGAATTCTTGCATTTGCAGTAAGGATTTGGGATTGTGAAAAGAGGATCATTGGAGGTATGTTCAATTGACCTAATTCACAAAGTAAAGATCATAGACAAACATACTATGCATACTTGGTGTATGGCATGACTAGTGTTTAGAAAACATAGTGTACATGCTTGGAGCATGGGATAACTATCGTTTTAAATTCAAGAATAAAGTTGATAGCTGAAACAGTATACAATGAATAATGTGTAATCACATGGTGATAAATGAAAGGTGTTTTATTTTTGTTCATAGGTTTTGATACCTTATTGGATTCAATTATTATTGTGTTTCACTTTGCATGTTTTAACTTCCTGAATAACAAGGTCATTGTTCTGGATGACTAAGTTATTCAAACCATCCACATTCGGTCATATGTTGGAAGTAGATTTGAATTAAGACTGTCATGGGTTGGCTTGTAGAGGTGTAAGATGCTAGACAAAGGGCTACAACACTCATGAGTGGTCATAAGTTTTGATTATTGGATTCAACCCGCGCTCATTGGAATCACTTCATGGATTTTATCACGAGTGATCATGAGACGATAATATCTTATATTCTTCAAACCTAGAGATATGAGTTGTTACTATGAGTTGGTTGTACATTGATTGCACGAAAACGCATTCGGTAACTCGGTGTTATAAAATGTGCCTTTATGTATGATTCAACAAGTAGTAGAACAAGCCATATGAGTTGAAGTTTATCCATTCCTTTTACCTTCGGGATAAAAGCGATATTTGTAGGCCCCTCGATGATTTGGTGATGACAAATGTAAGTGCTCGGCCGGGCCAGGACTGATTTGATTTGTTCAGTTAGTCAGTCGTCATAAATCGGAAATCAAGAAACAAAAAATGGAAAGAGAGAATGATTATAATCAATCTCTCATTCCATATGATATCTAGAATAGAGGAATATACGATCCCTTATCTAATGGACAAGTCATTGACAAAGGTCAGAGTTCAACAGAAGCTTTTGAGAGCTACGTTTGCCAGTCGGTTCTTGAAGTCATACGCAATAATATTTTTAGACTTATCTAAGTGGGAGATTGTTGGATTAATGTCTAAGTCCATAAGTATAATTGGTGAGACTTGACCCGACCCGGCATGGTCCATTTGGGTTACATGGCATCATGCATTTGGATATACTATAATGAGAGAAATAACACTTAAGGATTATTAATATATTATAATTTCTAATATATAAAATAGGATTATTTAATTAGTATTGATCAAGAATTAATTTAGAATTAATTAAGTGATCAAAAGAAGTCTAATTAAATATATGGGTTGATTGTGTAAATCATCCATACTTGTATAGTGGGCTAATGCTCCATGGATTATCAAGTTGGGCTAAAACCCATAGGATGCTCCATGGATGCTCCATGGTGTATTTGAGCCCATGGATCCAAGGAAATGGAAAGCCATGACAATTAAGGGTTTACCCTAATTGTAACACTATATAAAGATCATATTCTTGGGAAAATTGTCCACTATGGGTAATAGAAAGGGCTAGCCGATTTTCACAAGTGTTTCATTTTTCTCTCAAGTTATTCCATGTGCATTTGGTGTTGTGTGAACCATTTGAGGTGTCACACTTGGGGAATTAGGCACTCAAGCTTCATGAAGACAATCTACATCAAAGAGGTATGTAGTTCTAACTTGATATATTCATTTGAATCAATGTTATTATGCTAGTTAGGATGAATACCTTAGAAAGTTCGTATTTGCATGTATAATAGAGAAAACATATATACAAGGTATTTAGGGTTGCATGTACACTTAGGAGTGTTAGAATGCTTAAAACCCATCAGATGACCTTCCGATCCATTCCCTATCGATCTTCTGGTCCGAACCAGGAAACTCATAACATAGCATATCACATATATCACATATCACATATAAGCACATACGACCTTCCGATCACACATAATTACCACTCTAGGTGAGGTATAGTGAGAAGACTCACCTCGAACTACCTCAGAATAGTCTCGGACTCTAATCTCTGGTCTAGCCTCCGTCTAATACACATTAACAGATATTATTATTGAATAACAACACTCAATAAGCTAGAACACCCCCCTAGGCTCTCACAAAAGGGTAAAAGACCAGTTTACCCCTTCTTGAATTCAAACATCCATTTGTTGACCGAACCCTAAAGGTCAACAAAATTCAACACCTACGAGTACGCTGCGTGTACCAGATTCCTACGTTGGGCGTACTCGTCCAATACGCTAATATCAGGCTGATTGAACCCTACGCCCCGCGTACTGGGATTTACACTCAGCATACATCCCAATTTCACTATTTCCTCACTTATGGTCTTAATCAGTTAAGACCTTGGCTCAAAATGCAAATCTGGACCCCTACAGCCTCCTAATCCATAAAGTCGAAGACTTTACGCCTTTGCATGGCTGGTTTGGCCTTAAGCACTCGAAACCTTCATCCATTTTCTTTCTCAAGCCCATATCTCATGCTTGGTTAGCTCTTAATGACCAAGATTGAATTTTTATGACTTTATAACATGAAATACACTAGCAAGGGATAGATCTACGTTCTTAGAGCTCATTAACTCACAAAGCCATTAACTTTTGGGACAAAAACCCTAAAACATCCCAGATAAGAACACCCAACAGAAAAAGGAAGAAAGTTTGAAGCTTTATACCTCCAAATGAAGCTTCTCACAATACTAAGCTCAGATCCAAGTGCTTGGGCTTTTAATCCTTCTCCAAAGCTTTCTTTCCACTCTTATGGATCAAGAACACACCAAACAAGCTCTCAAGGGTACTCTCAAGCTTCAAGAACGAGGATTAGGTTTTTGGATGGGCAAGTCTCTAGAAATGGTGGCCAACAATGAGGCCATAATGTTCTTTAAATTGGGGGCTCACTTAGAATTAGGGTTTCATTTTGGGCCTAGTACACCCCGCGTACACCTTGGTACACCCCGCGTACTAGGCAGCCTCCGCGTCATGAATATGCTCACGAGTATGCGCGACGTACTCTATATTACACCTAGCGTACTCGATCATCACACGAACTACTCAAGGGCTAAAACTGACAACTTCAGGAAAGAAGAAGGGCCAAGGAGGTACACCTAATTTCGGGATGTCACAAAGGAAGCAAGAGAATCGGTTAGATTTAAAGTATCTTCATGCTAGGGCTTCAGTGGGAGTTAAAGCTTACACCTTCCTCATTTATTTTCCTAGATCTCATTATATTGGAAGATTAGGGTTTCTTCCACCTTTTATTGGGACTTCGAGCATATAGAGTTATCATGGGGTTTAAACCTTAGATCTGGACCTTGTGAGGTCCTTAAAGTCCAAAGGTCCCAACTTTATTCATCAATAGGAGGGTTATTGTGCTTAACACCTTGTTAGAGTATGTTTTGGTATATTGGAGCAAAAATTACCATACATGAACGTAAAGATCGAAGCTTTACGTGACAACTGAGTCTTGAGATGCTAGATCTAGTGTTTGGAGTGGTAAATCTGCTTTGAATCGTCTGAATAAGGAATGAGTTTGAATGGACTCGCCGAGTCGATGATCCGACTCGATGAGTTGGTGAGTGTTTGTCCCAATGAGCTTGATCATGCGATAACTCGGCGAGTTGGGGGTCAACTCAACGAGCTGAGCTGGACCTTCACGATACTTCTAAGGAAAACGAGTGGACTCGACGAGTCACATGGGTGCACTCAGCGAGTCGGGTCAAACATGGGCTGTTGACTCGATTTTGACTTATGTTGACTTTAGGGTTGGGTCAAACATGAGTAATGGAGATCATGGATGGGTAAAATGGTCTTTTATCCACTTCAAGAGTTAGAGAGAGAAAGAATAGCCTTTGGGTATAAGAGTCATGAAAAGAGTATTAATTAGAGATATTCATCCTTAGTGTTAGGCAGAGGATAGTTCGAGATTCGAGTACGAGGTTATTTGCTTGCTTGCTTGCGACGTGAGTCTTCTCAGTATACTTACCATGAGTGGTATGTTTGTGTGACTGAGATGTCTTATGTGATTATATTGAGTAATGAGATATCCTGCATTATGTCTATGTGATTTATGTTGTGTATTATTCTTTGCTTACTGAGTTAGGACCGGAGGGTTCACCCGAGTTATGGGACCGGAGGGTCCCGCTATGAAACATTGACCGGAGGGTCTTATTGTGTTATAGCCTCGAGTGGCTAATGAGTTGTGTGTCGTATTTTGGGGAACTCACTGAGCTTCGTGCTTACCGTGTTATGTGTTATATGTTATGTGTTTCAGGTTTTTCTCAGGATCGCGGGAAGGCACCGGCTTGATTGTACACACCAGTAAAAGAGTTATGTTTTGGGGATCTTGTATTTTAATCAAATAATTATGGAGTTGCGAGTTGTAAGTTTAATAAATGAGATTTTTGTGAAATGTTTTATGAGAATTATGTGATTTTAAACGAAAATTTTCTTTGAAAGTTTTCAGTGTTACATATACTTTGTTCTGTCGGGTGTCGTATTATGATAAAATCAATGAGGGCCCTTTTCTCTTTGTCTTAACATAAATGATTAGCGTGAATTGTTGGTAAATCGTCCCTATTGGCCATAGGCTATGACCTGTAAAACCTGCTGGCTACCATGTTGTAGGCTTGAGACCCTCTTTCTATCTATCTAGGAGGAGGCAAAAGCATTGTTTGTAGATAATGCCCGCTGAGCTGCTTGTATCAATGTATACATGGTGGATCGTCGTGTTTCCTATCGATCCCGGAATGAAGAGTCGATCATCCCATCACCAACTGGTGGGACGTGGGTCCGAAGTTGAGCAAATCAAGCCACACATGGTTCTTGTGATATTGTCTATGTCACTATCTTTTTTCAGTTTTCCTAGTTTGGCCTGTATGGTCAGGATCTCATGGGGGCGATCGTTCATCTTTGTGTTGCCTTTGAGGTTAAGAGCGTCGAATTTAGCGAGCAGACTCCTTGCAATTTATACTAGGTTTCCTTTGAGTTGCTTCTCTTCCATTACTCATTTCAGCATTTAGCAGTTGGTAGTGTCAAGGGACATACTTTTGAAATATTTATAGTAGTATGCTTTCATGCTTCTTCTGGCTAGCTTGCCTGTGACAGTGTATATTTCTGGTGTTCCTCCCTTCTTTCTTCTCTTACGAATGGTCTGAATCATCCTTGCAGGGGTCGTCCCCCCCCCCCCCCAATGGTGTTTGTTTCCTCCGTGGATCTGTTGATGGAAGTAAGGTTGTTGATGTTGCCTTATGGCAGGAGCCATCATGGCATTCAATTATGCTTGTTTGGATGCTTCTCATTCTTCCTGGGGCATGTATCGGTCTACTTTCTCCTTTAGCTCGACGCGTTTCTTAGGTTCCTTTCCCATGACCTTCCATGATTGGGGTCTGAGAAGGAGTCCCCATGTGAAGGCTCCTACAATTAGCCCTTCGTCGTTTCCCATGATGTCTAGGGTGGCGTTTCTGAACCTAACAAAGTATTCTTTGACTATCACTCCTTCCTTTTGCTTACACCCAATGATGGAGTACGATTTTCCTTTGTACTTTTGCAGCTGAATGAAGTTGGTCAGGAAGGGGTATTTCTGTTGGCTGAAGTTGTATATGCTTCCAAGCCGGAGAGTCTTGAAACATGTTCCTGCATTGCCATCGAACATTGTTAGGAAGTATGTGCATCATAACTGCTCGTCCGGCTTTAACAACGTCATGGTCCACTCATATTTATCGATGTGACTGGCTAAATTTGTGACGCAATTATAGGTTTTTAAGTGAGGTAACTTATCCATGTTTAGTATCTCATAGTCGATGAGTTCTTTCAGGAATAGTGATGTTATGCTCCTCAAGAAGAAGTCTTGGTTTTGTATCTAGAGGATGTAGTTAGGGTTGGGTTGTTGCATGGCTAGGTACAGTTGTACGAGCATGCTATTATATGCTAAAAGGTGCATTGGTGTCGGGCCATAGAACTTTTGTGGGTGAAATGGGAAGGTGAGTGAATGAGTCATTGAGAGCGGTTGGTATTGTTGGAGCAGTGGTGAAAACGTGTTTGTTGTTGTGAATGGTTGCTTAGTGGATTTCTGGAGTTAAGTTTTTGGTCCACTTCCAGTGTAGATCATTGGTGGTGCTGATGTTTGGACAAGAGCGTTGGGTCCATCGACGGTTCGGATTATCGGAGACATAAATGTTTGTGGGAAAGCATGCGAGCCATCGGTAGTGTTGATTATCATTGATGGTGTTGTTTGATTGAAAGTGTTGGGTTCGCCGGGGATTTGGATTATTGGCAATGTCGTGCTGCTAAAAATGGACGTCACTTGTTGGTTGTTTGGTAAGATGTTTTGTGGCAGTGCTGTTGCAGATGAGGGGGCCGCCATATCTCGCTTATCGGTGTGTTGAGTGGTGATGGGCGGCTGTATGAATATAACTACTGGTAGTTTGGTATTGTTACAGAGACGGTTACCAGATCCAGTTGCATCATTTATCGTATTTGGCTTTTCGGTCTTTCACTGGTTTCATTGGTGACTTCGTTTGTCATATTCAAGGTTTGGTGATGTGTGGTTTTTATATCGGTCATCACACACCTGATTGCGCCAAATGATGCGACCTGAACCTCCGATGAACCTCATTGAAGGAATATTCTACTCTGATATGGTCTGTGAGATCAAAATATGAAAAGAGCCATCGATCGTTCTTCGGGAGGAGGTTGCGATAGAACGCTCAAATGGTCAAGTTAGTGGATTATTTGAGAGTGTATTTATTGTATGATTTGAGATAGATCGCTTACTTTTCCATGTAGCAGAGGAGATCTTTTATCCTGATGTCTCCTATTGGTCCGTACATAGGACAAGGGCATTAGATCCGACACGATCGGGCGCACTCATTGGACAACCGTGCTCCTCATTGTATCAGAGCTAACGATTCGTTCATGTGGTAATGCTCTGTGCTTACTCCTTTTCGTAGATTGGGAAGTACCTGTTATGGGGCTTAGTTGCTCCCTGGGCAGACGCCCGCAGGCGCACAACTTTCTCGGGGCAGCCACGATGGGAAAGTTCCAGCCTTGTGGCCCACGTGGTCAGAACATGCGAATTTGACCAAACCATAGGGACCAATAGTGTAATTTACTCTTGTTTATGTTTTTCAAAACTTTTTTTTTTGGAAAAATAGCATTTTTCCAACTATATGAAGAATTTGGTTATATGGAGTACTTTGATATCAAAAGAAGACGTCGGAATAAACCAAGGACTATCTTGTTGTTCACAAAAATTTCTATGAATATGAATGACGAGTAGGCCAACTTTGCTTCGGGGATAGACCTGTTTGTAGCTAGTTAAGCGGGTTAGTATACTTTTACTAAAAATGATTTTTTATTTATTTATTTATTTTATTAAAAGTACTAGATTTTGTTTTTTCAAATTTATTTCCCATCATTGAGCCGTATCAGCATTGGTTTTTGGACGAACTAAATGTTAGCACGTGGACTGTCACTTTATACGAAAGTTTTATGATACTTCTTTTCATTCAATAACACAAGAAATTCAAATCTTCCGGTAGAAATACATCTAAATGTCTAGATAAAAATTCTATTGGAAAAATGTGGGCATGTTTTTAGAAAATTTGCATCCAACAATGCTTTGCAATTACAACAGTGACTTAAAGATGTTGCTATTAATTATCGACAAAAAATAGGTAGCATTATGTATTATTATCGGTATCTAGACTTAGCGATAGACATATATTGGTAACTAGACTGTCCACACAATCTCTACATTTAAATTAACTTATCTAATAAAATATACTTTTCTATATATTTTATTTAACATTATATACAACTACTAGTTTAACCCATAAAAACCACAATTACAAAATTAAACCAATATTGATAGATAAAAATGATAATAATTAATAATGTATTTTAACAAAAAATAATAATTAACATGGTGATGTGATATTTATTTTGCATTATAATAAATATCTTAAAATACGATACATGGACATTCTTCATGTATAAATTAATGAAAAAAATGATATTATATATGAAGTATAAATTTGAATATAACAAAAAACAACCGCAATCAATTATGTAAATGAAAAATTGTATATGAGAAAATAAAATTTTATTTTAATAAACTCTCATGAAAACATATGACAAATTACAAATGACAGTTGAGAATAAAGTGTATTTTATACTTCTAATATAAATCAAAGGTTTTTTTATTTTAAAAAGATATAACATACGTAGTATAAATGGTGATTTCTTATCTTACATTCTTACTTAATATTTAAACCGATTCTTATAGGAATTATACAGCTTTTTGACTTAGTATTAATAAGGGTTTTTTTTTTTTTTAAATGAAAGTGATGTCGAATTTCAGATTTTATTTCAAACATTTTAGTTTTTTTTTTTCATTGTAATATTTATTTTGAATAATGATTCATTTTATATTTATAATAGGAATCAAAGGTTTTTTTATTTTATTGAGTTTGCGTTTCATTCTTATTCCCATCAAGAAGTTATATTTATATGTTGATATTTTTAGATCGACTTAATCGGATAGGATTCTTTTCAATATTAAATTTATTTGATTTGATGAGATATATTTGTGAAATGTGTCTTTGAGTTATTTGAATTTTTAAAAATCAAAATTTAGATAAATTTCAAACAAATTTTTAATATACATGGAAAAAATCAGTCAAAGAATTAATTGAGATTTGATGTTAACCTAAAATCTAAAATTTTCTTGGATAATTGAACTTTTAAACCTCTTTCCACAATTGAGGTGATATTAATTAAAAAAATTCTAAGAATTTGCCGTGTGGCAAAGGAGCTCTAAAAAGTGGCAAGCAGCAAAAGAAAACTATCGTTATATTAGTACAGGGAGATTAGTTCTTATACACTCGTTATAATACATATCAAACTAACATAATCCTTACATCCAAAAACACAATTTAATAAACTTGGTAATCGATGTTGTATCTTATTCATGAATACATTACAAGAGTAAATATATATACTTTCCAATGTTACACTTTGATGCCTTCTAATATAATATAAAGTCTAGTCTAATGTCCCCCTGCAAGATAAGACCGGGAAGCAACTTGTAGCTTGTTTCTTAAATCTAAAAACCGTTCAACAGATAAAGGCTTTGTAAAGACATCCAAAATCTGATCATCTATGAAGATAAACTGAACCGACAACAACCCTTGAGCAACTATCTCACGAACAAAATGGAAATCTACTTCAACATGCTTTGTTAGTGCATGGAACACCATATTTGTTGAAAGATATGTTGCTCCTAGATTATCACACCATAATGTTGGGACTTTCTTCATGGGTACCCGAACCTCATGTAAAAGAGTTTGTAACTACGTGAGTTCAACAACCGTGTCGGCCAAGGCTTTGTATCCAGACTCCGTTGAGGACTGAGAGACAGTCTTTTGCTTTCGTGCAGACCAAGATATAAGGTTCGAATTGATGTATATGGCATATCCCCCTGTAGATCGACGGTCATCCGGGCAACCAGCCCATTCAGCATTAGAGAAATGTCACACCCCAAAACCACAAATGGCGGAAACGTTTAGGGGTGGAGGACGTCATGTACAGTATCACAACAGTGTATAATAGTAAACAAGCAACAACATCATCCATTGCATTATAAGTAAAGTTTTAATACATGTGTGTTCTTTCATTGTAATAAGACACCACAAATATACAATCAAAATAAAAGACGAGACTTGTCTGCTCCGTCTTCTAAAAACCCGGCCACCATACCTGTCTACTGATGACTTGAGAATACAAGTTATTTTGAAAGAGAGTATCAACTTTAAAGCTGGTGAATTAATAAGTATTTAAGTGTCATTATCTTGCTTACTAAAAGCTGTTTTAAAAGTCATGTAAACCTTTAAGTGAAAATGTTGATGTAAGTATGAAAAGCCCTAGAAAATCCCTTATTTTCTATTAGTTTGAGATGTAGTCTTCTACCAAGGCCCGAATGTTTTGTTATGACAATGTAGTCTTTTACCAAGACCCGAATGTTTTGTTATGACAATGTAGTCTTCTACCAAGACTCGAATGTTTTGTTATGATAATGTAGTCTTCTACCAAGACCCGAATGTTTTGTTATGATAATGTAGTCTTCTACCAAGACCCGAATGTTTTGTTATGATAATGTAGTCTTCTACCAAGACCCGAATATTTTGTAAGTAAAATGATAGTTTTTCCTTTCTATTGACTAGTACTAAAAGTACTTAGTCTAACTCCTTGTTTAGGTGAATGTATCACAAAATAAAGTAAAATAGGAAAATGATATGATAGTCTTCTACCAAGACTTAAATGTTCTGTAAGTAAAATGATAGTTTTTCCTTTCTATTGACTAGTACTAAAAGTGCTTAGTCTAACTCATCGTTTATGTGAATATATCACAAAATAAAGTAAAGTAGGAAAAATATAATCATGTAAGTGTTATCCCTGGGTGACCAGGATTAACACGACATCGCCGAAAGGTATACGAAAGGTATACCCTAATGAACATCCGAAGATTGTCCACTCATCCTCTATAGCGACAGCAGGGTGGAGGGAGGGTTAGTCCCGTAGCCAACTCCTAATATAAGTGGTAACCTAATGATCATTCGAAGATTTTCATCTCATCCTTTGTTGCAACAGCAGGATAAAGGAATGGTTAGTTCCATAGCCGACTCCTAATATAAGCGTTAACCTAATTATCATTCGAAGATTTTCATCTCATCCTCTGTTGCAACAGCAGGATGGAGGAATGGTTAGTTCTGTGGCTGACTCCTAATACAATCGTTAACCTAATAATCATCCGAAGATTTTCATCTCATCCTCTGTTGCAACAGCAGGATGGAGGAATGGTTAGTTCTGATATCAATCTATCTATGATAAGTGATAACCTTAGAAATCCGTAGATGTTCATCACCCAGTGTTGCTAACAGCTGGGTTCCGGAATGGTTAGTCCCGTCTAGACATCCCATCGAACAGGGATAGGCAGGAAAATTTACACAGAAGGTACGAATAAATCTTCCTAATAACTCTAGGTACAAGTATCCAGGTAAGTGAATACCGAATAATGTATCTAAGTAACAGTACTCATGTATGGTATTCATGTAAGCGTATTCAGATAAATGTAGCTATGTAAACGTACTCATGTATCATGTAATCCTAAGTAATTGTACTCATATATCATGTAAGGTACTGGTATTGACTCATGAATGAACTGACTCTTGTGTGATTCCTTGTAATAGGAATAATGTTTTGTTTCTTCTAACTATCCCTACGATAATTAACTGGAAAGTAATTGGTTGTTCAAGTAGATTTATGCACCCTCGATACACCAGGGTGTGGGAAACTGAACGAAGGATGGAAACTATAACATCAATACATATATAAGAACATATGCGTATGAGTTTAGTTTTGTTCAAGAAGGTAAAAATAATGGTTTTGCAAGATATCTAGGAGTTTTGAACAATAATTAAGAGTGACTTGATGTCATTTTAATAAACATTTCAACACTAATACTTTTGTTATCAAGGTATTTTAAGATAGAAAACCATTTCATGTGTCACCTTTTGAAATATGTGAAATCTACTGAGTGAAAACACAGTTATAAAATACATAAGATTGATTTAATAACATACTGTTATCCACTTGTATCCCCCCCCCCCCCATTAAAGCATTTAAAATCATTTAAAACATTGATTAAGGGGTATGAACTCACATGTTGTGGGTGATACAGATGAACTGAAGAGGTAGGACTGCTAGGTGTCAAGTGAAGTCTTGAACACACTTACGATCCTAGTTAACATATAATTTCACATATATGTAACAAATTAGTCTATAAACAACTAATAAACAAGTCAAGACACCCTAGGACATGCTAAACACCTTTATCAAGTGTTATTAGCTTCTAGGATTGCATCTAAGTGTTTTGTAGGGGAAGCTATTGTGTGTAGGGCTCAAGGAAAACTGCACCATGAAGTTCACGGCCGTAATAACACTACCAAATGAGTTTACGGTCGTAAACTCATGAGTTGACGGCCGTGAACTCATACCTATGTGTCTATTTGAAGTTTGATGCTCTATAAGGCCCTAATAAGCATTTCTACTTAATGGCTTGGTCTATGGAAGAGTTTAGGGCATAATATAACTCCTTTTAGGAGTTTACGGCCCTGGGACCATATTCCCTTTGAGATTACGGTTGTAATCTCCCTTGGGAGGATGTTTATGTTGTTTTCAAGTCCCTAAATTAAGTAGGAACTAAACTAGGCTTTTGTACATGGCTTAAGAAGAGTTTATGGCACCATTTGGCACCATTTTATGGTGTTCACGGTCCTAGAACCTTTTGGGCCGTGAACACCTTACTCCTGGTGTTCTAAGTGTGTTAGCTAGTCCCAAACTCATTTAGGTACATGCCCAAATTAGTCTCTTGGCTTAAGGAAGGTTTTAAGGGCATTTTGGCACTTAAACATGGAGTTCACGGCCCAAGAACACCCTTGGCCGTGAACTCACTTTTCATCCTTGTTTCTAATTGATTTTGGTGTCCTAAATATGTAATGAAGGCTTCCAGTTTGAGTTCTAAGGCTTTGAGGGACTTTGGGACACTTTTAGCCCTTAAAATGGAGTTTACTCTCCGCGTGTTCTTGGGCAGTAAACTCCCAAATCTTGGGGTCTTGATCCGATTTTGATGTTTTCTAGTCATATACACACTAGCATACAAGTCTAAGGTAGTAACCTAACATGGGGAAAAGACTAGGTAGCCTTTAAGCCACATATAGGAGTTTACTCTCCAAGAACGTTCTTGGGCGGTAAACTCCCAAATCTTGGGGTCTTGATCCGATTTTGATGTTTTCTAGTCATATACACACTAGCATACAAGTCTAAGGTAGTAACCTAACATGGGGAAAAGACTAGGTAGCCTTTAAGCCACATATAGGAGTTTACTCTCCAAGAACGTTCTTGGGCGGTAAACTCCCGAATCTCACAGATTTGCTATGTAATCTAAGTTATTAAGCACATTATAAGCATTATAAGACAACTAGAGAAGTGTACTCACGATTTGGGATAAAAACCCGAAGATCCGTAAGAGAGAAAATGGTTTTTCTCTAGTTAGAAATGTAACTAATGACATAATTTGGTTCAAAATTCTATTTATAGTCCTGAGATATTTTTGGCAGAAAATATTTTTATTCCCGAAATGATTTCTAATATAACCGAGTGTTGGAATAACAGTGTTGCACAAAACCCTAGTGCATCCACTCTCCTGATTTCTCCTTAAGTGTCAATCGTGAAAAACTCAAACTTATACCCAAAGTTTGGAATTTTGCTGAAACTGTTCTAACTTCTACTGGCTTGATATGGTTTGTTCAGAATGGAAATTTCGGGTTGTCACAAGAAAGCACTGGGATTATTGAAAGTCGAGTCAGTGTAAGCGTGAAGAGTAGTCCCAGAATTGCGTTGTATTAAGAGACCATATGTCGATGTTCCTTTCAAATAACACAAAATTCGCTTAACAGTGGAATAGTGATTAACCATAGGGGAATGCATGAATTGACAGACTTTGTTGACATCATAAGTAATATCAGGCTGAGAGAAAGTAACATACTGTAAGTCCCAAATTTCATTGATGTATCAATCAGATCCAATTGATGGTACAAAATCCCAATCAATTAGATGATGCAAGATCAAAATAGAGAAGAAGGAGAAGAAGAAAAAGATGAATCTATGATGTATTCAAGATTAGAATGATGAACAATACACAAGATTCACACATACACACACACACACTAGTTCTCTCCTCTACTTTCTCTCTCTAGAACACCGTAGAGTACACACACTTATGTTCCTATTCTAGACGTACACTCTCTACCATCTAACATCTATTTATATGGAACATGGGTCGTGAACAAGTTCACGATCGTGAACCAGTTCACGGCCGTAAACACCCACCTGGGCTGTGAACAGATTTCGTTCTTAGATGGAAAATTACAATTGCCTAGAAAAGTAAAGTACAAACCATATTTTTAGACCCAACAATCTCCCCCTTGTTTTATAGATTTTTTTTTTGAGCCAACAAGATCCCTCTAAAATTGTAGTTGGCTTTTGTTGTCAATCTTCATTTGGAGCTTGGCTTCAACGTTTATCTTTGATATCTTCACAACTTCAAGATGAACATATGAATCTTCTAAGTGAGTGACTTCATCTTGAGCGGATAGGCATTTCTTCAAGATTTGACATTGAATGCACGTTGGGTGAGGAGGCTTCATGCAGAGATTCTTAAAAAAAATTGGTGCTTTCAGCTTGAGAATTTTCAGAGAGAATATCTGTCACACCCCAAAAACTAAAGGCGGAAACATTTTCGGGGTTGACTCCACATTGAGTATCAAATCCAATGTACATAGTAAGTAAAGTGAAACAAACATTACATTTCATATAGAAAAGTTTTACATTGTTTCAAAAGTAAAGTTATACAGTTTGTGATACATAGAATATATATAGAAACAAAACGAACGGGTCTTGTACGCACTCCAACCTAGATCAAGTGGATCTTCGAGTACCTATTCTATCAATGACCTGAGAACACAAGCGGTTTGAAAATCAGCATAACGCTGGTGAGTTCATAAGAGGTTTTTGTTTTGTGAAAATGTTCATGTTTTCTTTATGTAAAGTAAAGTTGTACACTGAAATCATGATTACCCTTGTGAAAATGTACATTTAGGTTATCTGTTTTGTTATTCTGTTCCGGTTATGTACCAATGGATCCCCAAGGAAGTCCCATACTTTCCTGATTGTATATTACCAATTGTAAAAGATGTAAGGTTATCCAGTTTGTTACACTTTTCTAGTTATGTAAATGTTTTTCCCAGGAAAGCCCCATGCTTTCCTGAATGTTGGTTACCAGTTGTAAAAGATGTAAAAGATGTATTCTGGTTAGACCTGGTTATGTACAAGGTTTCCCAGGAAAGTCCCATACTTTCCTGAATGCTGGTTATTCATTATTACTATAAGTAAATCTCTGTTATCCAAATTGCGAGTTCCATAACCATACTATACACTGAACCTGTGGCAATAAGTAGTCCACATCCTTATGACTTTCTTCACCCTTGAACCATTTCAGTTCGGCTATAGCTAGCAGCCAGGTGTGGGGTAGTCAGCCCCGTATAGATCTATCCACTCAATTCACGCTCTCTAAATCCCAGAGATTCTGGTTACGGGTGTAGTCCTCCACTCGCGTATCTCTGTGGAGTGTTCGCCGAGGACGTGTCTCCAATCATACAGGAATAACAAATTTACTAGTAATAATATGATAGTCCTCCACTCGCGTATCTCTGTGGAGTGTTACCGAGGACAACAGTGTACAAGTTTCATGTTCATATGTTTTAATGTCATGCTTTTAACTGATAAAATGTGGAAAACATTTGTGAAATATATGAAACATAACAGTTTATAAAACTCATTTCACAAATAATTGTTTACGTGATCTGCATGCTCGAATGGTTACCAGTTGTATCAATCAGTATTAAAAGCATATAAAATGTGAAACACACACACGAAAACAAGTTTTTGAGTACAAGAAACCCTTGTACTTTGCTTGTGTTTCCCCTGAAAACAGTGAAAAACAGTGAAAAAGGGTAGGGGTATGAACTCACCAGACTCGGAAATGCGACGGTTTCGGATACTAGACGTTGGTTCGGGGCTTGATTACTCATGATGTCCCTATGTAAAATGAAATAACGCCCATATATATCTAATTAGATTTACAATCACTAATCATATGGAACATTTCACTCCAATGAGGTTAAATACCTCAAAACGAGCGTTTGGAGTGACCCGGGTGACATCTTCGGACGTGTAATGACTCTAGGGAATTGGGATTTGAGTTTACTCCCCAAGAGTAAACATATTAGGGAGTTTACGGCCATATAACACCCACATACATGAGTTCACGGCCGTGAACTCATGTGGGTGTGATTTTGAGGGTTTAATGGCTTGTTTGGACTTGGGGATTTACGGAATGAATTACTAAAATGCCTTGGAATGATTTAAATGAATTTATACACCAATTATGGGAGTTCATGGCTATAAACATGGATTTTACGGCCGTAAAATCCCCCAATCTTAAACCAAAATTCATTTGAGGTGCTTAGGACAATCACATGTGATTCTAGTAATTTTTCCAAGCCTTGGGGTGGTTTAAGGGCATCATTTGACACACTTTTATGAGTTTACAGCCTAAGAGTATGTGATATGGCTGTAAACTCCTAAATGTAGTGTTTTGTTATGTTTAAGGCCTCCAAACTAATTTTAGATGGTTCTACGATTTATTCCAAGGCTATTGGTTGAGTTTCAGGGCAAACTAACATGTAAAAATGTGTTTACTCCCCATGTTTGAGGAGTTTACGGCCCAAGCACATGACTTGGCTGTAAAATCTCTTTTGTCCCTCAAAATTCATGTTTGAGGTGTTCCAAGTCCAAGATTGAAAGCCTCAAAGTCGTATCTAAGTCCCAATAATGATTTGGAAGGGTTAATTGGCTCAAAAACCCCATTTTTAAGTGTTTACGGCCCAAGCTTGATCCTTGGCCGTAAACACATGTTCCAGGTCCTAAAACTCAAATTAAACATCAATTTGAAGGCTAAAGAGGTTAGATAACAAGTTAGGGATGTTACCTCTTTGATTTGGAGCCTTAAATCTTTGTTTTTGGACCTTTGATTATGGATTAGGAGAGAGGTTGGAGAGTGTTCAAGGAAAGATGGCCAAAAGCATCAAATGAAAGCTTTGAGTCTTTTATATAGTGCTCGAGAATTGGACATGATGGAATTCTACCCGATACCGGCGTTAGGTGGGGCTTTTGGTCGCACCCGACCAAGTTGCCGTAACTCGATATGGTCGATTCTAGAATTATTCCGATGACTATTATGGGGTGTTAGAATGATTTCAAATGGCATTAAGACACCCATTAAGTCATTTTAGATCAACACAAGTTAATGACTTAATTAAATGGCGAAATCGGAAACGGATTTAGAAACGGCGTTTGGTTGATCGAATTGGATTACAATTTGAGTTACATGAAGTGATATGAAATTTCGGGTTGTTACAATATCAGAGAGAATGAATCTTCTAGATCGCTTTAGTAGGTACGTAAATAGCAGCAAATTGATTGAGTAGGCTTCAATGCAATCTGTCACATAATCTTCAATTTAGCTTCACCTTGCTTCTGTGGTCAAAAGATGGAATGTGGAAAGAATAATCTTCATTTCTTGATCCTTCGTATGAACATTCTTCGACAACCACGGATGAAGCCTTGGCTCAGAAAATCTCAATGCAGTTTCCATGAGTCTCATCTACATCTGAGTTCATTTTTCATGACAAACAAAACTAAAAACAAACTTAGCACACGATAAAAGTAACTAAGAAATAAAAATTAAAATAAAAATACTCAAAATATTTTTGGATTTTTCATATTTTCTGAAAAAATAAAAACAGAAATAAACATATTTTTTGTATTTTTTAATTTTTAGATTTTCTTTTGATTTTTAAAATTTTTAATTATCCCCCTTAAATTTGTGCATAAAGGAAAACTATGAACAAATTTAACAAAAAAAAAAATAATAGCTAACTATAAGACTGATTTGGGATCAAAGTTTTGAGACAGCCTTAATTTGTTTTTCGGTACCTCCACCTTCATGAATAGATCTGGTGAATCACTGGTATTGTGGTCCATTTAAGCACGAAAGACTGTGACAAATTTAGGAGATACTACAAATGACAAGACATTGTGACCTTACGTTCCTAGACATAATTCTTAAAGACCATTCATCTGACGATGACCAAGGATATTGTTGTCCACCCATTAAGTCATTTTAGATCAACACAAGTTAATGACTTAATTAAATGGCGAAATCGGAAACGGATTTGGAAACGGCGTTTGGTTGATCGAATTGGATTACAATTTGAGTTACATGAAGTGATATGAAATTTCGGGTTGTTACATTATCCCCCCATTAGAGGGAATTTCATCCCGAAATTCAAGACAAGCTACAAGACAAAAATACAAATCATGGATCTGGAAAGAGTTACGGATACTTCTGTTTCATCGAGTCTTCCCACTCCCAAGTGAACTCCGGTCCCCGCTTGGCATTCCAGCGAACCTTCACTAATGGGATGTGACTTTGTTTCGTACGTTTGACTTCTCGATCCATGATTTCGATCGGTTCCTCCACGAAGTTGAGGTTTTCATCGATCTCGTCTAAAGGAATCACTAGGGTTTCATCGGATAGGCACTTCTTGAGATTAGAAACATGGAAGACGGGATGGATGTTACTGAGTTCGTGAGGTAAACGAAGTTTATAGGCCACCGGACCAATCCTGGTGAGGATCTCAAAAGTTCTAATGTACCTCGAATTAAGTTTCCCACGCTTACCAAAGCGTACAGTGCCTTTCCAGGGCGAGACCTTCAACAGGACATGGTCTCCAACCTGGAATTCCAGTGGTTTCCGACGGTTATCAGCGTAACTCTTCTGGCGATCACGTGAAACTTTCAGTCGTTCTTGGATTTGGATGATCTTCTCGGTGGTTTCACGGATGATTTCAGGACCAGTGAGAGCACTGTCCGGGACTCGACTCTTGGCTAACTGTGTATCCCCCACTTGGGCCCAACACAGAGGGGATCTGCACTTGCGACCGTATAGGGCTTCAAACGGGGCAACCCTAATGATGCCGTGGTAACTGTTGTACGAGAATTCGATTAAAGGTAGATGTGTGTCCCACGACTTTCCAAAGTCAATGACACATGCCCTAAGCATGTCCTCTAGGGTTTGGATTGTTCTCTCACTTTGCCCATCATTCTGAGGATGATACGCCGTGCTCATATCTAGTTTGGTTCCAAGAGCTTTTTGAAGAGACTGCCAAAATCAGGAGGTAAACCTGCTATCTTGATCAGATATAATGGACGCAGGTACACCGTGCAGTCAGACTACCTCTTGGATGTAAATCCGCGCGAGTCTATCCATCTTGTATGATTCTTTGATCGGAACGAAGTGAGCGGACTTTGTCAAACGATCGACAATTACCCAAATGGTGTCGTACCCACTCGGACACTTGGGTAGTTTGGTGATGAAGTCCATGGTAATCATCTCCCATTTCCATTCGGGTATCTCAGGTTGCTGGAGCAGACCCGAGGGTTTCTGGTGCTTAACTTTTACTTTGGCGCAAGTCAGACACTTGCCCACGAACGTAGCTATCTCAGCCTTCATGTTTGGCCACCAGTATTGTTTCTTGAGATCTAAATACATCTTGTCAGAGCCCAGGTGAACAGAGTATCTGGTTCTGTGCGCTTCCTCCATAACTATCTCTCTGAATCCTCCGAACTTGGTAATCCAGATCCGATCCATGAAACAATGGACTCCGTCACCTCTGATCTCAAGTTTCTTTTCCATTCCTCTCAAGGCTTCGTTCGACACATTCTCGGGTTTGAGGGCTTCTAACTAGGCTTCTCGGATTTGCATGGGTAGTTTGGAATAGATGGTCGGCGTCTGGTTCTTCACTTTACGACCTGCACTCTCCTTTCGGCTAAGGGCATCTGCTACCACATTGGCCTTGCCGGGATGGTAGCGGATTTCACATTCATAATCACTGAGTAGTTCTACCCATCACCTTTGTCTCATGTTTAAGTCTTTCTGGTCAAAGATGTGTTGCAGGCCCTTGTTATCGGTAAAGATCGTGCACTTGGTTCCGTAGAGGTAATGTCTCCAAATCTTCAATGCAAAGACTACGGCTCCTAACTCCAAGTCGTGTGTGGTATAGTTGACCTCGTGTGCTTTCAACTGTCTAGAAGCATAGGCAATTACTTTTCCCCTTTGCATAAGCACACAGCCTAAGCCTTGATTAGACGCATCGTAGTAGACAACGAAGTCCTCTGTCCCTTCGGGTAGGGACAGAACAGGCGCGTTGCACAAGGCTTTCTTCAGCGTCTAGAATGCGGTTTCTTGTTTATCACTCCAACAAAAGGGTACACCTTTCTGTGTTAGAGTGGTTAAGGGTTTGGCGATTCTAGAAAAGTTCTGGATGAATCTTCGATAATAGCCAGCGAGACCCAAGAATTGCCAGATTTCTGTGGATGACTTCGGTGCTGACCAATTCTCTATCGCCTTTATCTTGGAAGGATCTACATGAATACCCTCCTCGCTTACTACATGACCGAGGAGAGTTACCTTCCGAATCCAGAACTCGCATTTGGAAAATTTCACGTACAACTTCTCGGATCGCAGGGTTTCCAACACTAGCCTCAAGTGTTGTTTGTGGTCTTCTTCGCTTCGGGAATAGACGAGTATGTCATCAATGAACACAATGAAAAACTTGTCCAAATAAGGACGACACACCCGGTTCATCAGGTCCATGAACACCGCCGGTGCGTTGGTTAGACCAAAGGGCATCACTATGAACTCGTAGTGTCCATATCGAGTCCTGAAAGCTGTTTTGGAAACATCACTCTCATGAACTCGTAGCTGATGGTACCCTGATCGAAGGTCTATCTTGGAGAAGTAACTGGCTCCCTGGAGTTGATCGAAGAGGTCATCTATTCGCGGAAGAGGATATCAGTTTTTGATAGTCAACTTGTTCAGTTCGCGATAATCGATACACATTCGAAAGGATCCATCTTTCTTCTTGACAAACAATACCGGAGCTCCCCAGGGTGAGGAACTCGGTCTAATGAATCCTTTACTGAGCAACTCATTGAGTTGACTGGATAACTCTTGCATTTCTGCTGGAGCTAAGCGATACGGAGACTTCGCTACGAGAGTAGCTCCAGGAATTAGGTCAATACGGAACTCGACCTGACGCTCGGGAGGAATTCCTGGAAGCTCTTCAGGAAATACATCAGGAAAGTTACAGACTTCGGGGATGCTCGCAAGGTCTTTAACTTCCTATTTCTCGTTGATTACATGGGCCAAGAACGCAATGCACTCCTTTCGTAGGAGCTTTTGAGCTTTGATGCAGGAAATGATACGAAGGTTGGAACTGAGTTTATCGCCATAGATTACAAGAGATTGACTCGAAGGAAGGTTGAGACGAATGGCTTTTTTGAAACAAAGGATATCTGCATGATTGGGACTCAACCAATCCATGCCAATGATGACATCAAAGCTCTTTATGGATACCGGCATGAGATCGATAGGAAACGAATGGTCGTTCAGGGTAAGGGTACAACCTACGAATACTTCGCTCACGCTTTCTTTCTCACCGTTCGCCATCTCGACGGTAAACGTTTCGGTTAAAGGTCGGGAATTATGTTTTAGGTTATGTTTGAATGCATGACTAATAAAGCTCCTCTCATGTCACAACTAGAAATTTTGTGTCTTGTAATCACTACACTCAAGTAAAATGTAGAATCAAAAACTTAAGAGCATGTATGATGCTTACTCTATGACAACAAAAATTTCAATCCAATACACCATACAAGTACTACAAATTGTCAACAAACAATTGGAAACCCTAGAAGTTCTTGTTTAGGTCCATTTTTACTAGGACTTTCTTATTGGACTCAATGGACCAATAAGCTTCCAATTTGACTATCATGGGCTTAGAACCTTTAAATGGGCTCTAATTGGACCCACTTTCATTTATTTCAACATTTTGGGCCATATTGGGCCTAGAATGAAATAAATTAAATATTATGAACCATTATGAACCATAATTAACCAAAACTAGCCTAACAAAGTATAAAAATCACACTTATATTTTATAGGACCAACAATCATTCAACTTAACTCTTATATGGGCTTAGGGGCAATAAAGCCCAAAAATCTCTTCTTCCTTTCCAAATCTCGGCCCAAGCCCAATCCATGGGGAAGAGTTGACTTAGGCCTTGCCACCTCATTTTTACATAGGGGTTATCCATGCAAATAACCCAAGTATCCATGCACTATCTTATCAATCTTCTCTCTCTTTCTCCCTCTTTTTCCTTCGGCCGAGAGCAAGAGATGAACACACACACCTCACAAAACTCTCTCTAAATTACTCAAGAATCATCCACTCTTCTTCATCCAAGATCTTGAAAAATTTGGCTAGAAGCTTAAAGATCTTCATAAAGTGATTCATCATCTAAGGTAAGTTAATGGCTAACTTATGATCTAACTCCCTTCACTTCATAAAAATCTCTTCTAAATTCATTCAATCTTGTGATCTTGCACCTTAGAAGCTCCTAAACTCGAGATCTTCAAGGAAAGGTTGCTAGGGCTGAAAATCACCTCATTTCTTTCTATATCATCTCCAAAACCGAAACCACACCCAAAGGTGAGCTTCATACCCCCTATTTTTCGGTTTTTATAAGTTTTGTGGGGGGGGGGGGGGAATACAAGCAAATGTGTAGATCTATGAGTATATGTATGCTTTGTATGATTTCTATGTTTATTTACATGTCCTTATGTGATTATGCTGTTGAAACTAGTCAAAAAGTCCTCAAAATCGAGATTTGCATTAGGATGTATGAATCAAGTATTAAACATATTATTACACACCAATCATTTCTAGAAAAATAACCAAGTTGGTTAAGATGATCTCCTTGGGCTAAAAATCCCATTTTTGGACTCAAAATGTTAAAATATAAGGTTAAAGGGCCCAAAATGACAAACTACAAATTCTGATGGATGAAATGAGTCAAAACAGTTTCAATAATGTATTTTTCTGGAAATATTCTCTTTGAAGGATTACATGTGAAATTTTTAAGCATAATGGGCCAAAAATGAATTTTTCGGCCCAATAAAGCCCAATATGCGAGATTTTCAAATTAGAGGGGCTGAAACTGTATTTTTCTGTAAAACAAGGGACTACTAGTGCTCTAAGTCCATTTCAAGGGTTAAAAATGCTTTTCATATTTAAAAGGGACTAAAGATGCAAAAAAATTCTACTTTGGGCTAAAAGTGTAAAAATTGCGAAAATCAGGGTTTCAGCCGAGAAAAATTTCATCTGATGGACTAAAACTGTTTTTCAAATAACTTTGAGCTGAAAAATAACTTTTCTACAAGTTTTGATACTAAAGTGTCAAGAAAAATGGTTTGAGGACTAAAATAGAAATTTTTTTATACAAAGGGTTAAAAGTGTAAATTATCCAAAAGAAAGGGGCTGCAAAAATGAAATATTCTAATGTTTTAAACAATAAATCCGACATGATGAAATACTAGCACCTCGACTATCGGCGAATTATAATACACCTTCAACACCAAAAATCGTTATCAAACGAATTGATTCGGTCTCGAATCAATAATGAATCCGAAATTACTAACACGACGAAACTTCAATACACACACGGAAATTTCGGGAAGTCAATACACACGTGGGAATACACCAGACGTCGATACACCGTCTTTGGGCCCGAAAGTTTCAAATCGTGTTTGTTGGGCCTAGCTAGCCCAATGACATGATCTTTAGGCCCGAAGGAAACTCGCTTACATGTAGTTGGGTCTTATATGACCTAATTTCGTGTAAAAGGACTTTTACAGGCTTTGTGTTGTTGGACCCCAAGGGCCCTCTGGTGCTGCTAGTAAAGTCGAGAATTCACCAAATGCGAGTCGGGCTAAGGGCCCTTCGCATTCACGATAGCCTTGAACGACTTACGGAAAATATCGGGGCTTCGCACCCTCTTTTCCTCCTCGGTTGTGGGGCTACGAGAAGTCTGGGTGATTGGATTAAGCGAATAGTGCGAGCGACGCATGATCCCGAAGATTGATTCACCACAGTTGTAGCAGGCTTGACCAACGCATGATCCCGAAGATTGATTGGCCGAATGGGCCGAAGCTTTACAGAATCGGACTGTGTGCCCCTTCTTACCATAATTGGTACATGAAATTTCTCAAAAGGGGCCAGGGTTGTGGTGATACTTGCACTTGTCACAGAGAGGGAGATTACCAGCATACCGGCTGGTAGGAGTTGGAGCTGTGGATCCCACAACAGAAGCAGCAGCAACGGGGGTAGTAGCAGCATGAACTGCTACTGTTTGTTGTCTTTTGGAGGATCCTTGGGAAGATTCACCCTTCTTTTTCTTCCAGAATTTTCTTTTCTCGCCACTGCTTTTAGTCGACTCAGGGGCGGTGGTGGTTTCCTCGACATCACCACTGTGGTCAATTATGGCTTGGGATAAAGTCTTAGCACTATCATATGTGTCTGGGCGAGCAGCTAAGACATGACCTTTTGTTGGATTGGTTAACCCCCAAATATACCTCTCGATCTTTTTGCTTTCAGGAGTGACTAGTCCAGGGCAGAGAAGTGCGAGATCATCGAATCGGGAAGTGTATGCAGCAATGTCGGAACCTTTCATCTTCAGGTTCCAGAGCTCGTGCTCTAGCTTCTGCATTTCAACACGGGGACAGTATTCGGCAAGGAGGAGTTCTTTCATGGCGTCCCAGCCCATGGCATTGGCTACGGGTAGGGTCAAGGATTTGACTCGGCCATTCCACCAAGTCAAGGCTTTAACACTGAAGGTACAGGCTGCAAATTTGACCTTATCGAATTCAGCACAGGCACTGATTTCAAAAATGGATTCGATTTTCTCGAACCATCGGGACAAGGAAATGACACCACCAGTGCCATCGAAGGATGAAGGCTTTGCATTCATGAAGTCCTTGTAGGAACCCTCCTTTCGGTGTTCCTGATTACTTTCTTGATCTTGAGTACCACCTCCCGAACCACGGGTGTTTAATTGGGACATAGCAGCTGCCACCGTGGCGGTAACACCTGTTTGGAATAACACGAGATCAATTTCAGGAGGAGGTGGTGGCGGAGGGTTGTTGGTCTTTGAGATGGGTCTCTTTCTGGGAGGCATCATGATCTAATAAGATCAAGAAAGAGAGGATGATAAGTCCTCTGAATTGAATCGAGAGATATGACAGATATTTATTCCAAATAAGCGATAAAGCAGAAAAGTGTTATCAAAGTAGGTAAATTATTGCTAATGGATTGATCAAGGATCTATACGCGAACGAGGATTCTTACGAAGAATTGGCTCGAGAAATACTCCCATAGTATTTCATGATTCGATACTACACTGGCACGATGTTTGTGGTATTAGGGTAAGTTTTAGGCATGCCGCATACCACAGTCACTCCCAAGCACATGTTGGCCGTATCTCAAATGAATATAGTTGGCTAGGCTATATTGATCCTAGACACGACTACATAACTGCCCAGGTTTAACCGCAGTACACAACACCCATTTACTTATGTTTTGTTCTACTTGTAGTTACGGATCTCGACGGCTCGGTATACTTATATACTTTTTGAAAATACTTATAGTTTGAAGATACTTTTATTTCAGAGCACTTAGGCCCTTTAGTGTTTATAGTTTTAGACCATGTAAGGTTTGGTATACTTTATTCACTATAAAAAAGGGCTCTGATACCAATCTGTCACACCCCGAAAACCGAAGGCGGAAACATTTCCAGGGTTGACTCCACGTTGAGTATCAAATCCAATGTACATAGTAAGTAAAGTGAAACGAACATTACATTACATATAGAAAAGTTTTACATTGTTTCAAAAGTAAAGTTATACAGTTTGTGATACATAGAATATATATAGAAACAAAACGAACGGGTCTTGTACGCACTCCAACCTGGACCAAGTGGATCTTCGAGTACCTGTTCTATCAATGACCTGAGAACACAAGCGGTTTGAAAATCAGCATAATGCTGGTGAGTTCATAAGCGGTTTTTGTTTTGTGAAAATGTTCATGTTTTCTTTCTGTTTTCTGAAAATGTAACACACGCCAAGAAAATCCCACATTTTCTTAAAAAGGTTGGTTGGTTGTTTCACATTATGTAAAGTAAAGTTGTACACTGAAATCATGTTTACCCTTGTGAAAATGTACATTTAGGTTATCTGTTTTGTTATTCTGTTCCGGTTATGTACCAATGGATCCCCAGGAAAGTCCCATACTTTCCTGATTGTATATTACCAATTGTAAAAGATGTAAGCTTATCCAGTTTGTTACACTTTTCTAGTTATGTAAATGTTTGTCCAAGGAAAGCCCCATGCTTTCCTGAATGTTGGTTACCATTTGTAAAAGATGTAAAAGATGTATTCTGGTTAGACCTGGTTATGTACAAGGTTTCCCAGGAAAGTCCCATACTTTCCTGAATGTTGGTTATCAATGTAAAAGATGTATACCAAAAACCTGGATATCTTGTGAAGTGTATAAAGTTATTCATTATTACTATAAGTAAATCTATGTTATCCTAATTGCAAGTTCCATAACCATACTATAGACTGAACCTGTGGCAATAAGTAGTCCACATCCTTATGACTTTCGTCACCCTTGAACCATTTCGGTTCGGCTGTAGCTAGCAGCTAGGTGTGGGGTAGTCAGCCCCGTATAGATCTATATACTCAAGTCACGCTCTCTAAATCCCAGAGATTCTGGTTACGGGTGTAGTCCTCCACTCGCATATCTCTGTGGAGTGTTCGCCGAGGACGTGTCTCCAATCATACATGAATAACAAATTTACTAGTAATAATATGATAGTCCTCCACTCGCGTATCTCTGTGGAGTGTTACCGAGGACAACAGTGTACAAGTTTCATGTTCATATGTTTTAATGTCATGCTTTTAACTGATAAAATGTGGAAAACATTTGTGAAATATATGAAACACAACAGTTTATAAAACTCATTTCACAAATAATTGTTTGCGTGTTCTGCATGCTCGAATGGTTACCAGTTGTATCAATCAGTATTAAAAGCATATAAAATGTGAAACACACACACGAAAACAAGTTTTTGAGTACAAGAAACCCTTGTACTTTGCTTGTGTTCCCCCCCTGAAAAATAGTGAAAAATAGTGAAAAGGGTAGGGGTATGAACTCACTAGACTCGGAAATGCGACGGTTTTTGAAACTAGACGTTGGTTCTGGGCTTGATTACTCGCGATGTCCCTATGTAAAATGAAATAATGCCCATATATATCTAATTAGATTTACAATCACTAATCATATGGAACATTACACTCCAACGAGGTTAAGTACCTCAAAACGAGCGTTTGAAGTGACCTAGGTGACATCTTCGGACGTGTAATGACTCTAGGGACTTGGGATTTGAGTTTACTCCCCAAGAGTAAACATATTATGGAGTTTACGGCCATATAACACCCACATACATGAGTTCACGGCCGTGAACTCATGTGGGTGTGATTTTGAGGGTTTAATGGCTTGTTTGGACTTGGGGATTTATGGAATGAATTACTAAAATGCCTTGGAATGATTTAAATGAATTTATACACCAATTATGGGAGTTCACGGCTGTAAACATGGAGTTTACGGCTGTAAACTCCCCCAAGCTTAAACCAAAATTCATTTGAGGTGCTTAGGACAATCACATGTGATTCTAGTAATTTTTCCAAGCCTTGGGGTGGTTTAAGGGCATCATTTGACACACTTTTATGAGTTTACGGCCTAAGAGTATGTGCTATGGCCGTAAACTCCTAAATGTAGTGTTTTGTTACGTTTAAGGCCTCCAAACTAATTTTAGATGGTTCTATGATTTATTCCAAGGCTGTTGGTTGAGTTTCAAGGCAAACTAACATGTAAAAATGTGTTTACTCCCCATGTTTGAGGAGTTTACGGCCCAAGCACATGCCTTGTCCATAAACTCTCTTTTGTCCCTCAAAATTAATGTTTAAGGTGTTCCAAGTCCAAGATTGAAAGCCTCAAAGTCGTATCTAAGTCCCAACAATGATTTGGAAGGGTTAATTGGCTCAAAACCCCCCATTTTTAAGTGTTTATAGCCCAAGCTTGATCCTTGGCCGTAAACACATGTTCCAGGTCCTAAAACTCAAATTAAACATCAATTTGAAGGCTAAAGAGGTTAGATAACAAGTTAGGGATGTTACCTCTTTGATTTGGAGCCTTAAATCTTTGTTTTTGGACCTTTGATTATGGATTAGGAGAGAGGTTGGAGAGTGTTTAAGGAAAGATGGCCAAAAGCTTCAAATGAAAGCTTTGAGTCCTTTATATAGTGCTCGGGAATTGGACATGACGGAATTCTACCCGATACCGGCGTTAGGCGGGGCTTTTGGTCGCACCCGACCAAGTTGCCGTAACCCGATATGGTCGATTCTAGAATTATTCCGATGACTATTATGGGGTGTTAGAATGATTTCAAATGGCATTAAGACACCCATTAAGTCATTTTAGATCAACACAAGTTAATGACTTAATTAAATGGCGAAATCGGAAACGGATTTGGAAATGGCGTTTGGTTGATCGAATTGGATTACAATTTGAGTTACATGAAGTGATTGATAGGTTTTGAGCATTCTAACACTTCCTAAGTGTACATGCAACCCTAATAACCTTGGATCTATGTTTGTCTAATTATCATGCAAAGTTGAATTTCCAAGGTTATATTCCTATCTAGCATACATGGGGAACAATTTTAACTTGAATGAACGATAGAATAACTTACCTTGTTGTTGCTTATGTTCCTTGAAACCTTGTGAGCCTAGCACCCCAAGTGTGATGCCTCAAATGCTTCACACAACACCAAATGCTCTTGGAAAGACTCTTGAGATAACACACACTTCTCAAAATCGGCCAAGCCCTCTTGTTTCTTAGTGTTCAACTTGTGTAGCCAATTTTGTGGAGAATGGGACTCTTATATAGTGTTGACACATCTAGGGTCACACCATGTAAACCCTAATGTGTCATGACTCTTCATTTCCATGACCCATGGGTTTGTAACTCCCATGGAGCATCCATGGAGCATCCTATGGGTAGAACCCAACTTGATAATCCATGGAGCCTCTTAGCCCACTATACAAGATATGGATGATTTACATAATCAACCCATATATTTAATTAGTTATCCTTTGATAACTTAATTAATTCCAAATTAATTCTTTGATCAACTAATCAAATAATATTATTAATATATTAGAACTTATAATATATTAATAATCTCCAAGTGTTATTTCTCTCATTTAGTCTATCCAATTGCATGGTGCCATGCAACCCAAATGGACCATGCCGGGTCGGGTCAAGTACAAGCCCGAAATAGTTATGGACTTAGACACCTTATCCAACAGTCTCCCACTTGGATAAGTCTAATAACTATATCTCTAGTACTTCAGGAACCGACCGGCAATCGTAGCTCTTTCAAGGTCTCTCGGAACAGAGAAGATGATGGTACGCCATTTAAGATAAGTGATCATATAATCCTCTGTTCTAGATATCAGCCGGACAAATACATGGAACATTGTCTTGCTTATTGTCCAACATTTGTTTCCCGATTTCCAATTTTTTTGACATAGAACTTAATTGAACACATCAACTTAGTTCTGACCGGGCCCGGTACATGGGTCAAAACAAAATCATCGAGGGGCCCAGATATCAGCTTCTAATCCAAGAAGGAACAGATAAACTTCGACTCATATGTTTGTTCTACAACTCATTGAATTACACACAAAAGTACGTTTTATAACATCGAGTTACCAATGCGGTTTCGTACAGTCAATGCATAACCAACTTGTAAGTAACAAATCATATCTCTAGGTTTGAAGACTTATATGATATTACCGTCTCACGATCACTCGAGATAAAATTCCATGAAGTGATTCCAGTGAGCGTGGGTTGAGTCCAATGCTCAGAACTTATGAGCACTCATGATTGTTGTAGCCTTGTCCAAGACCTCTACAACCAAACATGACAGTCTTGATTCATATCTACTTCCAACATATGACCGACTGTGGAGGTTTGAATAATATGTTATACCAAACAAAATTATTCTGGAAGTCAAAACATGCAAAAGAAATATAGTAAACGATCGACAAGAGATAGCAACACTTTACTCATAAATAAAACACTTTTATTCATCATCAAATGTCAATTACACTTTACAAATTTCGAGATTATCTAACTACTAAATCTAATATCATCCTTCAGCCCTATGCTCCGAGCATGCTGAAGATGCTTAACCCGAGTCAGTCCCTTTGTGAGGGGATCTGCCGGATTCTCATCTGATGATACCCTCTTTGCCACGAGGTGTCCTTCTTCGATCCGATGTCTAATGAAATGGTATTTTCTGTCGATGTGTCTGGATCTCCCATGATCCCTTGGTTCCTTGGCTAAGGCAACAACACTTTCACTATCACAGAAAATTTCCATTGGCTCTTTAATAGCTGGTACAACTCCAAGGTCTCCAATGAAGTTTTTCAGCCATATCGCCTCCTTTGCTGCCTCTCTAGCTGCAATATACTCTGACTCACAAGTAGAATCTGCCACTGTCTCTTGCTTGGAACTCTTCCAAGAAATTGCTCCTCCGTTTAGGGTAAAGACCCAGCCCGACTGAGAGCGGAAATTATCCCTATCAGTCTGGAAGCTAGCATCACTATACCCTACAACTCTCAAGTCATCACTCCCACCGAGGGTAAGAACCCAGTCCTTAGTCCTCCGTAGGTACTTGAGGATAATCTTTACCACAGTCCAGTGTGCCTTGCCAGGGTTCGCCTGATACCTGCTAACCATGCTCAAGGCGAAAGCTACATCGGGTCGAGTACACGTCATAGCATACATGATCGATCCTACAGCCGAAGCGTAAGGTGTTCGACTCATTTCTGCTATCTCAGCTTTAGTGCTAGGGCTTTGTGTCTTACTCAATCTGGTGTTACTCTGGATGGGTAACTCTCCTTTCTTGGAATCCTGCATGCTAAATCTCTTCAGCACCTTATCCAAGTAGGTACTCTGACTAAGTCCAATTAGTCTTTTACTCCGATCTCTCAAGATTCTTATCCCTAGAATATAGGCAGCTTCACCAAGGTCCTTCATAGCGAAACACTTCCCAAGCCAGGACTTTACTTCCTGCAGAGTTGGAATGTCGTTTCCTATGAGTAGTATGTCATCCACATACAATACCAAAAAGCTAACTATACTCCCACTAGCCTTGACATACACACAAGATTCATCTTCACTCCTAGAAAAGCCAAATTCCTTGACCTTTTCATCAAAGCAAAGATTCCATCTGCGAGGTGCTTGCTTCAATCCATAAATGGATTTCTCAAGCTTACACACTCTATTAGGGTACTCGTTGCTGACAAAACCCTCTGGCTGACTCATGTAAACATCTTCAGCCAACTTTCCATTAAGGAAAGCGGTTTTGACATCCATCTGCCATATTTCATAATCATGAAATGCAGCTATGGCTAACAGAACCCGAATAGACTTAATCTTGGCTACCGGAGAAAAGGTCTCATCATAATCCACTCCAGGAATTTGAGAGAAGCCCTTTGCAACCAGTCTAGCCTTATAAGTGTGTACTTTACCATCCATGTCGGTCTTCTTCTTGAAGACCCATTTGCACCCTACTGTCTTACGACCTGGTACATTTTCAACCAAGTTCCAAACTTGATTGTCATACATGGATTGTATCTCGCTATCCATAGCCTCTTTCCATTTTGCAGACTCGGGGCCTGCCATGGCTTCCTCGTAGCTGTTAGGGTCATCTTGACTTACTAGTGTTTCATCACTAATAAGTGTCTCACCTTCTGCAGTAATATGGAATCCATAGTAATGCTCAGGTGCACTCCTAACTCTCGTGGAACGTCTCAGAGGTACAGATTTGTCAATTGGCTCAACAGGAGTTTCCTCCTCAAGTTGAGGGCTAGAGTTTGAAGTTCCTTCACCGCTTGATTCTTGAATTTCTTCAAGATCAATTTGCCTCCCACTGTCTCCTTGGCTTATAAATTCTCTTTCTCGAAAGACTCCTCTTCTTGCTACAAAGACCACATTGTCACTAGGTCTGTAGAAGAGGTAACCAAAGGATCGCTGTGGGTAACCGATGAAAATACACCTCTCGCTTCAAGGTTCGAGCTTATCATGAGTCTCGCGTCTCACGAAAGCCTCGCAACCCCAAATCTTGATGTGGTCTAGTTTAGGTACTTTACCAGTCCACATCTCGTGAGGAGTTTTGGCAACTTTCTTTGTAGGGACTAGATTAAGAATATGGGCGGCAGTCTCTAAGGCATACCCCCAGAATGAGATTGGTAGCGTAGCTCGACTCATCATGGAACGAACCATATCTAACAGGGTTCGATTACGCCTCTCAGCCACACCATTCAACTGTGGTGTCCTGGGAGGTGTCAATTGTGAGACTATCCCACATTCCCTTAGATAGTCGAGGAACTCTGAACTAAGATACTCACCACCACGATCGGATCGAAGCATCTTAATGTTCCTGCCCAATTGATTCTCGACTTCCTGTTTAAATTCCTTAAACCTCTCGAAAGTCTCTGACTTATGCTTGATCAAGTAGACATATCCATATCTACTATAATCATCAGTAAAAGTCAAATAATAAGGATTAGCATCCCTTGTGGCATGTTTGAATGGTCCACACACATCCGTGTGTATAAGGTCCAACAAACCTTCACCCCTCTCACACGAACCTGTGAAGGGTGACTTTGTCATTTTTCCAAGTAAGCATGATTCGCAACTATCATCTGACTTTAGGTCAAATGACTCCAAGACTCCATCCTTTTGGAGTTGGCCTATGCGTTTCTTGCTTATATGTCCAAGACGACAATGCCATAAAGATGCTTTATCCAAGTTATTATTAGTAGAATCAATACACAAAACATTATTTCCTAAGTTATCTACAACAGATACAGCTTCATACACACCATCACAAGGTAATGCTTTAAAAATAAAGAACATTATTAAAGAAAGCATCAATAGAACCAACTTCATTATTAAATGAAAAGGTAAACCCTTGTTTGTACAAAGCATGAAAGGAAATAATATTTCTTGCCATTCCTGGCGAGTAACAACATTTATTCAAATCTAAACTAAACCCACTACTTAGCGATAAAGTATAAACTCCAATCTTGGTAACAGGTATAGCTTTCCTATTCCCCATGATCAAGTTTATCCTTCCTTGCTCCACATCCTCACTTCTTCTTAGTCCCTGCAAGTCACAACAAATATGAATACCACAACTGGTATCAAGGACCCAAGAATTAGAATGGGGTGAGTTATTAGAAATGATAGTGTAAATACCTGCATGGTTGGGTTTAACTTTCCCATCCTTCACATCTTGCTGGTATTTTGGGCAGTTCCGCTTCCAATGAGCTTTTTCATGGCAATAGAAGCATTCAGCCTCTTTTGGGTCAGAAGAAGGAGTAATGAAACCTTTCTTGGTTCCACTTGAAGAAGAGCCATCAAGGGTCCGAACCTTGGTACCCTTAGAAGAGCTCTTTCTCTTCCTCCCTCGACTTTTCCCGATTGCCAAAACCGGAGTAGAGTTTTGAGTAGGAGTGATAGCAACCGACTTCCCCTTAAGACCTGATTATGCGGTCTTGAGAAGTCCCTGAAGTTTGCTGAGGGTGACTTCTTCCTTGTTCATGTGATATGTCATGCGGAATTGATCATAGCACGATGGTAAGGAATGCAAAATAATATCTATTGCAAGATCCTCCGGGAAGTTCACATTAAGCTTCAACAAATGATCCACATACCTTTGCATTTTCTGCATGTGGCTCGTGACGGATTCTCCGTCCTTCATCATGGTTGTTATCATGGAGCAGATGATTTCGTACCTTTCTTGTCTTGCACTTTGATGGTATCTTTCCATCAAATCTTGGTGCATTTCATAAGGGTAGAAATCCTCATAAGACTTTTGGAGTTCCGCTGTCATCGTGGCCATCATGATGCAAGCCACTTTCGTAGCATCCCTTTCATGTGCCCGAAATTCAGCGATCTCCTGAGGAGTTGCAGTGGACTCATCAATCTCTTTAAGCTCCTTGTCAAGGACATATTCTTTGTCCTCGTAGCGAGTAATCATCCTGATGTTTCTGATCCACTCATTGAAGTTGGATCCATCAAAGGTGACTTTCCCACACAAGTTCATAAGGGTAAAGGAGCCATTAGGATTAGAGCCAGAAGCATTGTTGAAAGACATCTGAAGGAAAGAGAACAAGATTAGTTTAGATATAACAGAGTGCTTAATAAAACACCCAAATGTAATATTAAGGCTAGGTTCCAATCACAATATAATACAACTTAGAAGAGGTATGCCGTAATCTAAGCTATATCATATTTGACAGGTAGGTGAATGACGATTCACCAATTTCCACCACGAAAACCACAATATTTTAGTATTAGGTTTTTGAATGGTTCTTAGAAATTCCTAGATTCTTTGAGATTCAATGAACTTTTCAAAGGCATGTTTCAATCTCAAGTGTGCCCTCCAAGTTTTATGACTGGGATACCGAGGATCACAAAACGAGGTGTGAAGTAACCATGCAAATCACTTGGTACCCTTAAAGTTTATCACTCAATCGATGTGCCGGTTAACCACACACGCTCCATCGATACTATAATAAACCCTAAGTCACCATTTACCTACCTTGTTAAGTCCAAGTTAGTGTGCCGGTTAACCACACACGCTCCAACAATGACTTAATCAAAGTGTAAAGTGTAATTTCATGGAATAGCACCTTATTCGCATTTTTCCTAAAGTAACTAAGATTGGGAATTTAATAAAACATTTAGTTACTTTGTAATATTCATCATACTTTGAATGAGAATTAATAAGTCCTTGTCTTACCCGTTCGGCTAACGACCCTCCACCGATCAAGCAAGCGGTGGGTGAGAGTGGACACCCATTAAGTCACCATTTTATAGGCAACAACCTTATACCCACCTTATAGACCGGCTTCGTGAATGAGGCGTACTAGCGGTAAGACGACTTTGTTCTTATACATATATATATAATTATTAAATCATAATAATATAAGTATAAGGGTTGAATTTTAACTTTTAAAATTCTAGGGGTTGGAACTAAAGTTTTAACTTAACTTTACTTGTTCCAAAACTTGAGGGTTAGTTTTGTAAACTTTCAAAACTTTTCATTTCTTGTAACTTATGAGTTTAATAGAGTAATAAAATGAGGACTTTTCATTTTTCTAACTCTTGTGTTCTTTTAATGGTTTTTAATCCAAGAGACTTTTGGTTTTCCATAACTTGAGGACAAGTTATGGACTCCATTAAAACACATTATGATCATGAATTAATCTACCACATAGGTTACAAATAATTCCTATGATCATCTAAACATCATAAGAACAAGAATATGAATATGAACACTTTCAAGCATCAAAATCACATTTAATCTTTGTAATTTTGATAACTAGTTGTTGTAAATGAGTTAGAAAAGACATTACACCTTCTAAAATAAGTTTTCAAGTACCAAAACATTTTAGGGTAATGATTCTAATCCATTTCCAGCAACTCAAGTCGCAATTCTGCACTCTGTCGACCCTACTCGCCGAGTGCATAAACCTACTCGCCGAGTAGGTTGAAGATACACATGAACTCGACGAGTCCTCCCCATGGACTCGCCGAGTCCATCAGTCAGACAGCAGATTTTTCGACTTTCTTCAACTTTTAAGCACAAATAACAAACAAACAAGCCTAGGCTCTGATACCACTGATAGGTTTTGAGCATTCTAACACTTCCTAAGTGTACATGCAACCCTAATAACCTTGGATCTATGTTTGTCTAATTATCATGCAAAGTTGAATTTCCAAGGTTATATTCCTATCTAGCATACATGGGGAACAATTTTAACTTGAATGAACGATAGAATAACTTACCTTGTTGTTGCTTATGTTCCTTGAAACCTTGTGAGCCTAGCACCACAAGTGTGATGCCTCAAATGCTTCACACAACACCAAATGCTCTTGGAAAGACTCTTGAGATAACACACACTTCTCAAAATCGGCCTAGCCCTCTTGTTTCTTAGTGTTCAACTTGTGTAGCCAATTTTGTGGAGAATGGGACTCTTATATAGTGTTGACACATCTAGGGTCACACCATGTAAACCCTAATGTGTCATGACTCTTCATTTCCATGACCCATGGGTTTGTAACTCCCATGGAGCATCCATGGAGCATCCTATGGGTAGAACCCAACTTGATAATCCATGGAGCCTCTTAGCCCACTATACAAGATATGGATGATTTACATAATCAACCCATATATTTAATTAGTTATCCTTTGATCACTTAATTAATTCCAAATTAATTCTTTGATCAACTAATCAAATAATATTATTAATATATTAGAACTTATAATATATTAATAATCTCCAAGTGTTATTTCTCTCATTTAGTCTATCCAATTGCATGGTGCCATGCAACCCAAATGGACCATGCCGGGTCGGGTCAAGTACAAGCCCGAAATAGTTATGGACTTAGACACCTTATCCAACAGTGATATGCAATTTCGGGTTGTTACAATATCAGAGAGAACGAATCTTCTGGATCGCTTCAGCAGGTACGTAAATAGCAGCAAATTGATTGAGTAGGCTTCAATGCAATCTGTCACATAATCTTCAATTCAGCTTCACCTTGCTTCTGTGGTCAAAAGATTGAATGTGGAAAGAATAATCTTCATTTCTTGATCCTTCGTATGAACATTCTTCGACAACCACGGATGAAGCCTTGTCTCAGAAAATCTCAATACAGTTTCCATGAGTCTCATCTACATCTGAGTTCATTTTTCATGACAAACAAAACTAAAAACAAACTTAGCACACGATAAAAGTAACTAAGAAATAAAAATTAAAATTAAAATACTCAAAATATTTTTGGATTTTTCATATTTTCTGAAAAAATAAAAACATAAATAAACATATTTTTTGTATTTTTTAATTTTTAGATTTTCTTTTGATTTTTAAAATTTTTAATTATACCCCTTAAATTTGTGCATAGAGGAAAACTATGAACAAATTTAACAAAAACAAAAATAATAGCTAACTTTAAGACTGATTTGGGATCAATGTTTTGAGACAGCCTTAATTTGTTTTTCGGTACCTCCACCTTCATGAATAGATCTGGTGAATCACTGGTATTGTGGTCCACTTAAGCACGAAAGACTGTGACAAATTTAGGAGATACTACAAATGACAAGACATTGTGACCTTACGTTCCTAGACATAATTCTTAAAGACCATTCATCTGACGACGACCAAGGATATTGTTGTCCACCTAAATTGAGCAGCGAGATCTACAAAAAACCTATTAGATGTTCAATTTTAAGTGTACTATAATGTGTTTCCCGGTTCCTGATATACCCCAATAGACAAGGACTTCCAAAAAAACTCCTTACTTGAGATGAGCGGATAATTATTATGGGAGAAGTCATATTTAGAATGCATATGTTGAATACCCAGGTCAGATCTCTTCCAATCACGCAGAGGAATTAACATATGACTAATAAGATTTAGTGGGATTGAGAAATAAAATGTTACATATGTTGTGTACCAGGTCGGATAATTCAATCACGCAAAGGAGACAACATATGACTAATAGATAGAAAGAATTGCATATAGAAGGAGATGCTTAGAGATAGAGTTGCATATGTTACAGTCCAGGTCGGATCTTTCGATCATACAGAGGAGACAACATATGACTAACAGATAGAAAGTAAGAAAATAACCTTCTACAGATCTACTTTATCGGAATTCCCCAATCGTCCTATCAATACTAGAATTAAGGACAGAGTCCGTACATCGAGGAAAAGTTAAACCACGGTTCTAGATACAAATTATTTAGTGTAATCTGCAGATTCCCATGTATATCTCCCTGCTCAACCTACCCAAGCGTCGTATTGTCAGGCTAAACAGAACTATCTAAGTCAATGATTGTCAAGTCTTTTCTTAGTCCAATTATGCCTAGTCCAGTCCATATAATCTTTCGTGCCTACCAGCGCATTGAACACAGAGCCTAGACCATTCGACATTGGTACCTTACGCTAAAGAAGATTGCCTGTTATCACTTTTTGATTTCACTTCCCAAATGATTACCTATAGACAAACAACCATTAGACACTATTTTTTTAGAATTTTTTATTTTTTTTTGTATTTTGATTTCTCCCCCTAAATATGAGCACGGGGAAGACATAAAATAAATGCACAAAATTAAAAGAAATTTGTCTTTGAAACGAATCTTTTTAAGAAAAACTTAGGAGTATCGAGAAGAAAACTTAAATCGTAATTCACCGATTGAATTTGCGTCCAGAAGTTCTGAGAACAGCACGCATAATCTCATAACAAATCCGAAAATTCTTCACATCATTAAGCACAAAACCCCATGTGTGATCCTTTCCTTTCATCCCTTCTCGCAGAGGACACATACTCTCAAAAAAGTTCTGAATGTTGTACAGTTGAGAGATGTTCCCTATCAAGTGCCTGGAGCAGCCACTATCAACAAGCCGAAGTCTGATGATATCCCTCCATCGCCACTCCGAAACAGATTGGGATCAGTTGGTCTTTGGAACCCAATCCATTTTGAAATTGGGTTGACGTTTGTCATCCTTACAAGGTGCTCTCTCCCATGAATTTCCTGTTTATCACAAACAGAAGATGTAGAAATATTAGAATCATTAGAAGATTTGGGAGATTGAACCTTTGATACCCATCTATAGTCGGGTTTAACCCATCTCTTGTTTGATAGGATGGGTGCCTCGACACTTGATTTTGAACGTGAATCCAATCTTTGAGATGAATTTGATCTAACTGATCTTGGTTTCACTGGAGCATCTCTTGGATTGGACTTCTTGGCCAACATTCCCTTCTTGCCCTTGGGATTTTGATTCTTGGCCTTCTGTGCGTTCCAGTCTCCATTGTTTGAACATGGCCTCAAAGAGTTTCTTTTGAAGAATCTCTGTCTTGGTGCATTTTGCCATCCTTGTGTGCGGTAGGGAACGTATGCACGATTTGGACAATTTCTGGCAGTGTGTCCAGGTGTTCCACAGTGAAAACATGTCTTTTTGTTCACGTAGGAATCGTCTCTTCCTGCCCCTGGTGGCATGCCCTTGCCTTGTCTCTGGTTGTTCCCACAAGCACACTTGCAATAGGCACTTTGTTTCGCTTGAATTGGTGACATGTATTTACCAATAGCGGGTTGATTAGTAGCAACTGAGTTAGATGCAACAGATTCAAAGTTCAAGGAGTCATTGGTTTGTTAAATAATGTTCTCATTATTCTCATCCTCTACTACTTTGCCTACACATGAAGTAGAAGCATTAGCATTCATTATCTCAACACCCTTAGTTGCCCCTGATTGTTTAGTCTTAACTGAAGCTGGTGCAGGGGGTTGGCCAAACTGAGCAGGTGTCTCTTCCTCATTGGTTTCAAGGGGTGGGTTATAGTTGTCATTAAAGGGAGGTGGAACGCTATTATACCCTAGACCCTTGTTTTGATTATCTTTGAATTTTAATTTCTTTTCTATCATGGATGCAACTACTTCACTTGATACATCAAACTTTTTAATGTTAAATTTAGCATCATTATATTTAGCTTTCAATGCATTAAGTTCGCCAGTTAATTCGACAAGTTGTCTCTTAACATAGCTATAGTTTTCACATTTATAACTATATTATTCTTGAAGCTTGTCCTTATTTTTGTCCTTTAGTTGTGTTTTTAGAGGTTTTTGGGCCTTCCTTAGTGTATAACCTTCATATTTTAGGTCCTCATTTTCCCTTTTTAGCAGATCATTTTGTTCACGAAGAAATTTAATCGTAGCTTCACAAGATGGAGTACATGAAACTTCATTGATCGGGATGCTTGAAGAACTCATTGTTTACCAAAAATGCCATTTGACTAAAAACTCAACAGTCAACCTTAAAAGTCAAATTTAAAAAGTCAAACTTAAAAGTCAAACTGAAAGCTAAATTTGAAAGTTAAACGAGAAAGTCAAAGTTTAAATTCAAAGGTTAAACTTGAAAGTCAAAGTCAATTTTAAGATCAAAAGTCAAAAATTAAAAACTAAATTTTTTGGTTGAAAATGAAATTTGAAAATTTGAAAATTTTATTTTTGGGAAAAAGTGTTAAAATCGCAAAATTAGGTTGAAGCAGCGAAGCCTTTTGAATTAAATCCGGAAGGAGTGTAGTGTGTGGCTTGATAGTCCAACTGGTAAGGCGGAGGGTTGAAGAGGTAGGGGACCCGATTTCGAAACTTGGCAACCCCCAAAAACAAATTAGTAAACAAGCTGCGAATGCAAGGACTATGCGTGCGAGGATGCTGGTCGAGAATGCAAGGACCACTTGTGCGAGGATGCTGGCCGAGAACTGTCCGAAGCTGGAAACGTTGTTGGGCAGTGAACCAGGCGAGGACCGCAAACAAGGTTGGACCGTGAAAGTGCGAGACATTGGACCGCAAACACTTCTCAGTCGTAAACGAACTTCAATCCGTGAAAGTGTCTTCGGCTGAGAAAGCTTCTTTAGCCGTGAAAGCTTCTTCGCCCGTGAACCCTTCTTCGGAGGCCATGAACACTGCTTCAGACCGTGAAAAAACAACGTTTTTCACTACTTTTTGCTCCAAAACTCGATCAAAAACTTATTTTTATGAAAAACACAAATAACAAACCCCCAATATTTTGTCAAAAACTATCCAAAAACGCAAAATCCTTTAAGAAAAAGTGCAAAAACACTCTAGATCTTGCCAAAATGATTGATACAATCCAAGCTCTAATACCAACTATAAGTCCCAAATTTGCTTGATGTATCAATCAGATCCAATTGATGGTGCGTCATCCCAATCAGTTGGATGATGCAAGATCAAATGGAGAAGAAGGAGAAGAAGATGATGAATCTTGATGAATCTTCAATGTTTATATGATTAGAATGATGTTCCAACACAAGATTCACACACACACATATACACACTCTTCTTCTCTCTTACTTTCTGTCTCTACAGTATGCTCCTTTCTAGTCGTACACTCCCTACCATCTAACATCTATTTATATGGAACATGGGCCGTGAACAAGTTCACGGCCGTAAACACCCACCTAGGTTGTGAACATATTTCGGTCTTAAACGGAAAATTACAATTGCCTAGAAAAGTAAAGTATAAACCATATTTTTAGACCCAACACATATTGAAGAGCACCAACTATTTGCCGATACTTGACTGGATCATCAAGCAGAGGGCTATCACTGAGGGCCAGATTAGCATTGGTTGCAATTGGGGTAGGCATAGCATTGGCATTAGATATATTTGCACGTGCAAGAAGGTCTAGAATATATTTGTGTTGTGAAAGGATGATGGCCTCACCTCTTGGAGTAATTTTATCCCAAGAAAATAGGAAAAACAGCCCATATCTTTAATTGCAAAAGAACGACTAAGACTATGGACCACATGAGTAATCGCTTTAGGGTTTTTGCCTGTCAAAAGAATATCATCAACGTATACTAGCATATAAAGGAGTGTACCAGCTTTAGAGTAAATAAAAAGAGTGTTGGATTAGGTGTCTAAGTTCATAACTATTCCTAGAATATACTTAACCCGATTAGCATGGTCCATTTGGGTTGCATGTCATTGCAACATTTGGATAGACTAAATAAAAGAAAGGACACTTAAGGATTATTAATAGATTATAAGTTCTAATATATTAATTATATTATGTAAGTAGTATTGATCAAAGAATTAATTTGGAACTAATTAAGTGATCAAAAAGAGACTAATCAAATATATGGGGTTGATTGTGTAAATCATCTATTCTTGTATAGTGGGCTAATGATCCATGGTTTGTATAGGTTGGGTTAAAACCCATAAGGTGCTTCTTGGATAGTCCATGGAGGCTACAAACCCATGGATCATGGAATATGGAAATCCATGGCAATTAAGGTTTACATGGTGTAACCCTACTTGTTCCATAACTATATAAAGACCCCTAGACTAGCAAAAAACGACACTTATACAAGCAAAAAGAGGGCTAGCCAATTTTGAGGTGTTAGTGAACTTCTCTCAAGGTTATTCCAAGTGTTGTGGTGTTGTGTGACACATTTGAGGCATCACACTTAAGGTGCTAGGCTCACAAGGTTCTCAAGGAATCCAAACAACAAGAAGTTATGTTTTTCTTCTAGCATTTATGTTTAAAAGTTTCCCATGCTATGATAGATAGGTTAAGAACCTTGGAAAACAATTTTGCATATATCTTAGTAAAACATAGATCCACGATTTCTAGGGTTGCATGTACACCTTAGGAGTGTTAGAATGCTGAAAACCCTTCAGTGGTATCAGAGACTAGGCTTGTTTATTTAATACTTGATGCAAATTGTTGAAAAAAGTAAAAAATTTTGCAACCTGCTGAGTGAACTCGCCGAGTCCATGGGGGGACTCGATGAGTCCATGCCTAAATTCATCCTACTCGTCGAGTAGGTTCGTGTACTCGACGAGTTGGAGCCTCAGAATACAGATTTTCGAGTTTTGCTGCTGGAAATGGACTAGAAACATTACCCTAAATTGTTTTGGTCCCATAAAACTTGTTTTAGATTGTGTATTGGTTATGCTAATCCATTTTCAATAGCTATTATCAAAAGTTTCAAGTTTTATATGGTTTATTTATGATTCTTGAAATTTTTGATATGCATGTTCATGAACTTATGAGTTTAGAAGATCTTAGGAATTATTTGTAACTTGCTTGTTAGTTTAATTCTTGATCATTATGTGTTTTAATGGAATCAATAATTTGTTCTCATGTTATAGATTACCAAAAGTCACTCTTTTAAAGTCCATTATGAAACACATAGGTTACATAAAATGAAAAGTCTCTCATTTTAATAAACCATTTAACTTATAAGTTATGAAAGATGAAAAGTTTTGAAAGTTACAAAACTTTCCCTCAAGTTTAGGAACATGTAAATTCATTTTAAAAACTTTAGTTCCAACCCCTACAATTTTAAAAGTTAAAATTCAACCCTTATACTTTATAATATTATAAGTTTAATAATAATTATATATATGTATAAGAAAAAGTCGTTTTACCGTTAGTAGGCCTCATTCACGAAGCTGGTCTATAAGGGGGGTATAAAGTTGCTGCCTATAAAAGGGCAGCTTAATGGGTGTCCACTCTCACCTACCGCTTTCTTGACCGGTGGAGGGTCGTTAGCCGAACGGGTAGGACAAGGAATTTAAATATTCATTAAAAATTATGATGAATATAAAGTAACTAAATGTTATTTTTATAAATTTGCAAACTTAGTTACTTTAGGAAAATGTGAATAAGGTGCTAACCCATGAAATTACACTTTGCACTTTGATTAAGTCGTTAGTGGAGCATGTGTGGTTAACCGACACACTAACCTGGACTTAAGAAGGTAGGCAAAGGGTGGCTTAAGGTTTATCATAGGTCAGTGGAGCGCATGTGGTTAACCGGCACATCGATTGAGTGATAAAAATTAAGGGTACCAAGTAATTTGCATGGTTACTTCACACCTTGTTTTATGATCCTCGATATCCCAGTCACAAAACATGAAGGGCACACTCGAGATTGAAACATGTCATTGAAAATTTCACTGAATTTCAAAGAATCTAGGAGTTTCAAAACCAATTAAAAACCTAATAACTTATTTCGTTTTTTCATGGTGGAAATTGGTGAATCATCATTCACCTACATTAAAATATTTTATAGCTTGGATTACGACATCCCTCTTCTAAGTTATAAAATATTGTGTTGGGTCCTAGCTTTAATATTACATTTGGGTGTTTTATTAAGGACTATCATTATATATAATCTAAACTTGTCTTTCTTCCGTTTCAGATGTCGTCAAACAATGCTGCTTCTGGCTCAAACCCTACCGGCTCCTTCTCTCTCATGAACCTTTGTGGCAGAGTCATCTTTGATGGAGCCAACTTTATGGATTGGATTAGAAACATCAGGATGGTCACTTGGTATGAGGACAAGGAATATGTCCTAGACAAGGAGCTTAACGAACTAGAGTTGTCTGCTACTCCTGAGGAGATCGCGGAATATAAGGCAAATGAGAGAGATGCTACCAAAGTGGTATGTATCATGTTAGCCACCATGAAAGCAAAGCTACAAAAGTCCTATGAGGACTACTACCCTTTTGAGATGCACCAGGACTTCATTGACCGCTACCATCAAAGTGCTCGTCAAGAGCGGTATGAAATAATCTCCTCCAGGATGACAACCCGAATGATGGACGGCGAACCCATCACGGGCCACATGCAGAAAATGCAAAGGTATGTGGACCGTTTGCTGAAGCTAAATGTGAACGTCCACGAGGAGTTGGCAATTGACATCATTTTGCACTCCTTACCTTCGTGTTATTATCAATTCCGTATGAAATACCACATGAATAAGCAGGAAGTTACACTCAACAAACTTCAAGGACTTTTGAAGACTGTGGAAAGCGGTCTTAAATGTAAGTCGGCTGTTACTACTCCTACTCCTAGCGCGGCCCCTGTCTTGGCAATCGGGCAAGGCACAAGAAAGAAGAGGAAGAGCCCTTCAAAGGGTACAAAGGGAAAGATCGTTGATGGCTTCTCTTCAAGTGGAACCAAGAAAGGTTTTGTCACTCCTTCTGCTAACCCTAAAGAGGCTAAATGCTTCTATTGCCATGAAAAGTCACACTGGAAGCGAAACTGCCCAAAATACCAGCAAGATGTGAAGGATGGGAAAGTGAAACCCAACCATGCAGGTATTTAAACTATACTGTCTAATAATTCACCACATTCTAATTCTTGGGTCCTTGATATAGGTTATGGTCTTCACATATGTACTGATCTGCAGGGACTAAGAAGAAGTGAGAATGTGGAGCATGAGAAGATAAACTTGATCATGAGGAATAGGAAAGCTTCACCTGTCACCAAGATTGGAGTTTATTCTTTGTTGCTAAGTAGTGGATTAGTGTTAGATTTGAATAAGTGTTATTACACGTCTGAAATGGCGAGAAATATTATTTCCTTTCATGGTTTGTACAAAAAAGGTTTTACCTTTTTATTTGATAATGAAATTGGTGGTATTAATGCTTTCTTTAATAATGTTCTTTATTTTAAAGCATTACCTTGTGATGGTGTGTATGAAACTATGTCGATTGTAGATAACCTAGGAAATAATGTGTTGTGTATTGATTCTTCCACTAGTTTGGATAAAGCTTCATTATGGCATTGTCGTCTTCGACATGTAAGCAAGAAATGCATAGGCCAACTCCAAACGGATGGAGTCTTGGAGTCATTTGACCTAAAGTCAGATGATAGTTGTGAATCTTGTTTGCTTGGGAAAATGAGAAAGTCAGCCTTCACTGGTTCTTGTGCTAGGGTGAGGTTTTGTTGGATCTCATACATACTAATGTGTGTGGACCCTTTAGAACTATCACAAGGGATGTTAACCGCTTCTATCTGACTTTTACTGATGATTTTCGTAGATATGGATATGTCTACTTAATCAAGCATAAGCCAGGGACCTTTGAAAGATTCAAAGAGTTTAAACAGGAAGTGGAGAATCAGTTGGGCAGGAACATTAAGATGCTTCGATCTGATCGAGGTGTTGAGTATCTAAGTACAGAGTTCCTTGACTATCTTAAGGAATGTGGGATTATCTCAGAATTGACACCTCCCAGGACAGCATAACTTAATGGTGTAGTTGAGAGGTGCAATCGAACCTTGTTGTACATGGTTCGTTCCATGATGATTTGAGCTTCGCTACCAATCTCATTTTGGGGGTATGCCTTAGAGACTGCCGCCCATATCGTTAATCTAGTCCCTACCAAAGAGGTTGCCAAAACACCTCATGAGATGTGGACCGGAAAAGTTCCCAATCTGGACCACATCAAGATTTGGGGTTGCGAGGCTTTCGTCAGGTGTGAGACTCAAGATAAGCTCGAACCTCGAAGTGAGAGGTGTATTTTCATCGGCTACCCACAGAGATCCTTCGGTTACCTCTTTTACAGACCAAGTTATAATGTGGTATTTGTAGCAAGGAGAGGAGTTTTCGCGAGAGAGAATTCATAATCCAAGGAAATAGTGGGAGGCAAATTGACCTTGAAGAAATTCAAGAGTCAAGTGGTGTAGGAACCTCGAACCCTAGCAATCAAACTGGGGAGGAAACTCCTGTTGATCCGACAGAAGAGTTTGTACCTCTAAGGTGTTCCACGAGAGTTAGGAATGCGCTTGAGCATTACTATGGTTTCCATATTACTACGGAAGGTGATACACTTATAAGTGATAGCACACTGGTGAGTCTGGATGAACCTAACAGCTACACGGAAGCCATGGCAGGCCCTGAGGCTGCTAAATGGAAAGAGGCTATGGACAACGATATACAATCCATGTATGACAATCAAGTTTATAACTTGGTTGACAATGTACCAGGTCGTAAGACAGTCGGGTGCAAATGGATCTTCAAGAAGAAGACCGACATGGATGGTAATGTACACACTTATAAGGCACGACTGGTTGCAAAGAGCTTTTCTCAAACTCTGGGAGTTGATTATGATGAGACTTTTTCACCATAGCGAAGATTAAGTCTATTAGGGTTATGTTAGCCATTGTTGCATTTCATGATTGTGAAATATGAAAAATGGATGTCAAAACCACTTTCCTTAATGGAAAGTTGGCTAAGGATGTTTACATGAGTCAGCCAGAGGGTTTTGTCAGTACAAGAGTACCCCAATAGAGTGTGTAAGCTTGAGAAATCCATCTATGGATTAAAGCAAACACCTCGCAGATGGAATCTTTGTTTCGATGAGAAAGTCAAAGAGTTTGGATTTTCAAGAAGTGAAGATGAATCATGTGTTTATGTCAAGGCAAGTGAGAGTATAGTTAGCTTTTTGGTACTATATGTAGATGACATACTGCTCATAGGAAATGACATCCCAACTCTATAGGAAGTGAAGTCCTGGCTTGGGAAGTGTTTCTCTATGAAGGTGTAACAACGCAAATTTTTCAAACAAATTTTTCATTTTAAAAGTGAAGTATTTCTATTCAAAACAAGGCATAAATAATTTAAATGTCATATCAAATACAAATTGTATAAATCCCAAGATCATAAAAGCATCCTTCAGTGTGTATCGATCACGCCGGCGCCTTCCCACGGTTCTCACTAGTACCTGAAACACATACATAACAACTGTAAGCATAAATGCTTAGTGAGTTCCCCAATATACAACTTACGCACATACGCCTTTCCAGGCCCTGACCTTCCGGTCATCAACACAACGCCTTCCGGCCCATAACATACATAGAACATATAACAAACATCTTACCACATATAGCATACATATCACATATCGTATCTGACCTTCCGGTCACACAGTCAAACCCTTCCGAGTACAGTATAGTGAGAAGACTCACCTCGTGAATGCTGAAAGCTAGCGAATCCTGAAATCACTCGTGCACAATCCGACGAGCTACAACCTCCCTATAACATCACATATCTCATTAACACTTATATCTTCTAAGTGTGACTATCCCTAAGAAGTCAGACTTAGGTCAATTCTGGTCAACGGTCAACGGTCAACTCGACCGGACTCGGCGAGTACTATGGCGACTCGGCGAGTCTAGACGTCCTCCAACTCTCTGGGATTCCCTATCTACTCGTCGAGTATCCTCCTTGACTCGACGAGTTACTCCTGGAAGAATCGCGGGGCCACCCCGACTCAACTCGCCGAGTCTGAAGAACAACTCGACGAGTCCCAGTTAATCTTCAAGCTACTCGCCGAGTCTGCTCATCGAACTCGGCGAGTCCATGCCATGCAACCGCTCAAACTGCATCCTAAGGTCAGAACTGCTTCGAGCATTCCTAGGTCTGGCCTTCCTAGGATGATCTACCACGTGAAGTCCTCATTTCAGTGCTCATGATACACCATGTGATTCATAATTTACATTTTGACCTAAGGCATAAGGATTCCAATCCAAAACCTTCATCAATTCCCGAAATGCATAGACATGGGACATTCTGGACCTCCAAGGGTCTCAATACAGGGTTACACTCGTTTAAGGAACTAGGGCAACAGTCAATCTAATCACACAAGGGTTCCATAAACCCTAAATCCATAAATACATCAATATAGCAGAGCATACACGAATTCTTACCTGGATGATGTATTCTCTGTGTCCCCAATCCTCAGAATGTGACCCCCTTGCTGCTCCTTTAGCCAATCTCTTCTCTTCCTTGCACAACCACTCTTCTAGAATCAACAATGGCCTATGATCCTTGCTCCAGATGCACCCAATCGATTTAGGGTTCTTCTCAGAAGGCTAAAATGAATAATGAAGGCCAATAAGTCCCATTTATACGTCCCAAACCTGAACGGTTAGGGTTTTCGCTAAACAGCGTAGACTCGCCGAGTCCATAACTGGACTCGTCGAGTCCAGTCGCGAACCCGCGACCAATTCTGCGATCCTACTCGGCGAGTCTAGGCTCCAACTCGCCGAGTCGCCTCTTAAATCACCCCAAAAACATAATTTAATAATACCTGAGATTTCGGGCTGTTACAACTCTCCCCCACTAGGATTAGACTTCGCCCTCGAAGTCTCACTCTGCAAATAGTTCCAGATGCTGCTCCCGCATCTCACGTTCCGGCTCCCAAGTCATTTCCGAACCTTTCTGGTGTTGCCACTGGACCAACACCAGAGGTACCTCCTTGTTCCTCAGAACCTTGATCTTCCGATCCCTGATGGCCACTGGTGTCTCAGCATAATTCAGGCTCGCATCCACCTGAATATCCTCCAATGGAACCACTGCCGACTTATCGGCTATGCATTTCCTCAATTGCGACACATGAAAAGTGTCGTGGATCTGTCCCAACTCCGCTGGCAACTCCAACCGATAGGCTACCCGACCTATCCTTGCAATCACACGAAATGGCCCAATATACCGGGGCCCCAACTTGCCCCTCTTCCTGAATCGAATCACTCCTTTCCAAGGAGAGACCTTCAGGAGAACGAAGTCACCGACTTGAAACTCAAGCTCGGATCGGCGCCTGTCTGCATAACTCTTCTGTCGGCTCTGGGCGGTCAATAACCTCTGTCTAACTTGCTGAATCTGCTCTGTCGTCTGAAGCACGATCTCTGTGCTACCCATCACTCTCTGTCCCACCTCTCCCCAACAAATGGGGGTCCGACACCTCCTACCATACAACAGCTCAAAAGGTGGCATGCCAATGCTCGAATGATGGTTGTTGTTGTAGGAAAACTCTGCTAAGGGTAAATATGCATCCCAGCTACCCCCGAAGTCTAACACACACGCTCGAAGCATGTCCTCCAGCGTCTGAATCGTCCGCTCGCTCTGACCGTCTGTCTGGGGATGGTATGCGGTACTAAAATGCAATTTAGTACCCAGCTCCTCATGAAATTTCTTCCAGAACCTGGAAGTGAAACGCACATCACGGTCTGAAACAATCGAGATCGGTACCCCATGCCGAGATACCACCTCTCTCACATATATCTCCGCCAACTTCTCCGCTGAAGAACTCTCACTGATGGCAAGGAAGTGTGCATTCTTCGTCAACCTATCCACAATCACCCAAATTGCATCAACTCCCCTGGCAGTCCTCGGCAATTTGGTGATGAAATCCATAGTGATCTGTTCCCACTTCCACTCGGGAATCTCCAATGGCTGTAATTTGCCATGCGGTCTCTGGTGCTCGGACTTAACCCTACGGCAGGTCAAGCACCTCTCAACGAACCATGCGACGTCCCTCTTCATACAGGGCCACCAATACTCCTTTCTCAAATCCAAATACATCTTCGTAGCACTGGGATGGATCGAGAATTTCGATCTATGAGCCTCCTCCATCAAAGTAATACGTGTACCGCCCACGAATGGTACCCAAATCCGACCCTGAAACGTCATAAGCCCTCGACTATCCTTAACAAACTCTGAAATTAACCCCACAACCCGCTCTTTCTTCTGCATTTCTGGTCGCACAGCCTCTGCCTGTGCCCCACGAATAGCATCCAATACTGGAGTCATCACAGTCAGTCTCAAGCATACATCTCGCAATGGAGTGCTCTCCGCCCTACGGCTCAACGCGTCGGCTACCACATTAGCCTTGCCTGGGTGGTACAGGATCTCACAATCATAATCCTTGACCACATCCAACCACCTCCTCTGACGCATATTTAGGTTGGGCTGATCCATCAAATATTTCAAGCTCTTGTGGTCCGTGTATATCGTACATCGAACCCCATACAGGTAGTGACGCCAAATCTTGAGAGCGAACACTACTGCCCCCAACTCTAAATCATGCGTGGGATATCTCGCCTCATGAGGCTTCAGCTGCCTCGATGCATACGCTATCACATGGCCCCTCTGCATCAACACTGCACCCAGTCCCGAAATCGATGCGTCGCAATATACTACAAAATCTTCCATCCCTTCCGGGAGAGCTAATACCGGGGCTTCGCACAACCTCTGGCGAAGTGTCTCAAAGGAGGTCTGCTGCTCGGGCCCCCATGAGAATGCAACACCCTTCCGGGTCAATCTGGTGAGCGGCACTGCGATCTTGGAGAAATCCTTAATGAATCTCCGATAATACCCTGCCAACCCAAGGAAACTCCTGATCTCAGAGGGTGACTTCGGCACCTCCCAACTCATCACCGCCTCAACCTTGGCCGGATCGACCAATATCCCTTTCTGATTAACCACATGTCCTAGAAATTGGACCTCCCGCAACCAGAAGTCACATTTGGAGAACTTTGCATAAAGCTTCTCCGACCTCAATATCTCAAGGACCTCCCTCAAATGCTCATCATGCTGCTCTCTAGATCTCGAATACACCAGAATGTCGTCGATAAATACAATCACTGACCGATCCAACATCGGCCTGCATACCCTGTTCATGAGATCCATGAACACCGCCGGGGCATTGGTGAGCCCGAAAGGCATCACCACAAACTCATAATGCCCATAACGCGTCCTAAACGCTGTCTTTTGGACATCCTCATCCCGCACTCTCACCTGATGGTACCTTGACCTCAGATCGATCTTGGAAAACCACGATGCTCCCTGCAACTGATCGAATAAATCGTCGATCCTCGGTAACGGGTAACGGTTCTTGACCGTCAACTTGTTCAACTCCCGGTAATCAATGCACATCCGGTGTGAACCATCCTTCTTCTTGACGAACAGAATAGGTGCTCCCCTGGGCGAGCTGCTTGGCCGAATGAATCCCTTCCCCAGCAACTCCTGGAGCTGCGAGGACAACTCTTGCATCTCTGGAGGTGCAAGACGATAAGGCACCTTAGCAATAGGCGCGGCCCCCGGAACCAGGTCAATACCAAACTCTACTTGTCTCACAGGAGGTACTCCCGGCAGCTCCTCGGGAAAAACATCTGGGAACTCACGCACCACTGGGACCTCCTCCACTGACCTCGGTCTCTCGGAAACCTCCCGCGTATCCATCACATACGCCACAAAACCCTTACAGCCCTGCTGTAGACACTGCCTCGCCCTAGCGGCCGACCAAAAAGCTGATCCCGAACGGGTACCCTCGCCGTACACCGAAAGAACTCCCCCGCTATGGTCTCGTATAGTCACCAACTGACGCTCACAGTCGATGACAGCGCCGAATCGGCTCAACCAGTCCATGCCCACGATGACACAGACATCACCCATCGCAATAGGAATCAGGTCAATAGGGAATTCAACCCCGAAAATCTCTAGTACACATCCCCGAAGAACCTCCGTGGCACAAATCACTTTCTCGTCAGCTATAGAAACTCTCAAAGGTCGACTCAACGACTCACGACTAACGCTGATATGCTGACTAAAGGCTAAGGACACAAAGGACCTACTCGCACCCGAGTCAAATAACACCAAGGCAGGCACAGAGTTCACAAGGAAAGTACCTACGCATATAATAACATAAGCATAACATCTCGACATTAAAATAAATACATGAATTACACATACCTGCCACGACATCGGGCGCAGCGCAGACCTCCTCCGCAGTCAGCTGAAAGGCTCTCCCACGAGCCCTCGGGGCCTCGACCTTCACCGGTCGAGTCTCAGTAGTCCTGGCAATAGGTGCAGATCCCTGACGAAGCTGAGGGCACTCGGCCTTCCGATGGCCGGTCTGGTTGCAATGAAAGCAAACCATAAACCCCTTGGGGCACTCCCTAGCAATGTGCCCCTCCTTGCCGCATTTGTAGCAAGCACCGGCTCGACACGCCCCATCGTGACCCTTGCCGCACTTTCCGCAAGTGCGGCTCTTCGAACCTCCCGTCCTCGAATCGGCGGACTTGATCCGCTTGGCTGCCGGCTGGGACTGAGCCGGCCGCCGGTCTGCCTGCTGAGACTCGGCCTCCTCCCTGGCCTGAGTCTCCAACTCGATCTCACGCTTCCTGGCATTCGCCTGAAGCTCAATAAAAGTATGATAGGTGGAGTTTGACACAAACTCCCGGATCTCCCTCCTCAGAACACCCAAGTACCGGCTCATCCGAGCCTGCTCTGTGGATACCAGCTCGGGGCAGAACATCGCCTTCTCATGAAACTTTCACGTGATCACCGCAACAGAATCAGTACCCTGCTTGAGGGTTAAGAACTCCTGAACCAATCGTTCCCACTCCACCGGGGGAACATACTCGTCCCTGAACATAGCAGTGAACCCCTCCCATGTCACCGCTGTAATCTCTGCCAAAGTGAAGTTCGCCGTCACGAACTTCCACCAGTCCTTCGCTCCCAGACGGAGCTGGTTCAAAGCGAACCGTACCCTCAGGTGCTCCGGGCATGAACAAGTGTAGAAGCACCCCTCTATATCCGCGATCCACCTCATCGCAGCAATCGGATCCTGCGTCCCATCGAACTCTGGTGGCTTCGTGTTGCTGAACTCTCGGAACAGCAACGAGTCACCCCCCCTGTGGCCTGGCAGCGGCCACAGCTGCGGTAGCTGCAGCGGTTGCAGCCTCAGTCAATGCGGCGTACCGCTCATCAAACGTCTCCATCAGGGTGGTCTTAATAGACCCAAACATCTCCAGGATCTCAGCCCGGATCGCCGCTGCTACCTCCTCGTGAATCATCTGACGAATCTCCTCGTCACTCACACCGCTCGAACTCGCTCCGTGGCGTGGTCTAACCATGATGTCTCTGAAATACAACATAAAACTATCAGAGACTCCATCGAGTGTAATCGCACTCGATAACGCAACCCTACTCAGTCTCCGATATCCAGGGATTCTTACTTGGACCTCCCTCTGACCCGGTGTCTTCGGTAGTACGGGCCCAATACTACCGACCACACCGCATCAGCATTCATCCCAAGTCTTCCTCCCCAAACCCCGGATAGTGAGCACTCTACTTCTGATATGCACTATCTACCCGCACTCTAGTAAGCATCTCATATCGGCAAACTTCCCTAGACTAAGGCATCACAGATCAGGCCATTCTAGTCCTATCATGAATACCTAGTCTTCTAGCATGCATAACAATTCATATAATATTGTAAGGTATTTTGGGGATCTTTACCGTTCGGGCGCTGACTGATCGTACACACTGCTTCTTTCTTGTTTACCACAAAACCATTTACAAAAGTTTATGCCTTTATTTAAAAAGTTTCCTCAAATCCTCGGTATGAGTTCAGTTACCCCCGAAGGTGCACCCGAATCCCTCAAACCAAGGCTCTGATACCAATTGTAACAACGCAAATTTTTCAAACAAATTTTTCATTTTAAAAGTGAAGTATTTCTATTCAAAACAAGGCATAAATAATTTAAATGTCATATCAAATACAAATTGTATAAATCCCAAGATCATAAAAGCATCCTTCAGTGTGTATCGATCACGCCGGCGCCTTCCCACGGTTCTCACTAGTACCTGAAACACATACATAACAACTGTAAGCATAAATGCTTAGTGAGTTCCCCAATATACAACTTACGCACATACGCCTTTCCAGGCCCTGACCTTCCGGTCATCAACACAACGCCTTCCGGCCCATAACATAATCGCCTTCCGGCCCATAACATACATAGAACATATAACAAACATCTTACCACATATAGCATACATATCACATATCGTATCTGACCTTTCGGTCACACAGTCAAACCCTTCCGGGTACAGTATAGTGAGAAGACTCACCTCGTGAATGCTGAAAGCTAGCGAATCCTGAAATCACTCGTGCACAATCCGACGAGCTACAACCTCCCTATAACATCACATATCTCATTAACACTTATATCTTCTAAGTGTGACTATCCCTAAGAAGTCAGACTTAGGTCAATTCTGGTCAACGGTCAACGGTCAACTCGACCGGACTCGGCGAGTACTATGGCGACTCGGCGAGTCTAGACATCCTCCAACTCTCTGGGATTCCCTATCTACTCGTCGAGTATCCTCCTTGACTCGACGAGTTACTCCTGGAAGAATCGCGGGGCCACCCCGACTCAACTCGCCGAGTCTGAAGAACAACTCGACGAGTCCCAGTTAATCTTCAAGCTACTCGCCGAGTCTGCTCATCGAACTCGGCGAGTCCATGCCATGCAACCGCTCAAACTGCATCCTAAGGTCAGAACTGCTTCGAGCATTCCTAGGTCTGGCCTTCCTAGGATGATCTACCACGTGAAGTCCTCATTTCAGTGCTCATGATACACCATGTGATTCATAATTTACATTTTGACCTAAGGCATAAGGAATCCAATCCAAAACCTTCATCAATTCCCGAAATGCATAGACATGGGACATTCTGGACCTCCAAGGGTCTCAATACAGGGTTACACTCGTTTAGGGAACTAGGGCAACAGTCAATCTAATCACACAAGGGTTCTATAAACCCTAAATCCATAAATACATCAATATAGCAGAGCATACACGAATTCTTACCTGGATGATGTATTCTCTGTGTCCCCAATCCTCAGAATGTGACCCCCTTGCTGCTCCTTTAGCCAATCTCTTCTCTTCCTTGCACAACCACTCTTCTAGAATCAACAATGGCCTATGATCCTTGCTCCAGATGCACCCAATCGATTTAGGGTTCTTCTTAGAAGGCTAAAATGAATAATGACGGCCAATAAGTCCCCTTTATACGTCCCAAACCTGAACGGTTAGGGTTTTCGCTAAACAGCGTAGACTCGCCGAGTCCATAACTGGACTCGTCGAGTCCAGTCGCGAACCCGCGACCAATTCTGCGATCCTACTCGGCGAGTCTAGGCTCCAACTCGTCGAGTCCCCTCTTAAATCACCCCAAAAACATAATTTAATAATACTTGAGATTTCGGGCTGTTACAACTGGACCCTGGAGAAGTTGCCTATATCCTAGGGATAAGTATTTTGAGAGACAGGAGTAAAAGAATAATTAGACTTAGTCAGAGTACCTACTTGGAGAAGGTGGTGAATAGGTCCAGCATGCAGAATTCCTAGAAAGGAGAGTTACCGATCCAGAGTAACACCAGACTGAGCAAGACTTAGAGCCCGAGTACAGAGGCTGAGATAGCATAAATGAGTCAAGTATCGTATGCTTCCGCTGTAGGCTTGATCATGTATGCTATGACTTTTACTCGTCCTAATGTGGCCTTTGCATTGAGCATGGTTACCAGATATCAGGGGAACTCTGCCAAGGCTCACTGGACTACGGTAAAGAACATTCTCAAGTACCTGTGGAGGACTAAGGACTGGGTCCTTACCCTCGATGGGAGTGATGCTAGCTTTCAAACTAATAGGGATAATTTCTGCTCTCAGTCAGGCTGGGTCTTTACCTTAAACGGAGGAACAATTTCTTCGAAAATTTCCAAGCAGGAGACAGTAGCTGATTCAACTTGCGAATCAGAGTATATAGCGCCAAGCAAGGCAGCAAAGGAGGCTATATGGCTAAAAGACTTCATTGGAGACCTTGGAGTTGTACCAGCTATAAAGGAGCCTATATAGATTTTATGTGATACTGAAAGTGCAGTTGCCTTAGCCAAGGAACCAAGGGATCACTGGAGATCTAGACACATCGACAGAAAATACCATTTCATCATACATCGAATAGAAGAAGGACTCGTTGTGGCGAAGATGGTATCATGGGATGAGAACCCAGCAGATCCCCTGGCAAAGGGACTGGGTAGGGTTAAGCATCTCCAACATGCGAAGGGCTGAAGGGTGATATTAGTTTTAGTAGTTAGATAGCTTTGAAATGTGTAAAGTGTAATTGACATTTGATGATGAATAAAAGTTGTGTTTATTTATGAGTAAAGTGTTGCTATCTTTTGTCAATCGTTTACTATCGTTTCATTTTGCATGTTTTGACTTCCAGAATAATTATGTTATTGTATTTAATATTATTCAAACTCTCCACAGTCGGTCATATGTTGGAAGTAGATATGAATCAAGACTGTCATGAGTTAGCTTGTAGATTCTAAGTTGTTGGACATAGCAAAGTGTTGCTACAACACTCACGAGTGCTCATAAGTTCTGAGTATTGGATTCAACCCACGCTCACTGGCATCAGTTCATGGAATTTTTCTCGAGTGATCGTGAGATGGTAATATCATATAAGTCTTCAAACCTAGAGATATGACTTGTTGCCTATGAGTTGGTTATGCATTGATTGTACGAAAACGCATTGGTAACTCGATCTTATAAAACATGGCTTTGTGTATAATTCAACAAGTAGTAGAACAAGCATATGACTCGAAGTTTATCTATTCCTTCTTGGATTAAAAGCGATTTCTGGGCCCCTCGATGATTTTTTGTTGACCCATGTACCAGGCCCGGTCAGAACTAAGTTGATGTGTTCAATTAAGTTCTATGTCAAACAAATCGGAAATCGGGAAACAAACTGCTGGACAATAAGTAAGACATTGTTCCATGTATTTGTCTGGCTGATGTGTAGAACAGAGGATATATGATCACTTATCATAAATGGAGTATCATCATCATCTCAGTTCCATGAGACCTTGAAAGAGCTACGATTGCCGATCGGTTCTTGAAATCATTCTTGCAGTTATAGTTATTAGACTTATCCAAGTGGGAGACTATTGGATTAGGTGTCTAAGTTCATAACTATTCCTGGAATGTACTTAACCCGATTAGCATGGTCCATTTGGGTTGCATGGCATTGCAACATTTGGATAGAATAAATAAGAGGAATGACACTTAAGGATTATTTATATATTATAAGTTCTAATATATTAATAATATTATTTAATTAGTATTGATCAAAGAATTAATTTGGAATTAATTAAGTGATCAAAAAGAGACTAATTAAAAATATGAGGTTAATAGTATAAATCATTTATTCTTGTATAATGGGCTAATGATCCATGGTTCGTATGGATTGGGTTAAAACCCATATGGTGCTCCATGGATAGTCCATGGAGGTTGCAAAACCATGGATCATGGAATATGGAATGCCATGGCAATTAGGGTTTACATGGTGTAACCCTACTTGTGCCACAACTATATAAAGACCCCTAGACTAGAAAAAATCGACACTTGTACAAGCAAAAAGAGGGCTACCGATTTTGAGGAATTAGTGAACTTCTATCAAGGTTATTCCAAGTGTTGTGGTGTTGTGTGAGACATTTGAGGCATCACACTTGAGGTGCTAGGCTCACAAGGTTCTCAAGGAATCCAAACAACAAAAAGGTATGTTCTTCTTCTATCATTTATGTTTAAAAGTTCCCCATGCTACGCTAGATAGGTTAAGAACCTTGGAAAACAATTTTGCACGTATCTTAGTAAAACAAAGATCCAAGGTTTCTAGGGTTGCAAGTACACCTTAGGAGTGTTAGAATGCTCAAAACCCTTCAAAGAGACGGGGAAATTTTAGAACCCTTGAAGTCGAGACCGTGTAAGGAGATTGAGAGGCGTTGAAACCATGCTCAAGGAGCCTGTTTTAAGCCATATAACGACTTATGTAAAAGACATACATGATTCGGTTTTTGTGGAACAACAAAGCCTTATGGTTGCTGTAAGTACACGGTCTCCCTTAAGTCGCCATAGAGGAAGGTATTTTGCACATCTAGTTGTTGTAGATGCCAATTTTGTGCAACAGCTAATGAGAGAACAAGGCATATAGTTTTAGACTTGACAACATGACTAAAAGTCTCATGAAAGTCGACCCCTGGTTGTTGACGAAAACCTTTTGCTACTAACCTGGCTTTGTAGCGTTTAATAGCCCCGGTTTGATAAGATTTTAACTTGTAGACCCACTTGCAATAAACTACATTTGTATTAGGAACATGAGGTACTAAAGACCATCTGTCGTTTTTTAAGAGGGCTGAGTGCTCGTTAGCCACGGCTTGACGCCATTGAGGATGTTTGTTAGCAACAATAAAGGATTGTGTTTCAGTATCAGGAGGAACGATATCGGTGTGAAAGGAGTTCGCATCAAATCTGGGATTAGGTTTGGGATTTTTTCATAAGTTAGGGGGACGAGTGTGAGGTGGTGGGTTGGAGGGTGGTGGTAAGGATGAGCATGTATATAACGGTCATAAGCAGATGAAGTGGAGGGAGTGGTGGTGTGTATGTCTGTGCGACGGGAATATGTTTGGCTAGAGAAAGGAGATGGTTGAGATAAAGTAGATGATTGCATGGTTGGAGATGTTTGTGGTGGTTCAGTTTGGGGTGGTGTATCGTTTTGGAGGTTAAGTAATGTTGGAACAGGTGGAGCAGTTAGATAAGATGTGTAATATGGTTCATTAAATGGAGAAGGATCAAGAGGAGGTGGAGACAACGCAAATGGAAATAATTGTTCATTAAAGCGGACATGGCGTGCAACATAGATGCAGTCGGTTTATGGATCAAGGCAGCGATAGCCATGATGGGAGGTACTATAACCGAGAAACACACATGGTGTAGAGTGTAGGTCCATTTTATATTCGTTTGTAAGGGCATAAGTGAGGAAAACATTGACACCCAAACACTCATAGGAACGAATAATCAGGTTGATGGTGAAAGACAAGTTCAAAAGGTGAAGTATTGGAATTTGTCTGTGAGGGCATCCGGTTATTAAGATAAGTGGCAGTGTCAAAGGCAAAATGCCAAAAATGTTGTGGAACATTGGATTTGGCTAATAATGTGAGTCCGGTTTCGACAACGTGTCGATGACGACGTTCAACATAGCCATTCTGTTCACTTGTGTGTGGACAAGAGAGGTGATGTATGATGCCAAGAGTAGAAAACAAAGGAGGAAATGTTTTGGAATTCACCCCCCAATTGGTTTGAACATATTTAAGTTTAGTGTCAAATTGGCGTTCAATAGTGAGAATAAATTATTTAAAGGTAGGGAAAACATCAGATTTTTGCTTTAAAGGAAATATCCTCATGAATCTAGTAAAATGATCTACACATAATAGAAAATAATGGTGACCACCAAAGGATGTAACAGGAGCAGGACCCCAAACATCATAAAAAACAAGATCCAAAATATGATTGCTTTTAATATTAGATGGTAATAAATGAAGTTTTGAGGACTTGCCAATAGAAGATGAATCACAAGAAATACTAGAACAATTGTTTGTCAAAGGTAAACAAAACTTAGAAAACATAGCCTTCAAAAGTTGAGGGTACGGGTGGCCCAATCTTTGATGCCATGTTGTTGGAGAAGCACGAGTTGTAGAGAAGGACACTCTAGATTGCACTCTTAGGAGATTGAAGGAATAGAGACCCCCGTTACTTGGACCCGTGTGGAGGATATTGTGTGTAGATGTGTCCTTCACAAGAAAAAAGGTAGTATGAAATTCAAAATAAACATTATTATCTTGACAAAATTGTTGAACAAATAGGAGATTTTGTGTAATGGTTGGGACATGTAGGATATGTTTAAGATTGAAAGTTTTGGTGGATGAATGGAAGCGTGAAGAACCAATATGTAAGATAGGTAAACCCTTACCGTTTCCAACATGAAGATTATCCTCGCCATAGTAGGCTTCATATTTGTCAAAACTAGAGAGATTTGATGCAACATGATGACTCGATACGGTATCTGGAAGCCAGGTACTTGAAGCTTGTGAGCGGTAATCAGTATAGTTGGCAGAAGGTTCCTGTCTCGATCTGAGTGTATTGGGATCACGGTTTGGACATTGAGACGGTAATGTCGTATACCGAACCTATTACATGTACCAAAAACAGTATTTTGATTAGATGCCCAACTAAACGGATTACAGTACCTCCTCCTTGAATGCGATTGTTTTAGTTACCACGTCCATGATTGTTGCCGGAGTTGCCTGGTCAATTGTTGTGAGCCTGATTACGGTTGTTCTGAGATTTATTCGTGTAGTGTGCTTGAGGTTGCAACTGAAAACCTAACTGAGCAGCAAGTTGTTGAATGGCTTGAACTGCCTTTGTAGAGGCCTAGGACGAGATGGTTGTAGTGGCTAGTTTCCGAATGGATGTTGCTACATTGAAGGCTTGCGCTGGAGTAACCTCGGTAGAGGTTTTTAAGAACATATAATCATGATCTAGCAGTAGAGCATGAAGATCAACCAAGGGAATTGGGACTTGACGGGCATATATAGTTGACTTGAGACCATTGTACTCTTCACGCAACCCAGATAAAACGAGCATGACCAAATCATTTTCTTTCATGGGTTCGCCTATGTTGGCTACGGCATCCGAGTATTCTTGAGCCCTAGTAAGGTAGACGGATGACAAATCATATATTTTCATTTGTATCTTCAACAATTGAGTCTTCAAGGTGTATTCCCTTGAAGAGGTATGAGGGGCAAAAGCACGTTCCAAAGCAAGCCATAATTCTCGAGAAGTGTTTCCTTGAGCATGTTGAAAAGCACTTTTAGAAATTATGGACAGAACTATCATCCTTACGTGAGCATCATTCAAAACCCATATTGTAAACTCATGTAAACTTAGGGTTGACTTGTGTAGCAACGGTTTGTTCTTTGTCTTTATCAGAAGGGGATGTAGCCACTGAGATTATAGATGAGGGACAAGAAATTATACCATCGATATAGCCGAATAGATTGTTTGTTACAAGAAAGGGCTGAATCATCGTTTTCTAGTACCCATAATTAGTTGAGGATAGTTTGTAACAGAACTTGGGTGAGTTGTCAATGGTTTTCTCAGCTTGATTAAAAGCAACAAGATTTGTCATCTTGTTTTGTGATTACCAGGGAACAAAGAAATTGAAGAAGATGGCAGTGACGACTTCTGGAGGAAGAACGACTATTGTGGCTACCGATTAGGTTTAGGGCTCTGATACCAAGACAAACTTGGTAATCGATGTTGTATCTTATTCATGAATACATTACAAGAGTAAATATATATACTTTACAATGTTATACTTTGATACCTTCTAATATAATATAAAGTCTAGTTTAATACAATCGAACTCAAGATTACAACTTGTAAATAATTACAACCAAGAACAAAATGCATCTACTAACTAAAGATATCTCTAAGTTCCTATATTACCTTTCAAGATCTTTCATCGACCTCGAGAAGTGTTATGACATTTTTCATCATTAACCCAACAAATAAACCTACACTATGGTCCCTGTGAAATTAAGAAATAATTGTTTAGGGTTAAAGAGTTGAAGAATGGAAAAGGAGAAGCAACATACCCTTTTTGACAATCATAAAATTTTAATTCCAGTTATTGTTGGTCTTCGAAGTCCATATAATCACTAAACTGCCTCAATTACATATTGGCATTTGTTAGGATTTAATTGAATAACTTCAACAACCATAGAATGTAATTTTCTTGATTTTACATATTTTATGTAGAATTGAACATAATCGTAATTGGAATGCATAACCTTGTTACAATGATAGGAATGAAAACTCAAACCTAGTTAATATGTCAGCTTCACAGTACGTATGTTAGGTTCGCAGTATGTATGTCAAGTTCGTAGTATGTATGTTAGGTTTTTAGTATGTATGCCATCGTCCATTTTTAAATTTTTTAACAAAAGAAATTTAATTTTTCAAAATAAAAATCCAATTTATCGAAATTTAGAATGCTTAGTTTGCAGTACGGTACCCTGTTCCTCAAAGAGAGTACTGCAGACTCATATACCATACTGTTGACTAATGCAAAAATACTAAAAAATTCAATAATTCGCATGCATGATTAGTGCATAAAAGCTCTTCTCCGACTAGATGATTAGGTTTGGAAATGATATTTTTTTGGTATTTTTAGGAAGAACTAAGTAGGGTTACTTTTTTTTGTTATTTTTGGAAAGTTGTCTTTATTTTTTAAATTTGATTTCATTTTTAGTTTAGTAAATTATTTTTCCATTATTTTAATTTAATACATTAAAATTATCACCTTTTATTTGAAGAAATGAAAACGGGAGTATGGGATATAGACCATTTCTTTTCTTAGATAAAAAGTATATTGACGAAAATAATGCAAGTACATAATATGGCTTTAAAATGACAAACAAAAAACTACAAAAATTATGGTACCACACCGATCCTAGGACGTTGCCAACAACAAAACTAAGTGCGGTTCAATTCGATACATAAAGAATAACTTTATTAAAACTTAACATCTACCGAATGATATTGAAAAGAGATGCTTTCAAGAACATACAAAATACATTGTCGACATATATAAAATAATATATCATCTTCAATTAAATATATTCAAGATAAAATATATCAGTTTTCGGAAATCTCTAACGAATTGATTGTTGAAAAGAAGAGTGTGTTCTTTGACTTCTTTCCTTGCTCTTTGCCCCCACCATCTGTCCCTGGTGGGTAAAACAAGAAGATAGAAATTTGCGTCTGCATATTAAATCAAGCGGAAAAATTAAAGTCCAACAGTTTCTGATTTGATATCTGGAATTTACATTTTTCTATACTTTTGGCAAAATTTTGCATAAATTATTGTTTCGTCGGTTGTCTTCTTGAGCAATATTGTGAAAAGTCTAGTATTAAAATCAAAGCTAATATGAAAAAAAAATGTTATACATAAAAAATATGATTCTTTTTTAATCCTAATATTTTTTGAAAAAAAAAATATAAAATCCCAAAATTAAAAATTAAACTGAAAATGATAGAATCTTGGCGAAAATATATATTTTCGTCATTATTTTCCGGTAACCCTTTTGGTTTTTTCTTCACAAAAATCCCAATATTTTTGAGAAATTTTCGATAAAATCAAAACAAAAATTGAATTGAAAATGACAAAATACTAGCAAAAATATTCACTTTTGTCATTTTTACCATGTTACCCCGCTCAACCGGTTTCCAATCTTATGTGACATATCGTGTCAATGGCAATTACCTAAACCGAAGACAAGAAGTGATATGTGTATATCTACATATATATTTTACATCATATCTTAATACTTTTAGCTATAATCTACCCTAATAAATAAAAATGATTTTGTCACATGTCTTTCTCTCATTCAATTTGCCACATGTCATTTTGTCATAATTTAGATATATATTTATTTTCCACTTGTCATTTATTTCATTTTCCATTTCTAATATATTATTAATTAGTTTCCATAAATTAAACGTATCATAATTATATTAATTTTAAATTTTAAATTTTAAATTTCAATTTCAATTTCAAATAAATTTACAGTTTAAACCTTTGTGTTTAATATTTTGTTATAATTAACCTGTTTAGTATACGGGTCTGATAACTAAACAATAATTTTAATTTATTTATTTTTTGCATGTTTTTTTTCTCATAATTTTTATTTATTTCAAATTTCAAATTCAAATAAACTTCTCATTTAATCGTTTCTATTTAACATTTTGTTTTAATCAACCCGTATAATATACGGGTTTCACAACTAGTTATGCTTATTATAGAAAAAAAGGTACTTATTATGTTTAATTTATGTTATGTAGAGTATAAGACATGCTCAGAAGCAATATGGAAGCTGGAAGTAGGAAAATGTGAACTTAAGCAAGAAGAAGAATAGAAGATACATAAAGGATGTTGATGGACAGCTTGACGCCTCGTCAGTATTTTGACCATATCCCCTGACTCGTAACTCCGATTAAGGTGATTCAAAATGATCTGAAAACTAGACACAATTTCGGACGACTTCCGTTTTTTGAGAAAAGTCGAATTTCTAATTACCACGACGTGGTGATTCCACCACGACATGGTGAATGGAATCTTCGCGATTCTTACCGTTGGCTTAGAGAATACGGGGTAAACTTGAGGACCACGACGTGGTGCCTTTACCACGTCGTGTTGTCGAGATTTTTGGTAACTATATATATCTCGGACATTAGGTTGATTCGAGGGGAGAGAGGGTTGAAGGCTGCGACTATTAACGAAAAAATACCCTTCAAAGACCCCTTTGAGGGCAGAATTCAACTAGAGGTCAAATGATAAAGAGACTGGAGCAAGGATTCGCATCTACACATTCAATTTGCTTAGTTTAATCATGATTACTCTAGTTTTCCTTATGTTTATGTGTTTACGAACTATGCTTATGGGCTAAAAACCGTTGCTTTCGTTTAGTTAGATGAAACCTAAAACTATGAGTTAGTTTCTTACTTTTTGGATTATATGAATTTGGTTTATGCATGTGTTTGATTATCATTACCTAGTATGTTAAAGTTTGTAACTTTGTTGCTTAATTTCAAGTGTTGTGTAGCTTAGTGACCATTGAATTACATGAACTTGATTACCTAATGATTTAGTGACCATTAAATTGCTAGATTTAGGATTGACCATATCTTAGTTAAGTGATAAAAGTAACGATTTAACTGTGTTAGAGAACATAATTATGACCATAATTGTGTTTAACAAATCTTACATACCCCAATTATAATTAATAACTAATCTTGTGTTTGCTTGTGTAGGACCTTACAAAGTAGTACATGAATTGGTGAAAATATTAGTAGATTTGACCAAATTTCTAATTACATATAAATTGGTAACCAACTTTATTAATCTATAAATAAGAACTAACCATAGGAAAAGGTGGATTTGAAACTAAACGAAAGTGTTTTTAATATATTGATTACAGTCGTTTTTAGTTTAGTGCTTAAGTTTTCCTGAACTTCTAAAATCAGATAAAAACCCCCCATTTTAGTTGTTTTTCTTAGTTTAGCTTTTAGTAGTTATTTTATTAATTAAATACAGTTCCATGTGATCGACACCCGACTTACCTAAACTATTTTATAATTCGACTAGGTACACTCCCTAGGTGCATTCTAGCTAGTTAAGTTCGTTAGGTTATAAATTCAAAACTAGATAGGTATAATTTGTGCACATCAAGAAGAGTGTGTTCTTCAACCACCTTGTTGCATTCCCACCACTTCTACAACTTATTCCACACTATCTTCTCCCACATGATCTTGTTCCACAAATTCTACAATGTGTCCCTTGTTCGGTTGATTGTCATTGTTTTGAGAGTCTAAAATAGGTCTTTGTACCACTTGTTTGGTAACGGAGGATCTACCCAAGCAAAGTACTTGCAATCTTTATCTTAATCCTGCAGCCAAATAACATATTATACGTTTACATAACTTAGGTCTGAAATATTTAGCTTTGTAACCTAAAAATTGAGGCGTACAATGAATCTTCTCCTGGGATGGACGGAGTCCACGAAGTCCACCTCCCTACAACATTACCATAGTCGCACCTGCTCCTCAAATGAGTCCATCTTGCTTGACTTGAACTCAACCTGTTGATGAGAAAAACACCGTGAAAATAACAAGATGAGAATAAATCTATGGCTTCAGTGTGGAAAAAAGGTTTACAAATTTACCTCACACAAAACAATAGTTACTCCTATTGTTGACATTACGTGCTACATCAGACCAGATACAGGCTAAAAAGGGGTAACTGGATAAAAAAAATGCAAAAATAAATACTTTTGCCAATATTCTATCCTCTTCGGTTTATTTTTTTTTTTTTGACTTTATCAGAAATTCTCCAATATATTGAGACTTTTCTGAAAAAACCCCTAAAAATAAAATTGTTTACATCAAATACCATTAAACATTACTAAAAACAACAAAAAACTTACTTATGTGGAAATTACAAAGGCCAAAATAGTTAAAAACAAAGACTATAATGATTAAAAAACTTGCAAGGACTATATGTTTAAAATATGGGAAATGATTCAGAATGGAAACCAATAACACACAACTTACCGAATAGATCACTAACATTTTAATTTCACCCAATATGGAAAAACTTTCAATTTTGCTTTCAAAATACCATTGCCTCCGACTTTCACCAGTTATACCTGGTTTCCTTCCCCGTATGGACTTCATATCATTAATTAACCTATGTGGAATCCACACCTGATATTAAAAAGAAGAATAACATATACTTAACCCATGTGGTTTACTTACCCTTAGTTACTTACTGTCTTACCTTTAGTTTTACTCTTTTCAACCAGAAGGACTTTCCACTCTCGTTAACTCCTCTATAATGCTCTAATCAAAACCAACAATTCCTTCTTTGAGGATCTTATTTTGGTAAACCCCTTGAAGAAAAGACAAATTGATTGTTTCCATTCCTTTAAATGGTACGACTCCAACTGGGTTGATTCTTTCATATAGTGTGATTTCTAGCAGTGTGATTCCAAGGTACATAATTTAGGATTTTTAACCTCGTAATTTAGGTTTTTGAGTTTTTTGAAGAGAATTTCTTTTGATGAAATGGCTTACTAAGTTCATTTTCTTCACTTATTATAAGATTTAACACATTTTGAGCTTGTTTTTTCTTTATCATGTTTTGAGTTCAATTTTTTCTTAACTAATGTTAGGTTTTGTCACCAACTTCATATTATTAGTTTCTTATGAGATTTTGGTTTTCAAAATTTTCAAAATCTCATTAAATGGGTTCCTCACATTTGACATTAACTATGATAGATTGTTTAGGCCAAAGCTCAAGCTGTTAAATTGTGACGAATATTGATTTCGCATCTCTAGAGTTTATTGAGTATCATGGTATTTTTAGAAAGTTAACTCCTAGTAAATGCAAAAATGTTTACTTTTGTATGCAAGAGTTACCTTTAAATCATGGGTTAAAAATGTTAAATTCTATAAAATATATGTCTTTTGTCGCACCCCTGAACTGAGTAAATGTCGGAAACGTCTGAGGGTGGATGATGTCATGTACAATATCATAAAAATTGAATAATAGAGATCAAAGCATACAAACACTGTATTGATAATTAATATTTACGTTGTATTTGAATCATTGTTTGACTCCAAAAGTAACAAAAAAAATAAGACGTAACAATACTAAGTTTCGTCTTTTCCAAAACCTGTGTGGGTACATGTCTAATGATTTCCTGAGAGTACAACTGGTTTTGAAAAGAGAGTGTCAACAATTAAGTTGGTGAGTTCATAAGCATTTGTATAAGAAATCTGTTGTTTTTCCTTGTAAAATTTATGTGTGTATTGCAACAAAATCCATTATGTTCAAGTAAAATGATTTGTAGTCTTAATAACTTAAGACCAAAAATGTATGAATATCATAGTATTTGGAAATAGTGTAATGTAGTTTTTTTTATCTTTATAAAACTATTTGAATATATGTGATACCTAAATGTAAGCAGTATTGAACTTTATATATATATATATATATATATATATATATATATATATATATATATATACACTGTAGTTGTATCTGTGTAAAAATCATTTGCGCGCATTTATCTGGAATTACCATTTGCATTGTAAAATAGTGTAGTTTTATCTAAATAAAACCATTTGAAGGTATGCATGTAAACCAAACGTATTAGTAATACCAAATTGTGAGTAATTATAACCATGCTAATAACCTAGATGGCTTGTACAACGTTCTTCAAGCGTCGAAATCGGTACGATATTTGTCACCCCATACATGCTGGTCTAGCTGTTGCAAGTAGCTTAGGTGTAGGATTGTCAGTCCCGTATAAATCTATACACAAGTTTCATGCTCTCCCTCCAGGAGACTCTGGTTATAGTACATGATGTTTTTTGGTACTTAGGTAAGTACTTGAAGATAATGTCTCACAAAGCTATATTAACTATTTACGTATAGTGTAGTGAAATTCCTTTTTCTTGTAATGTTTGTATGTAAATGTTTACATAGTAGGAAAAATAATTACTATTTTAATTAATTATTTTTCTGTGCCTCCAACCGGGTAAAATAGTGTGTATGTTCCATAAACTATACCTATTATAGTTTATATAAATGTTTTGTTGAAATGGCGAACCCTTTTTATATTATTATCAAAATTTCCATGATAATAAGTTGGAATTAAAATAATTATATATGTTCGTTTATATAATTATACTGTTTTTGTTCGACATGTTACAAAAGGGTTAGAGTTTCTCTGTATCAAATTTGTACTCATATGTCTATTTATATTTAATAAAAGTATAAATGTAACGGTTTGTATATTAACACAATTAATCTTAAGTTTTACTTTTATTCCCCCCCCCCCCCCCCCCGGCGGTAAAACATATAAAACTCGTGAAAACTATAGGGTATGAACTCACATTTGGTGTGTTCTTGGCAGAATACGAAATGATAGCAGAAATCCTCGGGTTAGAACACGTGTATATAATCATATCCTAATAGTATTTAACACACAATATTGTGTGTAAATTAGTTAAACTAACAATTTAATTGTTAAAAAAAATACTAATTCGTGTAAGGTTACTTACAAGATATGGAGGAGTTTCCTAGGATTTGTTTGAAGGTATCTAGGAATGTTTGAAGAACTGATTGGATTTTGCTTGCAGATTTGAATATGTTATGAACACTTTTGAGAGAAAAGTTATTTTGAAGAATGAAATGAGAAATGAGGAGTATGCTTTCGTTTGAACATATATATATATATATATATATATATATATATATATATATATACACACACGTATATATATATATATATATATATATATATATATATATATATATATATATATATATATATATATATATATATATATATATGGGATAAAATTGTTGGATTAGTGTCTAAGTCCGTAACTATATTTGGTATGCACTTGACCCGGTTGTGCATGGTCCTTTTGGGTTGGCTTCTCCAAAACAACTTGACAAGGTAATTTAAGGAGAGAGAGAGAGAGAGAGAGAGAGAGAGAGAGAGAGAGAAAGAGAGAGAGAATATTATGGTTTGTTAGTATATTATAAGAATAATATATTATAGGAGAAATCATATTTATTTAATTAGTATTGGTCATAAATTAATTAGGAATTAATTTAGTGACTATAAGAGATTAATTAAATAAAGGTGTATAAACTTTCAAATGTATGATAGTTGGGTTTTGGGCTAGAGAACCTAATGGACTAAGGGGGGAACGAAATTATGATGGGGATCCATCATATTTTCGTCGAAGGCCTTATTCCAGAAGGTTCCTTGGGCTGCTTGGTGGCTAAGCTGTCCGTTAGGGTTTAGACTGAAACCCTAGCAGCCTGCAAGTAAAAATAAGACCCCTAGGCTATGGAAATTGGCTACACTTGATTCCAAGAGAACCCTAGGTTTGATTTTAGCATCTCTCACCCTCTCTCATATTGCCTTCTTGCTTGTGGGGTTTGTGAACCATTAGAGGAGTTACGATTGTGACTCTAAGCTCAAGATCAACCAGATTACAAGGATTCAAGCTACTTGAAAGAGGTAAAACACTTAGATCTATTTTCTTTATGATAATTTCAAATTATATATGATACATCTTGGTTTGTAAGTCTTGGATTCAAAGCATGTACATAGATAAACCTAGATCCAAGCATTAGGGTTTGTATGAGCACATAGGATTGTTCTTATGCATAAAACCCATCAGTGGTATCAGAGCCTTGATTGGTTTCAATTGTATGTGATGCTTTAACTGTTTGTTTGCTGAAAATTGATTTTTCTTGCCTCTGCTCGACTCAACTCGGCGAGTCAGTATCTGGACTCGGCGAGTTGGCCCTACTCGGCGAGTCTGTGCGTCAGGCAGAGGATATTTCGAGATTTAGTTGCTGTTTTGTCTTGGATTTGATGCCTAAATCATTTTTTGAAGTTAAAATCCAAAATTTACCTTAATTAAATGATTATCCATGCCAAAACAATAGATAATTTCAAATCTTTTGAATATTAGTTGTTTATATGATAATTATTTAAATTATTTGGTAATTATCTTATGACTAAAATTGGATTAGGTCAAATATAGATAATTATGAAATTAATTGTTTAATTTAAATTATTTGTTATTTGATCCCTTTTGTTTTGAAAAGTTCAAAACTTTCCCTAAAGTTTTGAAATTTGAATTTTGTGATTAAAAGTTTAATATTGAATAATTTAAATTTCAAACCCTTAGAATTTTACAAGTTTAAAATTCAACCCTATACTATTATATATTATTACAAGCTTAATTAATATATATATATATATATATGTATATATATGTATGTATATATATATATATATATATATATATATATATATATATATATATATATGTATAACTTAAACTGCTAGTCTTACCGTTCATAGGCCTCATTCACGAAGCCAGTCTATAAGGTGGGTATAAGATTGCAGCCTATAAAATGGTGCTTAATGGGTGTACACTCACACCCACCGCTTGCTTGACTAGTGGAGGGTCGTTAGCCGAACGAGTAGGATAGGTCAACCCTCTCCTCATTTAAAGTATAATGTAAGATAGAAAGTAACTACATGTTTTACAAATTCCCAATCTTAGTTACTTTAGGGTAAACTGTGAAAATGATGATAATCCATGGAATTACAATTTGTAACCTGGTCAAACGTTGATGGAATGCGTGTGGTTAACTGGCACATTAATTTGGGGATGACTTTGGTAGCGAAGGGTGACTAGATGTTTGTCATAGATCAATGGAGCGTATGTGGTTTACCGGCACATTGATTAGGTGATAGAGACATTGAGTGCACCATGTTGATTCGCATGGTTATTCATAACTTGTTTGCGATCCTCAGCATCCCAGTCGCAAATTTGAAGAGAATATCGATATTTGAACATGCCATTGAAAAGTTCAATTAATCTCAAAGATCTATGAGTTTTCAATACATTTATAACCTAAATTTCTTTTTCATTTTTCATGGTGAGAATTAGTGAATCGTCATTCACTTACCTTCAAATTATTTACTTTTAGAGTACGACATCGCTTTCTAAGTTGTAAATAATGTTGTTGGATCCTGGCACTAATTTCTCATTTGGGTGTTTAATTATGGATTCATTTCTAATCAAACTTTGTTACTTTCTTTTTCAGATGTCTACAAACAACAACAACAACAACAACAACGCTTCTGGGTCATTCTCGTTGATGAACCTGTGTCAGAAAGTGACATTTGATGGGTCAAACTTCAACGAGTGGATGAGGTATATTCGTATGATCACACGCTACGAGGAAAAATAATATGTCCTCGATGAAAAGCTTGAAAAAATCATCCCAAATGTTGCTACTCCTGAAGAGTTGGCCACCTTTGAGGCCCACGAGCGTGATGCTACGAAAGTTCATTGCATCATGCTGGCCACCATGAACCTTGAACTCCAAAAGTCATATGAGGACATGTATCCGTATGAAATGCATTAGGATTTGTTGGACAGGTATCACCAGAGCGCGAGGCAAGAGCGCTATGAGATCATTACTAACATGATCACAGATAAGATGGGGAGTGGAGAATCCCTAACCTTTCATTTGCAGAAAATGCAGTGGTATGTTGATCGTCTTCTCAAACTTAATGTTAAGTTTGATGAGGATTTGGATATCGACATAATCCTCCACTCCTTACCCTCTTGCTACAACCAGTTTAGGATGACCTACCACATGAACAAGGAAGACGTCTCCTTGAGCAAGCTCCAAGGACTCTTAGGGACTGCTGAGAGAAACCTCAAAGACAAATCCATTGCACCATCTCTTGCTGTGGTCGCTCCTGTGATGGCAATAGGTCAAGGAAAGGTTAAAAAGAGGAAGGCTCCATTTAAGAGCCACCATAAGGGGAAGCCCCGTGATGGTTCATCCTCAAGTGGGACCAACGCAGACCCTGCTAAACCTTCCTCCGATCCAAAGGAAGCAAAGTGCTTCTAATGTCACCAAAAGGGCCACTTGAATCGAAGTTGCCCTCAGTATTTGCAAGATATAAAGGATGGGAAGATTAAGCCCACCTTTGCAGGTATGTATTCTATTAAATCTAATAACCCATCATTTGCTACTTCATGGGTTCTTGATACAGGGTGTGGTTACCACATTTGTTCTGATATGCAGGGCCTAAAAGGAAGTAAGGAGGTAGAACATGGAAATATAAACCTTATTATGGGAAACAGAAGATCGTCACCTGCGACCAAAGTCGGTGTTTATTCTTTAGTGTTGAGTAATGGGTTAGGGATAGATTTACACAATTGCTGTTAATCGCCAGATATGGCAAGAAACATTATTTCATTTCATGGGTTGTTTAGACAAGGTTTCAAATATTCTTTTGATAATAGTAATGGTTCTATTAATGTTTATTTGAATGGTGTCTTTTACTTCAATGCATTACCTTATAATGGGATTTATGAATCAGTGATGGTTGTTGATAATTTAGCAAATAATGTTTTGAATATTGATTCGTCTACTAGTCTAGACAAAGCACGCTTGTGGCATTGTCGCCTTGGTCATGTCAACAAGAAACGCATAGCCGAACTCCAAAAGGATGGAGTGTTGGAGTCATTCGACCTTAGGGACGATGACACGTGTGAATCTTGTTTACTTGGGAAGATAACCAAGTCACACTTTACTGGCACTTGTGAAAGGGGTGAGGGTCTATTGGATCTCATACACACAGATGTGTGTGGGCCCTCTAGATCCACTACAAGGGATGCTTGCCGCTTCTATGTGACTTATACGGACGATTATAGCAGATATGGATATATCTACTTAATCAAGCAAAAGTCGGAAACCTTTGAAAAGTTTATAGAGTTTAAGAACGAAGTGGAGAATCAAATGGGCAAGAAAATCAAGATGCTTCGGTCAGACCGAGGTGGAGAGTACCTAAGTCTTGAGTTTCACGACTATCTAAAAGAATGCGGAATTGTTTCGCAATTGACACCTCCAAGGACGCCACAATTGAATGGTGTGGCTGAGAGACATAATCGGACCTTGTTGGACATGGTTCGTTTTATGATGAGTCGTACTTCGTTACCAATAGCTTTCTGGGGGTATGCCTTTGAGACTGCTACCCATATCCTTAACTTAGTTCCCACCAAGAAGGTTACCAAGACTCCTCACGAGATGTGGACAGGGAAGGCTCCCTCGTTGGCACATATTAAGGTTTGGGGTTGCGAGGCTTTTGTGAGACGAGAGACTCATGACAAGCTCGAACCTCGTAGTGAGAAGTGTTATTTCATCGGCTATCCGCAGAAGTCTTTTGGCTATATTTTCTATAAACCGAGTGATAATGTTGTCTTCGTTGCTAGAAGATGAGTTTTTCGAGAAAGGGAATTCATAAGCCAAGAGGACAGTGAGAGGCAAATTGAACTTGAAGAGATTCAAGATCAAAGAGATGAAGGAACCTCTGACACTGGCACTCAACCTAAGGAGGAAACTCCTGTTGAACCCGTTGATGAGTCCTTACCTCTTCGACGTTCCACTAGGGCTAGTGTTCCACCCCAGTTGTATGGATTTCATATTACTACTGAAGGGGATACATTTATTAGTGATAGTACACTAGTAAATTTGGACGAACCTGGAAGCTACAAGGAAGCCATGGCACGCACGGAGACTACTAAATGGAAAGAGGCGATGTACAGTGAGATTCAGTCCATGTACGACAACCAAGTTTGGAATTTGGTTGAAAATGTACCAGGTCGTAAGACAGTCGGGTGCAAGTGGATCCTCAAGAACAAGACAAACATGGATGGGAAAGTGCATACTTATAAAGCGCAATTGGTTGCGAAGGGCTTTACTCAAACTCCCGGAGATGACTATGATGAGACCTTCTCACCAATTGCGAAAATAAAGTCTATTAGGGTAATGCTTGGAATAGCTGTGTTTCATGATTATGAAATATGGCAGATGGACGTGAAAACCACTTTCCTCAATGGAAAGTTGGGTGAAGATGTTTATATGAATTAGCCATGGGGTTTTGTCGACGCGAAGCATCCAAATAGATTATGCAAGCTTGAGAAATCCATTTATGGATTAAAACAAGCGTCTCGCAAATGGAATCTTTGTTTTGACTAGAAAGTTAAAGAGTTTGGTTTTCTACGAAGCGAAGATGAATCTTGTGTATATGTCAAAGCCAGTGGGAGTATAGTGAGCTTCCTCGTTTGTATGTCGACGACATACTACTCATAGGAAATGATGTCCCAACCTTGCAGGAGGTCAAGTCCTGGCTTGGGAAATGTTTCGCTATGAAGGACCTCGGAGAGGCTGCTTATATTCTGGGAATAAGAATAGTAAGAAACAGGGAAAAGAGACTGATAGGACTCAGTCAGGATACATACTTGGATAAGGTACTAAAGCGTTTTAGTATGGAAATTTCCAAGAAAGGGGAGTTGCCAATCCAAAGCAATACTAAGTTGAGTAAGGCTCTATCATGTACGCTATGTCTTGTACTCGCCCTGATGTGGCCTTCGCTTTGAGCATGGTTAGCAGATATCAGGGGAACCCTGGTAGAGCCCACTGGATTGCAGTTAAGAATATTCTTAAGTACCTACGAAGGACCAAGGAATGGTTTCTAGTCCTCGGTGGGAGTGATGACTTAAGGGTACGAGGGTTCAGTGATGCTAGTTTTCAGACGGACCAGGATAATTACTGATCACAGTCGGGTTGGGTCTTTACCCTAAATGGAGGAGCAGTGACTTGGAAAACTGTGACAACCGTCAAATTCTGGTCAATCCAAAGTCAAATAAAGTCAACAAGTCAAACCGGTCAACCCAACTAACCCTTGTGTACTATGGCTTACGCTATGTAATTACTAAACAACTCGCTATTCTAATGAGAGATCATAAATTGAAAAGTATCTACGTCTAGATCTCCTTAAACTAAAACAGTGGTAAGTGACGAGCCAAACCGATAAAACAATGTTACATACTCATCGGGAGTGTGTAAGATCTTTAAACAAGGCTTAACAGGTTTTACGGACCTTGCATTACGAAGCCGGACACCCAAAAAGGTCACAAACGAAACCACTCTCAATCGTTTTCACTCTATCTCTTCTTATCGAGAATCTCTCTCAAATCCCTCAAAGAATGTCAAATCTCTCCCAAATCTCTCCAAGAATGTCAAATCTCTCCCAAATCTCTCTAAGTATGTGAAATCTCTCCAAGAATGTCAAGTCTTTCCCAAATCTCTCTAAGTATGTGAAATCACTCGAAGAATGTCAAATCTCTCCCAAATCTCTTTAAGTATGTGAAATCTCTCCAAGAATGTCAAATCTCTCCCAAATCTCTCTAAGTATGTGAAATCTCTCCAAGAATGTCAAATCTCTCCCAAATCTCTCTAAGTATCTGAAATCTCTCCAAGAATGTCAAACCTCTCCTAAATCTCTCTAAGTATGTGAAATCTCTCCAAGAATGTCAAATCTCTCCCAAATCTCTCTAAGTATGAGAAATCTCTCCCAAATATCTCCTTGTAGGAGAAATCTCTCCAAGAATGTCAAATCTCTCCCAAATCTCTCTAAGTATGTGAAATCTCTCCAAAAATGTCAAATCTCTCCCAAATCTCTCTAAGTATGAGAAATCTCTCCCAAATATCTCCTTGTAGGAGAAATCTCTCCAAGAATGTCAAATATCTCCCAAATCTCTCTAAGTATGTGAAATCTCTCCAAGAATGTCAAATCTCTCCCAAATCTCTCTAAGTATGAGAAATCTCTCCCAAATATCTCCTTGTAGGAGAAATCTCTCCAAGAATGTCAAATCTCTCCCAAATCTCTCTCAAAATCTCTCTCAACTTTCTATAATCACTCGGGGCATCCCGACCCTCGAATTTGGCGAAAACAACCCAAAAACAGAAGTCTACGCGAAAAACGGACTTAAGGAGCCAAAACCCCTCTTAGGACCTGAAAGTTCTCTTAGGACCCGAAAGTCCTCTTAGGAACCGAAACCAAGAAGACCCAAACTCGAAGGTCCTCTCAGGGCCGAACCTCGCTCAGAGGAACCGAACCCGAAGGGTCCTTTCGGGCCCGAACCTCGCATGCCATACCCGAACCCGAACCCTCGGTCCCTTTCGCTTCATGGTAGTTCGCTTCTGACTGCTTCGGACCGAGCCCCTCGCCTTCGCTTCTCGCTTCTGGTTCGCCCCATCTCGCTTCCGGCTCGGCATCAGCAAGGACCGAACCTCGGCCAGGACCGAGAGGTCTCGCTGGGAAGCCTCTTTTCTCCCGGTTTTCGTCTAAATTTGCGTTTTAGGCCCGTTTTTAATTGTCTTAACACGGGATTTTCAACCAAAACTTTATTTTAACATATAAGGACCCATAATTATTAATTTATCACGTTTTTAAGGATAAAATCATATCCAAAAGAGTGGGTGAAGTACAAAGGTGGAGTGTTGACTTTCCTTTATTTTATGACACAAGCAACCTCCATTACCCACTCCATGTCACTATTCCCCATCATCCCTTACCTAGTCACTTCATTGTACTTTTCCCACCTTTTTACAACCCCACAATTGGTTAAAGGCTAGAAAAGCGTCCTCTCTCCTCTCTCCTCACTTCTCTTATTTTCTCTCCTTTCACCAAGAAGATCAAACTCTTTTCTCTCTCACTTCTTCTATCTAGAATTCGTGATTCAAGGGCTGATCTTGGGTTTTTCCTCCACATTTGGTAAGCATAATCCGTTCTCCTTATTATTACTTCACTTCTTTCTACTCAAATCATGGATATCTTACACAAACTCCTTCATAATTGTGTTAGATCTTCGAATCTTCAAGTGATTCTTCAAGTGTTCTTGGGTTGAACACTCCTCTTCTTCAACACTTATCTTCTAAAATCACTCAAGGTGAGTTCATACCCCTACATTTGCATGTTTTCTCAAGTTTTTAGGGGGGAGAATACAAGTTAAAACACTAAGAACATAACTAAAATGAATACTTGCACATCTCCACACGATTTTTAGCTTTAAAATGAATACTTGCACATCTCCACACGATTTTTCTACAATTTATGGTGATTTTTACAAAACAGCCTGTCTTTTCAAACACAAATCCGGACCAATCTGTGAATATGAGCATTTTAATACAAGTTAAAGGCTTCCAAAAATCACGATAATAATTATGAGTAAACTAGACACAATTTAGGAACTCTCAGAATTTACGGATCTAGTTTTTGACTCCGTATGATTTTTCTATGAATTTTCTAAAACAGAATAGAAATGGCAATACTAGAAAAATGTTTTCAATTTCATATACACCTTGTAACTTGTTGAGAAAGGTGTGTACCTTCATGTGATGATGTGATATTACCATATATGTCATCTTGTCTTATTATATAGACATACATCAGAAAACAAATGGATTCTTACCTCTGTTGGGTAGCGTAGCATTTTTGATGTATTGCGTCTATTGGGCTCGGTTTATAGTCCAAGTTTTGTACTCCGGTTTGGGCCTGTCCAACCATGAGCTAATAGGGTTTAGTATATAATAATGTGCTTGCATGCATATTAGGTTAACGATCGAGAAGACGATAGCGATTACAATTGTTCTTAGTATATTTTCTTCATCGTTCTTGTAAAACCTTTAATCCTCTACAGTAGAAGTTCTTTATCGAGCTCTTCTGAGGATTGTTTATTAATCATTCGACATTATTCGATCCATTCTTGAGTTATTTACTGTGTTCGTGTTCTTTATTTTACCTGTTTAAGATCTAATCGATCTTCAAGTTTAGGTTTAAACTTATCAATTGGTATCAGAGCAGGAGGCTGTGTAATCGATACACTTCTTTCTGTGAAAAAGGTTTTCAATTAGGGTTATTCCGCATTTATTGATATTTATTGAGCCGTCATCTCATAATTGACGTATCTCGATATTTATTGTTTTGCCCTAATTTGATATATTACAAGTCTGATCTTTGAACAGGTTATTCGATCAATTATGGATGAGTCGCAATCCAATCCCATCAATATTTCGAACAACATTGGATCAACAACGAAGATTCCCATCCTGTACACCCATGATTATGAAGTCTGGGCACATCACTTTGAAGACTACGTTATAGGATATGAGGATAATGGATACCTCATCTGGGAAGCAATCATCTCTGGACCCTTTTCTCATTCAGCAACTTCAAGGATTATTAAAACTCAAAAGGAGTACAATGATCTTCTGAAAGACGTTAAAGATATTGCGCAAGACGAAAAAGATAAATTTCAGTGCAATATCAAAGCGTTAAGGTTGATCAGATTCGCTCTTCAATCCGATACTTTCAGGCTGGTGAGTTCATGCACGACTGCAAAAGAGATATGGGACAGGCTACGTGAATTGTACTCTACAGACGAAGATCTTGAACACTCCATTCAAACCTTACTCTTGTCTGAGTTTGGTGAATTCAAGCAAGGAGCCGAAGAAACTGTGACCCAAACGTTCGATCGCTTCAATCATCTTCTTAGCAAGATGATCAAACATGACATCGAAAGAAAGCTTATTGAGCAGAAGGTTACGTTTTTGAATGGTCTCAGATCTGAGTGGAGAGCAGTTGTGTCCACAGTCAAAGCACACGAGCAATTTAACACCTACTCTTTGGCGAAACTGGTGGGCATCCTAAAGTCTCAAGAAAAGATCGTGCTATAGGATAAAAATGTGGTTTCAAGCCTAGGTTCGTTGGCTCTCCTGTCCAAAAGCAAAGCGGTGATGGAGGACGAAGACCTCAACTTGGATGACTATGACCTCACTTCTGAGGACTATGCTATGATGGTGTCAAACCCCAAGAGGTTCATCAAGAAGAGATTCCCCACTAATAAAAACCGAAACTGGCAGGGGAGTTACAGTTCTGAAAAGGTCAAAGATGAACCGAAGGCTGAAGAATCAAAGAAGGAACCGAAGGCTGAAGGAGATTCGGGAGTGAGCTGCTATTATTGTGGTGGAAAGAACCACTATGCAAAGGATTGTGTCCTCAAAAAGATGGCAGAAAAGGATGAGGAAAAGGATGAAGAAGCTTTGTTGCAGAAAAAGCTAGATGAAATTAGGAAGAAGAAATCTACTGCTAACCCTTCTATGAATGCTCTAATTGTGCAGGGTTCGGTAGCTGATGATGAGTTCGGTGGCGTGGAGGTTTGGTCAACCGACTTTGAAGATGATGAAGTGAGTAAGCCTTCTCATGGAAAGGCTTATGTGGCGAAAGAAGAAAGTAGTGGAGGCAGATGCTTGATGGTATCCGATGTATCTCAGATGAGGGGATACAACACTGATGGTGGGAATGATGACACGAAGGAGCAACAGAACTTGTGCTTTACAGCCAAACCGCTCAGCGTGCAGTTCAACGAGCTCGATGAACTGATCAAGAAGGTATAATCAGTTTTTGTCTCATTTAAAGTCCCACAATGCTCATATGAAAAAGAATTAAAAAATGTTAATTCAAGAATCTCTCATCTAGATAGTAGTCTAGCTCAAACTCGAGTCACCAATTCTAACCTAACTGACCAATTAAGCAGGGTGTCTTCGAAGAGTGAGGAACGACGGATGTGGATAGAACTGAAGGAGTCGGAATTAATCAAAATAAAAGATGAAAACATTTATTTACAAAGAGACAATTTTAAAGCTTTTGAAACAGCAGAATGTTTTTTGTTTGATTGCCAAACGTCTTTACTCTAATATTACTCAGCTTCATTTGGATTGTGAAATAGGACAAAAGATTCATCGTATGATTTTGCCCTTCCTTGAGTTCAAGGAGGATGAAATTGATGCTGAAGCGTATAATTGTGAGAGTGTTATTTCATCTGAGGATGTTAATCCGACGTACATGTATGGACTGGACAAAATCGAATCTTTTATTAAGTCCAAGGACCATAAGGACATGCTTAAAAACCTTTTGGATGAAAATGATAAACTAAAACTGAGAACCGAAACCATACAAAAATTTGACTCTTTAAACGCCAACTTGAGCTCAGAAAATAAAATTGATGTTGAAAATGCATCTGAGCTTAATGAGGACGACAATATGAGTGAAATTTTTGTAGAGGATACAGTTGACTGTTCAGAATTTGTCAAGAGTGAACCCGAAAACCACAAGAATCTTATTTCAGAAAATTCAGTGGAGTTCGCTCGTATGTCCCAACAAAAGTCCCCGATTCTTGTAGAGAAGGCAATTGTATATCAGAAAGTAAGAACCACTCCAAATCAAGTATACAAGGTCACAGGCGTAACCGAGCATTAGACTGCTGAACTCACAGCTATTGTAAACGAAGACAATGCTGATGGCTGTGACGAATTCTTCTGGTCAGCCCCCATTGACAATGCTGATGAAACGGTAGGTTTGTCTGAAAGAACTTCATGGAAATGCAAAGGCAGATATGTGCCAGAACCTTTGAATAAACCTGATAGCTTCGATGTGCCAAGTACTAGTGGTACGAAAGATGTTCCTCAGGAGAATGAAATTCCTACAAAAGAAGTCACATCCCCAAGTGAAACTTCATCCGTTCAGAGTGAATCAGCTAAAGGAAAACAAAAACCGAAAGCTAACATCCATCATCAACCGAAGCAGATGAGAAATCAAAAACGTCAAAGGAATCAGAGATACAGGAAGAATCTCTCTGAAAGAAAACAGTTTTGGTAATCTCAGAATGCCGATTTCTCACATCAAGACAAGAACTTAAAGTCAGAGAAAAGTCATATTGGATCGAAAGAGAGCAACAACAACCGAAAGCAGAGGTTCGGTTCGGAGAAAAACATCAACCGAAAGCAAGGGTGCGGTTCAGAAAATGATTCCAACCGAAAGCAAAGGTTTGGTTCTGAGTATGATTACAACCGAAAGTAGAAGTTCGGTTCAGAGAACTACATCAACCGAAAGCAAAGGTTCGGTTCGGAAATCAAAAGAGATCAAAACTCTAAGGTCGGTCCCACTGATGATCAAAAGCAAAAGGGTCACCTAGAGTCTCCAGCCAAGAAGTCATCTCAATCTAAGCTCTCTCATTCTAATTCTTCAAACCCTTCTAACTCTTCTCCACCTCGTTCTAAATTCCATTCAGTTTCCTCTCAAAAATCTCATTCATCAGCTGAACAAAAAGGAAAACAGAAGGTTTCATCAGTTAAACCTGAATCTGAACCGAAAGCATTAAATCCCAATAAAATTAAAGTTTTTACCATCAAAAAGAAAGATGAAACAACACTAATAAAAAGAACATATTTAGTTGACATCTCTCTTACTATTCCTGTTCCTGTGAAAGGCTCACGTGGACCCAAGAAACTTTGGGTTCCTAAATCTGCTTAATTTTTGCAGGTTATCAGTGACGAGCAGTTTGACGAAGAATGGTACATTGATAGTGGCTGCTCGCGTCACATGACAGGAAGGAAGGAAGAGCTAAGGGAATACAGGTCTCTTTCAAATGGTGGAAACGTCAAGTTCGGGAACAACTCCTTCGGCACCATAAAAGGCTATGGAATGATTACAAATGGTGATTTCACGATAAGGAAGGTTGCATACGTGGAAGGGCTACAACATAACCTCATCAGTGTATCTCAGCTTGTTGGAGGTACCGGTCTCAAAGTCTCATTCGACGATGAGGGTTCTGAAATAATTGAGAAGAAGACGAAAAGAGTTATTCTCAAATCGGAGCGTAAAGGTCAAATGTTTCCTCTAAACCTCAAACCCATCAAAGGAAACCCAGCTATCTGCTTGTTATCAAAAGCACAATCTGACGAAAGCTGGCTGTGGCACTGAAGGCTCTCTCATCTCAACTTTAAAGATATCAACAAACTTGTTACTGGAGGTCATGTTCGAGGTCTTCCATTGCTCAAGTACGATAGAGATCATTTGTGTGCTGCATGTGAAATGGGGAAGCAGAGTCGTCAAAGTCATCCATCTATAATAAACACTAAAGTTGTTGAACCACTAGAATTACCTCATATTGATTTGTGTGGTCCATCATCTATCGAAAGCGTCGGTGGTAGCAAGTATATTCTTGTTATTGTTGATGACTTTTCGCGTTTTACATGGGTGTTCTTTCTGAAGCTTAAATCTGAAGCGACTCATAAGCTAAAGGTGTTCATCAAGCAGATTGAAGTACAGCTGAAGAAGGTCGTTCGCAACATCAGGAGCGACAATGGTCTGGAATTCAAAAATAGAGAATTCGAAGAATTCCTGGCAGAAAAGGGAATTAGTCACAACTTCTCAGCTCCTTACACTCCTCAACAAAACGAGATTGTCAAAAGACGAAACCGATCTTTGTGTGAAGTAGCCCGAACCATGCTAAGTTTCGCTTACTTACCTCTTTATTTTTGGGCTGATGCTATTTTTGCTGCTTGTTTTACACAGAACAGGTCATATCTCAACAAGCGCTTCACTCTCACTCCTTATGAGATCATCAACAACAGGAAGCCAAACGTGAAGTTTTTCCATGTGTTCGGTTCACGGTGTTTTATCTTCAATTCTAAAGAACCCCACAACAAGTTCGATGTCAAAGCCGACGAAGGAATATTTCTGGGCTATTCTCTCACTTCTAAAGCGTACAGGGTATTAAACAAGCGTTCGAGGAGAATAGAAGAAACTTACTACGTGACTTTTGATGATAGCTATGTCAAAAAGCTAAAGGCCAATGAAGACACAGCTGGGGAAATCTTTCCTCAAACTGGCCAAGTCACAGCCTCGATCGCTAATCTATTTGAGCAGTTCATGGAGCTATTCGATGAACCAGAGAAGGTTGTTCTCTCTGAAGCCAGTGCAGCAGACAACAAGGTAGATCACATGAAACAAATTGTTGAAGACGCTGCAAGGAGAATGAATGAAGGAGGATCAAGCTCTGACGAGCCTCAATCACCCAATGCTTCAGTCGAGGGGGAGGATCCACCATCATCATCCCAGCCGAGCTCACAAGTTGAGGGGGAGCTAAGTTCTCAAACTACAACCGAAAGCACTTCACCAACCGAAAGTGCCTCACCATCCGAAGGTGCATCAACATCTAAAAGCTCAGCACCACAAGAAACCACTGTAGCTCAAGATTCTCAAGACATTCATGTAAGGTCATCTGTCGAGGGGGAGCAAGCCGATATGTCTTACGACTATGAAAGGCAGTCCGAACCAGAAGAAATGATAAACGTTGAATTAGATCCAACCTTTGATCCTAACTACCCTCCTCTCACCAAATGGACAAAAGACCATCCTATCTCTCAAGTTGTTGGTGATGTATCTGAAAAGGTTCTGACTCGATCACAACTTAAGGCAAAACAGACTTCCTTGTTCTCTAAAGTCGAATTCTGCATGTTTAACTCATTCGTATCAAAAGTTGAACCAAAGACAGTTAACACTGCTCTTGATCACTCCGATTGGGTTCAAGCTATGCAAGACGAACTGAATGAATTTGAAAGGAACAAAGTTTGGCGACTTATTCCAACTCCTCCAGATGCCTCGGTTGTTGGTCTCAAATGGGTCTTTAGGAACAAAATGGACAAGGAAGGGAACGTTATAAGGAATAAAGCACGTCTGGTAGTGAAAGGATACTGTCAGGAGGAAGGCATTGACTATGAAGAAACTTTCGCTCCTGTAGCTAGACTGGAATCAGTAAGAATATTTCTAGCCTATGCTACCCACAAAAACTTTGAGGTCTACCAAATGGACGTCAAGTGTGAATTTCTCAATGGAGAACTCGAAGAAACTGTGTATGTGGAGCAACCTCCTGGATTCGTGAATGAAAAATATCCTAATCATTGTTACATTTTGGATAAAGCTATGTATGGATTGAAACAAGCTCCGAGAGCCTGGCATGAAACGCTGACTAAATTCTTAAAGATGTCCAAATTTAAACAAGGTTCGGTTGACCCAACCTTCTTTCGCAAGAAGGAAGGTAACCACCTTATGATCGTTCAAATTTATGTCGATGATATCATCTTTGGCTCAACGAATCCTAGCCGAACAGCTGAATTCAGAAAGCTGATGGAGACTAAATTTGAAATGAGCTCAATGGGTCCTATTAACTTTTTCCTTGGTTTAAATATTAGACAGGGACCCGAAGGCATCTTTATTAATCAGGAAGCTTACACGAAGACTCTCCTAGCAAAATTTGGCATGATGGGAGATTCCAAAGTCAAAGTTCCAATGGCGTTCGGCACCAAGCTCACCCCATCCCTGGACAAACCGGCTGTAGATATTACGCTTTATCGTCATATGATAGGCTCACTAATGTATCTCACTGCTAGCAGTCCTGACATAATGTTTTCTGTTTGTTACTGTGCTAGATTTCAGGTGATGTGATTAAAACTTAATCTTGATGATTGATTAGATCTTAAACAGGTAAATAAAGATTAAACAGCAAGAACGCAAAAATAATGAACAACTCAAAAATGAATCAAACGTGTCGAATGATTATAAAACAACCCTCGGAAGAGCTCGATCAAGAACAACAACTGTAGAGGGTTAGAAGGTTACAGGAACGATAAATAAATCTGTAAAGCTACCGTAATCATCGTTTTTTTAATATGCATGCAAGCATATACTTATATAGTAATCCTAACAAGCTCACGGTTGGACAGGCCCAAACCGGAGTACAAAATAATTGGACAAACAGCCGAGCCCAATGACGCAACACTTAAACAAATCTTCAATCCAACAATCTCACCCTTTGCGTCAATTGGAGCGAGATCTTCACTTGTTACTTGGGCCAGCAGCGGCGGCAGGTACTTTCTTCTTTACAGTCTGAAACAGACGAGAGATGAGAGCAAGTATCGTCTGCCTGAATCTAATGTACCATTGGATCATGTCGTTGAAGTATTTGACATCGTCCGCTGCATTCTCTTTACACCTACGGATGATCGACAGCACATGCTCTAGACAAGCAGTGGTATAAAGATGTTTATCCGCTAAAGCAAAGAGACATTTCTGTCCTTCTGCTCTAGTGAACATGACCGAATTACGCTTCGGGTCAATCTTCCCCATCTTCATTTGATTGAGATCACTGGCCGATCCCACAGGAGATATCTTCGGTTTCTTCTTGAAGACTGTGGCTATCTCCTGGTCCATCAAGGCTACCTCCATGATATAACAGACTAACATCCTTTTGAGATGGTCTATAATCGGACCATATTCAGCTTCATTCATTAAAAGGATGTTATGCAAAACGATCCAATCATGAGGATTTAAGTTCGGTAGATCTGCTAAGGATATAAGATGTTCGGTTCTAGCAGACCATCGAATCACCCTGAACCGAACATTGATGAATCTCCCTTCGGAATATGGCTTTAAGACTCGAACATTAACGATCTTCTGAGCGCTCCATGTTTGGTACTGTGGTTGAGCAGCCTTCAGATAGAAATCGATTAACTCCCTATCAACCTCAGGATTAGGATGAGGGACTTCAAAAATGTTGGAGAAGGCGTGGAAGATAAACGCCTTTCGAGTCAAGGGCATATCGAACTGCGAATCGACAGAATTATAGCAGTCGAAGGAGATCACCGGTTCAAGCCATAGAATGCTAGGAGTATCTATGGCCTCCTTTATCATTCTCTCCCGAGTCCAAGCAGGGAAAAGAGTCTTCCTGCTCTCGAGGAGATCGTGGGCTTCTTTCATCTTGCGTTCGGCTTCTTCAGCTTCTCGCGCCACACGAATGTTGTCATCATCAACATTGCGACTGTTTTTGCGTTTAAGCAAGTCAGCAATGGTTTCTTTATCATCTTCATCTTCTTCCTCAGCTATCTTCTTTCCTTTATCCTTCACACCCGAACCCGAAGATTGACCAGTCGGAGGTGGTTCGGTTGTGTGAGCAGCTGTTGAGGAAGGAGGTGGTTTCGATCCAGACTTCACTTCTCCCCCTTGTTTCGGATTGGACACGAAACTAGGTAGCCCTTCTATTTTGCTGAGAAGGTCCAGGGCCGTAGCAAGTTTTTCAGTAAGGGTTCGCCTCACCGAATGATTGAGAATCGGATCGTGTGCTTCCAGGATGTTGGATAGGGCAGAGTGTACATCCGAAACACATGTTTTAATAACCTCCCGTTCGGATCGAAGAGCTTCAATCTGTTGCTGAGAGTTTGAAAGCTGAGCTCTCTTGACCTTGAGGGCGGTGGTTTTATTAGCAAGAACGTCCATTAACGAGTTTTCGGCAGCGAGATCCTCTTGAAGTTTAGCGAGGTGGTCATCAATGGAGGCACGAAGGGCCGAGTTGTCGTCACTAATTGATTGGCGAAGGGTAGCGAACGACTTCAACTCCGTTGAGACGAATGTGGCCAATTGTTGAACAATCAGTTCCAACGTTGTCTTTGTGACATCAGCGCTCTCCTGTAAGGACTTCAACAAGGAAGAGGCTTCAGAGAATAGTTTATCGACTTTTGCGGTCGCAGCCTCACAAGCTTTTGTGGAGGCGTCTATTGCTGTAGTGGATGAGGCGACGGAATCATGCTGAGCCCTGGAGAAGGCATCAACAATCTTCTGAAGAGCGGCTTCAGAGAGAGAGGACTGAGTGTTGGATGATGAAGCGAGAAGCAAGTCGACCTTCTCGTTTAGCTCCTTAAGATGCTTCTTTGTTACTGGAGCATCGTCCTCGTCGTCGCTTTGAACCTGAAACGGACTAAAGTAGACCGAATCGAAGGTCATATTTTCTCCTCCGAGAAAAGGGTTATCTCCATCAGAGGCATGATCTGGAGATGTTGGGGGTGGTGAAGCTGGGGTGTGGTGGTATGTGTAGGTTCAGGTTGAGTGTTGGTGGGGGTAGTTTTGGGTGGTGGTTGAGTGTGGATAGGTTCGGTTGTATGCTGGGTTTCGGTTGTATGAGGAGGTTCAGTTACAGGTGGTGTTTCGGTTGCATCGGTATGAACCCCCGTATCAGATACGTTGGTTGTAACCTTTGCAGTTGTTGTAGTGGTATCTGTGAAAATAGGTGGTGGTATAGGGAAAGAGGTTTGAGGAATAGTGGTAGTGGGGGTTATGGTGGGAATGGAAGTAGGGATTGTTTGAGTGGGTGAAGGAATGGGTGAGACATGAATTTCCATGTCTGGGGTAGGTGATCGGGGTGGGGTGTTGCCTCTTGGAGGGGTTTCGCCTCTTTGAGAGCCGTCCGAACCCGAACTCTCGCCTTCTGAGTCACTCGAAGAGGAAGGGATTACAAGCTTTCGCTTCGGTTGAGTCTTCCGCTTCTTCGGCTGTGGGGATTGTGCAGCTTTGGTTGGTTTCCTCTTCCTGGGAAAAGGACCTTTAGCAGCTTTGGTCACTTGCTTCCCTTTATCCGCCTTTTTTCCCCTATTAACAGGCTTGTCAGCATCATGGATGGACTTGAGCATTTCATGTGTGAGTTCCCTTGGTCCTGACTGTTTGAACTCCTTAATAGTCCGGATGATCCGGCTGTCAGATGGAACATCGCCGTACATGGTCTCCGGAATAGAGCCAATGAATGAGAACTTTGATGAATCTGAGACAATGATCTTCGTGGTATGAAAAGTACCGATCGAAGACATCGATGCACCGGCAGCAGTGGGGACATCAAACTTATCCATCGCCTACTTTGTGATGAGAGTCCAGAACCGGGCATACGACACCTCAGAATGTCGTGAAGAAGAAGAGAGGCTCTGGATGAGTTGTTGCCAGAGAACAAACCCATAGTCAAGATTGACACCGTTGTAGACGCCATACATAATCAACAAGAACAGTCGACTAGAACCATCAGATCCTGAGCTCCGTTCAGATAAGCCCTTGAAGAGGACTGTAAACATGCCGTTCCATTGTGGCGGCAAGCAGGATTTTTTAAACTTCGCGACGGAGGTGAGGACCTCCGTGTACCCCATATTGTAAAACATCTTGTAAAGATGCCCAGTCGGAATCGTCTCCGGATTAATCCTTGAAGGGTCAGCAGCAAACCCTAGCAGTGTACCAAATCGTTGCCTTGAAATCGAGGTCTTGTGATCAGAAACGTCGAAGAACACCCTATCGACTGCTTTATCGTAATGTGCAGTCGCATACACCTGCGAGAGGAGCTCCATGGGCACAGACTCAACCCTAGAAAGTGCAGGAGCGATTTGTGAGTACTTCAGGCACTCGATGATCGGAAACATGTAGGAATCATACGCCTAAGGGGTTAGGTCAATCACCAAACACTGTTGAGGGCGAATGGGAAGGATGTGTGAGGTGGCATGAACTGAGGATGATTCTGCCATTGTTGAAGTTAGGAAGAAGAAGATGAACAGTAAAAGCTTTAGGGAATTTTTGCTCTCTTGGAAATTCGAATGCAGTAAAGAGGTAAATGGGAGTAGAGACTGCCTTTTATAGTGGGTGGAAGGAGAGAGAAAAATCTGTTCAAATCTTCTATGGAAATACGAAAAGGTTTCCGGGAATGACAGATGCGTGACAGTTAAGGCATGCGATGATCACGTAGGAGAGAGAGTGTCAGATTCCTAGGAACACACCGCCCAACAAGCGCCGTTTCAGAACAAACCGTTTCAATTCCACACGCGCCTTTAAGTGCCAGAGAGGAACCCTTTTTAACCGCCGTTTGAAATTCAATCTTTTTAACTCCCGCCTGAGTCAGCAACCCTTCATCTTATCTTTTGAATGGCATCTTTTGAATAAACCTCCCACGTGGATGATTGTTGACCACGTCTTAATAATTAACCACCAATGCAATAAAACAGCCTGTAATTATTAGTACCAAATTTTTGGAAAATCAAAGATTTTCGTGCGAAGAGTGTAAAAAGAAAAGAAATAAAGCAACTCTTTTTAGGAATAAATGTGATGTCAATAATGACACGAAACAAATGATCCTGGGCACGAATCTCTTCCTTCAAAGTCAAGAGGGACCTTAAAGTGTTAGTGTGGTTTCCCGTTGAATGACGATCAAACATTTATTAAAAATGTTGAAAGGCTTCTTTTAATTAGGCTACATAAGGGTGGCTTTCGCTTTGATACAGCAATTCTAATCTTGAAATAAGAAAGAGCGTGATCAAAGTACTTGTGAGACCGGTGTAGTCTGTTGAACAAGTAGGTAGGAATTAATATTAAATTGGCTTGGAAAATATAAAATCTCAAAAAAAAAAATAAAAAAAAAACTGGATCCCAAGGAAAGAAATGTTATGATGTTTAACAATTTCATAGGAATCACACAAAATAAAATTTGAGATTTCATCAAGGTACATCCATCAATTCTTTGGTGAAAACTTGAGCAAATTAATTGTTCACCGTCAATTCAGATTTGGTGTTGAATTTTGGGTTTCACTCAGCTCGTAGTGGCACGAAACTAAGATCATAAACACAGTTGTTGTGTAACCATAAACCTTAGTGGTAATTTCTGAGAGTCTCAAGGGTTACGTTGATGAAACGAATGTAATGGAGATGGTGTAAGAAATTAAAGTACCTCTGCTGCGAAAATAAGGACCAAGCAGAAAACTCTTATCTCATGTGAGAAGAGAGTGAGGTAGCTCACGATTAGAATAAATGTGGTAACCTAATTGGGAAGACAAGGTTTGTTTATACCAGGTCATTAAGGCTATTATTCAAAATCTTATGAGGCTTGGGACACATACAGCAGCATGCTTCTAGGGACACTTAACTAATTCAGCAATTTTATCCCCATTGACGAACGAACACACAAACAAATAAAAAAAATATTTTTGGAGTTTTTGATATATAAAAAAAATAATAAAAAAAAAAATTAAGTAAGAAGAAAAAAATAAGACTTAGAAAGAGTAAAAAAAATAAAAAAAAACTTTGGAAAAATTGGTAACCGAACCCGAAGGTTCGGTTGGTTTCGGTTGAGAAAAGTTTTGAAAAACCGAACCCGAGCGTTCGGTTGGTTTCGGTTTTGGAAAATTTCGAAAAACCAAACCCGAGCGTTCGGTTGGTTTCGGTTTTGGAAAATTTTGAAAAACCGAACCCGAGCGTTCGGTTGGTTTCGGTTTAAGAAAATTTTGAAAAACCGAACCCGAGCCTTCGGTAGGTTTCGGTTTTGGAAAATTTTGAGAAACCGAACCCGAACCTTCGGTAGGTTTCGGTTTTGGAAAATTTTAGAAAACCAAGGAATTTAGCCTTGCAATAAGAAAATACTTTTGACAATAAGATAAACAACTTTGAACAAGAAATGTACAACCAAGAAAACTACCTTTGTGGTGATGAGCGAGTCAGATTATTTAACCGAACCTAAACGTTCGGTCAATTTCGCTTCTTACGTTTGAGGTTGAGAGGTAGTTTGAGGTACTGACTCTGATTCCATCATACCTAGCCCTTGTAAGATTCTGTTGAATGATGCTTCAGGAAGAGCTTTGGTAAAGACGTCAGCCAGTTGATCAGTGGTTCGAACAAAGTGTACTTCAACGTTTCCATCTTCCACATGATCTTTAATCAAGTGATATCTCAGTGCTACGTGTTTGGTTTTTGAGTGTTGCACTGGGTTATGACAGATCCTAATTGCACTTTCAGAGTCACAATATAGTGGGATCTTCTTCATATTGAGTCCATAGTCGCGAAGTTGACTATGGATCCAAATTAGTTGGGAGGTGCAGGATGCAGCGGCTATGTATTTAGCTTCGGCAGTAGACAACGACACGCACGTTTGTTTCTTTGATTGCCAGCTAACCAACTTCCCGTCAAGGAATTGACAGCCGCCAGTGGTGCTTTTTCTGTCGAGTCCACATCCTCCAAGGTCTGCATCTAAGTAGGCTTGAACGAAGAAGCCTGAGTTGGAAGGATACCATAGACCTAGAGAGGCAGTCTGCTTGAGATATCGTAGAATGTTCTTCACTGCAAGCATGTGAGGTTCGCGTGGGTTTGCCTGAAATCTAGCACAGTAACACACAGAAAACATGATGTCAGGCCTGCTAGCAGTAAGATACATCAGTGAGCCTATCATTTGTCGATAGAGCGTGATATCAACAGCCGGTTTGTCTAGGGATGGAGTTAGCTTGGTGCCAAATGCCATTGGGACTTTGACTTTGGAATCTACCATCATACCAAACTTTGCTAGGAGAGTCTTCGTGTAAGCTTCCTGATTGATAAAGATGCCTTCAGGTCCCTGTCTAATATTTAAACCAAGGAAAAAGTTAATAGGACCCATTGAGCTCATTTCAAATTTAGTCTCCATCAGCTTTCTGAATTCAGCTGTTAGGCTGGGATTCGTTGAGCCAAAGATGATATCATCGACGTAAATTTGAACGATCATAAGGTGGTTACCTTCCTTTTTGCGAAAGAAGGTTGGGTCAACCGAACCTTGTTTGAATTTGGACATCTTTAAGAATTTAGTTAGCGTTTCATACTAGGCTCTCGGAGCTTGTTTGAGTCCATACACAGCTTTATCCAGAATATAGCAATGATTGGGATATTTTTCGTTCACGTACCCAGGAGGTTGCTCCACATACACTGTTTCTTCGAGTTCTCCATTAAGAAATGCACACTTGACGTCCATTTGGAAAACTTCAAAGTTTTTGTGGGCAGCATAAGCAATAAATATTCTTACAGATTCCAGCCTAGCTACAGGAGCGAAAGTCTCTTCATAATCAATCCCTTCCTCCTGGCAATATCCTTTTACTACCAGACGAGCTTTGTTCCTTATAACGTTCCCTTCCTTGTCCATTTTGTTCCTAAAGACCCATTTGAGACCAACAACCGAGGCATCTGGAGGAGTTGGAATGAGGCGCCAGACTTTGTTCCTTTCAAATTCATTCAGTTCGTCTTGCATCGCTTGAACCCAATCGGAGTGATCGAGAGCAGTGTTAACTGTCTTCGGTTCAACTTTTGATACGAATGAGTTAAACATGCAAAATTCAACTTTGGAAAATAAGGATGTCTGTTTTGCCTTGAGTTGTGATCGGGTCAGAACCTTTTCAGAAACATCACCAACAACTTGAGAGATAGGATGATCTCTGGTCCATTTGGTAAGAGGAGGGTAGTTTGGATCAAAGGTAGGGTCCAGTTTAGCATTGATCATTTCTTCTGGCTCGGATTGGCTTTCGTAGTCGAATGACATATCAGCTTGCTCCCCCTCGATAGATGAGCTTTCTGGAATGCTTTGAGAAACTTGAGGTTCAGAGGTTTCTTGTGGTGCTGGGTATTCAGGCGTTGATGCACCTTCGGATGGTGAAGCACTTTAGGTTGAATAAGTACTTTCGGTTGGAGAAGTACTTTCGGTTGGAGAAGTACTTTCGGGAGCAGTTGGAGAGCTTGGCTCCCCCTCCACAGATGATGGTTGATCCTCCCCCTCGACTGAAGAATCGTTTGATGTAGGTTCGTCAGAATTCGATCCTCCTTCGTTCATTCTCCTGGCAGCTTCTTCGACAATTTGCTTCATATGGTCTACCTTGTTGTCTGATGCGCCTGCTTCGGAGAGATTAGCTTTCTCTGGTTCGTCAAATAGCTCCATAAACTTCTCGAATAGATTAGCGATCGAGACTGTGACTTGGCCAGTTTGAGGAAAGATTTCCCCAGCTGTGTCTTCTTTGGCCTGTAGCTTTTTAACAAAGCTATTGTCGAAAGTCACGTAATAAGTCTCTTCGATTTTTCTCGAACGCTTGTTTAAAACTTTGTATGCTTTGGAAGTGAGAGAGTAGCCCAGAAAGATTCCCTCGTCGGCTTTGACATCAAACTTGTTGCGGTGTTCTTTAGAGTTAAAGATGAAACACCGTGAGCCGAACACGTGGAAAAATTTCACATTGGGCTTCCTGTTGTTGAGAATCTCATAAGGTGTGAGTGTGAATCGCTTGTTGAGATATGACCTATTCTGTGTAAAACAAGCAGCATAAATAGCATCAGCCCAAAAATAAAGAGGTAAGGAAGCGAAACTTAGCATTGTTCGGGCAGCTTCACACAAAGATCGGTTTCGTCTTTCGACAATTTCGTTCTGTTGAGGTGTGTAGGGAGCTGAGAAGTTGTGACTTATTCCCTTTTCTACCAGAAATTCTTCAAATTCTCTGTTTTTGAATTCCAGACCATTGTCGCTTCTGATGTTGCGAACGACCTTCTTGAGCTGTACTTCAATCTGCTTGATGAACACTTTCAGCTTATGAGTCGCTTCAGATTTGAGCTTTAGAAAGAACACCCATGTAAATCGCGAAAAGTCATCAACAATAACAAGAATATACTTGCTACCACCGATGCTTTCGATAGATGATGGACCACATAAATCGATATGAAGTAATTCGAGTGGTTCAACAACTTTCGTGTTAATTATAGATGGATGACTTTGACGACTCTGCTTCCCCATTTCGCATGCAGCACACAAATGATCTCTGTCGAACTTGAGCAATGGAAGACCTCGAACATGACCCCCAGTGACAAGTTTGTTGATATCTTTAAAGTTTTGATGAGAGAGTCTTCGGTGCCACAACCAGCTTTCGTCAGATTGTGCTTTTGATAACAGGCATATAGCTGGGTTTCCTTTGATGGGTTTGAGGTTTAGAGAAAACATTTCACCCTTACGCTCTGATTTGAAAATTACTTTCTTCGTCTTCTTCTCAATAATCTCAGAACCTTCATCGTCGAATGAGACTTTGAGACCTATACCTGCAACAAGCTGAGATACACTGATGAGGTTGTGTTGTAGTCCTTCCACGTATGCCACCTTCCTTATAGTGAAATTGTCACACCCCCGAACCAGACGGCGGAAACGTCCGGGGGCTGTCGTGACTCAATTGAATACCATAACATTGAATATATATGAAACATAACAACATTCGTCACCATTCATTAACATAGTACAACCAGTAGCGTTTACATATCATACATTGTTTAAACATTACATTCCCCAAAAATTAATTTGTTCAATTCATACAAAAATAAACTGCAACCGTCACTGAATATGATTTCCCTTGATTCACTGGTTCCCTGAGAATACAAGTATTTTGAAAAACGTCAACATATGAAATGTTGGTGAGTTCATAAGTAGTGTTTGAAATCGAATGTTTGTATTGTTTGAAAAACCACCAGAAAATCCGATATTTTCTGAAAAGAAAAGCCTTTGAAAACATTTGTGAAGATCCATAGGTATGCTTGTTTGTTTCTATACTTGTAAAAAAAATGTTCATTTAAAATGTATGCATTTCAAATCTGTACGTATTGAAAACCCTAGGAAAACCCGATGTTCTCCTAGTTCCTTGAATTACGTGATGTTACATTGAAACCATTGCATAGCGTATAGTGTCAGTCCCAGGCGACGTTGGAAGGTTCTCGAGCAGGATTATTTACTACAAACCCGCGTTACACAAACGCCCAGTTTATAGTTATACTAACGAACCCGAAGGCGTCGTCAGTACTAATCGCGTTATCCAATCGCCCTGACTAGGTGTAGTCCCACATCCGAAGAGAAAGAGGTCACGAAGACCCCGGTGACTCCATTAACCGGTTGGGGATAAAATGTACGAGGGGTCCCAGACCCGCCTCGCAAAAAGGCAGACTCCACTGGCGACACTAAAGGACCCTTGGGGACCAGTAGTCTACAGCCATTGAAAGTCCGGTTACGTCGTGTCGGATTGGTAGAACCCAACACTTCGTAAGATAGAGGTCTTCGGGCCTTAAGATCAGGTCATTGGGCTAGCTAGGCTCAACGAACAAGATTTTACACTTTTGGGGCCCAAAGATGGTGCGTAGACGTCTGTGCACACTCGTATGTATAGTGAATTCCAAATCGTTAGTTGTATGAATCGTAGTGTCGTAGTGTCATAGTGTCGTAGTGTTAGTAGTTTCGGATTTTATTGGTTCGAGACCGAACCAATTCGTTTAACAACGACTTTTGGTATTGTAGTGTATTGTATTTCGTCGATAGCCGCGATGCCATTATTTAATCAAATTGTGTATATTGAACTAGCCTTGAAATATTCCTGTTTTCAGCCCCTCATTATTTGTAAAATTTACATTTTCAACCCTTTTTATTAAATACTTCCCGGTTTGGTCCTTAAACTATTTTTCTTGACATTTTAACACCAAAAATTATTGAAATTAATATTTTTCAGCATATTTTTCATAGAAAACAGTTTAAGTCCCTGAAAATGCAATTTTCTCGGTTTTAGCCCCTTCTTTTCGCAACTTTGACAATTTTGGCCCAAATTGTGAAACTTTTGCAACTTTGGTCCTTTTTAAATTTGGAAAGCATTTTAAACCTTTGAAAAGGATTTGGAACACTTATAGTCCACTGTTTTACAGAAAGTTACAGTTTTGTCCCTCCAAAACAGAAAAATTCGCATAATGGGCCTTATTGGGCCGAAATTTTCATTTTTAGCCCATTAAGCTTGGAATTTATGTTTTTAATCCCCTAAATGAGTATATTTCCAGAAATTTATTTATGGAAACTGTTTTGGCACACTTCATCCATCAGAATCTGTGAAATGTCAATTTGGGCCCTTATTTTTGTATTTTTCACATTTTAGGCCCAAAATTTGTGTTTTTAACCCAAAGAAAATTATTACTAAACCACTTAGCCATTTTTCTTGGAACACTTTGTGTTTAGAAATATATTTGAAGCTAAAATCATTTAACACAAGATATATCTCGGTTTTGATGGGTTTTGAGGCTAGATCCAACATTAAATCACATAAAAGCATACATATAAGCATGGAAATCATACAAGGCATACAAACACATATAGATCTACACTTTCACTTGTATTCCCCCCCCCCCCCCCCACAAAACTCATAAAAACAGAAAATAGGGGGTATGAAGCTCACCTTGTTTGAAGGTTTCGGTTTTTTATGAAGAAAGTGAGAGATTTCGGCCTAGCTTGCTTCTTGAGAGGATCCTCAAAACTATGATGTTTCTAGTAGGATAATCAAGAGATTTGTGATGTTTCTAGGAGGATTTGATCATAGATGAATTTATACCACTTGAGGGTGAAGTAACTTACCTAGTATGTGAGTTTGATGAACTTTCTTGTGCACACACACCCACTCACGGGTTTAAGGAGAAAATGGAAGAGTTCTTGGGGTTTTTGAGAGTGAAAGGAAACATGAATGATTTTTGGTGAGGGAAAATGGCCTTAGGCCGAGATTTAGAAGAGAGAGAGAGAGAAGAGAAGTGAGGTGACATTGCATGGATATCCACCATGCAATAAGTAGGTGGCATCCTCACAAATTTTCCCATAATTTCCAATTTTTGTTTTTATTTCCTTCACCATTCTTATCTCTTTTCTTCTTTCTTTTTTTTATCATGGGCCTATTTGGGCTAAGGAGAGAGGAAAGGAATCATCTTGGGCCCATACTCGAATTTATGAAGCCCAAAAATAAATTTTCGGCCCATTGGGGAAAATGAAATCTTATATGGCCCAACAAGGCTCATTAGAGATAAGATGGATTATTTTAGGTTCACATGGCCCAAATACTAAAGTTTTATGAATGTGGTCTATTTAGAGCCCACTTAGGGCTTCTAGGCCCAATAGGAGAATTTTAGTTCATAAGGAACTTGGACCGGGATTGCTAAGGTTTCCAACCCTTAGTTGAACATATGAGGTGTATCTTAAACGAGGATAGAGTATTGTATTCACTTAGAGTACATGCTTTTACAATGGATGATGTTTATATGAGGATAGAATTTCCTAGCTAAAAATGCTAGTTGTGACATCATCCCCCCGTTAGAGGGAATTTCGTCCCGAAATTCTTTCTAAGGATAGGTTTGCGAATGAGAGAATAGGCACTTCATCTGATCTGCACGTTTCCCATGTGAATTTCGGTCCACGCTTAGCGTTCCATGGAACCTTCACAATCATAATGGGGCTTTGTTTTGTATGTTCTACTTCCCTACCCAATACCTTGACTGAATCTTAGACAAACATGAGATTCTCGCTTACTCCGATTTCTCGTAAAGGAATCATATGAGTGTCATCTGATATACATCTTTTCAGATTCAAGACACAGAACACCGGGTTCATCTTGCTGAGCTCTACAGGCAGCTACAGCCTATATGTCTTTGGACCAATCCGAGCAAGAATCTCGAACAGTCCGATGTATCGTGGGTTTAGTTTTCTTGGTTCATAAAGCGAGTCATTCAATTCCCAGGTGATTCTTTTAATAATGCGTGATCCCCGACTTGCCATCCTAATGGATTACGCCGCTTGTCAGCAGAGCTCCTTTATCGGTCTCGCGATGCTTGAGGTCCAGCTTTGATTTGGATTATCTTCTCTGTTGTTTTGTTAGTGGTTTCTGGTCTCATGAGAGTACCACCAAGTGATATGCATTTATGACTATAAAGGGTTTTTGAAAGGAGCATTCCTGATGCTCGTGCGATAGTTGTTATTGTATGTGAATTTAGTCAAGGGAAACCGGGTATCCCCTGACTTGTTGAACTCAAACACCTAGACTTGTAGTATGAATTTGAGTGGTCAAATGGTTCGTTCACTTTGGCGATTGGTTTGAAGGTGGTAAGCAACGCTTATGTCTAGTTATGTTCCCATAGCCCTCTGAAGTGACTGCCATAGTCTTGAAGAAAATCTGTTATCTCGATCTAAGATAGTAGATACTGATATTTCATGGAGTCTCACGATCTCCTGGATATAGATCCAAGCTAATTCTTCCATCTTGTTTGATTTCTGTATTGGCAGGAAATGGGCAGATTGGGTTAACCTATCGACGATCACCCAGATAACGCCCAGCTCAACTCTTATAAAAAAAAATCGTCTTTCGACTTCAAGAGTTTTATCCATCCATGTAGTGCTTTCATCGCGACATTCCCAGCCTTGATGCTTTCTAGGTTGGTCATAGATGATGGTAGTGTTTCGTTCTCGCTTTGTGAGCAGATGAGTATGTTATCGATGAAAATAGTGAAAGGGCTAACTAGGAATGGTTGGGAGACTTGGTTCGTAAGGTTCATGAAAACCATGGGAGCATTTGTTAGACCGAAGGGTTTCACAATGAATTTGAAATGGTCGTGACAAGTTCGGAAGGCAGTTTTTGGAATGTCCTCTTCTCGGGCTCGAAGTTGATGATAACCGGTTCTTAGATCTATTTTTAGAGAAGTAACTAGCTCCTTGGAGCTTGCCAAATAGATCGTCAGTTCGAGGAAGTGGGTATCGATTTTCTATAGGGAGCTTATTCAATTTCCTAAAATCGATGTGCCTTTTGAAGGATCCGTCTTCTTGAAGAACGAGACCAGAGCTCTCTAGGGTGAGAAGCTTGGTCCGATGAATCCCTTGTGCAACAATTCTACTCAGTTGACTGGATAACTTGTGAATTTTTGGCGGGAGTCAACCTATAGGGTGAATTGGTAATTGATGTGGTTCCCGGTATAAGGTCGATTCGAAATTCGACCTGTCTCTCTGGGATATTCCCGAAAGTTCCTTGGGAAACACATTTGAAAAAATCATATGCTACTGGAATACCTTGTTTGCTTACTTCTTCCTTGGTCTTGCCCACAACCTGAGCAAGGAAAATGTAGTTCGTATGGTGCAGGCACTTCTATGCCTTGATGCACGAGATAGGAAGAGGATTTGCGCCAGGTTTATCACCATGGATTATTAGAGTTTTCGTGATTAGGAACGTGAAAGGAAACGGCCTTCTCGCGATACATGGTATCAGCACGGTGGGGGCTTAACCCAACCATGATAATTATCACATTAAAACTCCTAATATTTACTGGCATGAAACCTACTTGTAATGAAATGTTGTTTAGTGTTAAGGTGTACTCCACATGAGTACCCTAGATTAAATCATTTTTCCCCATTGGCCATGTCCATTGAAAAGGCTTAGCTTAGCTTTGGGGATGTTGTTTTAGTAAGTGTTTGAATTTGTTACTAACTGAAACTTCACTCGGATTTACCATTGAATAAGAGGTAAGCGAAAGAGTTGTCAAGTGGGAACGTACCAGTAACAATCGTTGGGTTTTGGATTGCTTCGCCTTGACCCAAGGTCAGGACCATTTCTGATCCTTCTGCTCCTTGATTGTTATCCCTAGGGCAATTGCGCCTGATGTGACCAGTTCCTCCACACCTATAGCAGGTGCGACTGGTTTCATCATTGGTGTTGTTGTTAGGGTTGTTGCGATTGTTGTCGTTTTCATTTGGCTGACGATTCTGGCATGGATAAGTTCTACAGAATTTGGCGATGTGATTCTTTCGGTTGCATTTGTTGCAATGCATCTCCCTGCAGGCTGCATTATGATGGAATTTGCACTGGTTGCATTTTGGAAGGTTTCCAGCATATGGTCTCCTGGCTGCTGGTGTAATAGGGGTCGTGGTCGCATGAATAGCAACAACACGTTGCTCCCTTGAGAACCCTCGAGTGTGTTGTCCCTTTCTCTTACCTCCAGACCTCAGCTTCCTGCTCTTAAGCTTGGGGTTTGGAGTTCCTTGACAGGTTGTCACTTGTTGGTTTCCATGTTTGTTCCTTTGGCTGGAGTTGTCAATGCTATTCCTGCCTCCATTAGGGTTGTTTGCATTGATCTGTGCCATAGCAGCGGTTACTGCTGCCATTACAGCAGCTTGAAATGTAGCAGAGTCCATCTGCAGGAGCGGTGTCTCGTGGGTACGCTTGTTATTCTTGCGGGATGGCATTTTCCTGATGCACATTGATAACCCAGATCGTAAGTAATGATCGTCATTCATGGTTGTACTCTACAAATTTTGCATCTTGTTGTATAATTCTTACTGTCTCCATCTACATCCCTATGATGTATTTTGTGGTAATAGGTGATCACAGATCTGGAACGATTGTTACGTCTATCCTTAGATTATATGGGTTGTTTTAGTTTCGAGATCCTTAAGTATCTAGTGGTTTCGAGGGTTCGCTTGTGCATATAATTGAGTCTTTGCAGTAATATGAAATCAATATAGCACATAATTATTTCAGGGGTAAGTACCATCTTAGTACACGAAAGAGAGTCATGTCGGATAGTAGGGGAAACTAGAAAAGGCTGATCCTAGTCGTGGCGAGAAGTGTCTGGTGGTGATGCTGATGAAGTGGATGCACCTCGGAGACGAGCTACTTGTTGCTCGGTATCTCGTAGGCGTACCTCCCAAACTAACTGTCTCGCTCGAGAGTCTCCATTCACTTCCCGTGTTTGCCTCTCATCCCTCTTAATAGCAACCCACATTTGTTTCGTTTGATTTGGGGTGTCCTGAGCTTGGTTATCGATACCTCGAGTGCGTCAGACCAAGACTGGGAGGGCTCGGTCAGGTGGTCCTCTATGGCTAAAATTAAAGAGACCTCAGCTCTTACTGTAGTGTGATCGTATTCCCTACTGGTGACTTTATCCCCAAATATTGGGTGCCCGAGGGGGCATGGGGTCACTGGGGCCCACACTATAAGTCGGTACCCTGGATTTACATGGAGGATTGATGTCATTGGATTCTACATCCGTGTCGTCATCGTCATTGCCCTCCGGTTCTTCCTCTTCGAGGTCCATTATTGACTCAACGGGTTCACCTGCGAGTTCTACTTCGTGTCCCTCCTGGGGTTCTCCCGCTGGGTCGAGCCATCCGACTATTCCTTGACTAGGGAGATAGGGTTTCCTGGCTAATGATACTCGTCTATAGCGTATTGCACGATGGGCTATGAATACTAGAAACAAATAGCATACCAATTACTCCTATAGCTCTACGACTATTGCATAGATTCAGTTGAGGTTCCCTTCTTGGAGATTAAAGGGGTGTGATTTTAGGTTCCTAGCTATCACGATTTCCTCACGACATGTGATGGTTGTACCTTGGAGGGAATGTAGTTGATCAGGCTACATCCGGTCCTTGATACAACTAAGAACAGTCCTGAATTAACCGAGATACTAGCATTATCTTGTTTGGTTCGGTGTTAGGTTCTCGTTCCTAATGCAAGCAAGGGTGTTTTATTTAGTTGTTTTGTTCAGAGTTATGTTAGTCCCTATTTTGGTTTATAGTTGCATATCAATGTATGGCTCGACATGCTAGTTCACTATAAACAAAACTCTGATACCAACCTGTCACACCCCCGAACCAGACGGCGGAAACGTCCGGGGGCTGTCGTGACTCAATTGAATACCATAACATTGAATATATATGAAACATAACAACATTCGTCACCATTCATTAACATAGTACAACCAGTAGCGTTTACATATCATACATTGTTTAAACATTACATTCCCCAAAAATTAATTTGTTCAATTCATACAAAAATAAACTGCAACCGTCACTGAATATGATTTCCCTTGATTCACTGGTTCCCTGAGAATACAAGTATTTTGAAAAACGTCAACATATGAAATGTTGGTGAGTTCATAAGTAGTGTTTGAAATCGAATGTTTGTATTGTTTGAAAAACCACCAGAAAATCCGATATTTTCTGAAAAGAAAAGCCTTTGAAAACATTTGTGAAGATCCATAGGTATGCTTGTTTGTTTCTATACTTGTAAAAAAAATGTTCATTTAAAATGTATGCATTTCAAATCTGTACGTATTGAAAACCCTAGGAAAACCCGATGTTCTCCTAGTTCCTTGAATTACGTGATGTTACATTGAAACCATTGCATAGCGTATAGTGTCAGTCCCAGGCGACGTTGGAAGGTTCTCGAGCAGGATTATTTACTACAAACCCGCGTTACACAAACGCCCAGTTTATAGTTATACTAACGAACCCGAAGGCATCGTCAGTACTAATCGCGTTATCCAATCGCCCTGACTAGGTGTAGTCCCACATCCGAAGAGAAAGAGGTCACGAAGACCCCGGTGACTCCATTAACCGGTTGGGGATAAAATGTACGAGGGGTCCCAGACCCGCCTCGCAAAAAGGCAGACTCCACTGGCGACACTAAAGGACCCTTGGGGACCAGTAGTCTACAGCCATTGAAAGTCCGGTTACGTCGTGTCGGATTGGTAGAACCCAACACTTCGTAAGATAGAGGTCTTCGGGCCTTAAGATCAGGTCATTGGGCTAGCTAGGCTCAACGAACAAGATTTTACACTTTTGGGGCCCAAAGATGGTGCGTAGACGTCTGTGCACACTCGTATGTATAGTGAATTCCAAATCGTTAGTTGTATGAATCGTAGTGTCGTAGTGTCATAGTGTCGTAGTGTTAGTAGTTTCGGATTTTATTGGTTCGAGACCGAACCAATTCGTTTAACAACGACTTTTGGTATTGTAGTGTATTGTATTTCGTCGATAGCCGCGATGCCATTATTTAATCAAATTGTGTATATTGAACTAGCCTTGAAATATTCCTGTTTTCAGCCCCTCATTATTTGTAAAATTTACATTTTCAACCCTTTTTATTAAATACTTCCCGGTTTGGTCCTTAAACTATTTTTCTTGACATTTTAACACCAAAAATTATTGAAATTAATATTTTTCAGCATATTTTTCATAGAAAACAGTTTAAGTCCCTGAAAATGCAATTTTCTCGGTTTTAGCCCCTTCTTTTCGCAACTTTGACAATTTTGGCCCAAATTGTGAAACTTTTGCAACTTTGGTCCTTTTTAAATTTGGAAAGCATTTTAAACCTTTGAAAAGGATTTGGAACACTTATAGTCCACTGTTTTACAGAAAGTTACAGTTTTGTCCCTCCAAAACAGAAAAATTCGCATAATGGGCCTTATTGGGCCGAAATTTTCATTTTTAGCCCATTAAGCTTGGAATTTATGTTTTTAATCCCCTAAATGAGTATATTTCCAGAAATTTATTTATGGAAACTGTTTTGGCACACTTCATCCATCAGAATCTGTGAAATGTCAATTTGGGCCCTTATTTTTGTATTTTTCACATTTTAGGCCCAAAATTTGTGTTTTTAACCCAAAGAAAATTATTACTAAACCACTTAGCCATTTTTCTTGGAACACTTTGTGTTTAGAAATATATTTGAAGCTAAAATCATTTAACACAAGATATATCTCGGTTTTGATGGGTTTTGAGGCTAGATCCAACATTAAATCACATAAAAGCATACATATAAGCATGGAAATCATACAAGGCATACAAACACATATAGATCTACACTTTCACTTGTATTCCCCCCCCCCCCACAAAACTCATAAAAACAGAAAATAGGGGGTATGAAGCTCACCTTGTTTGAAGGTTTCGGTTTTTTATGAAGAAAGTGAGAGATTTCGGCCTAGCTTGCTTCTTGAGAGGATCCTCAAAACTATGATGTTTCTAGTAGGATAATCAAGAGATTTGTGATGTTTCTAGGAGGATTTGATCATAGATGAATTTATACCACTTGAGGGTGAAGTAACTTACCTAGTATGTGAGTTTGATGAACTTTCTTGTGCACACACACCCACTCACGGGTTTAAGGAGAAAATGGAAGAGTTCTTGGGGTTTTTGAGAGTGAAAGGAAACATGAATGATTTTTGGTGAGGGAAAATGGCCTTAGGCCGAGATTTAGAAGAGAGAGAGAGAGAAGAGAAGTGAGGTGACATTGCATGGATATCCACCATGCAATAAGTAGGTGGCATCCTCACAAATTTTCCCATAATTTCCAATTTTTGTTTTTATTTCCTTCACCATTCTTATCTCTTTTCTTCTTTTTTTTTTTTTTATCATGGGCCTATTTGGGCTAAGGAGAGAGGAAAGGAATCATCTTGGGCCCATACTCGAATTTATGAAGCCCAAAAATAAATTTTCGGCCCATTGGGGAAAATGAAATCTTATATGGCCCAACAAGGCTCATTAGAGATAAGATGGATTATTTTAGGTTCACATGGCCCAAATACTAAAGTTTTATGAATGTGGTCTATTTAGAGCCCACTTAGGGCTTCTAGGCCCAATAGGAGAATTTTAGTTCATAAGGAACTTGGACCGGGATTGCTAAGGTTTCCAACCCTTAGTTGAACATATGAGGTGTATCTTAAACGAGGATAGAGTATTGTATTCACTTAGAGTACATGCTTTTACAATGGATGATGTTTATATGAGGATAGAATTTCCTAGCTAAAAATGCTAGTTGTGACATCATCCCCCCGTTAGAGGGAATTTCGTCCCGAAATTCTTTCTAAGGATAGGTTTGCGAATGAGAGAATAGGCACTTCATCTGATCTGCACGTTTCCCATGTGAATTTCGGTCCACGCTTAGCGTTCCATGGAACCTTCACAATCATAATGGGGCTTTGTTTTGTATGTTCTACTTCCCTACCCAATACCTTGACTGAATCTTAGACAAACATGAGATTCTCGCTTACTCCGATTTCTCGTAAAGGAATCATATGAGTGTCATCTGATATACATCTTTTCAGATTCAAGACACAGAACACCGGGTTCATCTTGCTGAGCTCTACAGGCAGCTACAGCCTATATGTCTTTGGATCAATCCGAGCAAGAATCTCGAACAGTCCGATGTATCATGGGTTTAGTTTTCTTGGTTCATAAAGCGAGTCATTCAATTCCCAGGTGATTCTTTTAATAATGCGTGATCCCCGACTTGCCATCCTAATGGATTACGCCGCTTGTCAGCAGAGCTCCTTTATCGGTCTCGCGATGCTTGAGGTCCAGCTTTGATTTGGATTATCTTCTCTGTTGTTTTGTTAGTGGTTTCTGGTCTCATGAGAGTACCACCAAGTGATATGCATTTATGACTATAAAGGGTTTTTGAAAGGAGCATTCCTGATGCTCGTGCGATAGTTGTTATTGTATGTGAATTTAGTCAAGGGAAACCGGGTATCCCCTGACTTGTTGAACTCAAACACCTAGACTTGTAGTATGAATTTGAGTGGTCAAATGGTTCGTTCACTTTGGCGATTGGTTTGAAGGTGGTAAGCAACGCTTATGTCTAGTTATGTTCCCATAGCCCTCTGAAGTGACTGCCATAGTCTTGAAGAAAATCTGTTATCTCGATCTAAGATAGTAGATACTGATATTTCATGGAGTCTCACGATCTCCTGGATATAGATCCAAGCTAATTCTTCCATCTTGTTTGATTTCTGTATTGGCAGGAAATGGGCAGATTGGGTTAACCTATCGACGATCACCCAGATAACGCCCAGCTCAACTCTTATAAAAAAAAATCGTCTTTCGACTTCAAGAGTTTTATCCATCCATGTAGTGCTTTCATCGCGACATTCCCAGCCTTGATGCTTTCTAGGTTGGTCATAGATGATGGTAGTGTTTCGTTCTCGCTTTGTGAGCAGATGAGTATGTTATCGATGAAAATAGTGAAAGGGCTAACTAGGAATGGTTGGGAGACTTGGTTCGTAAGGTTCATGAAAACCATGGGAGCATTTGTTAGACCGAAGGGTTTCACAATGAATTTGAAATGGTCGTGACAAGTTCGGAAGGCAGTTTTTGGAATGTCCTCTTCTCGGGCTCGAAGTTGATGATAACCGGTTCTTAGATCTATTTTTAGAGAAGTAACTAGCTCCTTGGAGCTTGCCAAATAGATCGTCAGTTCGAGGAAGTGGGTATCGATTTTCTATAGGGAGCTTATTCAATTTCCTAAAATCGATGTGCCTTTTGAAGGATCCGTCTTCTTGAAGAACGAGACCAGAGCTCTCTAGGGTGAGAAGCTTGGTCCGATGAATCCCTTGTGCAACAATTCTACTCAGTTGACTGGATAACTTGTGAATTTTTGGCGGGAGTCAACCTATAGGGTGAATTGGTAATTGATGTGGTTCCCGGTATAAGGTCGATTCGAAATTCGACCTGTCTCTCTGGGATATTCCCGAAAGTTCCTTGGGAAACACATTTGAAAAAATCATATGCTACTGGAATACCTTGTTTGCTTACTTCTTCCTTGGTCTTGCCCACAACCTGAGCAAGGAAAATGTAGTTCGTATGGTGCAGGCACTTCTATGCCTTGATGCACGAGATAGGAAGAGGATTTGCGCCAGGTTTATCACCATGGATTATTAGAGTTTTCGTGATTAGGAACGTGAAAGGAAACGGCCTTCTCGCGATACATGGTATCAGCACGGTGGGGGCTTAACCCAACCATGATAATTATCACATTAAAACTCCTAATATTTACTGGCATGAAACCTACTTGTAATGAAATGTTGTTTAGTGTTAAGGTGTACTCCACATGAGTACCCTAGATTAAATCATTTTTCCCCATTGGCCATGTCCATTGAAAAGGCTTAGCTTAGCTTTGGGGATGTTGTTTTAGTAAGTGTTTGAATTTGTTACTAACTGAAACTTCACTCGGATTTACCATTGAATAAGAGGTAAGCGAAAGAGTTGTCAAGTGGGAACGTACCAGTAACAATCGTTGGGTTTTGGATTGCTTCGCCTTGACCCAAGGTCAGGACCATTTCTGATCCTTCTGCTCCTTGATTGTTATCCCTAGGGCAATTGCGCCTGATGTGACCAGTTCCTCCACACCTATAGCAGGTGCGACTGGTTTCATCATTGGTGTTGTTGTTAGGGTTGTTGCGATTGTTGTCGTTTTCATTTGGCTGACGATTCTGGCATGGATAAGTTCTACAGAATTTGGCGATGTGATTCTTTCGGTTGCATTTGTTGCAATGCATCTCCCTGCAGGCTGCATTATGATGGAATTTGCACTGGTTGCATTTTGGAAGGTTTCCAGCATATGGTCTCCTGGCTGCTGGTGTAATAGGGGTCGTGGTCGCATGAATAGCAACTTGAGAACCCTCGAGTGTGTTGTCCCTTTCTCTTACCTCCAGACCTCAGCTTCCTGCTCTTAAGCTTGGGGTTTGGAGTTCCTTGACAGGTTGTCACTTGTTGGTTTCCATGTTTGTTCCTTTGGCTGGAGTTGTCAATGCTATTCCTGCCTCCATTAGGGTTGTTTGCATTGATCTGTGCCATAGCAGCGGTTACTGCTGCCATTACAGCAGCTTGAAATGTAGCAGAGTCCATCTGCAGGAGCGGTGTCTCGTGGGTACGCTTGTTATTCTTGCGGGATGGCATTTTCCTGATGCACGTTGATAACCCAGATCATAAGTAATGATCGTCATTCATGGTTGTACTCTACAAATTTTGCATCTTGTTGTATAATTCTTACTGTCTCCATCTACATCCCTATGATGTATTTTGTGGTAATAGGTGATCACAGATCTGGAACGATTGTTACGTCTATCCTTAGATTATATGGGTTGTTTTAGTTTCGAGATCCTTAAGTATCTAGTGGTTTCGAGGGTTCGCTTGTGCATATAATTGAGTCTTTGCAGTAATATGAAATCAATATAGCACATAATTATTTCAGGGGTAAGTACCATCTTAGTACACGAAAGAGAGTCATGTCGGATAGTAGGGGAAACTAGAAAAGGCTGATCCTAGTCGTGGCGAGAAGTGTCTGGTGGTGATGCTGATGAAGTGGATGCACCTCGGAGACGAGCTACTTGTTGCTCGGTATCTCGTAGGCGTACCTCCCAAACTAACTGTCTCGCTCGAGAGTCTCCATTCACTTCCCGTGTTTGCCTCTCATCCCTCTTAATAGCAACCCACATTTGTTTCGTTTGATTTGGGGTGTCCTGAGCTTGGTTATCGATACCTCGAGTGCGTCAGACCAAGACTGGGAGGGCTCGGTCAGGTGGTCCTCTATGGCTAAAATTAAAGAGACCTCAGCTCTTACTGTAGTGTGATCGTATTCCCTACTGGTGACTTTATCCCCAAATATTGGGTGCCCGAGGGGGCATGGGGTCACTGGGGCCCACACTATAAGTCGGTACCCTGGATTTACATGGAGGATTGATGTCATTGGATTCTACATCCGTGTCGTCATCGTCATTGCCCTCCGGTTCTTCCTCTTCGAGGTCCATTATTGACTCAACGGGTTCACCTGCGAGTTCTACTTCGTGTCCCTCCTGGGGTTCTCCCGCTGGGTCGAGCCATCCGACTATTCCTTGACTAGGGAGATAGGGTTTCCTGGCTAATGATACTCGTCTATAGCGTATTGCACGATGGGCTATGAATACTAGAAACAAATAGCATACCAATTACTCCTATAGCTCTACGACTATTGCATAGATTCAGTTGAGGTTCCCTTCTTGGAGATTAAAGGGGTGTGATTTTAGGTTCCTAGCTATCACGATTTCCTCACGACATGTGATGGTTGTACCTTGGAGGGAATGTAGTTGATCAGGCTACATCCGGTCCTTGATACAACTAAGAACAGTCCTGAATTAACCGAGATACTAGCATTATCTTGTTTGGTTCGGTGTTAGGTTCTCGTTCCTAATGCAAGCAAGGGTGTTTTATTTAGTTGTTTTGTTCAGAGTTATGTTAGTCCCTATTTTGGTTTATAGTTGCATATCAATGTATGGCTCGACATGCTAGTTCACTATAAACAAAACTCTGATACCAACCTGTCACACCCCCGAACCAGACGGCGGAAACGTCCGGGGGCTGTCGTGACTCAATTGAATACCATAACATTGAATATATATGAAACATAACAACATTCGTCACCATTCATTAACATAGTACAACCAGTAGCGTTTACATATCATACATTGTTTAAACATTACATTCCCCAAAAATTAATTTGTTCAATTCATACAAAAATAAACTGCAACCGTCACTGAATATGATTTCCCTTGATTCACTGGTTCCCTGAGAATACAAGTATTTTGAAAAACGTCAACATATGAAATGTTGGTGAGTTCATAAGTAGTGTTTGAAATCGAATGTTTGTATTGTTTGAAAAACCACCAGAAAATCCGATATTTTCTGAAAAGAAAAGCCTTTGAAAACATTTGTGAAGATCCATAGGTATGCTTGTTTGTTTCTATACTTGTAAAAAAAATGTTCATTTAAAATGTATGCATTTCAAATCTGTACGTATTGAAAACCCTAGGAAAACCCGATGTTCTCCTAGTTCCTTGAATTACGTGATGTTACATTGAAACCATTGCATAGCGTATAGTGTCAGTCCCAGGCGACGTTGGAAGGTTCTCGAGCAGGATTATTTACTACAAACCCGCGTTACACAAACGCCCAGTTTATAGTTATACTAACGAACCCGAAGGCGTCGTCAGTACTAATCGCGTTATCCAATCGCCCTGACTAGGTGTAGTCCCACATCCGAAGAGAAAGAGGTCACGAAGACCCCGGTGACTCCATTAACCGGTTGGGGATAAAATGTACGAGGGGTCCCAGACCCGCCTCGCAAAAAGGCAGACTCCACTGGCGACACTAAAGGACCCTTGGGGACCAGTAGTCTACAGCCATTGAAAGTCCGGTTACGTCGTGTCGGATTGGTAGAACCCAACACTTCGTAAGATAGAGGTCTTCGAGCCTTAAGATCAGGTCATTGGGCTAGCTAGGCTCAACGAACAAGATTTTACACTTTTGGGGCCCAAAGATGGTGCGTAGACGTCTGTGCACACTCGTATGTATAGTGAATTCCAAATCGTTAGTTGTATGAATCGTAGTGTCGTAGTGTCATAGTGTCGTAGTGTTAGTAGTTTCGGATTTTATTGGTTCGAGACCGAACCAATTCGTTTAACAACGACTTTTGGTATTGTAGTGTATTGTATTTCGTCGATAGCCGCGATGCCATTATTTAATCAAATTGTGTATATTGAACTAGCCTTGAAATATTCCTGTTTTCAGCCCCTCATTATTTGTAAAATTTACATTTTCAACCCTTTTTATTAAATACTTCCCGGTTTGGTCCTTAAACTATTTTTCTTGACATTTTAACACCAAAAATTATTGAAATTAATATTTTTCAGCATATTTTTCATAGAAAACAGTTTAAGTCCCTGAAAATGCAATTTTCTCGGTTTTAGCCCCTTCTTTTCGCAACTTTGACAATTTTGGCCCAAATTGTGAAACTTTTGCAACTTTGGTCCTTTTTAAATTTGGAAAGCATTTTAAACCTTTGAAAAGGATTTGGAACACTTATAGTCCACTGTTTTACAGAAAGTTACAGTTTTGTCCCTCCAAAACAGAAAAATTCGCATAATGGGCCTTATTGGGCCGAAATTTTCATTTTTAGCCCATTAAGCTTGGAATTTATGTTTTTAATCCCCTAAATGAGTATATTTCCAGAAATTTATTTATGGAAACTGTTTTGGCACACTTCATCCATCAGAATCTGTGAAATGTCAATTTGGGCCCTTATTTTTGTATTTTTCACATTTTAGGCCCAAAATTTGTGTTTTTAACCCAAAGAAAATTATTACTAAACCACTTAGCCATTTTTCTTGGAACACTTTGTGTTTAGAAATATATTTGAAGCTAAAATCATTTAACACAAGATATATCTCGGTTTTGATGGGTTTTGAGGCTAGATCCAACATTAAATCACATAAAAGCATACATATAAGCATGGAAATCATACAAGGCATACAAACACATATAGATCTACACTTTCACTTGTATTCCCCCCCCCCCCCCACAAAACTCATAAAAACAGAAAATAGGGGGTATGAAGCTCACCTTGTTTGAAGGTTTCGGTTTTTTATGAAGAAAGTGAGAGATTTCGGCCTAGCTTGCTTCTTGAGAGGATCCTCAAAACTATGATGTTTCTAGTAGGATAATCAAGAGATTTGTGATGTTTCTAGGAGGATTTGATCATAGATGAATTTATACCACTTGAGGGTGAAGTAACTTACCTAGTATGTGAGTTTGATGAACTTTCTTGTGCACACACACCCACTCACGGGTTTAAGGAGAAAATGGAAGAGTTCTTGGGGTTTTTGAGAGTGAAAGGAAACATGAATGATTTTTGGTGAGGGAAAATGGCCTTAGGCCGAGATTTAGAAGAGAGAGAGAGAGAAGAGAAGTGAGGTGACATTGCATGGATATCCACCATGCAATAAGTAGGTGGCATCCTCACAAATTTTCCCATAATTTCCAATTTTTGTTTTTATTTCCTTCACCATTCTTATCTCTTTTCTTCTTTTTTTTTTTATCATGGGCCTATTTGGGCTAAGGAGAGAGGAAAGGAATCATCTTGGGCCCATACTCGAATTTATGAAGCCCAAAAATAAATTTTCGGCCCATTGGGGAAAATGAAATCTTATATGGCCCAACAAGGCTCATTAGAGATAAGATGGATTATTTTAGGTTCACATGGCCCAAATACTAAAGTTTTATGAATGTGGTCTATTTAGAGCCCACTTAGGGCTTCTAGGCCCAATAGGAGAATTTTAGTTCATAAGGAACTTGGACCGGGATTGCTAAGGTTTCCAACCCTTAGTTGAACATATGAGGTGTATCTTAAACGAGGATAGAGTATTGTATTCACTTAGAGTACATGCTTTTACAATGGATGATGTTTATATGAGGATAGAATTTCCTAGCTAAAAATGCTAGTTGTGACAGAAATCACCATTGGTAATCATTCCATATCCCTTTATGGTGCCGAAGGAGTTATTTCCAAACTTTACGTTGCCACCATTTGTAAGAGACCTGTATTCCCTGAGCTCTTCTTTCCTCCCTGTCATGTGACGCGAGCAGCCACTATCAATGTACCATTCTTTGTCAAACTGCTCGTCACTTATAACCTGCAAAAATCTAGCAGATTTAGGAACCCAAAGTTTCTTGGGTCCACGTGAGCCTTTCACAAGTACAGGAATAGTAAGAGAGATGTCAACAAGATATGTTCGTTTTATTAGTGTTGTTTCATCTTTCTTTTTGATGGTAAATACTTTGATTTTATTAGGATTAGGTGCGTTCGGTTTAGACTCTGGTTTGGATACAGAAACCTTCTGTTTGCCTTTTTGTTCAGTTGACGAATGAGATTTTTGAGAATGAACAGAATGAACTTTAGAGCGAGATGGAGATGAATTGGAAGAATTAGAAGAATTAGATGAGTGAGATTGAGAGGGCTTAGATGACTTCTTGTCTGGAGACTCTAGGTGACCCTTTTGCTTTTGATCATTGGTGGGATTGACCTTAGAGTTTTGATCTCTTTTGATTTCAGAACCGAACCTTTGCTTTCGGTTGGAGTCGTCCTCTGAACCGAACCTTTTGCTTTCGGTTGGCATTCTTTTCCGAACCGAACCTTGGCTTTCGGTTGTTGTGGCTCTCGTGCTTTTCAACAAGATTATTCTCAAACTTCAGATTCTTGTCTTGATGTGAGAAATATGCATTCTGGGATTGCCAGAATTGTTTCCTTTCAGAGAGATTCTTCCTGTATCTCTGGTTCCTTTGACGTTTCTGATTCCTCATCTGCTTCGGTTGATGATGGATATTGGCTTTCATTTTCGGTTTCTCTTTGGCTGGTTCACTTTGAACTGTGGAAGTTTCACTTTGAACTGAGGAAGTAGAGGAAACGTCTTCTTTTGCCGAACTTCCATTTTCTTGAGGAATGTCTTTCGTACCACTGGTACTTGGCACATCGAAATTATCTGGCTTGTTCAAGGGTTCTGGTATGTATCTACCTTTAATAATCCATGAGGTCCTTTCTGATAAGCCTACCGTTTCATCTGCATTATCGATTGGAGCTGACCAGAAGAACTCATCGCAGCCATCAGCATTGTCTTCGTTTACAATTGCTGTGAGTTCAGCAGTCTGATGTTCGGTTACTCCTGTGACCTTGTACACTTGATTTGGAGTGGTCCTAACCTTTTGATATACAACCGCTTTCTCTGCTAAGACCAGGGACTTTTGTTGAGACAATCGAGTGAACTCCACTGAATTTTCTGAAATTAGATTCTTGTGGTTTTCAGGTTCGCTTTTCACAAATTCTGAGCAGTCAACCGTGTCCTCTACAGAAATTTCACTCATATTGTCATCCTCATTAAGCTCAGATGCATTTTCAACATCAATTTTGTTTTCTGAGCTCAAGTTGGCGTTTAAAGAGTCAAATTTTTCTATGGTTTCGGTTCTCAGTTTAAGTCTATCATTTTCATCCAAAAGGTTTTTAAGCATGTCCTTATGGTCCTTGGATTTAATGAAAGATTCTATTTTGTCCAGTCCATACATATTGGTCGGATTGACTTCATCAGATGATATCACACTCTCACAATTATAAGCTTCTGCATCAATTTCATCCTCCTTAAACTCAAGGAAGGGCAAAATCATGCGATGAATCTTTTGTCCTATTTCACAGTCCAAGTGAAGCTGAGTAATATTAGTGTAAAGACGTTTTGCAATCAAACAAAAAACATTTCGCTGTTTTAACAACTTTAAATTGTCTCTTTGTAAATAAATGTTTTCATCTTTTATTTTAACTAATTCTGACTCCTTCAACTCGATCCACATGCGTCGTTCCTCACTCTTCGAAGACACCCTGCTTAATTGATCAATTAGGTTAGAATTGGTGACTCGAGTTTGAGTTAAACTACTATCTAGATGAAAGATTCGTGAATTAACACTTTTTAGTTCTTTTTCATATGAGCATTGTGGTACTTTAAATGAAACAAAAACCGATTGTACCTTCTTGATTAGTTCATCGAGTTCGTTGAACTGCACGCTGAGCGGTTTGGCTGTAAAGCACATATCCTGCTGCTCCTTCGGTTCATTGCTTCCACCATCAGTGTTGTATCCCCTCATCTGAGATACTTCGGACACCATCAAGCACCTTCCTCCACTGCTCTCCTCTTTTTCCACACAAGCCTTTCCATGAGAAGGCTCCCTCACTTCATCGTCTTCAGAGTCGGTTGACCAAACTTCCACGCCACCGAACTCGTCATCAGCAACCGAACCCTGCACAATTAGAGCTTTCATAGAAGGGTTAGTGGTAGATTTCTTCTTCCTCATCTCATCAAGCTTTTTCTGCAGCAAAGCTTCCTCATCCTTTTCAGCCATCTTTTTGAGGACACAATCCTTAGCATAGTGGTTTTTCCCTCCACAGTAGTAACAGCTTACTCCAGAATCACCGTCTGCCTTCGGTTCCTTCTTAGACTCTTCAACCTTCGGTTCATCTTTAACCTTTTCTGAACTATAACTCCCCTGCCAGTTTCGGTTTTTGTTGCTGGGGAATCTCTTCTTAATGAACCTCTTGGGGTTAGTCACCATCATAGCATAATCCACAGACGTGAGGTCATACTCCTCCAAGTTGAGGTCTTCGTCCTCCATCACAGCTTTACTTTTTGACAGGAGGGCCAGTGAACCTAGGCTTGAGACAACATTCTTTTCCTGCAGCACAATTTTCTCCTGAGACTTGAGAATACCCACCAGTTTCGCCAAAGAATATGATTTGAACTACTCATGAGCTTTAACTGTAGACACCACTGCTCTCCACTCTGATCTTAGACCATTTAAAAATGTAACGTTCTGCTCGATAAGCTTCCTTTCGATGTCATGTTTGATCATCTTGCTGAGAAGATGATTGAAGCGATCGAACGTTTGGGTCACAGTTTCTTCAGCTCCTTGCCTGAATTCTCCAAACTCAGACAAGAGTAAGGTTTGGATAGAGTGTTCAAGATCCTCGTCTGTAGAGTACAATTCACGTAGCCTATCCCAAACTTCCTTTGCCGTTGTGCATGAACTTACCAACCTGAAAGTGTCGGACTGAAGGGCGAATCTGATCAATCTTAACGCCTTGATATTGCACTGGAATTTATCTTTTTCATCTTGCGCAATATCTTTAACATCCTTCAGTAGATCATTATACTCCTTTTGAGTTTTAATAATCCTTGATGTTGCAGAGTGAGAAAACGGTCCATTAATAATTGCTTCCCAGATGAGGTATCCATTATCCTCAGATCCTATAACATAGTCTTCAAAGTGATGCGCCCAGACTTCATAATCATGGGTGTATAGGATGGGAATCTTCGTGGTTGATCCAATGCTGTTGGAAATATTGATGGGATTCGATTGCGACTCGTCCATAATGATCGAATAACCTGTTTAAAGATCGGACTTGTAATAAATCAAATTAGGGCAAAACAATAAATATCAAGATACGTCAATAATGAGATGACGGCTCAATAAATATCAGTAATTGCGGAAAAACCCTAATTGAAACCTTTTCACAGAAAAGAAGTGTATCGATTACACAGCCTCCTGCTCTGATACCAATTGATGTGATTAAAACTTAATCTTGATGATCGATTAGATCTTAAACAGGTAAATAAAGATTAAACAGCAAGAACGCAAAAATAATGAACAACTCAAGAATGAATCAAACGTGTCGAATGATTATAAAACAACCCTCAGAAGAGCTCGATCAAGAACATCAACTGTAAAGGGTTAGAAGGTTACAGGAACGATAAATAAATCTGTAAAGCTATCGTAATCATCGTTTTTTTAATATGCATGCAAGCATATACTTATATAGTAATCCTAACAAGCTCACGGTTGGACAGGCCCAAACCGGAGTACAAAATAATTGGACAAACAGCCGAGCCCAATGACGCAAAACTTAAACAAATCATCAACCCAACATCAGGCAAACCCATGCGAACCTCACATGCTTGCAGTGAAGAACATTCTACAATATCTCAAGTGAACTACCTCTTTAGGTCTATGGTATCCTTCCAACTCAGGCTTCTTCGTTCAAGCCTACTCAGATGCAGACCTTGGAGGTTGTGGACTGGACAGAAAAAGCACCACTGGTGGCTGCCAATTCCTTGACGGGAAGTTGGTTAGCTGGCAGTCAAAGAAACAAACGTGCGTGTCTTTGTCTACAGCTGAAGCAGAATACATTGCAGCTGCATCCTGCACCTCTCAAGTGATTTGGATCCAGAGTCAACTCCGAGACTATGGACTCAATATGAAAAAGATCCCATTATATTGTGACTCTGAAAGTGCAATTAGGATCTGTCATAACCCAGTGCAACACTCAAAGACTAAGCACATAGCACTGAGGTATCACTTCATCAAAGATCATGTGGAAGATGGAAACGTTGAAGTACACTTTGTTAGTACCACTGATCAACTGGCTGATGTGTTTACCAAAGCTCTTCCTGAAGCCTCATTCAACAAAATTCTACAAGGGCTAGGTATGATGGAATCAGAGTCAGTACCACAAACTACCTCTCAAACTCAAACGTCAGAAGCGAAATAGACCGAACGTTCGGATTCGGTTGAATCATCTGCACTCGCTCATCATTTCAAAGGTAGTTTTCTTGGTTGTAAATTTTATGTACAAAGTTGTTTATCTTATTGTCAAAAATATTTCCTTTTTGAAAGTCTAAAATTCCTTGGTTTTATAAAAATTTTCAAAACCGAAATCAACCGAAGGTTCGGGTTCGGTTTTTCAAAATTTTCCAAAACCGAAATCAACCGAAGGTTCGGGTTCGGTTTTTCAAAATTTTCCAAAACCGAAATCAACCAAAGGTTCGGGTTCGGTTTTTCAAAATTTTTCAAAACCGAAATCAACCGAAGGTTCGGGTTTGGTTTTTCAAAATTTTCCAAAACCGAAATCAACCGAAGGTTCGGGTTCGGTTTTTCAAAATTTTCCATAACCGAAATCAACCGAAGGTTCGGGTTCGTTTTTTCAAAAATTTTCAAAACCGAAATCAACCGAACGCTCGGGTTCGGTTTCTAAAATTTTTCAAAACCGAAACCAACTGAACGCTCGGGTTCGGTTCCAAAATTTCCAAAGTTTTTTTTTCCCAATGTTTTTTTTTCTCTTTTCCAAAGTTTTTTTTACTCTTTTTATTTTCTTTCTGAGTCTTATTTTTTTTTACTTTCTTATGTTTATTTATTTTTTTTATATATCAAAAACTCCAAAAATATTTTGTTTTTTTTTATTTGCTTTTTGTCTTTCATTTTATTTGTGTGTTCGTTCGTTTATGGGGAAATTGTAAAATTAGTTAAGTGTCCCTAGAAGCATGCTGCTGTATGTGCCCAAAGCCTCATCAGATTCTGAATAATAGCCTTAATGACTTGGTATACACAAACCTTGTCTTCCCAATCAGGCTATCACATTTATTCTAATCGTGAGCTATCTAACTCTCTTTTCACATGAAATAAGAGTTTTCTGCTTAGTCCTTCTTTTCACAGCAGATGTACTTTTTCTTCTTACACCATCTCCATTACATTTCTCCATTAAATTCGTTTCATCAACGTAACCCTTGAGACTCTCAGAAATTACCACTGAGGTTTATGGTTACTCAAAAACTGTGTTTATGATCTTAGTTTCGTGCCACTACGAGCTGAGTGAAACCCAAAATTCAAAACCAAATCTGAATTGGCGGTGAACAATTAATTTGATCAAGTTTTCACTAATGAATTGACGGACGTATCCTCATGAAATCTCAAGTTTTTCTTTTGTGTGATTCCTATGAAATTGTTAAACACCATAACATTTCTTCCCTTGGGATCCAGTTTTATTTTTTTTGAGATTTTATATTTTCCAAGCCACTTTAAAATCATTTCCTACCTACTTGTTCAACAGACTACACCGGTCTCACAAGTACTTTGTTCACTTTCTTTCTTATTTCAAGATTGGGACTGTTGAATCAAAGCTAAAGCCACCCTAAGAAGCCTACTTAAAAGAAGCCTTTCAACACTTCTTAATAAGTGTTTGATCGTTATTCAACGGGAAACCACACTAACACTTTAAGGTCTCTCCTGACTTTGAAGGAAGAGATTCGTGCCCGGGATCATCTATTTCATGTCTTTATTGACATCACAATTATTCCTAAAAAGATTTGTTTTATTTCTTTTCTTTTTACACCCTTAGCACGAAAATCTTTGATTTTCCAAAATTCTGGTACTAATAATTACAGGCTTTTTCTTTGGATCGGTGATTAATTATAAAGATGTGGTCACAATTAATCCACGTGGGAGTATTATTCAAAAGATGTCGTTACAAGGATAAGATGAAGGGTTGCTGACTCAGGCGGGAGTCTAATTAATTTGATTTCCAACGGCGGTAAAAAGGGAACGCATGCGAATTTGAAACGTCCAATCTCCACATGACGTCGCAGACGCGTGTACGAATTTGAAACGGTTCGTCTCTAAAATTCACAGAAAAGCGTGTGTGGATTTGAAATGGTTTATCAGAAACAGCGCTTGATGGGAGGCGTGTTCCAAGGAATCTGACACTCTCTCTCATGCATGATCATCGCTTACCTTAACTGTCACGCATCAGTCAAATTCCGGGAAAACTCTTCGTATTTCGATAGAAGATTTGGGCAGATTTTTCTCTCTCCTTAAACCCACTATAAAAAGCGACATCCTCTCCCATTTACCTCTTTACTGCATCAAAATTCCCAAGAGAGCAAAAATTCCCTGAAACCCTTACTGTTCATCATCTTCTTCCCAACTTCAACAATGGTAGAATCATCCTCCGTTCACGCTACTTCCCACATCCTTCCCATTCGCCCTCAACAGTGTCTGGTAATCGATTTAACCCCTCAGGCATACGACTCCTAGATGTTCCCAATCATCGAGTGCCTGAAGTATTCGCCAATAGCACCTGCACTTTCAAGGGTGGAATCTGTGCCCATGGAGCTCTTATCGCAGATTTATGCGAATGCTCATTATGATAAAGCAGTCGATAGGATTTTCTTCGAGGTTTTTGATCACAAAGCCTCTATTTCCAAGCAACGATTTGGCTCATTGCTAGGGTTTGCAACTGACCCTTCAAGGGTTAATCCGGAGACAATTCCGTTGGGCCATCTCTTCAACATGTTCTATAACATGGGGTACACGGAGGTGCTAACTTCCGTGGCAAAGTTCAAAAAGTCGTGTTTGCCGCCACAGTGGAACGGAATGTTCACTGTACTTTTCAAAGGTCTTTCAGAACGGAGCTCAGGTTCAGATGGCTCCAGTCGACTCTTCCTGTCCATTCTGTATGGAGTTTACAACGGCGTCAACGTCGACTATGGGTTGGTTCTCTAGCAACAACTCATCCAGAGTTTATCTTCTTCTTCACGACATTCTGAGGTGTCGTATACAAGGTTTTGGACCCTCATCACTAAGTGGGCGATGGATAAGAACGATGTCCCCACTGTTGCCGGCGCATCGATGTCTTCGATTGGTACTTTCCATACCACGAAGATTATCATCTCAGATGCATCAAAATTCCCTTTTAATGGTTCCATTCTGGAGACCATGTACGCTGATGTTCCAGCTGACAGCAGGATCATCCGGACCTACAAGGAGTTCAAGCAGTCTGGTCCGAGAGATCTCACGCCGGAGATGCTCAAGTCCATTCATGGTGCTGATAAGCCTGTTTCGAGAGGCAAAAAGGCAGATAAAGGGAAGCAAGTGGCGAAAGGGGCTAAAGGCCCTTCTCCTAAAAAGAGGAAAGCTGCTAAAGCTGCTTAGTCCCCGCAGCAGAAGAGGCGAAAAACTCAACCGAAGCGAAAGCTGATTATCGCTTCCTCTTCCGGTGAGTTGGAGGGTGAGAGTTCGGATTCGGACGACTCTCCAAGAGGCAACACACCTCCAAGGGGCAACACACCACCCAGATCACCTACCCCTGATATGCAAATCCACACCTCTCCTCTTCCCTCTCCTACTCAAACTATTCCTACTTCCATTCCCACCATAAACCCCACTACCCATAATCCCAAAACCTCATTCCCTATACCACCACCCATTTTCACCGATGCAACAACAACAGCTACTGCAAAGGTTACAACCAACGTATCTGATACGGGGGTTCATACCGATGCAACTGAACCACCGCCAGCAACCGAACCCATACACACAACCGAAACCCAACAACCACCCGAACCTACCCCAGCTCAAACTCAACCCGAACCTACCCATACCACAACACCACCAGCTTCACCACCACCACCATCTCCCAGTCATGCCTCTGACGGAGATAACCCTTTCCTTGGCGGAGAGAACATGACATTTGATTCGGTCTATTATAGTCCGTTTCAAGTGCAAAGCGACGATGATGAGGATGCTCCGGTTACAAAGAAGCACCTTAAGGAGCTGCATGAGAAGGTCGACTTGCTCATTGCTTCCTCCTCCAACTCTCAATCCTCTCTCTCTGAAGCTGCTCTTCAGAAGATTGTTGATGCCTTCTCCAGGGCACAGCAAGACTCGGTCGCCTCTACCACTGCCGCCATAGAAGCCTCGACGAAAGCTTGTGAGGCTGCGACCGAAAAAGTCGATAAACTATTCTCTGATGCCTCTACCCTGGTAAAGTCCTTACAGGAGAGTGCAGACGCCACAAAGACAACGTTGGAACCAATTGTTCAATAGGTGGCCACGTTTGTCTCCATGGAGTTGAAGTCATTTGCCACCCTTCGCCAATCGATCAGTGACGACAACTCTGCCCTTCGTACTTCCATTGACGAGCGCCTCTCTAAACTCCAAGAGGATCTGGCCACCGAAAACTCGTTGATGGACGTTCTAGCAAGAAAGACCACTGCCCTCAAGGTCAAGAGTGCTCAGCTTTCCAACTCTCAGCAACAAATTGACGCTCTTCGATCCGAACGGGAGGTCATTAAGACGTGTGTTTCGGATGTACACTCAGCTATATCCAACATCCTTGAAGCGCACGATCCGATCCTAAACCACTCTGTGAGGCGAACCCTTGCAGAGAAACTCGCTCCTGCCCTGGATCTGCTAAGTAAAATTGAAGGGCTACCCAGTTTCGTGTCCACTCCGAAACAAGGGGGAGAAAAGGAGTCCGGATCGCAACCTCCTCATTCCTCAAAAGCTGCTCACACAACCGAACCTCCTCCTACAGGTCAAGCCTCTGGTTCGGGTGTGAAGGACAAAGGCAAGAAACTTGCTGAGGAAGATGATCAAGAGTCCATTGCCGACTTGCTTAAACGCAAAAGTCGTCGCAATGTTGAAGATGATAACGTTCGTGTGGCGCGAGAAGCTGAAGAAGCTGAACGCAAAAAGAAAGAAGCCCACGACCTCCTCGAGAGTAGGAAAACTCTTTTTCCTGCTTGGACTTGAGAGAGGATGATAAAGGAGGCAATCGATACTCCGAGCATCTTATGGCTTGAACCGGTAATCTCCTTTGACTGCTACAACTCTGTCGACTCTCAGTTCGACATGCCCTTAACCCGAAAGGCGTTCATCTTTCACGCCTTCACCAACGTTGCCGAGGTCCCTCATCCTCATCCGGAGGTTGATCGGGAATTAATTGAGTTCTATCTGAAGGCCGCTCAACCCCAGTACCAAACCTGGAGCGCTCAGAAGATCATCAACGTTCGGGTTCTGAAGCCATACACTGAAGGGAGATTTATCAACGTTCGGTTCAAAGTGCTCAGAGGGTCTGCTAAAACCGAACATGCCATATCCTTAGCAGATTTACCGAACCTCAACCCCCATGACTGGATCGTTCTGCACAACATCCTTCTGACTAATGAAGTTGAATATGGTCCGATCATTGACCATCTCAAAAGGATGTTGGTGTGCTATATCATGGAGGTCGCCTTGATGGATCAGGAGATTGCAACTGTCTTCAAGAAGAAACCGAAGATCTCTCCTGTTGGCTCGGCCAGTGATCTAAACCAGATGAAGATGGGAAAGATTGACCCAAGGCGAAACTCGGTCATGTTCACCAGGAGTGAAGGACAGAAATGTCTCTTTCCTTCGCGGATAAACATCTTTATACCACTGCTTGTCTTGAGCATGTGTTGGGGATCATCCACAGGTGCAAAGAAAATACAGCGGATGATATCAAATACTTTGACGACATGATTCAGTGGTACATGCGATTTAGACAGACAATCCTTGCCCTTATCTCGCGTCTGTTTGAGACTGTAAAGAAGAAGGTTCCTGCTGCTGCTGGCCCAAGTAAGAAGACAAAGTGATCTCGCTCCAATTTGACGCAAAGGGGGAGATTGTTGGGTAGCGTAGCATTTTTGATGTATTGCGTCTATTGGGCTCGGTTTATAGTCCAAGTTTTGTACTCCGGTTTGGGCCTGTCCAACCGTGAGCTAATAGGGTTTAGTATATAATAATGTGCTTGCATGCATATTAGGTTAACGATCGAGAAGACGATAGCGATTACAATTGTTCTTAGTATATTTTCTTCATCGTTCTTGTAAACCCTTTAATCCTCTACAGTAGAAGTTCTTTATCGAGCTCTTCTGAGGATTGTTTATTAATCATTCGACATTATTCGATCCATTCTTGAGTTATTTACTATGTTCGTGTTCTTTATTTTACCTGTTTAAGATCTAATCGATCTTCAAGTTTAGGTTTAAACTTATCAACCTCCATAAGTATGGTAAATATATAAATGATATTACAAGGCTATATCCATTAAAATACAAACATTGGTAAACTATGACAAGTAAGGCTTATGCTCACTACCCACACAAATACTTAATAAACTATAATAGGTATTGTTTAGGGTTATTTTACATAACAAACACATTATTAAAGGTGTCACACATACAAAAGAGTATTACCACTATGAATAATTATGATAAACTATAATAAGTATAGTTAAGCCATTATACCCCCACAAACGAACATGCAAGTTATAATCGGTATAGTTATGGCATATATATATTACAAACAAAGTGATAACCTATAATATGTATAGTTTATGTTTCATCTACACGACGAACTTAATTACAAGAAAGGAATTCACCATCACCACCACTTTTGATAAGCTATAATATGCATAGTTCATGTTCACTACCACTATCACTAGTTGATGAACTATGATATGTATAGGTTATATTCACCATCACCACCACTTTTGATAAGCTATAATATGCATAGTTCATGTTCACTACCACTATCACTAGTTGATGAACTATGATATGTATAGTTTATGTTCACAGTCACTATTACTATTTCGTACACTACACTAGGATTGGTTCCGGTTTTTGGGTTTAAGTCCACATTCACTTTCGTATTGTTAGTTTTTGGCTATAATTTCTAAGTGTATATGCTAGAGTTATATAGAATCTAGTCGTGATTGGCTTAGAATTGGTGGTTCCGCCTTATTTCCTGTTCCTCGTTTGGTTGTGGGCCTAGGGCAGACCCATTACATTCGACGTTTTATCTAACTTTAATTTTATATAACTTATATACACAAGGAAATTATAGAAGGAATCTATAGGGAATTCTAGGATACACTATTTCATAACATAGAAAATTACATTTCACATTTTGAGGAAAAGTACCGGGTTTGCATATGAATGGGTACATTCCAAAGTACCGGGTTCACATAGAATAGGTATTTTGGTATTAAAACTATATTTCATCTAGAATTGTTAGACTTCAACCATGATCGTTGAGCGTAAATGCTTGAGTCATATAAGAATTTAGTCTCGATTGGCTTAGAATTAGTGGGGCCCGCCTCATCTCCTGTTCCTCGTTCGGTTGAGGACCTAGGGCAGACCCATTATATTCAACGTTTTATCTAACTTAAATCTTATATAACTTATATACGCTGGACGATTATAGGGGAAATCTATTGGTCATTCTAGGGTTCATTAACGCATCATATAGAAATATTCTGTTCATACTTAATAAAGAAAATATTGGATTTTCTGGAAATCAAACTCTATCGATTTTACAAGGAAAACGGTTTCTATTTCAAACAAAACTCTTATGAACTCACCAACTTAATTGTTGACACTTTTTCAAAATTACTTGTATTCTCAGGAAATCAGTGAAACAGGAAAACTTCAGCGCTTTGAGGATGGGACGTTAAACCGTCAACAATTTATTTTTGTCATCATAATGTAATTGATTTTGAAACATGTAGACATACACTTTGGTGTAACTTTTTCAATTATATGATGGTTGTATTTAGTTTGAGCAATATTATAAACGTTGTTGTGATACTATACATGAAGTCCTCCACCCTGGGACGTTTCCGCCATCCTTGGTTAGGGGGTGTGACAGATTGGTATCAGAGCATTGTTTATAGTGAACTCAGTATATCGAACCACATAAGATATACAAACAATAAATGCATTGGTACTAAGGTCTTTGATTTAAACTTTTCAAAGCAACTATACTTTCAGAAATAAATAATTTCTCGGTAAAGATAGGAGCATGTGCACACACACTAGGGTCAGTATCATGGTGGGATGGGACAAAAGTGGTGATTGTTGAACAGTACGAGTAGGCTTGGGGATGTATAGTCAGGTCTGGGAATGGCATAGCCTGATCAACTATGTCTCACCCAGAAGTGATTAGCATATGCCCAAGAATGGTCGTAGGTGTTGCAACAAGTCTAAAAACTTACCAACACTACCACAATGAAATACCATAGGGGTATTTAGTGTTATTATAATTACTTATCTGAGAACTAAATAGATTTGTATCAATAGGTCAATAATAGCCTGATGGATACATTAAAATTATATGTATCCAGGAGGTCATAGACTTAGAATCTGTGGATCTTTGCTTTACTTCCTGTTCTCGTTGGATTGGGGATTTAGAGTTAGGATTGCTTATTTGAAGGTCTATCCTGTCCCAAATACATATGACTAGTATGTACTAAACAAGGTATTGAAGTACCTGATAAAGATCATCTTAAAAATTGTCTAATTAGTACGTCTACTTAATTATTCCTTATATTCCCATTTCTCGCAAAGATATCATGGCTGGATTCCATCCCCACGACGACCCGTACTACCCCAACCACGACAAAGCCGGATGGTCTGGAGAGGAGCCAAGGAATGATTACCCAATCCCTGTGGATGGTCACCAATCTGAAGGCTTTGCTGACGGTTCCGATTCCGAACCTAAAATGGAGAACCTACCCCCGATGACCCTTGTTACGAATCCTAACCCTCATCCGGTTTTTCAAGGCCCGACGCCTCCTTAGATAAAGTGCTTGGAAACCTGGAGCAAAGAGCAAGACCAACCTAGGCTGTTTAATGGAGACATTCGAATCCTCCAGAATCTGGAGACTAGACTATTCAAGGGAACCGTAGCATTGTCCAAAAACTTTCCTTACGTTAATGAGATGTAGACCTATTTTCCTCGAACCCTATACACTAAATTATATTAAGTAAATTGAATCGCATTAAAATTCATTGGGATCTTTCCACGTATTATATAGCCCTATATTACAAACAATTTACATATGGTAACTCCAAGAAATTCTTAATGTAAACCACGTGATTTTAGGAGGGGATCAGGCACGAAACAAAACACAAGTTGCATTTGAGTCACTACCACTAAATTCATTCATAGGGGCCTTGTTATGAATTACATACAAAAAATATACTTTTAAGTCAGAACATAATACAGACAACTTTGGCTTGATAACTTCTGACTTGTCACTACTATTAGAAACTTATCGTCTGTTCGTCTCTACCAACTTATGACAGGACTATGCCGCCAAAGAAAAAGTCCAGACCTTCCAACAGCACGACACCAACACCACCTCTACCACTACCTCCGCAGTTTGATCCCATAATGTTTCAAGCTGTAGTAACAGCAGCCGTGGCAGCTGCAATGTCACAAATTGGTGCAAATCGTATTGGTGGTGCGGAATCTGGAGCCACAAACTCTAACCACGGGGACAGTACAGGACGCACAAAGGAATGCACTTACAAGGACTTCACAAATGGCAAACCCGATTCTCTCGATGGAAGTGGGGGCGTTATCGCACTAATTCAATGATTCGAGAGAACCGAAGCAATCTTCGAAATCTGTGCTTGCCCCGAAGCGAGCAAGGTCAAGTACGCGGCATTCACCTTCATCGGAAGAGCTCTCACTTGGTGGAACGGCAGGGTTAAGTCGCATACGCTTACAGTAGCTAACTCGTTAAGTTGGGAGGACCTAAAGAAGATGATGCTGAAAGAATATTGCTCATGAGGCAAAGTGCAAAAGCTGGAGCAAGAATTGTGGAATCTCATAATGGCAGGCTCTGACCTTACAACTTACACCAACCGATTCTGTGATCTAGCACTCCTCTGTCCCGCTATGGTCACCCTGGAAGACAAAAACTTGGAGCGATACCTCTGGGGATTGTCCCCCGAAATTCAAGATAGCGTGCTGGCCTCAAGACCAACTACCTTCGACAGCGCTAAGGAGTTGGCACAACAACTCATCGACCATCGTGCCAGTCATAACACTACGACAACCACGCAAATTTTTGTTGTTCATGCTGCCACAACCCTCACCATGCCAACCCCCAGGAAACAATATGTTGGAACCCTTTCGAAATGAAACAAGTGTAGCTTCCATCACACTAGGGCTTGTAGAGAATTGCATTGCATGAACTGCAATAGGAAGGGGCACACTATCCTTTTCTGTAGGGCACCGGTACGACCCATCAAGCAGTTCCCTGGGTTTGGAGTAAGCCCAACCTGTTACAAGTGTGGAGAAACGGGACACTTTAAAAGGAATTGCCCAAGTGCAACAGATGCCAGTGGTGGTGGAAGGGTGCTTGCGATCACCGAAGGAGAGACCACCCCGGAACTGCCCGCAAATATCAATACGTGTTTCTAACATCGACATCTAAATTCCAAATTTCTGTATATGATTAAATCTAGCATCGATTAAAGCATGTATAGTAGTAATGGCAAGGATTAAACTGAGACCGTAAACAATAAGAAATTCCAAGGCCGTCATGAGACTATTTTACGAATTTACTTCTACTCCGTAATAGGACTGCATCATAGGGATGTAGGTCAAACTTTCGAGAACATACTTCTACTCTATAGGTAAACGGTCGAAATACATCTAGGTTCAATGATAGCCCTGACTAGGAACTCTAGTTCATTAAGAAGGATTACTAAGAATGTTATTTGTTATGATTTCCTCACTTATACATTCCCCAGTTATATATAACGAATACCTGGTAGATAATAGAATGTGAGAATTCTGACTTAGTTTCTTTTCCTCGTTGGGATGTGAAACTGAAGTAGAATCACACATTTTACTATCCGCCCAGTATTGGTTATATCATAATGTGTATAAGCTAAGTTTTCATGTATAATAACTCATCTCTTAGTCAGAATCAAAATAATGTAGAGCCGACCTTAGTCACTCACAAACTCCTTGCCTGATTTCAAATTTCGGGACGAAATTCCCTCTAACAGAGGGATGATGTGACAACCGTCAAATTCTGGTCAATCCAAAGTCAAATAAAGTCAACAAGTCAAACCGATCAACCCAACTAACCCTTGTGTACTATGGCTTACATTATGTAATTACTAAACAACTCGCTATTCTAATGAGAGATCATAAATTGAAAAGTATGTACGTCTAGATCTCCTTAAACTAAAACAGTGGTAAGTGATGAGCTAAACCGATAAAACAATGTTACATACTAATCGGGAGTGTGTAAGATCTTTAAACAAGGCTTAACATGGTTTATAGACCTTGCATTACGAAGCCGGACACCCAAAAAGGTCACAAACGAAACCACTCTCAATCGTTTTCACTCTATCTCTTCTTATCGAGAATCTCTCCCAAATCTCTCCAAGAATGTCAAATCTCTCCCAAATCTCTCCAAGAATGTCAAATCTCTCCCAAATCTCTTTAAGTATGTGAAATCTCTCCAAGAATGCCAAATCTCTCCCAAATCTCTAAGTATGAGAAATCTCTCCCAAATATCTCCTTATAGGAGAAATCTCTCAAAGAATGTCAAATCTCTCCCAAATCTCTCTAAGTATGTGAAATCTCTGTAACTATGTGAAATCTCTCTAAGAATGTCAAATCTCTCCCAAATCTCTCTAAGTATGTGAAATCTCTCCAAGAATGTCAAATCTCTCCCAAATCTCTCAAAGTATGAGAAATCTCTCCTAAATATCTCCTTGTAGGAGAAATCTCTCCAAGAATGTCAAATCTCTCCCAAATCTCACTAAGTATGTGAAATCTCTCCAAAAATGTCAAATCTCTCCCAAATCTCTCTAAGTATGAAAATCTCTCCCAAATATCTCCTTATACGAGAAATCTCTCCAAGAATGTCAAATCTCTCCCAAATCTCTCTAAGTATGTGAAATCTCTCCAAGAATGTCAAATCTCTCCCAAATCTCTCTAAGTATGAGAAATCTCTCCCAAATATCTCCTTGTAGGAGAAATCTCTCCAAGAATGTCAAATCTCTCCCAAATCTCTCTCAAAATCTCTCTCAACTTTCTATAATCACTCGGGGCATCCCGACCCTCGAATTTGGCGAAAACAGCCCAAAAACGGAAGTCTACGCGAAAAACGGACTTAAGGAGCCGAAACCGCTCTTAGGACCCGAAAGTCCTCTTAGGAACCGAAACCAAGACGACACGAACCCGAAGGTCCTCTAAGGGCCGAACCTCGCTCAGAGGAACCGAACCTGAAGGGTCCTCTCGGGCCCGAACCTCGCATGCCATACCCGAACCCGAACCCTCGGTCCCTTTCGCTTCATGGTAGTTCGCTTCTGACTGCTTCGGATCGAGCCCCTCGCCTTCGCTTCTCGCTTCTGGTTCGCCCCATCTCGCTTCCGGCTCGGCATCAGCAAGGACCAAACCTCGGCCAAGACCGAGAGGTCTCGCTGGGAAGCCTCTTTTCTCCCGGTTTTCGTCTAAATTTGCGTTTTAGGCCCGTTTTTAATTGTTTTAACACGGGATTTTCACCCAAAACTTTCTTTTAACATATAAGGACCCATAATTATTAATTTATCACGTTTTTAAGGATAAAACCTTATCCAAAAGAGTGGGTGAAGTACAAAGGTGGAGTGTTGACTTTCCTTTATTTTATGACACAAGCAACCTCCATTACCCACTCCATGTCACTATTCCCCATCAGCCCTTACCTAGTCACTTCATTGTACTTTTCCCACCTTTTTACAACCCCACAATTGGTCAAAGGCTAGAAAAACGTCCTCTCTCCTCACTTCTCTCATTTTCTCTCCTTTCACCAAGAAGATCAAACACTTTTCTCTCTCACTTCTTCTCTCTAGAATTCATGATTCAAGTGTTGATCTAGGGTTTTTCCTCCACATTTGGTAAGCATAATCCCTTCTCCTTATTATTACTTCACTTCTTTCTACTCAAATCATGGATATCTTACACAAACTCCATCATAATTGTGTTAGATCTTCGAATCTTCAAGTGATTCTTCAAGTGTTCTTGGGTTGAACACTCCTCTTCTTCAACACTTATCTTCTAAAATCACTCAAGGTGAGTTCATACCCCTACATTTGCAAGTTTTCTCAAGTTTTTAGGGGGGGGGGAATACAAGTTAAAACACCAAGAACATAACTAAACTTTTCTAACAGCCTTCATCAGAAAAGTTCAACTCCATTCACGGACTGTTTTGGACAACTTAAACATTTTAGTTTTCAAAACTGTTTTAGGTGCAAGTAGTTCCGCTTTTTAGCTTTAAAATGAATACTTGCACATCTCCACACGATTTTTCTACAATTTATGGTGATTTTTACAAAATAGCCTGTCTTTTCAAACACAAATCCGGACCAGTCTGTGAATATGAGCATTTTAATACAAGTTAAAGGCTTCCAGAAATCACGATAATAATTATGAGTAAACTAGACACAATTTAGGAACTCTCGGAATTTACGGATCTAGTTTTTGACTCCGTATGATTTTTCTATAAATTTTCTAAAACAGAATAGAAATGGCAATACTAGAAAAATGTTTTCAATTTCATATACACCTTGTAACTTGTTGAGCAAGATGTGTACCTTCATGTGATGATGTGATATTACCATATATGTCATCTTGTCTTATTATCTAGACATACATCAGAAAACAAATGGATTCTTACCTCCATAAGTATGGTAAATATATTAATGATATTACAAGGCTATATCCATTAAAATACAAACATTGGTAAACTATAACAAGTAAGGCTTATGCTCACTACCCACACAAATACTTAATAAACTATAATAGGTATAGTTTAGGGTTATTTTACATAACAAACACATTATTAAAGGTGTCACACATACAAAAGAGTATTACCACTATGAATAATTATGATAAACTATAATAAGTATAGTTAAGCCATTATACCCCCACAAACGAACATGCAAGTTATAATCGGTATAGTTATGGCATATATATATTACAAACAAAGTGATAACCTATAATAGGTACAGTGTATGTTTCATCTACACGACGAACTTAATTACAAGAAAGGAATTCACCATCACCACCACTTTTGATAAGCTATAATATGCATAGTTCATGTTCACTACCACTATCACTAGTTGATAAACTATGATATGTATAGGTTATATTCACCATCACCACCACTTTTGATAAGCTATAATATGCATAGTTCATGTTCACTACCACTATCACTAGTTGATGAACTATGATATGTATAGTTTATGTTCACAGTCACTATTACTATTTGGTACACTACACTAGGATTGGTTCCGGTTTTTGGGTTTAAGTCCACATTCACTTTCGTATTGTTAGTTTTCGGCTATAATTTCTAAGTGTATATGCTAGAGTTATATAGAATCTAGTCGTGATTGGCTTAGAATTGGTGGTTCTGCCTTATTTCCTGTTCCTCGTTTGGTTGTGGGCCTAGGGCAGACCCATTACATTCGACGTTTTATCTAACTTTAATTTTATATAACATATATACACAAGGAAATTATAGAAGGAATCTATAGGGAATTCTACGATTCACTATTTCATAAAATAGAAACTTACATTTCACATTTTGAGGAAAAGTACCGGGTTTTCATATGAATGGGTACATTCCAAAGTACCGGGTTCACATAGAATAGGTATTTTGGTATTAAAACTATATTTCATCTAGAATTCTTAGACTTCAACCATGATCGCTGAGCGTAAATGCTTGAGTCGTATAAGAATTTAGTCTCGATTGGCTTAGAATTGGTGGGGCCCGCCTCATCTCTTGTTCCTCGTTGGGTTGAGGACCTAGGGCAGACCCACTATATTCAACGTTTTATCTAACTTAAATCTTATATAACTTATATACACTGGACGATTATAGGGGAAATCTATTGGTCATTCTAGTGTTCATTAACGCATCATATAGAAATATTCTGTTCATACTTAATAAAGAAAATATTGGATTTTCTGGAAATCAAACTCTATCGATTTTACAAGGAAAATGATTTCTATTTCAAACAAAAGTCTTATGAACTCACCAACTTAATTGTTGACACTTTTTCAAAACTACTTGTATTCTAAGGAAATCAGTGAAACAAGAAAACTTCAGCGCTTTGAGGATGGGAAGTTAAACCGTCAACAATTTATTTTTGTCATCATAATGTAATTGATTTTGAAACATGTAGACATATACTTTGGTGTAACTTTTTCAATTATATGATGGTTGTATTTAGTTTGAGCAATATTATAAACGTTGTTGTGATACTATACATGAAGTCCTCCACCCTGGGACGTTTCCGCCATCCTTGGTTAGGGGGTGTGACAGATTGGTATCAGAGCATTGTTTATAGTGAACTCAGTATATCGAACCACATAAGATATACAAACAATAAATGCATTGGTACTAAGGTCTTTGATTTAAACTTTTCAAAGCAACTATACTTTCAGAAATAAATAATTTCTCGGTAAAGATAGGAGCATGTGCACACACACTAGGGTCAGTATCATGGTGGGATGGGACAAAAGTGGTGATTGTTGAACAGTACGAGTAGGCTTGGGGATGTATAGTCAGGTCTGGGAATGGCATAGCCTGATCAACTATGTCTCACCCAGAAGTGATTAGCATATGCCCAAGAATGGTCGTAGGTGTTGCAACAAGTCTAAAAACTTACCAACACTACCACAATGAAATACCATAGGGGTATTTAGTGTTATTATAATTACTTATCTGAGAACTAAATAGATTTGTATCAATAGGTCAATAATAGCCTGATGGATACATTAAAATTATATGTATCCAGGAGGTCATAGACTTAGAATCTGTGGATCTTTGCTTTACTTCCTGTTCTCGTTGGATTGGGGATTTAGAGTTAGGATTGCTTATTTGAAGGTCTATCCTGTCCCAAATACATATGACTAGTATGTACTAAACAAGGTATTGAAGTACCTGATAAAGATCATCTTAAAAATTGTCTAATTAGTACGTCTACTTAATTATTCCTTATATTCCCATTTCTCGCAAAGATATCATGGCTGGATTCCATCCCCACGACGACCCGTACTACCCCAACCACGACAAAGCCGGATGGTCTGGAGAGGAGCCAAGGAATGATTACCCAATCCCTGTGGATGGTCACCAATCTGAAGGCTTTGCTGACGGTTCCGATTCCGAACCTAAAATGGAGAACCTACCCCCGATGACCCTTGTTACGAATCCTAACCCTCATCCGGTTTTTCAAGGCCCGACGCCTCCTTAGATAAAGTGCTTGGAAACCTGGAGCAAAGAGCAAGACCAACCTAGGCTGTTTAATGGAGACATTCGAATCCTCCAGAATCTGGAGACTAGACTATTCAAGGGAACCGTAGCATTGTCCAAAAACTTTCCTTATGTTAATGAGATGTAGACCTATTTTCCTCGAACCCTATACACTAAATTATATTAAGTAAATTGAATCGCATTAAAATTCATTGGGATCTTTCCACGTATTATATAGCCCTATATTACAAACAATTTACATATGGTAACTCCAAGAAATTCTTAATGTATACCAAGTGATTTTAGGAGGGGATCAGGCACGAAACAAAACACAAGTTGCATTTGAGTCACTACCACTAAATTCATCCATAGGGGCCTTGTTATGAATTACATACAAAAAAATATACTTTTAAGTCAGAACATAATACAGACAACTTTGGCTTGATAACTTCTGACTTGTCACTACTATTAGAAACTTATCGTCTGTTCGTCTCTACCAACTTATGACAGGACTATGCCGCCAAAGAAAAAGTCCAGACCTTCCAACAGCACAACACCAACACCACCTCTACTACTACCTCCGCAGTTTGATCCCATAATGTTTCAAGCTGTAGTAACAGCAGCCGTGGCAGCTGCAATGTCACAAATTGGTGCAAATGGTACTGGTGGTGCGGAATCTGGAGCCACAAACTCTAACCACGGGGACAGTACAGGACGCACAAAGGAATGCACTTACAAGGACTTCACAAATGGCAAACCCAATTCTTTCGATAGAAGTGGGGGCGTTATCGCACTAATTCAATGGTTCGAGAGAACCGAAGCAATCTTCGAAATCTGTGCTTGCCCCGAAGCGAGCAAGGTCAAGTACGCGGCATTCACCTTCATCGGAAGAGCTCTCACTTGGTGGGACGGCAGGGTTAAGTCGCTTACGCTTACAGTAGCTAACTCGTTAAGTTGGGAGGACCTAAAGATGATGATGCTGAAAGAATATTGCTCAAGAGGCGAAGTGCAAAAGCTGGAGCAAGAATTGTGGAATCTCATAATGGCAGGCTCTGACCTTACAACTTACACCAACCGATTCTGTGATCTAGCACTCCTCTGTCCCGCTATGGTCACCCCGGAAGACAAAAAGTTGGAGCGATACCTCTGGGGATTGTCCCCCAAAATTCAAGATAGCATGCTGGCCTCAAGACCAACTACCTTCGACAACGCTAAGGAGTTGGCACAACAACTCATCGACCATCGTGCCAGTCATAACACTATGACAACCACGCAAATTTTTGTTGTTCATGCTGCCACAACCCTCACCATGCCAACCCCCAGGAAACAATACGCTGGAACCCTTCCGAAATGTAACAAGTGTAGCTTCCATCACACTAGGGCTTGTAGAGAATTGCATTGCATGAACTGCAATAGGAAGGGGCACACTACCCGTTTAAGTTGGGCACCGGTACGACCCATCAAGCAGTTCCCCGGATTTGGAGTAAGCCCAACCTGTTACAAGTGTGGAGAAACGGGACACTTTAAAAGGAACTGCCCAAGTGCAAGAGATGACAGTGGTGGTGGAAGGGTGCTTGCGATCACCGAAGAAGAGACCACCCCAGAACTGCCCGCAAATATCAGTACGTGTTTCTGACATCGACATCTAAATTCCAAATTTCTTTATATGATTAAATCTAGCACCGATTAAAGCATGCATAGTAGTAATGCCAAGGATTAAACTGAGACCGTAAACAATAGGAAATTCCAAGGTCTTCATGAGACCATTCTACGAATTTACTTCTACTCCGTAATAGGACTGCATCATAGGGATGTAGGTCAAACTTTCGAGAACATACTTCTACTCTATAGGTGAACGGTCGAAATACATCTAGGTTCAATGATAGCCCTGACTAGGAACTCTAGTTCATTAAGAAGGATTACTAAGAATGTTATTTGTTATGATTTCCTCACTTATACATTCCCCAGTTATATATAACGAATACCTGGTAGATAATAGAATGTGAGAACTATGACTTAGTTTCTTTTCTTCATTGGGATGTGAAACTGAAGTAGAATCACACATTTTACTATCCGCCCAATATAGATTATATCATAATCTGTATAAGCTAATTTTTCATGTATAATAACTTATCTCTTATTCAGAATCAAAATAATGTAGAGACGACCTTAGTTACTCATAAACTCCTTGCCTGATTTCAAATTTCGGGACGAAATTCCCTCTAACGGAGGGATGATGTGACAACCGTCAAATTCTGGTCAATCCAAAGTCAAGTAAAGTCAACAAGTCAAACCGGTCAACCCAACTAACCCTTGTGTACTATGGCTTACGTTATGTAATTACTAAACAACTTGCTATTCTGATGAGAGATCATAAATCGAAAAGTATGTACGTCTAGATCTCCTTAAACTAAAACAGTGGTAAGTGACGAGCCAAACCGATAAAACAATGTTACATACTAATCGGGAGTGTGTAAGATCTTTAAACAAGGCTTAACAGGGTTTACAAACCTTGCATTACGAAGCCGGACACCCAAAAAGGTCACAAACGCAACCACCCTAAATCGTTTTCACTCTATCTCTTCTTATCGAGAATCTCTCCCAAATCTCTCCAAGAGTGTCAAATCTCTCCAAGAATGTCAAATCTCTCCCAAATCTCTCTAAGTATGTGAAATCTCTCCAAGAATGTCAAATCTCTCCCAAATCTCTCTAAGTATGTGAAATCACTCCAAGAATGTCAAATCTTTCCCAAATCTCTCTAAGTATGTGAAATCTCTCCAACAATGTCAAATCTCTCCTAAATCTCTATAAGAATGAGAAATCTCTCCCAAATATCTCCTTGTAGGAGAAATCTCTCCAAGAATGTCAAATCTCTCCCAAATCTCTCTAAGTATGTGAAATCTCTCCAAGAATGTCAAATCTCTCCCAAATCTGTCTAAGTATGTGAAATCTCTCCAAGAATGTCAAATCTCTCCCAAATCTCTCTAAGTATGAGAAATCTCTCCCAAATATCTCCTTGTAGGAGAAATCTCTCCAAGAATGTCAAATCTCTCCCAAATCTCTCTAAGTATGTGAAATCTTTCCAAAAATGTCATATCTCTCCCAAATCTCTCTAAGTATGAGAAATCTCTCCCAAATATCTCCTTGTAAGAGAAATCTCTCCAAGAATGTCAAATCTCTCCCAAATCTCTCTAAGTATGTGAAATCTCTCCAAGAATGTCAAATCTCTCCCAAATCTCTCTAAGTATGAGAAATCTCTCCCAAATATCTCCTTGTAGGAGAAATCTCTCCAAGAATGTCAAATCTCTCCCAAATCTCTCTCAAAATCTCTCTCAACTTTCTATAATCACTCGGGGCATCCCGACCCTCGAATTTGGCAAAAACAGCCCAAAAACGGAAGTCTACGCGAAAAACAGACTTAAGGAGCCGAAACCACTCTTAGGACCCGAAAGTCCTCTTAGGACCCGAAAGTCCTCTTAGGAACCGAAACCAAGAAGACCCGAACCCGAAGGTCCTCTGTCCCGCTATGGTCACCCCGGAAGACAAAAAGTTGGAGCGATACCTCTGGGGATTGTCCCCCGAAATTCAAGATAGCATGCTGGCCTCAAGACCAACTACCTTTGACAGCGCTAAGGAGTTGGCACAACAACTCATCGACCATCGTGCCAGTCATAACACTACGACAACCACGCAAATTTTTGCTGTTCATGCTGCCACAACCCTCACCATGCCAACCCCCAGGAAACAATACGCTGGAACCCTTCCGAAATGTAACAAGTGTAGCTTCCATCACACTAGGGCTTGTAGAGAATTGCATTGCATGAACTGCAATAGGAAGGGGCACACTACCCGTTTCTGTAGGGCACTGGTACGACCCATCAAGCCGTTCCCCGGATTTGGAGTAAGCCCAACCTGTTACAAGTGTGGAGAAACGGGACACTTTAAAAGGAACTGCCCAAGTGCAAGAGATGCCAGTGGTGGTGGAAGGGTGCTTGCGATCACCGAAGGAGAGACCACCCCGGAACTACCCGCAAATATCAGTACGTGTTTCTAACATCGACGTCTAAATTCCAAATTTCTTTATATGATTAAATCTAGCATCGATTAAAGCATGCATAGTAGTAATGCCAAGGATTAAACTGAGACCGTAAACAATAAGAAATTCCAAGGCCGTCATGAGACCATTCTACGAATTTACTTCTACTCCGTAATAGGACTGCATCATAGGGATGTAGGTCAAACTTTCGAGAACATACTTCTACTCTATAGGTGAACGGTCGAAATACATCTAGGTTCAATGATAGCCCTGACTAGGAACTCTAGTTCATTAAGAAGGATTACTAAGAATGTTATTTGTTATGATTTCCTCACTTATACATTCCCCAGTTATATATAACGAATACCTGGTAGATAATAGAATGTGAGAACTCTGACTTAGTTTCTTTTCTTCGTTGGGATGTGAAACTGAAGTAGAATCACACATTTTACTATCCGCCCAATATAGATTATATCATAATCTGTATAAGCTATGTTTTCATGTATAATAACTCATCTCTTAGTCAGAATCAAAATAATGTAGAGACGACCTTAGTCACTATTAAACTCCTTGCCTGATTTCAAATTTCGGGACGAAATTCCCTCTAACGGAGGGATGATGTGACAACCGTCAAATTCTGGTCAATCCAAAGTCAAATAAAGTCAACAAGTCAAACCGATCAACCCAACTAACCCTTGTGTACTATGGCTTACATTATGTAATTACTAAACAACTCGCTATTCTAATGAGAGATCATAAATCGAAAAGTATGTACGTCTAGATCTCCTTAAACTAAAACAGTGGTAAGTGATGAGCTAAACCGATAAAACAATGTTACATACTAATCGGGAGTGTGTAAGATCTTTAAACAAGGCTTAACATGGTTTATAGACCTTGCATTATGAAGCCGGACACCCAAAAAGGTCACAAACGAAACCACTCTCAATCATTTTCACTCTATCTCTTCTTATCGAGAATCTCTCCTAAATCTCTCCAAGAAAGTCAAATCTCTCCCAAATCTCTCCAAGAATGTCAAATCTCTCCTAAATCTCTCTAAGTATGTGAAATCTCTCCAAGAATGTCAAATCTCTCCCAAATCTCTCTAAGTATGTGAAATCACTCCAAGAATGTCAAATCTCTCTAAGTATGTGAAATCTCTCAAAGAATGTCAAATCTCTCCCAAATCTCTCTAAGTATGAGAAATCTCTCCCAAATATCTTCTTGTAGGAGAAATCTCTCCAAGAATGTCAAATCTCTCCCAAATCTCTCTAACTATGTGAAATCTCTCCAAGAATGTCAAATCTCTCCCAAATCTTTCTAAGTATGTGAAATCTCTCCAAGAATGTCAAATCTCTCCCAAATCTGTCTAAGTATGTGAAATCTCTCCAAGAATGTCAAATCTCTCCCAAATCTCTCTAAGTATGAGAAATCTCTCCCAAAAATCTCCTTGTAAGAGAAATCTCTCCAAGAATGTCAAATATCTCCCAAATCTCTCTATGTTTGTGAAATCTCTCCAAAAATGTCAAATCTCTCCCAAATCTCTCTAAGTATGAAAATCTCTCCCAAATATCTCCTTATAGGAGAAATCTCTCCAAGAATGTCACACTAGGGCTTGTAGAGAATTGCATTGCATGAACTGCAATAGGAAGGGGCACACTACCCGTTTCTGTAGGGCACCGATACGACCCATCAAGCAGTTCCCCAGATTTGGCGTAAGCCCAACCTGTTACAAGTGTGGAGAAACGGGACACTTTAAAAGGAATTGCCCAAGTGCAAGAGATGCCAGTGGTGGTGGAAGGGTGCTTGCGATCACCGAAGTAGAGACCACCCCGGAACTGCCCGTAAATATCAGTACGTGTTTCTAACATCGACGTCTAAATTCCAAATTTCTTTATATGATTAAATCTAGCATCGATTAAAGCATGCATAGTAGTAATGCCAAGGATTAAACTGAGACAGTAAACAATAAGAAATTCCGAGGTCGTCATGAGACCATTCTACGAATTTACTTCTACTCCGTAATAGGACTGCATCATAGGGATGTAGGTCAAACTTTCGAGAACATACTTCTACTCTATAGGTGAACGGTCGAAATACATCTAGGTTCAATGATAGCCCTGACTAGGAACTCTAGTTCATTAAGAAGGATTACTAAGAATGTTATTTGTTATGATTTCCTCACTTATACATTCCCCAGTTATATATAACGAATACCTGGTAGATAATAGAATGTGAGAACTCTGACTTAGTTTCTTTTCTTCGTTGGGATGTGAAACTGAAGTAGAATCACACATTTTACTATCCGCCCAGTATAGATTATATCATAATCTGTATAAGCTAAGTTTTCATGTATAATAACTCATCTCTTAGTCAGAATCAAAATAATGTAGAGACGACCTTAGTCACTCATAAACTCCTGGCCTGATTTCAAATTTCGGGACGAAATTCCCTCTAACGGAGGGATTGTATGACAACCGTCAAATTCTGGTCAATCCAAAGTCAAGTAAAGTCAACAAGTCAAACCGGTCAACCCAACTAACCCTTGTGTACTATGGCTTACGTTATGTAATTACTAAACAACTCGCTATTCTGATGAGAGATCATAAATCGAAAAGTATGTACGTCTAGATCTCCTTAAACTAAAACAGTGGTAAGTGACGAGCCAAACCGATAAAACAATGTTACATACTCATCAGGAGTGTGTAAGATCTTTAAACAAGGCTTAACAGGTTTTACGGACCTTGCATTACGAAGCCGGACACCCAAAAAGGTCACAAACGAAACCACTCTCAATCATTTTCACTCTATCTCTTCTTATCGAGAATCTCTCCCAAATCTCTCCAAGAAAGTCAAATCTCTCCCAAATCTCTCCAAGAATGTCAAATCTCTCCCAAATCTCTCTAAGTATGTGAAATCTCTCCAAGAATGTCAAATCTCTCCCAAATCTCTCTAAGTATGTGAAATCACTCCAAGAATGTCAAATCTCTCTAAGTATGTGAAATCTCTCAAAGAATGTCAAATGTCTCCCAAATCTCTCTAAGTATGAGAAATCTCTCCCAAATATCTTCTTGTAGGAGAAATCTCTCCAAGAATGTCAAATCTCTCCCAAATCTCTCTAACTATGTGAAATCTCTCCAAGAATGTCAAATCTCTCCCAAATCTGTCTAAGTATGTGAAATCTCTCCAAGAATGTCAAATCTCTCCCAAATCTCTCTAAGTATGAGAAATCTCTCCCAAAAATCTCCTTGTAGGAGAAATCTCTCCAAGAATGTCAAATCTATCCCAAATCTCTCTAAGTTTGTGAAATCTCTCCAAAAATGTCAAATCTCTCCCAAATCTCTCTAAGTATGAAAATCTCTCCCAAATATCTCCTTATAGGAGAAATCTCTCCAAGAATGTCAAATCTCTCCCAAATCTCTCTAAGTATGTGAAATCTCTCCAAGAATGTGAAATCTCTCCCAAATCTCTCTAAGTATGAGAAATCTCTCCCAAATATCTCCTTGTAGGAGAAATCTCTCCAAGAATGTCAAATCTCTCCCAAATCTCTCTCAAAATCTCTCTCAACTTTCTATAATCACTCGGGGCATCCCGACCCTCGAATTTGGCGAAAACAGCCCAAAAACGGAAGTCTACGCGAAAAACGGACTTAAGGAGCCGAAACCCCTCTTAGGACCCGAAAGACCTCTTAGGACCCGAAAGTCCTCTTAGGAACCGAAACCAAGAAGACCCGAACCCGAAGGTCCTCTGTCCCGCTATGGTCACCCCGGAAGACAAAAAGTTGGAGCGATACCTCTGGGGATTTTCCCCCGAAATTCAAGATAACGTGCTGGCCTCAAGACCAACTACCTTCGACAGCGCTAAGGAGTTGGCACAACAACTCATCGACCATCGTGCCAGTCATAACACCACGACAACCACGCAAATTTTTGTTGTTCATGCTGCCACAACCCTCACCATGCCAACCCCCAGGAAACAATACGCTGGAACCCTTCCGAAATGTAACAAGTGTAGCTTCCATCACACTAGGGCTTGTAGAGAATTGCATTGCATGAACTGCAATAGGAAGGGGCACACTACCCGTTTCTGTAGGGCACCGGTACGACCCATCAAGCAGTTCCCCAGATTTGGAGTAAGCCCAACCTGTTACAAGTGTGGAGAAACGGGACACTTTAAAAGGAACTGCCCAAGTGCAAGAGATGACAGTGGTGGTGGAAGGGTGCTTACGATCACCGAAGTAGAGAGCACCCCGGAACTGCCCGCAAATATCAGTACGTGTTTCTAACATCGACGTCTAAATTCCAAATTTCTTTATATGATTAAATCTAGCATCGATTAAAGCATGCATAGTAGTAATGCCAAGGATTAAACTGAGACCGTAAACAATAAGAAATTCCAAGGCCGTCATGAGACCATTCTACGAATTTACTTCTACTCCGTAATAGGACTGCATCATAGGGATGTAGGTCAAACTTTCGAGAACATACTTCTACTCTATAGGTGAACGGTCGAAATACATCTAGGTTCAATGATAGCCCTGACTAGGAACTCTAGTTCATTAAGAAGGATTACTAAGAATGTTATTTGTTATGATTTCCTCACTTATACATTCCCCAGTTATATATAACGAATACCTGGTAGATAATAGAATGTGAGAACTCTGACTTAGTTTCTTTTCTTCGTTGGGATGTGAAACTGAAGTAGAATCACACATTTTACTATCCGCCCAGTATAGATTATATCATAATCTGTATAAGCTAAGTTTTCATGTATAATAACTCATCTCTTAGTCAGAATCAAAATAATGTAGAGACGACCTTAGTCACTCATAAACTCCTGGCCTGATTTCAAATTTCGGGACGAAATTCCCTCTAACGGAGGGATGATATGACAACCGTCAAATTCTGGTCAATCCAAAGTCAAGTAAAGTCAACAAGTCAAACCGGTCAACCCAACTAACCCTTGTGTACTATGGCTTACGTTATGTAATTACTAAACAACTCGCTATTCTGATGAGAGATCATAAATCGAAAAGTATGTACGTCTAGATCTCCTTAAACTAAAACAGTGGTAAGTGACGAGCCAAACCGATAAAACAATGTTACATACTCATCAGGAGTGTGTAAGATCTTTAAACAAGGCTTAACAGGGTTTACGGACCTTGCATTACGAAGCCGGACACCCAAAAAGGTCACAAACGAAACCACTCTCAATCACTTTCACTCTATCTCTTCTTATCGAGAATCTCTCCCAAATCTCTCCCAGAATGTCAAATCTCTCTCAAATCTCTCCAAGAATGTCAAATCTCTCCTAAATCTCTCTAAGTATGTGAAATCTCTCCAAGAATGTCAAATCTCTCCCAAATCTCTCTAACTATGTGAAATCACTCCAAGAATGTCAAATCTCTCCCAAATCTCTCTAAGTATGTGAAATCTCTCCAAGAATCTCAAATCTCTCCTAAATCTCTCTAAGAATGAGAAATCTCTCCCAAATATCTCCTTGTAGGAGAAATCTCTCCAAGAATGTCAAATCTCTCCCAAATCTCTCTAAGTATGTGAAATCTCTCCAAGAATGTCAAATCTCTCCCAAATCTCTCTAAGTATGAGAAATCTCTCCCAAGTATCTCCTTGTAGGAGAAATCTCTCCAAGAATGTCAAATCTCTCCCAAATCTCTCTAAGTATGTGAAATCTTTCCAAAAATGTCATATCTCTCCCAAATCTCTCTAAGTATGAGAAATCTCTCCCAAATATCTCCTTGTAAGAGAAATCTCTCCAAGAATGTCAAATCTCTCCCAAATCTCTCTAAGTATGTGAAATCTCTCCAAGAATGTCAAATCTCTCCCAAATCTCTCTAAGTATGAGAAATCTCTCCCAAATATCTCCTTGTAGGAGAAATCTCTCCAAGAATGTCAAATCTCTCCCAAATCTCTCTCAAAATCTCTCTCAACTTTCTATAATCACTCGGGGCATCCCGACCCTCGAATTTGGCAAAAATAGCCCAAAAACGGAAGTCTACGCGAAAAACAGACTTAAGGAGCCGAAACCACTCTTAGGACCCGAAAGTCCTCTTAGGACCCGAAAGTCCTCTTAGGAACCGAAACCAAGAAGACCCGAACCCGAAGGTCCTCTGTCCCGCTATGGTCACCCCGGAAGACAAAAAGTTGGAGCGATACCTCTGGGGATTGTCCCCCGAAATTCAAGATAGCGTGCTGGCCTCAAGACCAACTACCTTCGACAGCGCTAAGAAGTTGGCACAACAACTCATCGACCATCGTGCCAGTCATAACACTACGACAACCACGCAAAATTTTGCTGTTCATGCTGCCACAACCCTCACCATGCCAACCCCCAGGAAACAATACGCTGGAACCCTTCCGAAATGTAACAAGTGTAGCTTCCATCACACTAGGGCTTGTAGAGAATTGCATTGCATGAACTGCAATAGGAAGGGGCACACTACCCGTTTCTGTAGGGCACCGGTAAGACCCATCAAGCAGTTCCCCGGATTTTGGAGTAAGCCCAACCTGTTACAAGTGTGGAGAAACGGGACACTTTAAAAGGAACTGCCCAAGTGCAAGAGATGCCAGTGGTGGTGGAAGGGTGCTTGCGATCACCGAAGGAGAGACCACCCCGGAACTGCCCGCAAATATCAGTACGTGTTTCTAACATCGATGTGTAAATTCCAAATTTCTTTATATGATTAAATCTAGCATCGATTAAAGCATGCATAGTAGTAATGCCAAGGATTAAACTGAGACCGTAAACAATAAGAAATTCCAAGGCCGTCATGAGACCATTCTACGAATTTACTTCTACTCCTTAATAGGACTGCATCATAGGGATGTAGGTCAAACTTTCGAGAACATACTTCTACTCTATAGCTGAACGGTCGAAATACATCTAGGTTCAATGATAGCCCTGACTAGGAACTCTAGTTCATTAAGAAGGATTACTAAGAATGTTATTTGTTATGATTTCCTCACTTATACATTCCCCAGTTATATATAACGAATACCTGGTAGATAATAGAATGTGAGAATTCTGACTTAGTTTCTTTTCTTCGTTGGGATGTGAAACTGAAGTAGAATCACACATTTTACTATCCGCCCAGTATAGATTATATCATAATGTGTATAAGCTAAGTTTTCATGTATAATAACTCATCTCTTAGTCAGAATCAAAATAACGTAGAGACGACCTTAGTCACTCACAAACTCCTTGCCTGATTTCAAATTTCGGGACGAAATTCCCTCTAACGGAGGGATGATGTGACAACCGTTAAATTCTGGTCAATCCAAAGTCAAATAAAGTCAACAAGTCAAACCGGTCAACCCAACTAACCCTTGTGTACTATGGCTTACGTTATGTAATTACTAAACAACTCGCTATTCTAATGAGAGATCATAAATCGAAAAGTATGTACGTCTAGATCTCCTTAAACTAAAACAGTGGTAAGTGACGAGCCAAACCGATAAAACAATGTTACATACTCATCAGGAGTGTGTAAGATCTTTAAACAAGGCTTAACAGGGTTTACGGACCTTGCATTACGAAACCGGACACCCAAAAAGGTCACAAACGAAACCACTCTCAATCATTTTCACTCTATCTCTTCTTATCGAGAATCTCTCCCAAATCTCTCCAAGCAAGTCAAATCTCTCCCAAATCTCTCCAAGAATGTCAAATCTCTCCCAAATCTCTCTAAGTATGTGAAATCTCTCCAAGAATGTCAAATCTCTCCCAAATCTCTCTAAGTATGTGAAATCACTCCAAGAATGTCAAATCTCTCTAAGTATGTGAAATCTCTCAAAGAATGTCAAATGTCTCCCAAATCTCTCTAAGTATGAGAAATCTCTCCCAAATATCTTCTTGTAGGAGAAATCTCTCCAAGAATGTTAAATCTCTCCCAAATCTCTCTAACTATGTGAAATCTCTCCAAGAATGTCAAATCTCTCCCAAATCTCTCTAAGTATGTGAAATCTCTCCAAGAATGTCAAATCTCTCCCAAATCTGTCTAAGTATGTGAAATCTCTCCAAGAATGTCAAATCTCTCCCAAATCTGTCTAAGTATGTGAAATCTCTCCAAGAATGTCAAATCTCTCCCAAATCTCTCTAAGTATGAGAAATCTCTCCCAAAAATCTCCTTGTAGGAGAAATGTCTCCAAGCATGTCAAATCTCTCCCAAATCTCTCTAAGTTTGTGAAATCTCTCCAAAAATGCCAAATCTCTCCCAAATCTCTCTAAGTATGAAAATCTCTCCCAAATATCTCCTTATAGGAGAAATCTGTCCAAGAATGTCAAATCTCTCCCAAATCTCTCTAAGTATGTGAAATCTCTCCAAGAATGTCAAATCTCTCCCAAATCTCTCTAAGTATGTGAAATCACTCCAAGAATGTCAAATCTCTCTAAGTATATGAAATCTCTCAAAGAATGTCAAATGTCTCCCAAATCTCTCTAAGTATGAGAAATCTCTCCCAAATATCTTCTTGTAGGAGAAATCTCTCCAAGAATGTCAAATCTCTCCCAAATCTCTCTAACTATGTGAAATCTCTCCAAGAATGTCAAATCTCTCCCAAATCTGTCTAAGTATGTGAAATCTCTCCAAGAATGTCAAATCTCTCCCAAATCTGTCTAAGTATGTGAAATCTCTCCAAGAATGTCAAATCTCTCCCAAATCTCTCTAAGTATGAGAAATCTCTCCCAAAAATCTCCTTGTAGGAGAAATCTCTCCAAGCATGTCAAATCTCTCCCAAATCTCTCTAAGTTTGTGAAATCTCTCCAAAAATGTCAAATCTCTCCCAAATCTCTCTAAGTCTGAAAATCTCTCCCAAATATCTCCTTATAGGAGAAATCTCTCCAAGAATGTCAAATCTCTCCCAAATCTCTCTAAGTATGTGAAATCTCTCCAAGAATGTCAAATCTCTCCCAAATCTCTCTACGTATGTGAAATCACTCCAAGAATGTCAAATCTCTCTAAGTATGTGAAATCTCTCAAAGAATGTCAAATCTCTCCCAAATCTCTCTAAGTATGAGAAATCTCTCCCAAATATCTTCTTGTAGGAGAAATCTCTCCAAGAATGTTAAATCTCTCCCAAATCTCTCTAACTATGTGAAATCTCTCCAAGAATGTCAAATCTCTCCAAGAATGTCAAATCTCTCCCAAATCTCTCTAAGTATGTGAAATCTCTCCAAGAATGTCAAATCTCTCCCAAATCTGTCTAAGTATGTGAAATCTCTCCAAGAATGTCAAATCTCTCCCAAATCTCTCTAAGTATAAGAAATCTCTCCCAAATATCTCCTTGTAAGAGAAATCTCTCCAAGAATGTCAAATCTCTCCCAAATCTCTCTAAGTTTGTGAAATCTCTCCAAAAATGTCAAATCTCTCCCAAATCTCTCTAAGTATGAGAAATCTCTCCTAAATATCTCCTTGTAGGAGAAATCTCTCCAAGAATGTCAAATCTCTCCCAAATCTCTCTAAGTATGTGAAATCTCTCCAAGAATGTCAAATCTCTCCCAAATCTCTCTAAGTATGAGAAATCTCTCCCAAATATCTCCTTGTAGGAGAAATCTCTCCAAGAATGTCAAATCTCTCCCAAATCTCTCTCAACCTTCTATAATCACTCGGGGCATCCCGACCATCGAATTTGGCGAAAACAGCCCAAAAACGGAAGTGTACGCGAAAAACGGACTTAAGGAGCCGAAACCCCTCTTAGGACCCGAAAGTCCTCTATGACCTTCGACCCGAAAGTCCTCTTTGGACCCGAAAGTCCTCTTAGGAACCGAAACCAAGAAGACCCGAACCCGAAGGTCCTCTCAGGGCCGAACCTCGCTCAGAGGAACCGAACCCGAAGGGTCCTCTCGGGCCCAAACCTCGCATGTTATACCCGAACCCGAACCCTCGGTCCCTTTCGCTTCATGGTAGTTCGCTTCTGACTGCTTCGGACCGAGCCCCTCGCCTTCGCTTCTCGCTTCTGGTTCGCCCCATCTCGCTTCCGGCTCGGCATCAGCAAGGACCGAACCTCGGCTAGGACCGAGAGGTCTCGCTGGGAAGCCTCTTTTCTCCCTGTTTTCGTCTACATTTGCGTTTTAGGCCCGTTTTTAATTGTTTTAACACAGGATTTTCACCCAAAACTTTATTTTAACATATAAAGACCCATAATTATTAATTTATCACGTTTTTAAGGATAAAACTTTATCCAAAAGAGTGGGTGAAGTACAAAGGTGGAGTGTTGACTTTCATTTATTTTATGACACAAACAACCTTCATTACCCACTCCATGTCACTATTCCCCATCAGCCTTACCTAGGTACTTCATTGTACTTTTCCCACCTTTTTACAACCCCACAATTGGTCAAAGGCTAGAAAAGCCTCCTCTCTCCTCACTTCTCTCATTTTCTCTCCTTTCACCAAGAAGATCAAACTCTTTTCTCTCTCTCACTTCCTCTCTCTAGAATTTGTGATTCAAGGGCTGATCTTGGGTTTTTCCTCCACATTTGGTAAGCATAATCCCTTCTCCTTATGATTACTTCACTTCTTTCTACTCAAATCATGGATATCTTACACAAACTCCATCATAATTGTGTTAGATCTTCGAATCTTCATGTGATTCTTCAAGTGTTCTTGGATTGAACACTCCTCTTCTTCAACACTTATCTTCTAAAATCACTCAAGGTGAGTTCATACCCCTACATTTTCATGTTTTCTCAAGTTTTTAGGGGGGGGGGGGGGGGAATACAAGTTAAAACACCAAGAACATAACTAAACTTTTCTAACAGCCTTCATCAGAAAAGTTCAACTCCATTCACGGACTGTTTTGGACAACTTAAACATTTTAGTTTTCAAAACTGTTTTAGGTGCAAGTAGTTCCACTTTTTAGCTTTAAAATGAATACTTGCACATCTCCACACAAATTTTCTACAATTTATGGTGATTTTTACAAAACAACCTGTCTTTTCAAACACAAATCCGGACCAGTCTGTGAATATGAGCATTTTAATACAAGTTAAAGGCTTCCAAAAATCACGATAATAATTATGAGTAAACTAGACACAATTTAGGAACTCTCAGAATTTACGGATCTAGTTTTTGACTCCATATGATTTTTCTATAAATTTTCTAAAACAGAATAGAAATGGAAATACTAGAAAAATGTTTTCAATTTCATATACACCTTGTAACTTGTTGAGCAAGGTGTGTACCTTCATGTGATGATGCGATATTACCATATATGTCATCTTGTCTTATTATATAGACATACATCAGAAAACAAATGGATTCTTACCTCCATAAGTATGGTAAATATATAAATGATATTACAAGGCTATATCCATTAAAATACAAACATTGGTAAACTATGACAAGTACGGCTTATGCTCACTACCCACACAAATACTTAATAAACTATAATAGGTATAGTTTAGGGTTATTTTACATAACAAACACATTATTAAAGGTGTCACACATACAAAAGAGTATTATCACTATGAATAATTATGATAAACTATAATAAGTATAGTTAAGCCATTATACCCCCACAAACGAACATGCAAGTTATCATCGGTATAGTTATGGCATATATATATATATATATTACAAACAAAGTGATAACCTATAATATGTATAGTTTATGTTTCATCTACACGACGAACTTAATTACAAGAAAGGAATTCACCATCACCACCACTTTTGATAAGCTATAATATGCATAGTTCATGTTCACTACCACTATCACTAGTTGATGAACTATGATATGTATAGGTTATATTCAACATCACCATCACTTTTGATATGCTATACTATGCATAGTTCATGTTCACTACCACTATCACTAGTTGATTAACTATGATATGTATAGTTTATGTTCATAGTCACTATTACTATTTTGTACACTACACTAGGATTGGTTCCGGTTTTGGGTTTAAGTCCACATTCACTTTCGTATTGTTAGTTTTCGGCTATAATTTCTAAGTGTATATGCTAGAGTTATATAGAATCTAGTTGTGATTGGCTTAGAATTGGTGGTTCCGCCTTATTTCCTGTTCCTCGTTTGGTTGTGGGCCTAGGGCAGACCCAGTACATACGACGTTTTATCTAACTTTAATTTTATATAACTTATATACACAAGGAAATTATAGAAGGAATCTATAGGGAATTCTAGGATGCACTATTTCATAACATAGAAACATACATTTCACATTTTGAGGAAAAGTACCGGGTTTTCATATGAATAGGTACATTCAAAAGTACCGGGTTCACATATAATAGGTATTTTGGTATTAAAACTATATTTCATATAGAATTGTTAGACTTCAACCATGATCGCTGAGTGTAAATGCTTGAGTCATATAAGAATTTAGTCTCGATTGGCTTAGAATTGGTGGGGCCCGCCTCATCTCCTGTTCCTCGTTGGGTTGAGGACCTAGGGCAGACCCACTATATTCAACGTTTTATCTAACTTAAATCTTATATAACTTATATACGCTGGACGATTATAGGGGAAATCTATTGGTCATTCTAGGGTTCATTAACGCATCATATAGAAATATTCTGTTCATACTTAATAAAGAAAATATTGGATTTTCTGGAAATCAAACTCTATCGATTTTACAAGGAAAACGGTTTCTAATTCAAATAAAACTCTTATGAACTCACCAACTTAATTGTTGACACTTTTTCAAAACTACTTGTATTCTCAGGAAATCAGTGAAACATGAAAACTTCAGCGCTTTGAGGATGGGACGTTAAACCGTCAACAATTTATTTTTGTCATCATAATGTAATTGATTTTGAAACATGTAGACATATACTTTGGTGTAACTTTTTCAATTATATTTATGATGGTTGTATTTACTTTGAGCACTATTATACACGTTGTTGTGATACTCTACATGAAGTCCTCCACCCTCGAACGTTTCCGCCATCCTTGGTTTGGGGGTGTGACAAAAACTTTCAAGCAGGAGAACGTAGCTGATTCAACGTGTGAATTAGAGTACATTGCAGCGAGCGAAACATCAAAGGAGGTTCTATGGTTGAAGAACTTCATTGGAGACCTTGGAGTTATGCCATCCATAAAGGAGCCGATGTATATTTTCTGTGATAATGAATGAGAGGTTGCCTTAAACAAGGAACCAAGAGATCATGGTAGATCTCGACATATCGACAGAAAATACCGTTTTATCAGACATCAGGTAGAAGAGGGACTCCTCGTTGTGAAGAGGGTATCATCAGAAGAAAACCCAACAGATCCCCTTACAAAGGGACCGAGTAGGGTCAAACACTTGCAGCTCGCTAGGAGCATTGGACTGAAGGATGATATAAGTTTGGATTAGATAGGAAACGTATAATAGATAGTTTCTACTTGACATTTGATGAATAAATAAAATTGTGTTATTTATGAGTAAAGCTACTATCTTGTGTTGGTTATTTATCTATTGTTTCTGTTTTGCATGTTTTGACTTCATAAATGAGAGGATTATTCAAACAGTCCACAGTCGGTCATATTTTGGAAGTAGATATGAATGAAGACTGTCATGAATTGTTTGTAGATTGTCTAAAAGGTTTTGGGCATAGCAAAGGTTTTCTGTAAAGTTCATAAGTTCTTATGAATATGATTTGAGCATTGGAATAAACCCGAGTTTGCTGATATCACTTCGTGGTGTGTTGCCTTAAGTGATCGCAAAGCGATAATATCATATAGTCTTAAAACTTAGAGATATGGTTGTTTTTTGCTGGTTGGTTATGCATTGATGATGTGTAAACGCATCAGTAACTTGATGTTATAAAACACATTGTTGTGCATGATTCAATTAGTGAATATTGGATGCAAATGAGTCGAAGTTGATCTGTTCCTTTTATTCTATGAGAATAAAGGTGATATCTTGGCCACTCGATGATTTGCTTTGACATATGTGTCGGGCCAAGTCAGAATGAAGTTGATGTGTTCAACTAAATTTTATGTCAAAGAAATCAGAGATCGAGGAACAAATGTTGGACATAAGCATTGTCAGCATGATATTTAGAACAGAGGATTATACGATTCCTTATCTGAAGGACAAGTTTATCTGAGTTGATAGCGAAGTATAAGAGCTACGATTGCTAATCAGATTCTGAAGTCATATGTGAGATATAGTTACTAGACTTATCCAAGTGGGAGACTGTTGGATTAGTGTCTAAGCCCGTAACTATATTTGGTATTTACTTGACCCGGTTGTGCATGGTCCTTTTGGGTTGCCTTCTCCAAAGCAACTTGACAAGGTAATTTAAGGAGAGAGAGAATATTATGGTTTATTAATATATTATAAGAATAATATATTAAAGGAGAAATCATATTTATTTAATTAGTATTGTTCATAAATTAATTAGGAATTAATTTGGTGACTAAAAGAGATTAATTAAATAAAGGGGTATAAACTGTCAAATGTATGATAGTTGAGTTTTGGGCTGGAGAACCTAATGGACTAAGGGGGGAACGAAATTATGATGGGGATCCATCATATTTTTGTCCAAGGCCTTATTCCAGAAGGTTCTTTGGGCTGCTTGGTGGCTAAGCTGTCCATTAGGGTTTAGACTGAAACCCTACAGCCTGCAAGTATAAATAAGACCCCTAGGCTATGGAAATCGGCTACACTTGCTTCCAAGAGAACCCTAGGGCCGATTTTAGCATCTCTCAACCTCTCTTATATTGCCTTCTTGCTTGTGGGGTTTGTGAACCATTAGAGGAGTTACAATTGTGACTCTAAGCTCAAGATCAATAAGATTACAAGGATTCAAGCTACTTGAAAGAGGTAAAACACTTAGATCTGATTTCTTTATGATAATTTCGAATTACATATGATAGATCTAGGTTTGTAAGTCTACTATTCAAAGCATGTACAATAGAGAAACCTAGATCCAAGCATTAGGGTTTGTATGAGCACATATGATTGTTCTTATCCATAAAACCCATCAAAAATAGGATGTGACACAAGCATTGGGAAGTGAAATTATCTAATTGGAAGGTGTGCCAAAGGATAAGATGGGTGGTTCTCGGCCTATCTTCCAAACCGAGAACCTTGATTTCGGTCCAAAACACAACCGAGAACCATAGTGATTTAGGTGTATAGGGTTTTCGGTGAGGTTGGATCTCGGTGGGTGGGTTCTCGGTCTGGCATGGGTTATCGACCAAGAAGAGTTCTTGGCTAAGTGGTTTTGGATCCTAAATGCTTCACAAAGTGACTTTGGTTTTGGTAGGTTTTTTATTCCAAAAACTGAAAACATAAAAGTGGGGTATAATTTATTATTAAGTTTTAACTATTTGATTTTTGTTACAACAATTGAATTTTAATTGACTTTCTTTGACTTTCAGTGACCCAAAATAACCGGTTGTTACATTATCCCCACGTTAGAGGGAATTTCGTCCCGAAATTATTTCTAAAGTGGTACCCATGAACTTGGGAAAAGATGCAGGTACTTTTGTTACATCTGATCTTCCCGTTCCCAAGTGATTTATGGTCCTCGCTTGGCATTCCAGCGAACCTTCACTATTGGTATACGTCTTTGTTTCATTTTCTTGATTTTCGTGTCCATGTTTTCCACAGGCTCTTCTACGGGTAGGCTCTCGTTTATCTCGATTTCATCGAGTGGGATTACAAGAGTCTCGTCGGATAGTCACTTCTTTAGATTGGATACGTGAAAGGTGGGATGTATGTGTTGGGTTTTGAGCATTCTAACACTCCTAAGTGTACATGCAACCCTAAATACCTTGGATCTATGTTTTCTCTATTATACATGCAAATAAGAACATCCAAGGTATTATCCTAATCTAGCATACAAAACAATGAGTGTAACAAGATAGAATACATACCTCTTTGATGTAGAAAATCTTCATGAAGCTTGAGTGCCTAGCCCCAATAGTGTGGAAGCCTCAAATGGAATCACAATCACCAAAACACTTAGAATAACTTGAGAGAATTCTACAACTCATGAAATCGGCTAGCCCTTTTACTTCACACTCTAGTGGCCAATTTTGGTCAAGAATAAGATGCTTATATAGTTAGGGTTACACCATGTAAAACCTAATTGACATGGCCTTTCATTTCCATGATCCATGGGTACAAATAAACCATGGAGCATCCATGGACCATCCTATGGGTTTTAGCCCAACTTGATTATCCATGGAGCATTAGCCCACTATAAAAGTATGGATGATTTACACAATCAACCCATATATTTAATTAGTCTTCTTTTGATCACTTAATTAATCCTAGATTAATTCTTTATCAATACTAATTAAATAATCTTATTATTCTTATTATTAATATACTAGAACTTATAATATATTAATAACCATAAGTGTCTTATTTCTCTCATTATAGTCTATCCAAGTGCATGATGGTATGCAACCCAAATGGACTATGCCGAGTCGGGTCAAGTCTTACCAATTATAGTTATGGACTTAGACATTAATCCAACAGTCTCCCACTTGGATAAGTCTAAAAATATTATTGCGTATGACTTCAGGAACCAACTGGCAATCGTAGCTCTCAAAAGCTTCTGTCGAACTCTAACCTTGTAGATGAACTCTGACCTTTGTCAATGACTTGTCCATTAGATAAGGGATCATATATTCCTCCATTCTAGATATCATATGGACTGAGACATGGATTATAATCATTCTCTCTGTCCATTTGTTGTTTCCCGATTTCCGATTTATGACGACTGACTAATTGAACAAATCAAATCAGTCCTGGCCTGGCCGAGCACTTCCATTTGTCATCATCAAATCATCGAGGGGCCCACAGATATCGCTTTTATCCCGAAGGTAAAAGGAATGGATAAACTTCGACTCATATGGCTTGTTCTACTACTTGTTGAATCATACACAAAGGCACGTTTTATAGCACCGAGTTACCAAATGCATTTTCGTGAAATCAATGTACTATCAACTCATAGTAACAACTCATATCTCTAGGTTTGAAGAATATAAGATATTATCGTCTCATGATCACTCGTGATAAAATCCATGAAGTGATTCCAATGAGCGCGGGTTGAATCCAATACTCAGAACTTATGAGCACTCATGAGTGTTGTAGCCCTTTGTCCAACACCTTAGACCTCTACAAGCCAACCCATGACAGTCTTAATTCATATCTACTTCCAACATATGACCGACTGTGGATGGTTTGAATAACTTAGTCATTCCGGAAGAATAACCTAGTTTATTCTGGAAGTCAAAACATGCAAAGTGAAACACAATAATAATTGAATCCAATATGGTATCAACCCTTTGAACATAAATAAAACACCTTTTATTTATCACCATATGATTACACATTATTCATTGTATACCGTTTCAGCTATCAACTTTATTCTTGAATTTAAAACAATAGTTGTCCCATGCTCCAAGCATGTACACTATGTTTTTTCTAAACACTAGTCATGCGATACATCAAGTATGCATACTATGTTTGTCTATGATCTTTACTTTGTGAACTAGATCAATTGAACATAACTTCAATGATTCTCTTTTCACACTCCCAAATCCTTACTGCAAATGCAAGAATTCCAAATTCATGCCATTTAATAAAATCTGTTAGATTCTAAACTTACATGCATTGATCCTCTTGTAATGATTATGTACAAAGTCATAAAGACTTGACAACAACCATTACAGAGTATTCCAAAGGAGATCAGCTCCTTGGAAACATCCTTCTTGCATTAAGTTTCCTAATCTTAGACAGATTGAAAATTCTAACTTTGAAACATTTCCAGATTCCATTTTGACTATCACTTCTGAACAAGAGTTGCCTCCTTACAGACTATGTCAATAGGGTCCTTCCAGAATTATCATTATACTTCCAACTGTCCTTGAGCAACCAATCTTTGGTAAACCTTAGATTGTCCTAGACAATTGTTTAATCCTTTTAGTCATATCCAGTTCTAAACCTTTTCCCTTCTTAATGCCCCATGCATCTGGAAAATTTTAGAATGGATGAATATAGCACATGTAATCGATCCTATATCCGAAGCATATGGGACACGATTCATGATGTCTCACATAAAGACTAAACCAGTCTTGTGCTATAACATTTCCATTTCTATTTGCCAAGTTCTCATAATTCAGATTATGAAAAGGGATGCCGTAATCATAATCGAATTTTAGAACGCAAATAATGGACCCATATACAGAATTTCCTTATGTTGAGCCATTCCAACATGAAATTCATATATATATCCTTGACTAAATGATTAAAACCTCACGATCTAAGCTTATAGATTTGAGATGAAGTATCATTTCCTCTCCCTTAATTATAGCAAAACAACCTTTTCCCAATTGAAACCTTTTGTTTTCTATAATTAACATTGCTAGCTTGCAATACTTATCATAATTATCATGCTCCCACTAACATGATGATTATTAGCATAACACTTATGCTCCCACTAGCTTTGACATGTTCTCAGAAATCACCTGGACTTCTAGAAATCAATACTTCATTGACTTTCTTACCAAAGTTCAGATTTCTGATACTAGATTGTTTTGATAAAACTTTATCAAAATCATACACCTTCCCTTAGATAGCACACTTGTGTGTCTAAACAATTATGAAGAGGTATGCCGTAATCATAATGGTTAGACCTTTTTGCCACTTCTCACAAGTCCAGGTTAGTGTGCCGGCAAACCACACACGCTCCACTAACGACTTTGAGAATGCAAATATCAAAATTGCTATCTAGATAAAATCTACTTAGTGAAAGTGTTTCCTCACCATCATTTTCATGAATCGGAGAGAAACCTTATGACACTTAGAATTTTATGGTGTATGAGTTCCTACCCATATGAATTTGTCAAAAGCATAATCACAAGACAAGGATAATGACAAATCCAAACTCATATGGATTGGACTCAATCTTAATTTCTTGCCACCTGGCAGCTTAAGGGCCTGCCACTGCTTCCAAGTTGTTGTGCAACAAATTGAGAACTCTAAGAACTCATTTGCAAAGCCAACTTTAACTGGAATGGGCACAGAATATGTCAACACGATAGGTTATAAACCTCAAGTCGTGTGCTAGTGAAGAACTTCAGATTCTATTCTTGATTAGTTCTTGAGACTTTCAAGACCTTAAAGACTCCCACTGTCCTCTTGACCTATAAGACTCCCTTGTCAAATATCCAAGAGATAGTGCGGATTCTAATCAAGAAAAAACACTTTACCCAATTGGCCTAAGTTGGTCTTTGTTTTATCCAAAACATCACAACTTACCAATTTCAAATGTACAAGAGTAGAAAACTTTTACTCTTACATTTGACAAGTGTTTTAAACCTTCTTTAAGACATGTCACTCAAGTTACAATCTTGGAGTATGACTCTAAGACTTGTATTGGAACGAAGTATGACTCATCTTCTTGATTTAACCATTTCAACAATTCAAGTTCCTCTTCTTAGTCATAAGATATTTCCTTAGAGAACTAATTGTGATATGGTTTCTTAATCATTAAGATGATCACAAAACTGATAGTAAAGTACTCTCCCATCTTTTCAGATTTGAGAAACTTTTATCCTTCTGCCTAATTTGATTCTTCTTATTCGCTCTGTCATACATTGGAACCTTTTCCAATGTCTCAGAATTACACTTAATCTTGTAAGTATAACCATATTTACTGAGCTTTAGTAAACTATGACGAATAGTCTTATCAATCTTTTGTGGTGGACGAAATCAGTGCACAAGAATGTGTACTTGATCCCTTAGTCCTTTACTTGACTCACACATCCATGTGACCGAGTAATTAGTCTTAATTTTTCCAATGCTTGAAAGTTCTCATTCATCATGCTATACAACTTGCATGATTCCAAGTCCCGGTCCAATTGAAACTTTGGTGATGAGAATCTTTCCTAATTTGGTAAATTTTGACATTACCACAAATGAAAGAATCAATTTCATATTTCCACTCTTGCTATTAATGGAATCATATAAGCAACAATTTTTCCTCAAATGCCATTGTAAGGATATTTTAAAATAAATAAAATCAAAAATTTTCTATTATTTTAAAACTTTGCGGAAAAACTTATCCTTACAATCCATATGAAAACTTGTTGTTATCTATTCCTAAGCAATATCTCACAACTCCTAAGAAGTAGCTCAAGAATCCGATCTTCAAGCTACGCGATAGAAATCCATCTATGCGATCAGATTCAACATATTCTTTCTTTAAGTTTCTTCACTTTTCTTTGATTCTTAAAACATCACCATGTGACCTAGTCACATCATGTATCAAGAATCTCAGAATAGAAACTTAGCAGAGTTAGATAGTGAACTTTACCTGAAGTAGAGTCAAACTTATTGACTTTAACATCCTTAGGTAAATTTGACAGCTTTGCAACCAATGACCCTTCCTTTGGCAATATAAACATATGGACCCTTTGATAATGGTACACGAGACTATCACAGACTTAGCTTTTCTCTTTACCATTTGGTCAACCGAGTTGACTATGGCCGATCCCTTTCCACCGGGAAGAGAGAGCTTTACTAGATATCCAATGTCATCATTGTCAATGTCAATAAAGTTTTAGGAAGTTGATCTTAACAAATAGATAAGATCATTAAGGGTCTTGTCATAGTCTGTTTCATAGGTGTTCCAAAAGAACTCACTATGTGACTTAGAAAGTGATTGAACCACCAACTTTCTCAAGACTTTGACACCCAACTCTCCCGGCTTGTCAATATGTGACTACATCTCCAAGATGTGATCACACGTAGACCTTGCCTTGCCAATAGGGCTTGAGTGACCTTAAACTTTACAAGAACTTGTGGGCTGAGGAGAATAATTGGAGGAGGTGAATGAAGTATGATTTCCATGGGACATCATCTTCATTTAGGAAAGCTTGTTTCAAGAGATTTGGGAAGATCATAAATGTCTAAACTAGACATCTTTTGGGAGACATTCAAGATAGTTGATCTTAAAGTCCTTAATATGACACCCAATATGAAATATTAAGGCTAGGACCCAACAAACTATTTTATAACTTAGAAGAGGTATGCCGTAATCCAAGCTATAAAATATTTGAAGGTAGGTGAATGACGATTCACCAATTTCCACCAAGATAAATGAAATGTATTATTAGGTTTTAATTGGATTTGAAACTCCTAGATCTTTGAGATTCATTGAACTGTTCAAAGGCATGTTTCAATCTCGAGTGTGCCCTTCAAGTTTTGTGACTGGGATGCCGAGGATCACAAAACAAGGTGTGAAGTAACCATGCAAATCACTTGGTACCCTTAATAAATTACCCCTCAATCGATGTGCCGGTAAACCACACACGCTCCATCGATACTATGATAAACATTAAGTTACCCTTTGCCTACCTTGTTAAATACGAGTTAGTGTGCTGGTTAACCACACACGCTCCACTAACCGACTCAAACAAAGTGCAAAGTGTAATTTCATGGATTAGCACCTTATTCACTTTTTCCTAAGTAACTAAGATTGGGTATTATCAAGAGTTTAGTTACTTAGTATTTATCATTAATACTTTTAATGAAGGGAGAATTATAGTCCTGTCAAACCCGTTCGGCTAACGACCCTCCACCAGTCAAGCAAGCGGTGGGTGAGAGTGGACACCCATTAAGTTGCCATTTTATAGGCAACAACCATATACCCACCTTATAGACCGACTTCGAGAATGAGGCGTACTAGCGGTAAGACTGACTTTACTCTTATACATATATATATTATTAACTTATAATATTATAAAGTATAAGGGTTGAATTTTAACTTTTAAAATTTTAAGGGCTAACTTGGAATTAAAGTATTCATAAGTGAAAACTTTTCAAATTCCAAAACTTGAGGGCAAGTTTTGAAACTATTCAAAACTAATTAATTCCATAACTTATGTGTTTAAAGTAGTTTTAATCCAAAAACTCTTCAAGTTCCATAACTTGAGGACAAGTTATGGAAGACTTTAAACTAATAAAAGAATTAACTTTTCTTTATTTTATAACTTATGAAATTAATTAAGGTTACACTTTATTTATTTATTTATTTATTAATGAAGTGACTCTTGAACCTCCATAACTTGAGGACAAGACTCTTCATCTTTTGTAACCATTGCCAACTTTTATGAGTTTTATGAAACTTAAATGTGACTTTTCATATAACTTGAGGACAAGTTACAAAAACACATTTTAGAATCAACTCTTAGATTAATTTGGATTGAAAACACTTAATCAATTAACTTTTCTATTAATCTAAACAACTCATAAGAACAAGATAATTCAAATCAAACTTTTTCATGTAATTAGCCTAATCATTAAACTAATTCAAAACATGAATCTATTGACAATTATCTTTGAAATTGGATTAGCATGAACGTTACCACATCAAAAACAATTTTATAAGTTCAAAAACAACTTAGGGTAATGTTCCTAGTCCATTTCTAGCCAAAAACCACGGAAATATGCTGTCTGGGTCTCCTACTCGGCGAGTGCATGAAACTACTCGGCGAGTAGGATGATTTTACTCATGGACTCGGCGAGTTCATCAGTGGACTCGGCGAGTCCAGTGCCCAGAAAGCCAGAAAATCGAGTTTTTCAGCATTTTTCAACAATTTGCATCATGTATATGAGAAAGCAAGCCTAGGCTCTGATACCACTGTTGGGTTTTGAGCATTCTAACACTCCTAAGTGTACATGCAACCCTAAATACCTTGGATCTATGTTTTCTCTATTATACATGCAAATAAGAACATCCAAGGTATTATCCTAATCTAGCATACAAAACAATGAGTGTAACAAGATAGAATACATACCTCTTTGATGTAGAAAATCTTCATGAAGCTTGAGTGCCTAGCCCCAATAGTGTGGAAGCCTCAAATGGAATCACAATCACCAAAACACTTAGAATGACTTGAGAGAATTCTACAACTCATGAAATTGGCTAGCCCTTTTACTTCACACTCTAGTGGTCAATTTTGGTCAAGAATAAGATGCTTATATAGTTAGGGTTACACCATGTAAACCCTAATTGACATGGCCTTTCATTTCCATGATCCATGGGTACAAATACACCATGGAGCATCCATGGACCTGATGGGTTTTAGACATAAGAACTTTCCTATGTGCGCATGCAAAACTCTATTGCTCGGATCTAGGCTTTCTAATAAACATGCTTTGAATCCAAGTCTTCTAATAACTAATTAGGTTAAATAACAATATTGAAACAGATCTAGAATCATACCTTTGAGTTCCTTGTTGATCTTGAGGTCTTGGAGCTTCTAGAGTCACAAATGTCACTCCTCTGATGGCTTACAAACACCAAAGCAAGGAGGATGATTTGGGAGAGAGGAGAGGGGAGGAATTTCGACCAGAGGTTCCTTACTTTAGGTCAGGTTTTCAATTCCATCAGCCATAGGGTCTATTTATACTTGTAGACTCCTTAAGGGTTACAACCTAAACCCTAATTGGATAATCTTCTCTTAAGGCTATCCAAATCCATTCCATAGATAAGCATATGGACGATTTTAGCTATCCTAAAGCTCTTAGAATTCGTCCATACCATATCCCAATGGATTTACAGTCTAAATCTTAACTATCAAACAATTGACAGTTTATACCCCTTTATTTAATTAATCTCTTTAAGTCACCAAATTAATTCTAATTAATTCTATGACTTATATTAATCAAATAATAAATATATTATTGATTATTAATAATATTTACTCTCTCTTATTAAATCATCCTATCAAGTTGCTATGGTGAAGGCAACCCAAAAGGACCATGCACAACCGGATCAAATACTTGCCTAATATAGTTGCAGCCTTAGACACTATTCCAACAGTCTCCCACTTGGATAAGTCTAGTAACTATACAAGTACAATTCGGTTTGCAATCGTAGCTCTCAAAGACGCTGTCAACTCTGATCTAATCAATCTTGTCCTTTAGATAAGGGAACGTACAGTCCTCTGTTAGATATCATGCTGACAATCCTATGGAATGGTAAGTCAAGCATTTAGGTTTCTCGATCTCTGATTTATTCGACATAGAACTTAATCAAACACATCAATTTAGTTCTGACCGGGCCCGGCACATAAGTCAAATCAAATCATCGAGCGGCCGAGATATCACTTTTACCTTTTTAGATAAAAGTTACAGATAAACTTCGACTTATATGCATTTACTTATTCATTAACCAACTATACACAACAATGCGTTTTATAACACCGAGTTACTGATGCGTTTTCGCATTATCAATGTACAACCAATTAACAAATAACAAACCATATATCTAGGTTTTAAGACTATATGATATTATCGTTTTGCGATCTCCTTTTTATATCTTATTCCATAAGGTGATTCCAGCAAGCGCGGGTTTGTTCCAATGCTCGAAACCAGTTCATAAGCACTCATGAACGTTGCAGCAATCTTTTGCTATGTCTAACACCATTTAGACATTCTACACACCAATTCATGACAATCTTCATTCATATCTACTCCCAACATATGAACGATTGTGGACTATTTTAACAATTCTATTATTCCTAATAAACTCAATTATTCTGGAAGTCAAAACATGCAAAGTGAAACAATAGCTAAACAATTAACATAAGATAGTAACATTACTTATAAATAAAACTCCTTTATTTAATCATCAAATGTCAATTACATTTATCTATTACACGTTTCTAATACTATCTAATCTATGCTAATATCATCCTTCAGCCCAATGCTCCTAGCATGCTGCAAGTGCTTAACCCTACTCAGTCCCTTCGTAAGCGGATATGCCGGGTTATCTTCTGATGATATCCTCTTCACTACGAGTTGTCCTTCTTCTACACGATGTCTAATGAAGTGATACTTTCTGTCGATATGTCTTGATCTACTATGATCCCTCGGTTCCTTGGTCAAGGCAACCGCGCCTTCGTTATCACAGAAAATCTCCATTGGCTCCTTTATGGCAGGTACAACTCCAAGATGACCGATGAAGTTCTTTAGCCATATTGCCTCCTTTGACGCTTCGCTCGCTGCAATGTACTCTGATTCGCACGTTGAATCAGCTACGGTTTCTTGCTTGGAACTCTTCCATGTCACTGCTCCTCCATTTAGGGTAAAGACCCAGCCCGACTGCGAACGGTAGTTGTCCCTGTCGGTCTGAAAGCTGGCGTCACTATACCCTCGCACCTTCAAGTCATCACTCCCTCCGAGGACTAAGAACCATTCCTTCGTCCTCCGAAGGTACTTAAGGATGTTTTTCACCGCAATCCAATGTGCTTTGCCAGGATTCCCTTGATATCTGCTAACCATGCTCAAAGCGAAGGCTACATCAGGGCGAGTACAAGTCATAGCGTACATGATTGAGCCAACTACGGAAGCGTATGGTACTCGGCTCATTTCCGCTATCTCAACTTCGGTACTCGGACTTTGAGTCTTACTCAATTTGGCATTACTTTGTATCAGTAGTTCTCCCTTCTTTGAGTTTTCCATACTAAAATGTTTTAGTACCTTCTCTAAGTAAGTATTCTGACTAAGTCCAATTAGTCTCTTACTTCTTTCTCTTACTATCCTTATTCCCAAAATGTAAGAAGCCTCTCCGAGGTCCTTCATAGCGAAGCACTTCCCGAGCCAGGACTTAACCTCCTGCAGAGTCGGTATGTCGTTTCCTATGAGTAATATGTCATCGACATATAAGACGAGGAAGCTTACTATACTCCCACTGGCTTTGACATATACACAAGATTCGTCTTCGCTTCGTACAAATCCAAACTCTTTGACTTTCTCATCAAAGCAAAGATTCCATCTGCGAGATGCTTGCTTAAGTCCATAAATGGACTTCTCAAGCTTACACACTCCATTCGGATGCTTCGGATCCACAAACCCCTCTGGCTGAGCCATGTAAACATCCTTAGCCAACTTTCCGTTAAGGAAAGCGGTCTTGACATCCATTTGCCAAATCTCATAATCATGAAATGCGGCAATTGCTAGCATCACTCTAATAGATTTAATCTTCGCAACTGATGAGAAGGTCTCATCATAGTCAACTCTGGGAGTTTGAGTAAAGCCCTTCGCGACCAATCGCGCTTTATATGTGTGTACGTTTCCATCCACGTCGGTCTTCTTCTTGAAGATCCATTTGCACCCAACGGTCTTACGTCCGGGCACGTAATCAATCAAATTCCAAACTTGGTTATCATACATGGATTGGATCTCGCTATCCATTGCCTCTTTCCATTTCGCAGACTCCGGGCGTGCCATGGCTTCCTTATAGCTATTAGGTTCATCAAGATTTATTAGTGTACCATCACTAATATACGTGTCCCCTTCAGTAGTAATATGAAAACCATAAAACTGGGGTAGAACTCTAACTCTATCGGAACGTCTAAGAGGTAAGGATTCGTCAATCGGTTCAACCGGAGCTTCCTCCTCGGGTTGAGTGCCAGCGGTAGAGGTTCCTTCATCTATCGACTCTTGAATCTCTTCAAGCTCGATTTGCCTCCCACTGTCTCCTTGGCTTATGAGTTCTCGTTCTCGGAAAACTCCTCTCCTCGCAACGAAGACAACATTGTCCTTCGGTCTATAGAAGAGATATCCAAAGGATGTCTGTGGGTAGCCGATGAAAATACATCGCTCACTTCGAGGTTCAAGCTTGTCGTGAGTATCTCGTCTTACAAAAGCCTCGCAACCCCAAACCTTGATATGTGCCAACGAGGGAGCTTTCCCTGTCCACATCTCGTGAGGTGTTTTGGCAACCTTCTTGGTAGGGACTCGATTAAAGATATGGGCGGCAGTCTCCAAGGCATACCCCCAAAAAGAGATTGGTAGTGAAGCACGACTCATCATAGAGCGAACCATATCCAATAAGGTTCGATTACGCCTTTCTGCCACACCATTTAACTGCGGTGTCCTAGGAGGCGTCAATTGTGAAACTATTCCACACTCCTTGAGATAATCGTGGAATTCAAGACTTAGGTACTCTCCTCCTCGATCGGATCGAAGCATCTTGATTTTCCTGCCCAATTGATTCTCCACTTCACTCTTGAATTCTTTGAACTTTTCAAAGGTTTCTGACTTTTGCTTGATTAAGTAGATATACCCATATCTACTATAGTCATCGGTAAAAGTCACATAGAAGCGGTTCCCATCCTTCATGGTTGATCTAAACGGTCCACATACATCTGTATGTATTAGGTCCAATAGACCCTCGCTCCTCTCACATGTACTCGTGAAGGGTGACTTAGTCATCTTTCCAAGCAAACAAGACTCGCATGTGTCATCTTCCCTTAGGTCGAATGACTCCAACACTCCATCCTTTTGGAGTTGGGCTATGCGTTTCTTGTTGACATGTCCAAGACGACAATGCCACAAGGATGCTTTATCCATACTAGTGGAAGAATCAATATTCAAAACATCATTTCCTAAGTTATCAACAATCATAACAGTTTCATATATTCCATTACATGGTATAGCTTCAAAGTAAAAGACACCATTTAGATAAGCCAAAATAAAACCATTCTCATTATTAAAAGAAAATCTAAATCCTTGTCTATATAAACCATGAAATGAAATGATGTTTCTAGCCATTTCTGGCGAATAGCAACAATTGTTCAAATCTAAAACCAAACTATTCCTAAGCACTAAAGAATACACTCCAATCTTGGTCACAGGCGACGATCTTCTGTTCCCCATGATTAGATTGATCCTTCCTTGCTCCACATCCCTACTTCTTCTTAGTCCCTGCTCATTAGAACAAATGTGATAACCACAACCGGTATCAAGAACCCAAGAAATAGCATGATTAGAATCGTTAGATTTGATTGTGTATATACCTACGAAAGATGGCTTGATCTTTCCTTCTTTGATTGCTTGCAGGTAATCCGGGCAGCTTCTCTTCCAATGTCCTATCTTGTGGCAGTGGTGGCACTCTGCCTCCTTCGGGTTAGGACAGGGCTTAGCGGGATCAACTTTGGTCCCACTAGAAGAGGCACCATCTCGGGCTTTCACCTTGCGATAGTTCTTCGATGAGGCTTTCCTCTTCTTTCCCTTTCCTTGACCAATAGCCAAGACAGGAGCAGCGGGCGGATTGGGAGTAGGTGCAACAGACTTGTCCTTGAAGTTGCTCTCAGCGACTCTCAAGAGACCTTGGAGTTTGCTTAGGGTGACCTCTTATTTGTTCATGTGGTAGGTCATCCTAAATTGGTTGTACATCGGAGGTAAAGAGTGAAGCACCATGTCGATCGCCAAGTCTTCACCGAAGTCAACATTTAACTTGCGAAGGCGGTCGACATACCTTTGCATCTTTTGCAAGTGCACGGTGAGAGATTCTCCATGACCCATCTTCGCGGAAATCATGTTGGTGAAAATCTCATACCGCTCTTGTCTCGCGTTTTGGTGGTACCTCTCCAATAAGTCTTGGTGCATCTCGTACGGGTACATGTCCTCGTAGGACTTTTGGAATTCGGAGTTCATGGTGGCGATCATGATGCAATTTACCTTCGTTGCATCTCGCTCATGAGTTTCAAAGGCAGTGATTTCGGCTGGAGTAGCGATTTCAGTGTTGATTTTCTCGAGCTTCTCATCAAGGACATACTCTTTGTCCTCATAGCGAGCAATGGTGCGAATGTATCTTATCCATTCGCTAAAGTTCGTTCCATCGAAGGTGACCTTTTGGCAAAGGCTCATCAACGTGAAGGAACTAGCAGCAGCGTTGTTTGCGTTTGACATCTACAATTAGAAAAGGACAAAGATAGATTAGAATATGATTCCCTAATTATCACCCAATAAGAAAATTAGGGCTAGGATCCAACAATAACATTTACATATTAGAAAAGGGATGCCGTAATCTAACATGCAAATAAATTGAAGGTAAGTGAATGACGATTCACTAATTCTCCATCACAAAAACCTAAACTATTAGCCCTAAGTGTTTTTGAGAATTCCTAGGTTCGGATGAGATTCATTGAAACTATTCAATGGCATGTTTAAATCTCGATATGCCCCTCTTGTTTGTGACTGGGATGCCGAGGATCACAAAGCGGGTGTTAATTACCATGCAAATTCACATGGTGCCTTCATTGTAACGATCACCTATTCGATGTGACGGTAAACCACACACGCTCCATCGAACTATGATAAACAATGAATCACCCTTTGCCACCTTCGCTTAGAACCAATTAGTGTGCCGGTAAACCACACACGCTCCACTAACATCTTAGCAAGGTGCAAAGTGTAATTTCATGGGATTGCATCAATTCACTTTTCCTAAAGTAACTAGAATTGGGAAATTTTAAAAGTATGTGTAGTTACTTTATATTTCTTATTATACTTTTAATGAGAGGAGGAGGTTGCCCTATCCTACCCGTTCGGCTAACGACCCTCCACCAATCAAGCAAGCGGTGGGTGTGAGTGTACACCCATTAAGCGCCATTTTATAGGCCGCAACCTTATACCCACCTTATAGATTGGCTTCGTGAATGAGGCCTACTAACGGTAAGACTAGCATTTAGTTATACGTATATATATTATTCTAGTAATATCATATTAGTATAGTGTTGTATTTTAAACCTTTTAAAATCTAGGGTTTGAAATTTAAGTTGTCTAAATTAAAACTTTTAATCACAAATATAAATTTCAAAACTTAAGGGCAAGTTTTAAACATTTAAAACATGGAGGATCAAATAACAAATAATTCCAATTAACAATTAATATCCTAATTATCTATATTTGATTTATTCAAGATTTCTTTTAAGATAATTACCAAAATAATCAAAATAATTAATTAATTATCATATAAGGAAATTAAATATTTTATTATATGATAAACATCTTTAATTATATCAAGATTGCAGTTACATTTATCAGAAAAACGAATTAACATTGATCTAATTAGTTTATGGAAAGTTTAGATAAGATAATTACAAAGAAATCCCGAATCTGGCCATTCCTGACGCTTTGACTCGCCGAGTGCACAAGGGGACTCGCCGAGTCAGGCCTACTCGCCGAGTCCACCTTGGGACTCACCGAGTCAGTGACTCAGAAACCTAAAAATCGAATTTTGCAGGTTTGTTTCAGTTAATCAAGCAACAATTTAAAGAAAACCAAGCTAGGCTCTGATACCACTGATGGGTTTTAGCCATAAGAACTTTCCTATGTGCGTATGCAAAACCCTATTGCTCGGATCTAGGCTTTCTAATAAACATGCTTTGAATCCAAGTCTTCTAATAACTAATTAGGTTAAATAACAATATTGAAACAGATCTAGAATCATACCTTTGAGTTCCTTGTTGATCTTGAGGTCTTGGAGCTTCTAGAGTCACAAATGTCACTCCTTTGTTGGCTTACAAACACCAAAGCAAGGAGGATGATTTGGGAGAGAGGAGAGGGGAGGAATTTCGACCAGAGGTTCCTTACTTTAGGTCAGGTTTTCAATTCCATCAGCCATAGGATCTATTTATACTTGTAGACTCCTTAAGGGTTACAACCTAAACCCTAATTGGATAATCTTCTCTTAAGGCTATCCAAATCCATTCCATAGATAAGCATATGGACTATTTTAGCTATCCTAAAGCTCTTAGAATTCGTCCATACCATATCCCAATGGATTTACAGTCTAAAGCTTAACTATCAAACAATTGACAGTTTGTACCCCTTTATTTAATTAATCTCTTTAAGTCACCAAATTAATTCTAATTAATTCTGTGACTTATATTAATCAAATAATAAATATATTATTCATTATTAATAATATTTACTCTCTCTTATTAAATCATCCTATCAAGTTGCTATGGTGAAGGCAACCCAAAAGGACCATGCACAACCGGATCAAATACTTGCCTAATATAGTTGCAGCCTTAGACACTATTCCAACAGGACCATCCTATGGGTTTTAGCCCAACTTGATTATCCATGGAGCATTAGCCCACTATACAAGTATGGATGATTTACACAATCAACCCATATATTTAATTAGTCTTCTTTTGATCACTTAATTAATCCTAGATTAATTCTTGATCAATACTAATTAAATAATCTTATTATTCTTATTATTAATATACTAGAACTTATAATATATTAATAACCATAAGTGTCTTATTTCTCTCATTATAGTCTATCCAAGTGCATGATGGTATGCAACCCAAATGGACCATGCCGGGTCGGGTCAAGTCTTACCAATTATAGTTATGGACTTAGACATTAATCCAACAGTATGTTACTGAGTTCTTGAGGTAGTTTGAGTTTGTAAGCCACCGGGTCGATTCTTGCAAGAATCTCAAATGACCCGATATACCTTGGATTTAGTTTTCCACGTTTCCCAAAACGTATCATTCCTTTATAGGGTGAGACCTTTAAAAGGACGAAGTCACCAACCTAGAACTCCAAGGGCTTTCGTCGTTTAACTGCATAACTCTTTTTTCGGTCCCTGGATACTTTTAGTCGTTCTCAAATTTCGACGATCTTCTCTGTAATTTCTCGTATGATCTCGGGACTGGTGAGGGTGATGTCAGGAACTTGTTTCTTTGCTAGTTGCGTATCACCCACTTCAGCCCAACGCAGAGGAGATCTACACTTACGGCCATAGAGAGCTTCAAACGGAGCAACTTTGATGCTAGTGTGATAACTATTGTTGTATGAGAATTCGAAGAGTGGTAAAATGGGTAACAAGAGCTTTACCAAAGTCTGTCACACAAGCACTCAACATTTCTTCCAGCGTCTGAAGGTTTATTCATTCCCCTTAAGGCTTTACCTGCCACATTCTCGGGTTTCAAGGCTTGTAGCTGAGCTTCTTTGATCTCCGTAGACAAGTGTGAATGGATGGTCATGGTTAATGACTTTACTTAGCGGCCCAAGTACTCTTTTCAACTAAGGGCATCTGCTACTACATTGGCTTTGCCTGGATGATAGTTAATCTCGCATTCATAATCATTTAGTTGTTCTACCCATCGTCGTTGCCTCATGTTGAGTTCTTTTTGATCGAAGATGTGCTGTAGACTTTATGATCCATGAAGACTGTGCACTTCGTACCATAAATGTAGTGACTCCAGATCATCAGAGCAAATACTACTGCTCTCGGTTCCAGGTCGTGCGTGGTATAGTTGACCTCGTGATTCTTAAGTTGTCTCGAGGCATATGATATGAACTTCCCTCGTTGCATAAGAACGCAACCTAGAGCTTGCTTGGACGCATCGTAGTAAACTACAAAATCCTCCGTCCCTTCTGGGAGGGACAAGATCAGGGCACTGCATAGGGCTTGCTTTAGTTTTTGGGACGCAATTTCCTGTTTTTCTTCCCAGTTGAAGGTTACACCCTTCTGAGTCAAGGTGGTGAGTGGCTTTGCGATCTTGGAAAAGTTTTGAATGAACCTCCTGTAATAACCATCGAGGCCTAGAAGTTGACAAATTTTTGTTGGTGTTCTTGGGGTTTCCCAGTTTTTTATTGCCTTGATTTTGGAGGGATCAACATGTATCCCTTCCTCGCTAACAACATGACCTAGGAAATCTACCCTTCGAATCCAGAATTCGCATTTCGAGAACTTCGCATACAACTTCTCCGCCGTTAATGTTTCCAGAACTTGCCACAGGTGTTGACTGTGTTCTTCCTTACTTCGGGAGTAGACTAGTATGTTGTCAATGAAAACTATTACGAATTTGTCTAAGTAACGTCGAAACACAAGATTCATCAGGTCCATGAACATCGCGAGTGCATTTGTTAATTTGAAGGGCATTACTACGAATTCATAGTGATCGTAGCGAGTTCTGAATGCGGTCTTGGGAATATCTTCCTCCTGGACTCACAACCGATGGTATCCGGATCTTAGGTCGTTCTTTGAGAAGGAACTTGCTCCTTGTAGTGAGTTGAAGAGGTCGTCAATTCGAGGTAAAGGATATCGATTTTTGATGGTGAGTTTTTTTAGTTCCCGATAGTCTATACACATGCAGAACGGTCTGTCTTTCTTATACACGAACAAGACCAGTGCTCCCCAAGGCGAGAAGCCCAGTCTGATGAATCTTTTGCTTAGCAGTTCATTCAGTTGACTAGATAGTTCCTGCATTTCTGTCGGTGGTAAACGGTATGGGGATTTGGCTACAGGGGTAGCTCCGGGAATCAAGTTCTATACTCGACTTGGCATGCTGGAGGTACTCCTGGAAGATCTTCGGGAAATACGTCTGGTAAGTTACAGACTTCGGGAATATCCTTGATGTCTTTTACCTCCTATTTCTTATCTACCAGGTGAGCTAAGAAGGTGTAGTATTCTTTGCGAAGACACTTTTGAGCCTTGACGCAAGAAATGATTTGAAGGTTCGTGCTGGTTTTGTCGCCATAAATGACAAGGGTTTCGTTACTTGGTAGATTAAGGCGAATGGATTTTTCATAACACATGATATCGGGATGGTGAGGACCTAACCAATCCATGCCAATGATGACGTCGAAATTTTTTGTTGTGACCAGTATCAGGTTGATTCATAAAGAATAGTTGTTTAATGTGAGGGTACAATCTATGTATGTATCATTAGTGTTGTCTACCTTTCTATTTGCCATCTCCACGGTGAATGTGTCTTTTAGTGATCGAGGAGGAACGTACCGACAACCATGGTAGGATCATTCACGACCTCCTCTTGCTCCATTGTTAACACCCTTCCCGCTCCTCCAACATTCCTCGCTTTCGGATAATTCATCTTGAAATGTCCCATTTCACCACATCCGTAGCAAGCCTGACTCACTCCGACATTAGTGGTTTGAGTGGTTTGTTGTGTCGGTGCCTTACAGAAGCGGGTAATATGCCCCTTCTTGTTGCAATTAATGCAATGCATCTCTCGACAGGATCCATAATGGTGCAAGTTGCAGTTATCGCATTTTGGGAGAGTGTCGACGTATGGATTGGCTGGTGCTGCAGTGGCAGGAATAGTAGCAGCATGAACTGCCACAATTTGTTGCTTCTTTGTGGGCTCTTGTGACGGCTGGCCCTTCCTTTTGTTCCAAAATTTCTTTTTGTTGCCACCTTCTTTGGGTTGCTCAGGAATGGTTGCCATAAAGCCCTAGTGGACTCCATGATCCACTAAAGTTTGTGCCAGACGCTTAGCATTATCTAAGGTAGATGGGTTTGCAGCTATCACATTTCCTTGAATCTGGGGTTAGTCCCCAGATGTATCGTTCCACCTTCTTACTTTTCGGGGATGACCATCCCGGGACATAGTACTGCTAGATCGCTAAATTTGGTAGTGTAAGCTACGATATGAGAGTCCTTCATTGTCAATTTCTAGAGTTCTTACTCTAGCTTTTTCACCTCGTCCCATGAGCAGTATTCTGCTAGCATCAGAATCTTTAAGTCTTCCTAGCTCATGGCGTTGGCAATTGGGAGAGTCATTGATTTGACATAACCATTCCACCAAGAGAGGGCTCTATCCATGAACATGCATGCTGCAAATTTGACCTTGCTAGATTCAGGGCATGCACAAATTTCGAACATTGATTTTGTCTTTTCGAACCAGCATGTTAGAGCAATGACACCTCCGTGCCATCAAAAGACTTTGGTTTGCACTTTGTGAAATCCTTGTAGGAATATTCCCTCGAGTGTCCCTGAGTATCTCCCGGGCTAGCGTTATTGGTACCGCCTCCTGACCCACTGGCGCCATTCGTGTTGATTTGCGCCATGGTGGCTGCCATAGCAACTGTTACAGCAACATGGATAATACCAGTGTCCATCTGCTGAGCTGGTGGTGGTGGTGGAGTTGGTGGACTGTTGTTGACACGCCTGATAGATTTACATAGTGGCATCTTTCTGCCATAAGGTTTAAGAGCGGAATATTGATAAGTCTTTGATAATGGCTATGAATCGATAATTATCAAAACAGAGTGTCTTAACTAATCAGTTATGCTGACTGCACAAGAATAGCAGTAATAAGACACATGAAGGTTCTAGTTGTATAGTTCTATAGTGTCATAAAATACTCCTATAGTATTTTATCTTTATGTTCTGTTTTAGAGTTTCTTGGTATATAGTGTTGGTAAGTTTTAGACTCGTTGTTTACCACGACCATTCCTAAACACATGTTGGTCATATCTCAAATAAATATAGTTGATCAGACTATATTTATCTCAGATATGATTACATACCTATCTAGGCTTAACCATAGTGTCCAACTTGTCTAAATACTTTTATGTGGTTCTTACTATGATATTGTTTCTGGTATGTATGCATGTATATATACTTCTTAGGAAATAGTTATATTTTAAAATTATACTTTTAGGCAGAGTGTTCCAGCCCCATTATATTTATAGTTTTATATCTTATGTGGTTTGGTATACTTCGTTCACTATAAACAATGCTCTGATACCAATCTGTCGCACCCCCGAACCCACTAAACGGCGGAAACATCCGAGGTTGGATGACATCATGTATAGTATCATAACAAGTGAATAATAGAGATTAAATCACACAAACATTGTATTGTTAATTTAATATTTACATTGTATTTGAATCATTGTTTGACTCCAAAAATATAAAACAAAATATAAGACGTAACAATACTAAGCTCCTTTTTTTTGCCAAAACCTGTGTGGGTACATGTCTACTGATTTCCTAAGAATACAAGTGGTTTTGAAAAGAGAGTGTCAATAATTAATTTGGTGAGTTCATAAGAATTTGTATAAGAAATATGTTGTTTTTCCTTGTAAATTTTATGTGTGTGCTGCTAGAAAATCCAATATTTTCTTGTAAAATGATTTGTAGTCTTAATACCTTAAGACCGAAAATGTATGAATATCGTAGTATTTGGAAATAGTGTAATGTAGTTTTATATCTTTATAAAGCTTTTTGAATGTATGTGATAATGAAATGTAAGTAGTATTGTACTATATATATATATATATATATATATATATATATATATATATTGTAGTTGTATCTGTGTAAAAGTCATTTGCACGTATGTATCTGGAATTACCAGTTGTATTGTAAAATAACGTACTTTTATCTAAATAAAACCATATGAAGGTATGTATGTAAACCAAACGAATTGTTAATACCAAATTGTGAGTTATTATACCCTTGCTAATGACCTAGATGGCCTATACAACGTTCTTCAGGCCTCGAAATCGGTACGACATTTGTCACCTCAGACCTACCGGTTTAGCTGTTGCAAGCCGCTTAGGTACGGGATTTCCAATATCGTATAGATCTATACACAAGTGTCATCCTCTCCCTCCAGGAGACTTTGGTTATAATACAGGACTTTGTTGGTACTTAGGTAAGTACTTGAAGATAATGTCTCACAAAACTATGTTAACTGTTTACGTATAGTGTAGTGAAATTCCTTTTTCTTGTAATGTTTGTATCTAAATATTTACATAGTAGGTAAAATAATTACTATTTTAATTAATTATTTTTTTCTGTGCCCCAACCAGTTAAAATAGTGTGTATGTTCCATAAACTATACCTATTATAGTTTATATAAATGTCTTATTGAAATGGTGAACCCTTAGTATATTATTATCAAATTTTCCATGATAAAAAGTTGGAATTAAATTAATTATATATGTCCGTTTATATAATTATACCCTTTTTTCTTGAATAATTATACCTTTTAACACAATTTATCTTGTGTTTTACTTGTATCCCCCTTAAAACATATAAAATTTGTGAAAACTTTAGGGGTATGAACTCACCTTTGGTGTGTTCTTGTCTGAATACGAAGTGATAGCAGAAATCCTCGTGTTAGAACACGTGTATATAGCTGTATCCTAATAGTATTTAACACACAATATTTTGTGTAAATTAGTTAAACAAACAATTTAATTGTTAAATAATACTAATTTGTGTAAAGTTACATACAAGATATGGATGAATTTCATGGGATTTGTTTGATGGTTTCTGGGAATGTTTGAAGAACTGCTTGGATTTTGCTAGAAGATTTGAATATGTTATGAACACTTTTGAGAGAAAAGTTGCGAGATTTTTTAAGAATGCAATGAGAAATTAGGAGTATGATTTCGGTTGAATATATATATATATATATATATATATATATATATATATATGTGTGTGTGTGTGTGTGTGTGTTAAAATAGGATGTGACTCATGCATTGGGATTTCGGTCCATAGCACAACCGAGTACCATAGTGATTTTGGTCTATAGGGTTTTCGGTGAGGTTGGATCTCGGTGGGTGGGTTCTGGGTCTCGCATGGGTTCTCGGCCAAGAGGAGTTATCGGCTAAGTGGTTTTCAGTCCTAAATGCTTCACAAAGTGATTTCGGTTTTGGTGGGTTTTTGATTCCATAAACCGAAATCATAAAAGTCGGGTATAATTTATTATTAAGTTTTAACTATTTGATTTTTGTTATAACAATTGACTTTTAATTAACTTTCTTTGATTTTTATTGACTTTCTTTGACTTTCAATGATCCGAAATAACTGGTTGTTAAACTTTTATTGCAAAAGGTTACGAAAATGGTAATAGAATTACTATATACCTTGATAACTATTACAAAAATCTAAATTTTGTAGGATTGACGAAGAAATAACATAAGACGCTCATGAGTTAGATATTTAGGAAGATTATGATGGTATGTCTAATTATTATTCAATCATAGATGATGTCTCTAAAGAAGAAATTTTTTTGTAAATAGTGTCCACATATCATTTGTTGAAAAGTAGTAGTACTAATGAAATGGCCCCATATGTTGAAGAAGAGGACATTTTTAATCTAGAAACTTATCAAATCCAAACGTTATTTTATAAAAGAAATATTTATAAAAAGGTTATATATGTTATTAATTGCTCAAACGGTTAAACTTAATACTAGTTATTTAATTTAAAATTTGATCGTTTCATATTTATAAAATTTAGATTTTATAAAATAACATAGTTAAAATGTGATTTTAAATCAAAAATATATCAAGACTTATTAGATGCATGCAAGAATCATTATAAAATATGTTTTCTAATCAATAATTATAAAAACATGAAAGAACCCTTATTAATCCTCAAATCTATTCAGTCCATTTTTAAAGCACTTGCACATTTCTTGATATGCTAGTAGGATAAAGAATACCTAACTGATTAGTGTTTTGTTTTGATGGTGGAGGTGTACTCGCAATTTCTATAACCAAGTTATATACCGATTACACAAAATTTTCAAATATGATGATTTGATCAAAAACCTTTTCTGATAATGGATACCCAAGCAAGAAAGATCTAAGGCATATATGAGATCGAATATGTCTATTAAATTGTGTTACTAGCAATCCCATAAAACTAGGAATTATATAGTAAAATATAATTCATAACCGTTAACTATGTAGTTGGATTCAAATGAATTAGATAATGGATACATAAACATTTATTTGTTTTGCAACATGGATCCTCCACTTCGATAATTAATGTTTTTAGAAACTAAAAGGTTATTAATTATTAAAGAGTTAAATACTAAAAATAATAAACGAATTTTGCTAATTTTTTGTGGGTGAGAAAAAAAGCCAATCTCATTACCATGCATCGCTTTAATCTTAAAGATCTTCGTGAACATATAACATTCGACATATACAATTTATATGACTGGCTTCGTGTCATGAAAGAGAATCTCTAAAGGGATCAAGAATTATACACTATTAAAGTGCCTTTTCCTAAACAACCCGATATTACCCGTATAACTAAACATAATGCTTGGTGGAAGCATTGCAGTGATATTGAAGATGATTCAAAATGAGAATATGTTTGGTTATTACCGAGCTCTGGGAGGAACTGGAAGACGTAGAAGCATTTTCATAGATGGATCATGCTTCTTCTATGGAGAAGCAGGACACTGGAAAAGGAACCGTCCCTTTTATTTGAGAAGAAAGTCTGGAGACACTACCGCTTCATGTATCTACTAGATAAAACGTTTACTCTTCATATAACATTAAACTACTTTGTAGTTAATGTTAATTTAGTATTTTTATACGACTTGTAGATATATATAGAAGAGTACCCAGCTGAGCAAAAGCAAGTTGGAACTGCTGTCACACCCCCAAATCAGAACGACAGTAACGTCTGGGGGCGGATGGATTGACTTCGTGTATAGTATCATAACAGTTGGATATAAATGAATCACAACATCACAAACATTCATACATTGAGAATACAAGTTTACATTGTTTACAAACTTTGTTTACTCAAAAGTTAAGTACAAACATGACGTAGTGACGCATGCCCTCAAAAATGTTTTTGTTATACCTGCTCACTGGTTTCCTGAGAATACAAGTAGTTTTGAAAGCATCAACATTAAAGTTGGTGAGTTCATAAACGTTTTTATATGCATAAAATCAATAATGTTTCATTGTAATGGATAGCGTAAAGTTTTCCAGAAAATCCAATATTTTCTTAAATGTAAGATGTAGTCTTAAACTGTATGACCAAAAATGTAAGTTATACTGAACCGGGAAATAGTATGTAGTTTTAGTTTTATATAAAACAAATGAAGTGTAAGTTACTCTGTAAACCAAGTCATTTTGTTAATCCCTATGTGAGTTATTATAACCATGGTTAATATGACTGATATGCTTGAACAACGTTCTTCAAGCGTCCGAATTGCTAGACTTTTGTCACCCTAGACTTCCCGGTCTAACTGTAGCGAACAACTGAGGTGTGGGGTTGTAAATCCCGCATAGACCTATACACAACAGTCTCGCTCTCCCTCCAGGAGACTCTGGTTATAATGCAAGACTTAAGGTGTACTTTAGGTAAAGTACGGTGAAGGAATGTCTCACAAGCGCATCAACAGATTTACATGAACTATGACTCATTTTTCTAGTGAAAAATAATTATACCTTTGAAAACTAAATGTTTCCTATGAAATAAATGTGTAGTTTTGGGACTCTCCAAACTATACCAATTATAGTTTATCTTGAATGTTTGTTGAGACCATTTACATAATCTTTTATATAAATATAAAGATATTAACTTATCTAGTGTCAAAATATGAAAGTAAAACTTGATATCTATGGGATGAAACCCACCAAAATAGTAAGTGATTACAAAGTAACTATTTTTTCAAAACCATAATATTTTACAATCATATTTTCTTGATGATATTTGTAACATAATATAATTTATGTTTTTGGGTAACTTCGCATATCAAAACTATTTTATCACAAATGTTGTATAAAAGTAGTGATAATCTTATCGTGAACAAATAATGGGTTATACTTCAACATCAAGAAGTAACAACAAATATTCATGTAGTAAATAGATTTTTAGATTGTATTCCCTACCCACCCCCCTTAAAGGATGAAAAAGCTTGAAAATGTGGGGGTATGCACTCACCTTGAGTTGTTTTGTTGGTTGATTTGAAGAAGTGTTGCAAAGTTTTTCAAGCCTAAATACTTGAATGGAGTTGATGATCTTCATTGAAAATAATGTTATCCTAAGGTTTTAACACATTTAAAGTGTGTAATGGTATGATTTAAACATAAGAGTGTAAAGGATGCTAAGTGTAACATCTGAGATTTGAAGATATTATATTATTAATCATCTTAATTGAAGTGTGGAATGGTTTGGGTTGGGCTTGACCTTTGGGATTTATAAGTGGGCTAAGGAAGCTTCGTATGCTAGGCGTACATTGCCATGTACGCCCAACGTACTTGTGAGAATGAACTGCGGAGGCCATGTATGTACGCCCAGCATACGTATGCAACTCTTTAAAACCTTAAATTTAGGGTTTACTCCCTATATAAATAACATAACGCCTAATGGTTCAACCTCCCTTCACCCATAGCAAGCCTTCACGAAATCCCTAACCTCCTTTTATGTGTCTTTGTGATTAGGAAGCCATTTGAGAGTACTTTGCTGTTGTTTTGGTGTTGGATAAGGTGTCTAAGTCCATAACTATATTTGGTATGTACTTGACCAGACCCGACATTGTCCATTTGGGTTGCATGACATCATGTATTTGGATAACTAAAATGAGAGAAATAACACTTATGTTTTATTAATATATTATAAGTTCTAATATATTAATAATATTATTTAATTAGTATTGATCAAGAATTAATATAGAATTAATTAAGTGATCAAAAGATGACTAATTAAATATATGGGTTGATTATGTAAATCATCCATAACTTGTATAGTGGGCTAATGCTCCATGGATTATAAATTTGGGCTAAAACCCATAGGATTCTCCATGGGTGCTTCTTAGGAGTTACAAGCCCATGGGTCATGGAAATGAAGAGTCATGTCACACTAGGTTTTATATGGTGTAACCCTAGATGTAACACACTATATAAAGAACATGATATCATCTAAAATCGGTTACACATAAGAGAAGAAGAGGGCTAGGCCGATTTTGAAGTGTTCTACATTCTCTCAAAAGTTATTCCAAAGCACTTGGTGTTGTGTGAAACATTTGAGGCATCACACTTGGGGTGCTAGGCTCTCAAGGTTTTCAAGGAATCAAATCAGCTACAATGTATGTAATTCTAGCCATCTTTTATGTTAAAAGTTCCCCATGTGTGCTAGATAGGATTATGAACCTTAGAAATCATATTTTGCATGTATTTTAGACAAACATAGATCCAAGGTTTTCTAGGGTTGCATGTACACTTAGGGGTGTTAAAATGATCATAATCCATCAGTGGTATCAGAGCCTAGGCTTGTTTGTTAATACTTGATGCAAAATACTGTAAAAATCAAAATTTTAAGCTGTCTGCACAGGGAACTTGACGAGTCCAAGTGAATCTTCAACCAACTCGGCGAGTCAGTTTGTGCACTCGACGAGTTGGCCAGGCAGAATGAGAATTTTGATTTTTGTTGCTGGAAATGCACTAGAAACATTACCCTAAACTGTTTTGGTGTTGTAAAACTTTTTTTAGATGGTGTAATGGTTGTTCTAATCCATTTATAATGGCTAATATCAAAATTACATGATTATATGTGTTTATATGTTCTTGAAATTTTGATATGAATATTCATGTTGTTATGAGTTCTTGATAGATCATAGGAATTACATGTTTAATGCTTAATTCATGATCTTTATGTGTTTTAATGGAGTCCATAACTTGTCCTCAAGTTATGGATAACCAAAAGCCTCTTTGTTTTAAACCCATTAAAAGAACACACAAGTTACAAAAATGAAGAGTCTTCGTTTTAATAACTCATAAGTTATGAATTGAAGAGTTTTGTTAAGTTACAAAACTTGCCCTCAAGTTTTGGAACATGTAAAGTTATCTTAACAAACTTTAGTTCCAACCCCTAGATTTTTAAAAGTTAAAAATCAACCCTTATACTTTATAATATTATAAGTTAATAATATATATATATATATATATATATATATATATATATATATATATATATATATATGTATAAGATCAAGTTGTCTTACCGTTAGTAGGCCTCATTCACGAAGCCGGTCTATAAAGCGGGTATAAGGTTGATGCCTATAAAATGGCAGCTTAATAGGTGTCTACTCTCACCCACTGCTTCCTTGATCGGTAAAGGGTCGTTAGCCGAACGGGTAGGACAAGGACTTATAAAATTCTCATGAAAAGTATGATGAATATTATAAAGGAACTAAATGTTTTATTAAATTCCCAGTATTAGTTACTTTAGGAAAATGTGAATAAGGTGCTAATCCATGAAATTACATTTTACACTTTGTTTAAGTCATTAGTGGAGCATGTGTGGTTAACTGGCACACTAACATAGACTTAACAAGGTAGGTAAAGGGTGACTTAAGGTTTATTATAGGTCGGTGGAGCGCGTGTGGTTAACCAGCACATCGATTGAGTGATAAACAATAAGGGTACCAAGTGATTTGTATCGTTACCTCACACCTCGTTTTGCGATCCTCGGTATCCCAGTCACAAAACTTGGAGGGCACACTCGAGATTGACACATGCCTTTGAAAAGTTCATTGAATCTCAAAAGAATTTAGGAATTTCTAAGAACCAAGTAAAACGTAATCATTTATATATTTCAGTTTTTGGTGGAAATTGGTGAATCGTCATTCACTTACCTTTCAAATATGTTATAGCTTAGGTTACGACATCCCTCTTCTAAGCTTTGATATATTGTAATTGGATCCTAGCCTTAATATTACATTTGGGTGTTTTATTAAGGAATATCTTTATATCTAAACTAAACTTGTTTTCTTCTTTTCAGATGTCTTCCAACAACACTGCTTCTGGATCATACCCTACTGGTTCCTTTTCCTTCATGAACCTATGTGGGAGGGTCATCTTAGATGGTTCCTACTTTATGGATTGGATCCGAAACATCAGGATGGTGACTCGCTACGAGGACAGGGAATATGTCCTCGATAAGGAGCTAAAGGAGATTGATGAGTCCACTGCTACTCCCCAGGAGATTACTGACTTCCAGACTCATGAAAGAGATGCCACCAAAGTGGAATGCATCATGATGGCCACCATGATAGCTGAACTCCAGAAGTCCTATGAGGACTACTACCCTTTTAGGATGCACCAAGATATGATGGAAAGATACCATCAGAGTGCTCGCCAAGAGCGGTATGAAATAATCTCCTCCATGATAACAACCAGGTTGAAGGATGGAGAATCCGTCACGAGCCACATGCAGAAAATGAAAAGGTATGTGGATCGTTTGCTAAGCTTAATGTGAACTTCCCTGAGGAGCTAGAAATAGATATCATTTTGCACTCCTTACCATCGTTTTATGATCAATTCCACTTGACATACCACATGAATAAGGAAGAAGTCACACTCAGCAAACTTCAAAGACTCCTAAAGACCGCAGAAACAGGTCTTCAAGGTAAGTCGGTTGTTACAACTCCTACTCTTACTGGCAATCGGGAAAGGTAGAGGGAAGAAGAGGAAAAGCCCTTCAAAGGGTACCAAGGGTAAGACCTTTGATGACTCTTCTTCAAGTGGAACCAAGAAAGGTTTCGTCACTCCTTCTTCTGACCCAAAAGAGGTTGAATGCTTCTATTGCCATGAAAAGTTGCATTGGAAGCAGAAATGCCCAAAGTACCAGCAAGATGTGAAGGATGGGAAAGTCAAACCCAACCATGCAGGTATTTACACTATTCTATCTAATAACTCACCCTATTCTAACTCTTGGGGTCCTTGATACCGGTTGTGCTATTCATATCTGTTCTGATTTGCAGGGACTAAGAAGAAGTAAGAATGTGGAGCATGGATATATAAACTTGATCATGGGGAATTGGAAAGCTTCACCTGTCACCAAGATTGGAGTTTATTCTTTGTTGCTAAGTAGTGGGTTTACTTTAGATTTGAATAAATGTTGTTATTTGCCAGAAATGGCAAGAAATATTATTTCCTTTCATGCTTTGTATAAACAAGGGTTTACCTTTTCTTTTTATAATGAAATTGGTGCAATAAATGCTTTCTTTAATAATGTTCTTTATTTTAAAGCATTACCTTGTGATGGTGTGTATGAAGCTGTGTCTATTGTAGATAACCTAGGAAATAATATGTTGTGTATTGATTCTTCTAGTAATAATAACTTGGATAAAGCATCATTATGGCATTGTCGTCTTGGACATGTGAGCAAGAAACACATAGGCCAGTTCCAAAAGGATGGAGTCTTGGAGTCATATGACTTAAAGTCAGATGATAGTTGTGAATCATGCTTACTTGGAAAAATGACAAAGTCACCTTCACTGGTTTCTATTCTAGGGGTGAAGGTTTGTTGGATCTGGTACACACAGATGTGTGTGGATCCTTCAAATCTACCACAAGGGATGCTAATGGCTATTATTTGACTTTCACTGATGATTATAGTAGATATTGATATGGATATTTAATCAAGCATAAGTTAGAGACTTTTGAAAGGTTTAATGAGTTTAAACAGGAAGTCGAGAATCAATTGGGCAGGAACATTAAGATGCTTCGATCCGATCGTGGTGGTGAGTATCTTAGTATAGAGTTCCTCGACTATCTTAAGGAATGTGGGAGCATCTCACAATTGACACCTCCTAGGACACCACAGTTGAATGGTGTGGCTGAGAGGTGTAATCGAACCTTCATGGATATGGTTCGTTCCATGATGAGTCGAGCTTCGCTACCAATCTCATTTTGGGGGTATGCCTTAGAGACTGCCGCCCATATCATTAATTTGGTCCCTACAAAGAAAGTTGACAAAACTCCTCATCAGATGTCGACTAGTAAAGTTCCCAAACCGGACCACATCAAGATTTGGGGTTGCGAAGCTTTCGTGAGGGGCGAGACTCATGATAAGCTCGAACTTCGAAGTGAGAGGTGTATTTTCAGCGGCTACCCACATAAATCCCTTGGTTACCTCTTCTAAGAAACTTTGGGTTCGTAAATCGGCTTAATTTTTGCAGGTTATGCGTGACGAGTAGTTCGATGATGAATGGTACATAGACAGTGGCTGCTCGCGTTACATGACAGGGAGAAAGGAAGAGCTGAGGGAATTTCAGTCCGTTCAAGATGGTGGAAGTGTCAAGTATGGTAATAATTATTTTGGCACGATGAAAGGTTATGGTATGATCACTAATGCTAATTTCTCAATATGAAAAGTGGCATACCTTGAAGGTTTCCAACACAACCTTATCAGTGTTTCTCAACTGGTGGTTGGTACCGAGTCAAAAGTTGCGTTCGATGACGATGGCTCAGAGATTATTGAAAAGAAGATGAACAATATTCTGCTGAAATCGAAGCGAAAAGGAGAGATGTACCCTCTGAATCTCAATCCCATACGAGGGAAACCAACAGTTTGCTTGCTAATGAAGGCTCATTCAGACGAAAGCCGACTTTGGCACCGAAGACTCTCCCATCTCAATTTCAAAGACATCAACAAGCTAGTGCTTGGGGATCATGTTCGAGGTCTTCTTAGTCTGAAGTTTGACAAAGAACACTTGTGTGCTGTGTGTGAAATGGGAAAACAAAGTCGACAGAGTCATCCTTCTCGAGTCAATACAAAAATTATTGAACCACTAGAATTACTTCACGTTGATCTATGTGGTCCATCTTCAATCAAGAGCATTGGTGGTAACAGGTATATACTTGTAATAGTGGATAACTCTCTTGATTTACCTGGGTGTTCTTTTTGAGGCAGAAATCCGAGGCCACTCCCAAGCTTAGACTCTTTATCAAGAAGGTAGAAGTTCAAATACGAAAGGTAGTTCGAAACATCAGAAGTGACAACGGGTTGGAATTCAAGTACAAAGACTTTGAAAATTTTCTTGCAGAGAAGGGGACAACTCACAACTTCTTGGCTCCATATACTCCACCATAGAATGGAATTGTTGAAAGGCAAAACCGGTCTTTGTGTGAAGCATCCCGAACCATGCTTAACTTTGGTTCTCTACCTCTATATTTCTGTTCGGATGCCATTGCTACTACTTGCTACATGCAGAACAGATCTTATACCAACAAAGGTTTCTCCATCACTCCTTATGAAATCTTGAACAACCGAAAGCCTAATGTAAAGTTTTATCATGTGTTCGGTTCAAGATGCTTCATTTTCAATTCAAAAGAGCATCGAAACAAGTTTGACTTCATAGCCGATGAAGGAATCTTTCTGGGTTTTTCGTTAAACTCCAAAGCATATAGGGTCTTGAACAAGCGTTCAAAAAAATTGAAGAGACTTATTATGTCACCTTTGATGATAACTACATCAAGAAACTGAAGCCAACCAAAGGTTCTATGGAGGAAATATTTCCAAAATCTGGTCAAGCTACGGTACCAATCTCAAACCTCTTTGAGCAATATATGTTGCTGTTTGATGAACTAGAAAAGGCTATTCACTCTGAATCCAAAGCTGCAGATAACAAGGTAGACAACTTGAAGAAGATAATCGATGACGCTGCAAAGAAAATGGCAGATGAACAACCAATAACAACTAAAAAGCCTAACACAAGCGAACCTCCAAAAGATAGTTCTTATATTCAGGGGGAGGGTTCGTCTTTTCCAAATAACCAAGATTCACTATTCCAAGGGGAGAGTCCGTCATCATCAATACCAACCGAAAGTTAAGTCTAGAGGGAGAATTCTGAGCCTAAAGCTGAGGAAGCTTCATCATTCGAGGGGGAGAATGCAAATTCATACGATGATGAAACTCAGTCAGAATTCAAAGAAGAAGTGAATGCTGAACTGGATCCCTCTTATGATCCTAATTTCCCTCCTCTCACCAAATTGACCAAAGATCATCCACAAACACAAATTATTGGTAAATCAATGGAAAAGGTACTCACACGATCACAACTAAAAGCGAAAAAAACTGCACTATTCTCTAAAGTGGAATTTTGCATGTTTAATTCGTTCGTCTCCAAGGTTGAACTGAAGATGATCAACACTGCACTCTATCATTCTGATTGGGTACAAGTGATGCAGGACAAACTCAATGAGTTCAAGCAAAATAAAGTGTGGATACTGATTCCAACACCAAAGGAGGCTTCTGTGGTTGGACTAAAGTGGGTTTTCAGGAACAAGATGGATAAGGAAGGAAATGTGATTCACAACAAGGCAAGATTGGTTGTGAAAGGTTACTATCAAGAGGAAGGCATAGATTACAAATAGACATTTGCTCCAGTAGCAAGGCTAGAATCAGTTCATATTTTTCTCGCCTATACTGCACACAAGAACTTTGAAGTATTCTAAATGGATGTGAAGTGTGCCTTCTTAAATGGAGAACTGGAAGAGACGGTGTATGTAGAGCAACCACCGAGTTTCGTGAACGAGAAGTTTCCAAATCACTGCTATATTCTGGATAAGGTAGTATATGGTCTTAAGCAAGAACCAAGGGCATGGTATGAAACTCTAACTAGATTTCTCAAATTGTCAAAGTTTAAACATGGTTCGGTTGACCCAACCTTCTTTCGTAAGAGAGAGGGTGACCACCCTATGATCATTCAAATTCACGTTGATGATATCATCTTCGGTTCCAAAAATCGTGGCTTAACAGTTGAATTTAGGAAGTTGATGGAGACTAAATTTGAAATGAGCTCAATGGGTCCTATTGACTTTTTCCTTGGCTTGAATATTAGACAGGGACCCGAAGACAATTTCATTAATTAAGAGGCTTACACGAAGATCTTTTTTGCCAAGTTTGGAATGATGGGAGATTCGAAAGTAAAGGTTCCTATGGTGTTTGGCACTAAGTTAACACCTTCTCTGGAAAAACTAGTTGCTGACATGACCCTCTATCGTCAGATGCTAGGGTCCCTAATGTATCTAACAGCGAGTCGACCAGACATAATGTTCTATGTATGTTATTGTGCTAGGTTTCAAACTAATTTACGCGAACCTCACCTGCTAGCTGTGAAGAATATCTTTCGATACGTGAAGAGAACCTCTTCTCTCGGTCTATGGTACCCAGCCAAGTCGGGATTCTTTGTCCAAGCATTCTCAGACGTTGATCTAGGAGGATGTGGACTGGACCAAAAGAGTACCACTGGAGGATGCCAATTTCTGGATGGCAAACTTGTTAGCTGGCAGTCCAAGAAACAAACTTGTGTGTCTCTCTCCACTGCCAAAGCAGAATATATAGCCGCAACATCGTGCACATCAGTGGTCATTTGGATACATAGTCAACTTCGGGACTATGGCTTGAACATGAATAAAATCCCACTATATTGTGACTCAGAGAGTGCAATTAGGCTTTTTCATAACCCAATACAACACTCAAAGATGAAACACATAGTACTAAAGTATCACTTTATCAAAGATCATGTGGAAGATGGTAATGTAGAAATTCATTTCGTAAGAACCACTAATCAATTGGCTGACATCTTTACTAAGTCCTTTCCTGAAGCAAGTTTAAATAAAATCCTACAAGGCTTAGGAATGATGGAAGCTGAATCTGTATCAAAATCTCTTTCGCCTCAATAAAAGTTGGAAGCAAAATAGATCGAACGCTCAGTCCATTTCGGGTTCGGTTCTTTTGGGAACCGAAATGAACCGAACGCTCGGTCTATTTCGGGTTTGGTCTTACTGATCTCGGTTCGCTTCTCATCTTCAAGTGATGGTTTTGGTTGTATAGTATATACACACTCTTTTTCTCCTAATTTATTTTATGTTTTTACTTTTATTTTCAAAAAATCCAAAAACATATATTTTTTTTGTTTTTAATTCTCTTTAAGAAAATCCTATAAAATTCAAAAATATTTTTTCAATTCTGTTTTTTTTTCTTTTCAGAAAATGCAAACCATAATTCAATAATATTTTCTTTATTTTATTTCAAATTATTTTAGTATTAATCTAATCCATGTATATAGACCATTCTCAATGATGGAGCTGGTGTAGGTATAATTCTTTATCTTTGCATTAGCTAACTGTCCTAGAAGCATGTTGTTGTATGTTGACCCAAGCCTCAATAGATTCTGAGTGAAGCCTTAATGACTCGATAAATACCAATCATGTCTTCCCAGTTAGGCTGTCAAATTCACTATAATCATGAGCTACCTTACTCTTCCTTAAATTGAGTTAAGAGTTTTTCTGCTTGGTCCAATTTTATAGCAGATGTACATTCGTTCTTTAACCACCTCAAACTTATTCTCCATTAATCATTCATTTCATAAATGTAATCGTTGAGACTATCAGCACTACCATCGAGGTTTATGGTTACACAACTTCTGTGTTAATGATCTTAGTTTCGTGTCACTACGTGTTAAGTGAAACCCAAAATTCAATACCTATAATGCATTGACGGTAAACAATTTAATGTTCTAGCTTTCACCTTTAAATTAACGAAACCACTTTTGTGGAAGTACCTTGAAATCTCCTTCTATTTTGGAGAGATCCTTATGAAAATGTCTATCACCAGGACGTTTCTTCCCATAGGATCCAATTTTTAATTTTTTTGAGATTTCTAATTAACTATTGTCAACAAGTCACTGAATATGATCCAAACCTACTTGTTTAAAAGGCCAGATCGGTCTCACAAGTACTTCGCTCTATTTTCGGTCTTATGTCCAGTACCGAAACCTGAATTGAAGCGGAAGCCACCCTTAATAGCCTTATATAAAAAAGATGCCTTTCAATGCGTCTTAACAAGTATGTGATCGTAATTTAACGGGAATCCACACAAGCACTTTGAAGTCTTTCTTGACTTTGAAGGAAGAGATTCGTGCCCGGGATCACACTATCTTGCACGAAAATCTTGGATTTTCCAAAACTCTAGTTCGGTTATTCACAATCTATTCATAAATATATAGCTTCGGTTCCTAACGATGTAATTCCGTTATTTTCAAACGAGAATGGGTCAGCATATTGCCTTGATTAATTATGGCGATAACGATTCCATTAATGGTACAAGGGGTGAGTCAGCAGGAAGTCCAATCGAGTGTAAATTTGAAAAAGAGGATAAGTACGGAAATGTGCATGAATTTGAACCATTACCCAGTCATGCGTCACCACCTACTTTATTGGGGCTACTTATTGTCAAATCTCGTCTTTTTATGCGTCGTTTCCCAAAAAGGAGGAATCATTGCTCTGTATTTTTCTCTCTCCACATAATCGTATATAAGAGATTTGATTACCGTGATCTTATTCTTTACCATTGTTCAACTCTCTCAAGCAAAAGAAGGCAATTTCAGGCGATTCGACTTTCACTGTTCATCTTCCTCTTCGTCAAGCTTCAACAAAGGCAGACTCTTCTTCAGCTCAAGAAACCTCTGCCCGCTCCATTCTTCTCTCAATCAAGCCTAATCAAAACTTATTGATCGATCTCACACTGTTCCTCTATGATACTTACATGTATCAAGTGGTGGAATGTATTAAGTATTCCCCACTCATCAACACTCTATCAACGGTGGAAGTCGTACCCATGGCGTGCCTCTCAACAACATACTCCACTGCTACTTACGACAAAGCTGCAAAAAAGATTTATTTTGATATTCTCAACCAGAATTCATCAATCTCAAAGAACCAATTCTGCTCACTACTAGGGCTTTGGTGAATACTTATTCCATCTCCATAGGTCAGCTCTTTTTGATGTTCTACAACATGGGGTACACTGAAACCCTAACCACTGTGACTAAGGTCAAGAAATCGTGCCTTCCTCCTCAATGGAATGTACTTTTCACCCTAATTTTTAAAGGTCTTTCAGAACGAAGTGCAGGCTCAGATGGTGCTAGCAAGTCTTTCATGAATTTGCTTTATGGGTTGTACCATGGTATCAACCTTGATTATGGGTCGGTTTTATGGCTTCAACTAGCACAAAGCTTGTCATCTGCCTCTCGCCATACAGAGATTTCTTGTGTCTGGTTCTGGACCATTGTCACTCAATAGACAATGGAGCGCTTTCATGTTCCAATCATGGCAGATTCCTTACTCTCCTCCATCGCTACATTTCACACCAGGAAGATAATTTTCACTGATCCCTCGAAGTATTTCTTCATTGGCTCTATTCCAGAGTTAATGTACGCTTGTGTATCCACTAAAAGCAAGATCATTCAGGAGTACAAGAAGCTCCCTTCATCTGGTCCAAGGGAACTTACTCCTGAAATGCTAAGGTCTATTGAAGAAGAAGACAAGCCTGCTAAGAGGGGTAAAAAGAAAGAAGTGAAAAAAGGCGAAAAAGGAGCTAAAGTTTCAAAGGTGCAGACTCCAAAGAAGCGAAAGTCTGCGATGGCAGCACCTTCCCTGCCCAAGCAGAAGAAGGCAAAGAAAGCAGTCAGTAAGCTTATTCTTGCTTCATCAAGCAACTCAGACTTAGAGTACGTGCCTACTGGTCATCATCTTATCGTTCAACCCGACGAAAGCAATCATAGAGCGAAAGCTTAGATGATGAAGGTGTTGGGTTGTGAGCATTCTAACACTCCTAAGTATACATGCAACCCTAAATGCCTTGGATCTATGTTTTCTCTGTTATACATGCAAATATGAACTTTCCAAGGTATTATCCTAATCTAGCATACAAAACAATGAATATAACAAGATAGAATACATACCTCTTTGATGTAGAATGTCTTCATGAAGCTTGAGTACCTAGTTCCCCAAGTGTGACACCTCAAATGGTTCACACAGACCAAATGCACATGGAATGACTTGAGAGAACATACACACTTCATGAAATCGGCTAGCCCTTCCTATCACACATAGTTGCCGATTTTCCCTAGAATATGATCTTTATATAGTGTCACAATTAGGGTAAACCCTAATTGTCATGGCTTTCTATTTCCTTGGATCCATGGTTTCAAATACACCATGGAGCATCCTATGGGTTTTAGCCCAACTTGATAATCCATGGAGTCTTAGCCCACTATACAAGTATGGATGATTTACACAATCAACCCATATATTTAATTAATCTTCTTTTGATCACTTAATTAATCCTAGATTAATTATTGATCAATACTAATTAAATAAACTTATTAACATATTAGAACTTATAATATATTAACAAACCTTAAGTGTTATTTCTCTCATTATAGTATATCCAAATTCATGATGCCATGCAACCCAAATGGACCATGCCGGGTAGGATCAAGTCTTACCAATTATAGTTATGGACTTAGACATTAATCCAACAGTCTCCCACTTGGATAAGTCTAAAACTATTATTGCGTATGACTTCAAGAACCGACTGGCAATCGTAGCTCTCAAAATCTTCTGTCGAACTCTGACCTTGCCGATGATCTCTGACCTTTGTCAATGATTTGTCCATTAGATAAGGGATCATATATTCCTCCATTCTATATATCATATGGACTGAGACATGGATTATAATCATTCTCTCTGTCCGTTTGTTGTTTCCCGATTTCCGATTTATGATGATTGACTAATTGAACAAATCAAATCAGTCCTGGCCCGGCCGAGTACTTCCATTTGTCATCATCAAATCATCGAGGGGCCCACATATATCCCTTTTATCCCGAAGGTAAAAGGAATGGATAAACTTCGACTCATATAACTTATTCTACTACTTGTTGAATCATACACAAAGGCACGTTTTATAACCTCGAGTTACCAATGCGTTTTCGTGCAATCAATGTATTACCAACTCATAGTAACAACTCATATCCCTAGGTTTGAAGAATATAAGATATTATCGTCTCATGATCACTCATGATATAATCCATGAAGTGATTCCAATGAGCGCGGGTTGAATCCAAGACTCAGAACTTATGAGCACTCATGAGTGTTGTAGCCCTTTGTCCAACATCTTAGACCTCTACAAGCCAACCCATGATAGTCTTAATTCACATCTACTTCCAACATATAATCGATTGTGGATGGTTTGAATAACTTAGTCAATCAGGAAGAACGACCTAGTTATTCTGGAAGTCAAAACATGCAAAATGAAACGCAATAATAATTGAATCTAATATGGTTTACAAACCTATGAACATAAATAAAACACTTTTTATTTATCACCATATGATTAGACATTATTCATTGTATACTGTTTCAGCTATCAACTTTATTCTTGAATTTAAAACAATAGTTGTCCCATGCTCCAAGCATGTACACTATGTTTTCTAAACACTAGTCATTCCATACACCAAGTATGCATACTATGTTTGTCTATGATCTTTACTTTGTGAAATAGATCAATTGAACATAATTTCAATGATCCTCTTTTCACAGTCCCAAATCCTTACTGTAAATGCAAGAATTCCAAATTCATGCCATTTACTGAAATCTATTAGATTCTAAACTTATGTGCATAGATCCTCTTGTAATGATTATTCACAAAGTCATAAAGACTTGAAATCAACCATTACAGAGCCTTCCAAAGGAGATCAGCTCCTTGGAAACATCCTTCTTGCATTAAGTTTCCTAATCTTACACAGATTGAATAATTTATAACTTTGAAACATTTCCATATTCCATTTTGACTATCACTTCTGAACAAGAGTTGCCTCCTTACAGATTATGTTAATATGGTCCTTCCAGAATTATCACTATAATTCCAACTGTCCTTGAGCAACCAATCTTTAGTAAACCTTTGATTGTCCTCGACAATTGTTTAATCCTTTTAGTCATATCCAATTCTAGACCTTTTCCCTTCTTAATGCCCTAGGCATTTGGAAAATTTTAGAAAGGATGAATATAACACATGTAATCGATCCTATATCCGAAGCATATGGGACACGATTTATGATGTCTCACATAAAGACTAAACTAGTCTTTTGCTATAACATTTCCATTTCTATATTCCAAGTTCTCATAATTCAGATTATGAAAAGGGATGTCGTAATCATAATCGAATTTTAGAATGCAAATAATGGACCCATATATAGAATTTCCTTATGTTGAGCCATTCCAACATGAAATTCATATATATATATATATATATATATATATATATATATATATATATATATATATATATATATATCCTTGATTAAATATGATTAAAACCTCAATCTAAGCTTTTAGATTTGAGATGAAGTATAATTTCCTCTCCCTTAATTATAGCAAAACAACTCTTTCCCAATTGAAACTTTTTGTTTTCTATAATTAAGATCGCTAACTTGCAATGTTTATCATAATTATCATGCTCCCACTAACATGATGATTATTAGCATAACACTTATGCTCCCACTAGCTTTGACATGTACTAAGAAATCAGCTGGACTTCTAGAAATCAATACTTTATTGACTTTCTTACCAAGGTTAAGATTTATGATACTAGATTGCTTTGGTAAAACTTTATCATAATCATACACCTTATCTTAGATAACTCACAGGTATGTCTAAACAATTTGAAGAACTATGAAAAGGGATGCTGTAATCATAGTATTGATTATTTAGACCTTTGCCACTTCTCACAAGTCCATGTTAGTGTGCCGGTAAACCACACACGCTCCACCAACGACTTTGAGATTGCAAATATCACAATTGCTATCTAACTAAAATCTACTTAGTGAAAGTGTTTCCTCACCATCATTTTCATGAATCAGAGAGAAACCTTATGACACTTAGATTTAATGGTGTATGTGTTCTTATCCATTTGAATTGTCAAAACCATAGTCACAAGACAAGGATAATGTCAAATCCAAACTCATATGGACTGAACTCAATCTTAATTTCTTTCCATCTGGCAGCTCAAGGGCCTGCCATTGCTTCCAAGTTGTTGTGCAACCAATTGAGACTCTAAGAACTCATATGCAAAGCCAAGTTTAACTGGAATGGGCACAGAATATGTCAACACGGTAGGTAATCAACCTCAAGTCGTGTGCTAGTGAAGAACTTCTGGTTTTATTTTTGATTAGTTCTTGAGACTTTCAATACCTTTAATACTACCACTGTCCTCTTGACATATAAGACTTTCTTGTCAGATATTCAAGAGATAAAACATCACAACTTACCAATTTCAAATATACAAGAGTAGAAAACTTTTACTCTTACATTTGACATGTGTGTTAAACCTTCTCTAAGACATTTCAATCAACTTACAATCTTGGAGTATGACTCTAAGACTTGTTTTGGAACGAAGTATAACTCATCTTCTTGATTTAACCATTTCAACAATTCAAGATTCCTCTTCTTAGTCATAAGAACGCACTAAGATTTCCTTCGAGATTTAATTGTGCTATGGTTTCTTAATCATTAAGATGATCACAAAAACTGATACTAAAGTACTCTCTCATCTTTTCAGATTTGAGAAACTTTTATCTTTCTGTTTAAGTTGATTCTTCTTATTCGCTCTGTCATACATTGGAACCTTTTTCCAATGTCTCAGAATTACACTTAAGCTTGTAAGTATAACCATATTTACTGAGCTTTAGTAAATTATGACGAATAATATTATCGATCTTTTGTGGTGGACTTGACCAATGCACAAGAATGTGTACTCTATCCCTTAGTCCTTTACTTGACTCACACATCCATGTGAGGAAGTAGTTAGTCTTAATTTTACCAATGCTTGAAAGTTCTCATCCATCATGCTGTACAACTTTCATGATTCCAAGTTTCTATCCAACTGAAACTTGAGTGATGAAAATCTTTCCTTATTTGGTAAATTTAGACACTATCACAAATGAAAGAATCAAATTCATATTTCCACTCTTGCTCTTCATGGAATCTTATAAGCAACAAAAATTGTCACAAATGTCATTTTAAGGATATTTTAAAATAAATAAAATCAAAATTTTTCCTTATATTTTAAAAACTTTGTGGAAAAACTATCTTTACAATGCAAAAGCACATAAAAACTTTGTTGTTATCTATTCCTAAGAAAAATATCATAACTCCAAAGAAGTAGCTCAAGAATCCGATCTTCAAACTATGTGATAGAAATCCATCTACGCGATCAGATTCAACATATTCTTTCTTTAAGTTTCTTCACTTTTTCTTTGTTCTTAAAACTGTTGGGTTTTGAGCATTCTAACACTCCTAAGTGTACATGCAACCCTAAATACCTTGGATCTATGTTTTCTCTATTATACATGAAAATAAGAACTTCCAAGGTATTATCCTAATCTAGCATACAAAACAATGAGTGTAATAAGATAGAATACATACCTCTTTGATGTAGAAAGTCTTCATGAAGCTTGAGTGCCTAGTGCCCCAAGTGTGACACCTCAAATGGAATCAAAATCACCAAAACACTTAGAATAACTTGAGAGAATTCTACAACTCATGAAATCGGCTAGCCCTTTCACTTCACACACTAGTAGTCGATTTTGGTCAAGAATAAGATGCTTATATTGTTAGGGTTACACCATGTAAACCCTAATTGACATGGCCTTTCATTTCCATGATCCATGGGTACAAATACACCATGGAGCATCCATGGACCATCCTATGGGTTTTAGCCCAACTTGATTATCCATGGAGCATTTGCCCGCTATACAAGTATGGATGATTTACACAATCAACCCATATATTTAATTAGTCTTCTTTTGATCACTTAATTAATCCTAGATTAATTCTTGATCAATACTAATTAAATAATCTTATTATTCTTATTATTAATATACTAGAACTTATAATATATTAATAACCATAAGTGTCTTATTTCTCTCATTATAGTCTATCCAAGTGCATGATGGTATGCAACCCAAATGGACCATGCCGGGTCGGGTCAAGTCTTACCAATTATAGTTATGGACTTAGACATTAATCCAACAGTCTCCCACTTGGATAAGTCTAAAACTATTATTGCGTATGACTTCAGGAACCAACTGGAAATCGTAGCTCTCAAAAGCTTCTGTCGAACTCTGACCTTGTAGATGAACTCTGACCTTTGTCAATGACTTGTCCATTAGATAAGGGATCATACATTCCTCCATTCTAGATATCATATGTACTGAGACATGGATTATAATCATTCTCTCTGTCCATTTGTTGTTTCCCGATTTCCGATTTATGACGACTGACTAATTGAACAAATCAAATCAGTCCTGGCCCGGCCGAGCACTTCCATTTGTCATCATCAAATCATCGAGGGGCCCACAGATATCGCTTTTATCCCGAATGTAAAAGGAACGGATAAACTTCAACTCATATGGCTTGTTCTACTACTTGTTGAATCATACACAAAGGCATGTTTTATAGCACCGAGTTACCGAATGCGTTTTCGTGCAATCAATGTACTATCAACTCATAGTAACAACTCATATCTCTAGGTTTGAAGAATATAAGATATTATCGTCTCATGATCACTCGTGATAAAATCCATGAAGTGATTCCAATGAGCGCGGGTTGAATCCAATACTCAGAACTTATGAGCACTCATGAGTGTTGTAGCCCTTTGTCCAACACCATAGACCTCTACAAGCCAACCCATGACAGTCTTAATTCATATCTACTTCCAACATATGACCGACTGTGGATGGTTTGAATAACTTAGTCATTCCGGAAGAATAACCTAGTTTATTCGGGAAGTCAAAACATGCAAAATGAAACACAATAATAATTGAATCCAATATGGTATCAACTCTTTGATTACACATTATACATTGTGTACTGTTTCAGCTATCAATTTTATTCTTGAATTTAAAACAATAGTTGTCCCATGCTCCAAGCATGTACACTATGTTTTCTTAAACACTAGTCATGCCATACACCAAGTATGCATACTATGTTTGTCTATGATCTTTACTTTGTGACCTAGATCAATTGAACATAACTTCAATGATTCTCTTTTCACAGTCCCAAATCCTTACTGCAAATGCAAGAATTCCAAATTCATGCCATTTACTGAAATCTGTTAGATTCTAAACTTATATGCATTGATCCTCTTGTAATGATTATGCACAAAGTCATAAAGACTTGACAACAAACATTACAGAGCATTCCAAAGGAGGTCAACTCCTTGGAAATATCCTTCTTGCATTAAGTTTCCTTAATCTTACACAGATTGAAAATTCTAACTTTGAAACATTTCCAGATTCCATTTTGACTATCACTTCTGAAAAAGAGTTGCCTCCTTATAGATTATGTCAATATGGTCCTTCCAGAATTGTCATTATACTTCCAACTGTCCTTGAGCCACCAATCTTTGGTAAACCTTAGATTGTCCTCGACAATTGTTTAATCCTTTTAGTCATATCCAGTTCTAAACCTTTTCCCTTCTTAATGCCCTAGGCATTTGGAAAATTTTAGAAAGGATGAATATAACACATGTAATCGATCCTATATCCGAAGCATATGGGACACGATTTATGATGTCTCACATAAAGACTAAACTAGTCTTTTGCTATAACATTTCCATTTCTATATTCCAAGTTCTCATAATTCAGATTATGAAAAGGGATGTCGTAATCATAATCGAATTTTAGAATGCAAATAATGGACCCATATATAGAATTTCCTTATGTTGAGCCATTCCAACATGAAATTCATATATATATATATATATATATATATATATATATATATATATATATATATATATATATATATATATATATATATATATATCCTTGATTAAATATGATTAAAACCTCAATCTAAGCTTTTAGATTTGAGATGAAGTATAATTTCCTCTCCCTTAATTATAGCAAAACAACTCTTTCCCAATTGAAACTTTTTGTTTTCTATAATTAAGATCGCTAACTTGCAATGTTTATCATTGTATACTGTTTCAGCTATCAACTTTATTCTTGAATTTAAAACAATAGTTGTCCCATGCTCCAAGCATGTACACTATGTTTTCTAAACACTAGTCATTCCATACACCAAGTATGCATACTATGTTTGTCTATGATCTTTACTTTGTGAAATAGATCAATTGAACATAATTTCAATGATCCTCTTTTCACAGTCCCAAATCCTTACTGTAAATGCAAGAATTCCAAATTCATGCCATTTACTGAAATCTATTAGATTCTAAACTTATGTGCATAGATCCTCTTGTAATGATTATTCACAAAGTCATAAAGACTTGAAATCAACCATTACAGAGCCTTCCAAAGGAGATCAGCTCCTTGGAAACATCCTTCTTGCATTAAGTTTCCTAATCTTACACAGATTGAATAATTTATAACTTTGAAACATTTCCATATTCCATTTTGACTATCACTTCTGAACAAGAGTTGCCTCCTTACAGATTATGTTAATATGGTCCTTCCAGAATTATCACTATAATTCCAACTGTCCTTGAGCAACCAATCTTTAGTAAACCTTTGATTGTCCTCGACAATTGTTTAATCCTTTTAGTCATATCCAATTCTAGACCTTTTCCCTTCTTAATGCCCTAGGCATTTGGAAAATTTTAGAAAGGATGAATATAACACATGTAATCGATCCTATATCCGAAGCATATGGGACACGATTTATGATGTCTCACATAAAGACTAAACTAGTCTTTTGCTATAACATTTCCATTTCTATATTCCAAGTTCTCATAATTCACATTATGAAAAGGGATGCCGTAATCATAATCGAATTTTAGAACGCAAGTAATGGACCCATATACAAAATTTCCTTATGTTGAGCCATTCCAACATGAAATTCATATATATATATATCCTTGACTAAATGATTAAAACCTCACGATCTAAGCTTATAGATTTGAGATGAAGCATAATTTCCTCTCCCTTAATTATAGCTAAACAACTTTTTCCCAATTGAAACTTTTGTTTTCTATAATTAACACTGCTAACTTGCAATACTTATGCACCCACTAACATGATGATTATTAGCATAACACTTATGCTCCCACTAGCTTTGACATGTACTCAGAAATCAGTTGGACTTCTAGAAATCAATACTTCATCGACTTTCTTACCAAAGTTCAGATTTCTGATACTAGATTGTTTTGATAAAACTTTATCAAAAATCATACACCTTCCCTTAGATAGCACACTTGTGTGTCTAAACAGTTATGAAGAGGTATGCCGTAATCATAATGGTTAGACCTTTTTGCCACTTCTCACAAGTCCATATTAGTGTGCCGGTTAACCACACGCGCTCCACTAACGACTTTGAGAATGCAAATATCACAATTGCTATCTAGATAAAATCTACTTAGTGAAAGTGTTTCCTCACCATCATTTTCATGAATCGGAGAGAAACCTTATGACACTTAGATTTAATGGTGTATGTGTTCTTATCCATGTGACTTGTCAAAACCATAGTCACAAGACAAGGATAATGACAAATCCAAACTCATATGGACTGAACTCAATCTTAATTTCTTGCCACCTGGCAGCTCAAGGGCCTACCATTGCTTCCAAGTTGTTGTGCAACAAATTGAGAACTCTAAGAATTCATATGCAAAGCCAACTTTAACTGGAATGGGCACAGAATATGTCAACATGATGGGTTATAAACCTCAAGTCGTGTGCTAGAGAAGAACTTCAGGTTTTATTCTTGATTAGTTCTTGAGACTTTCAAGACCTTTAAGACTCCCACTGTCCTCTTGACCTATGAGACTCCCTTGTCAAATATCCAAGAGATAGTGTGGATTCTAATCAAGACAAAAACTTCACACAATTGGCCTAAGTTGGTCTTTGTTTTATCCAAAACATCACAACTTACCAATTTCAAATGTACAAGAGTAGAAAACTTTTACTCTTACATTTGACAAGTGTTTTAAACCTTCTTTAAGACATGTCACTCAAGTTACAATCTTGGAGTATGACTCTAAGACTTGTATTGGAACGAAGTATGACTCATCTTCTAGATTTAACCACTTCAACAATTCAAGTTCCTCTTCTTAGTCATAAGAATGCACTAAGATTTCCTTAGAGAACTAATTGTGCTATGGTTTCTTAATCATTAAGATGATCACAAAACTGATACTAAAGTACTCTCCCATCTTTTCAGATTTGAGAAACTTTTATCCTTCTGCCATTTTGATTCTTCTTATTCACTCTGCCATACATTGGAACCTTTTCCAATGTCTCAGAGTTACACTTAAGCTTGTAAGTATAATCATATTTACTGAGCTTTAGTAAATTATGACGAATAATCTTATTGATCTATTGTGGTGGACTTAATCAGTGCACAAGGATGTGTACTCGATCCCTTAGTCCTTTACTTGACTCACACATCCATGTGAACAAGTAATTAGTCTTAATTTTCCAATACTTGAAAGTTCTCATTCATCATGCAATACAACTTGCGTGATTCCAAGTCCCGGTCCAATAGAAACTAGGTTGATGAGAATCTTTCCTTATTTGGTAAATTTAGACATTACCACAAATGAAAGAATCAATTTCATATTTCCACTCTTGCTATTAATGGAATCTTATAAGCAACAAAAATTTCCACAAATGCCATTGTAAGGATATTTTTAAAATAAAGAAAATAAAAAATTTCTTTTATTTTAAAACTTTGTGGAAAAACTTATCCTTACAATCCATATGAAAACTTGTTGTTATCTATTCCGAAGCAATATCTCATAACTCCTAAGAAGTAGCTCAAGAATCCGATCTTCAAACTACGCGATAGCAATCCATCTATGCGATCAGATTCAGCATATTCTTTCTTTAAGTTTCTTCCACTTTTCTTTGATTCTTAAAACATCACCATGTGACCCAGTCACATCATGTATCAAGAATCTCAGAATAGAAACTTAACAGAGTTAGATAGTAGACTTTACCTGAAGTAGAGTCAAACTTATTGACTTTAACATCCTTAGGTAAATTTGCAGATTCGCAACCAATGCCCCTTCCTTTGGCAATATAAACATATGGACCCTTTGATAATGGTACACGGGACTATCTTAGACTTAGCTTTTCTCTTTACCATTTGGTCAACCGAGTTGACTATGGCCGATCCCTTTCCATTGGGAAGAGAATGCTTTCCGGGATTTCCTGTGTCACTATTGTCAATGTCCATCAAGTTTTAAGGAAGTTGATCTTAACAAATGGATAAGATCATTAAGGGTCCTGTCATAGTCTGTTTCATAGGTGTCCCAAAGGAACTCACTATGTGACTTAGAAAGTGATTGAACCACCGACTTTCTCAAGACTTTGACACCCAACTCTCCCGGCTTGTCAATATGTGACTACATCTCCAAGACGTGACCACACCTAGACCTTGCCTTGCCAATAGGGTCTGAGTGACCTTAAAATTTTTCAAGAACTTGTGGGTTAGGGAGAATAATTGGAGGAGGTGAATGAAGTATGATTTCCAAGGGACATCATCTTCATTTAGGAAAGCTTGTTTCAAGAGATTTGGGACGATCATAAATGTCTAAACCAGACATCTTTTGGGAGATATTCAATATAGTTGATTTTAAGTCCTTAATATGACACCCAATATGAAATATTAAGGCTAGGACCCAACAAACTATTTTATAACTTAGAAGAGGTATGCCGTAATCCAAGCTATAAAATATTTGAAGGTAGGTGAATGACGATTCACCAATTTCCACCAAGATAAACGAAATGTATTATTAGGTTTTAATTGGTTTTGAAACTCCTAGATCTTTGAGATTCATTGAACTGTTCAAAGGCATGTTTCAATCTCGAGTGTGCCCTTCAGGTTTTGTGACTGGGATGCCGAGGATCACAAAACAAGGTGTGAAGTAACCATGCAAATCACTTGGTACCCTTAATAAATTACCCCTCAATCGATGTGCCGGTTAACCACACACGCTCCATCGATACTATGATAAATATTAAGTCACGCTTTACCTACCTTGTTAAGTCCAAGTTAGTGTGCCGGTTAACCACACACGCTCCACTAACGACTTAGACAAAGTGTAAAGTGTAATTTCATGGGTTAGCACCTTATTCACATTTTTCCTAAGTAACTAAGATTGGGTATTATTAAGAGTTTAGTTACTTAGTATTATCATTAATACTTTTAATGAAGGGAGAATTATAGTCCTGTCAAACCCGTTCGGCTAACGACCCTCCACCAGTCAAGCAAGCGGTGGGTGAGAGTGGACACCCATTAAGTTGCCATTTTATAGGCAACAACCTTATACCCACCTTATAGACCGGCTTCGTGAATGAGGCGTACTAGCGGTAAGACTGACTTTACTCTTATACATATATATATATTATTAACTTATAATATTATAAAGTATAAGGGTTGAACTTTAACTTTTAAAATTCTAAGGGCTAACTTGGAATTAAAGTATTCATAAGTGAAAACTTTTCAAATTCCAAAACTTGAGGGCAAGTTTTGAAACTATTCAAAACTAATTAATTCCATAACTTATGTGTTTAAAGTAGTTTTAATCCAAAAACTCTTCAAGTTCCATAACTTGAGTACAAGTTATGGAAGACTTTAAACTAATAAAAGAACTAATTTTTTCTTTATTTTATAACTTATGGATTTAATTATGGTTACATATTTTTCTTTAATGAAGTGACTCTTGAACTTCCATAACTTGAGGACAAGTTATGGAGTCATAAAAATTATTCAATGACACAAGACTCTTCATTTTGTAACCATTGCCAACTATTATGAGTTTTATGAGTCTTTAATGTGACTCTTCATGTAACTTGAGGACAAGTTATACAAACACATTTTATACTCAACTCTTAGATTAAAATGGATTGAAAACAACTATTTCAATTAACTTTTCTATTAATCTAAGCAACTCATAAGTACAAGATAATTCAAATCAAACTTTTTCATGTAATTAGTCTAAACCTTAAACTAATACAAAACATGAATCTATTGACAATTATCTTTGAAAATGGATTAGCATGAACATTACCACATCAAAAACAAGTTTATAAGTTCAAAAACAACTTAGGGTAATGTTCCTAGTCCATTTCTAGCCAAAAAACTCGAAAATATGCTGTCTGGGGGTCCAACTCGTCGAGTGCATGAACCAACTCGGCGAGTTGGATCGAATTGATCACTTTTTAGGCATGGACTCGCCGAGTCTCCTAATGGACTCGCCGAGTCTGATGATCAGACAACACCATATTCGTTTTTTCAACTTCTATTGCAGGTATAACAAGAAAACAAGCCTAGGCTCTGATACCACTGTTGGGTTTTGAGCATTCTAACACTCCTAAGTGTACATGCAACCCTAAATACCTTGGATCTATGTTTTCTCTATTATACATGAAAATAAGAACTTCCAAGGTATTATCCTAATCTAGCATACAAAACAATGAGTGTAACAAGATAGAATACATACCTCTTTGATGTAGAAAGTCTTCATGAGGCTTGGCTGCCTAGTGCCCCAAGTGTGACACCTCAAATGGAATCACAATCACCAAAACACTTGAGAGAATTCTACAACTCATGAAATCGGCTAGCCCTTTCACTTCACAGACTAGTGGTCGATTTTGGTCAAGAATAAGATGCTTATATAGTTAGGGTTACACCATGTAAACCCTAATTGACATGGCCTTTCATTTCCATGATCCATGGGTACAAATACACCATGGAGCATCCATGGACCATCCTATGGGTTTTAGCCCAACTTGATTATCCATGGAGCATTAGCCCACTATACAAGTATGGATGATTTACACAATCAACCCATATATTTAATTAGTCTTCTTTTGATCACTTAATTAATCCTAGATTAATTCTTGATCAATACTAATTAAATAATCTTATTATTCTTATTATTAATATATTAGAACTTATAATATATTAATAGCCATAAGTGTCTTATTTCTCTCATTATAGTCTATCCAAGTGCATGATGGTATGCAACCCAAATGGACCATGCCGGGTCGGGTCAAGTCTTACCAATTATAGTTATGGACTTAGACATTAATCCAACAAAAACATCAACATGTGACCCAGTCACATCATCTATCAAGAATCTTAGAATAGAAACTTAGCAGAGTTAGATAATGGACTTTACCTGAAGTAGAGTCAAACTTATTGACTTTAACATCCTTAGGTAAATTTGGCAGCTTCGCAACCAATGCCCCTTTCTTTGGCAATGGACCCTTGATAATGGGACTATCTCAGACTTAGCCTCTCTCTTTAATATTTGGTCAACCAAGTTGACTATGGTCGATCCCTTTCCGTTGGGAAGAGAATGCTTTTCCTGGATTTCCAGTGTCATCATTGTCAATGTCCATAAATTTTTAGGAAGTTGATCTTAGCAAATAGATAAGATCATTAACGGTCTTGTCATAGTCTGTTTCATAGGAGTCCCAAAGGAACTCACTATGTGACTTAGAAACTAGTTGAGCTACCAACTTTCTCAAGACTTTGACACCCAACTCTCCCGGCTTGTCAATATGTGACTACATCTCCGAGATGTGACCACACATAGACCTTTGCTTGCCAATAGGGCTTGAGCAACATTAAACTTTTCAAGAACTTGTGGGTTAGGGAGAATAATTGGAGGCGGTGAAAGAAGTAAGATTTCCATGGGACATCATCTACATTTAGGAAAGCTTGTTTCAAGAGATTTGGGAAGATCATAAATGTCTAAACTAGACATCTTTTGGAAGATATTCAAGATAGTTGATTTAAAGTCCCTAATATAACACCTAATATGAAATATTAAGGCTAGGACCCAACACAATACTTTTATAACTTGGAAGAGGGATGCCATAATCCAAGCTATAAAATATTTCAAGGTAGGTGAACGTCGATTCACCAATTTCCGTCAAGATAAACGAAATGTATTATTAGGTTTTAATTGGATTTGAAACTACTAGAGTCTTTTGAGATTCATTGAACTTTTCAATGGCATGTTTCATTCTCGAGTGTGCCCTTCAGGTTTTGTGACTGGGATGCCGAGGATCACAAAACAAGGTGTGAAGTAACCATGCAAATTACTTGGTACCTTAAGTGTTTACCCCTTAATCGATGTGCCGGTTAACCACACATGCTCCATCGATACTATGATAAACATTAAGTTACCCTTTGCTTAAGTTGTTAAATATGAGTTAGTGTGCCAATTAACCACACACGCTCCACTAACTGACTTAAACAACGTGCAAAGTGTAATTTCATTGATTAGCACCTTATTCACTTTTTCCTAAGTAACTAAGATTGGGTATTTGTAAAAGGTTTAGTTACTTAGATTTATCATTAATACTTTTAATGAAGGTAGAATTATAGTCCTTGTCCTACCCGTTCGGCTAACGACCCTCCACCGGTCAAGGAAGCGGTGGGTGAGAGTGGACATCCATTAAACTGCTATTTTATAGGCTGTAACCTTATACCCCCCCCCCCCCCCCCCCCCCCCGTCTAGACCGGCTTCGTGAATGAGGCCTACTAAGAGTTAGACTGACTTTACTCTTATACATAAATATAAATATTATTAACTTATAATATTAGAAAGTATAAGGGTTTAATTTTAACTTTTAAAATTCTAAGGGCTAACATGGAATTAAAGTATTTATAAGTGAAAGACTCTTATGAGTTTAAAGTAGTTTTAATTAAAAGACTCTTCAAGTTCCATAACTTAAGGACAAGTTATGGAAGACTTTAAACTAATAAAAGAATGTACCTTTTCTTTATTTTGTAACTTATGGAATTAATTAAGGTTACACATTTTATTACTTAATGAAGTGACTCTTGAACCTCCATAACTTGAGGACAAAACTCTTCATTTTTTGTAACTATTGCCAACTTTTATGAGTTTTATGAAACTTAAATGTGACTTTTCATATAACTTGAGGACAAGTTACAAAAACACATTTTAGAATCAACTCTTAGATTAAAAGGGATTGAAAACACATAATCAATTAACTTTTCTATTAATCTAAGCAACTCATAAGATCAAGATAATTCAAATCAAACTTTTTCATGTAATTCGCCTAATCACTAAACTAATTCAAAACATGAATCTATTGACAATTATCTTTCAAATTGGATTAGCATGAATATTACCACATCAAAAACAAGTTTATAAGTCAAAAAACAGCTTAGGGTAATGTTCCTAGTCCATTTCTAGCCAAAAAAACTCGAATATATGCTGTCTGGGGCTCCTACTCGTCGAGTGTATCAACCTACTCGACGAATAGGATGAGTTTTGACTTGGAATCGGCGAGTTCATCAGTAGACTTGGCGAGTCTAGTGCCTAGAAAGCCAGAAAATCGATTTTTTTCAACGTTTTTCAGCAATTTGCATCAAGTATAATTGAAAACAAGCCTAGGCTCTGATACCACTGTTGGGTTTTGAGCATTCTAACACTCCTAAGTGTACATGAAACCCTAAATACCTTGGATCTATGTTTTCTTTATTATACATGCAAATGTGAACTTTCTAAGGTATTATCCTAATCTAGCATACAAAAAAATGAATATAACAAGATGAATACATACCTCTTTGATGTAGAATGTCTTCATGAAGCTTGAGTGGCTAGTGCCCTAAGTGTGACACCTCAAATGGTTCACACAACACCAAATGCACATGGAATGACTTAAGAGAACATACACACTTCTTGAAATCGACTAGCCCTTCCTATCACACATAATTGCCGATTTTCCCTAGAATATGATCTTTATATAGTGTCATAATTAGGGTAAACCCTAATTGTCATGGATTTCCATTTTCTTGGATTCATGGGTTCAAATACACCATGGAGCATCCTATGGGTTTTAGCCCAACTTGATAATCCATGGAGTCTTAGCCCACTATACAAGTATGAATGATTTACACAATCAACCCATATATTTAATTAGTCTTCTTTTGATCACTTAATTAATCCTAGATTAATTCTTGATCAATACTAATTAAATAACCTTATTAATATATTAGAAGTTATAATATATTAACAAACCTTAAGTGTTATTTCTCTCATTATAGTCTATCCAAATGCATGATGACATGCAAACCAAATGGACCATGTCGGGTCGGGTCAAGTCTTACCAATTATAGTTATGGACTTAGGCATTAATCCAACAGAAGGTTCGGTTCATGGTGACACACCACCTCATTCGCCTACACCAGAGGTATCAGTTTGCTCCCAAGCACCTTCTCCTCCACCTGTTTCCATCCCTTTTTACTTTCCTCCCATTTCCCTTATCATCACATCTCAACCTTCCTCCACCATTCCCATTCTTACTCCTATTTTCTCCAAAGCTACAACCACAACCACTACTGGAGTTTAGACCAATGTATTTGATACGGGGGTTCGTACTTTAGCACCTGAAACCCCTGTTACTTCCAAACCTCTATCCCCTACCCAATCCACAGAAACCAATACCGTTCTTGGTGGTGATGATGTATATTTCGATTCCTTCTGCTACAGTCCATTCAAGTTGCAGAGTGATGATGATGATGATGCTCCTGTAACCAAGAGGAATTTCAAGGATTTTCACGAAAAACTTGACAACCTTGTGGCATCTTCCTCCTCTTCCCATGACACTTTTTCCGAAGCTGATGTAAAGGCTTTTATCACCACCTTTGTAAAAGATCATGAAGCTTCAATTGCTAAGGCAACATCTACTATAGATGCCTCCTCCAAGTCCTGCAAAGCTGCGACCGAAAAAGTCGAAAAACTAATTCTTGATGCCAACATTTTTCTAGAGTCATTACATGTGACAACCCAAAATTTATTCCGTCATTTTTAACCCCTTTTTCCGTTAATAAGCCTTGTTTTATTTAACTATCCGTTAGCTTTTGGACTGGTTAATTAATGTGGGACTTTCATAATGACTTGGTAAGGGTTGAAGCAAATTATAAACACCCACAAAATTCCCTTAAAAATGTTTAGTTTCAACCAAGTCAAAATTTGACCGTTTAATCGGGTGCGACCAAAAAGCCCCGTTTATCGGCAGTATCGGGTAGATTTCCACTGAGCCCCAACTCAAACCCCTATATAAGGGTGAGTGGAGTCCATTAGAGACTTTTTACTCTCTCTATACACTCTCTCTCCACAACTTATTTTCGAGCCAAAAATCGTCCGTTTCAAGCCCCAAACTAGTAGGTAAACTATCCTATCTTGTTGTATAGCTTATCTAACATGCAAATTCGAGTTTAAAACATAAATTAGGGGCCAATACATGTGTTTACGGCCCAAGAACACTCTTGGATCATGAACACCATTTAATGGGGTTTTTCAGCCCCAAAACCCCTCCGAATAGCCCCGAAGGCTTAGATATGACTTGTAGGCTTATGGAATCGGACTTAGAACAACTTGAACTAGAATTTTGGGGAGTAAACTTGAGTTTACTGCCCAAGAACTTGCTTGGGCCGTAAACTCCCCTTCATGGGGAGTAAACTCAATTCCATGTGTTAGAAATGCCCTCAAACACCACCTATGGCCTTGGAAAAATGTCTTGAAGCAATTCCATTGTTGTAAAGGCTTTAAACTTCAATAAAACCATGGGAATAGGAGTTTACGGCCATGAACTCCCATAGAATTGGTTCATGGGCCATAAACTCCCATTAAGTGCCCAAATTATGCCTAAATTCCTTCATTTGACTTGGAAAATGTATCTAACTTTATTTCCTACCATTTAAGACCCTTATACAAAAAAGGAATGAGTGTATAGGAGCTTACGGCCATAAACTCCTTGTTTAGGTTCGTAAACTCCTCAAATGGTCCCTTAAGAGCTTGAAACCCCTTCATGTGCATTATATTTGGACTTAGCATAAATCTACAAGTGATATAAAGCCATTTAGCATCCTAGAACACTCCCACCATGAGATTACGGCCGTAAAATCATGGGGACATGGTCTCAGGGCCGTGAACTCTATATAGAGTTTACTCTTGAAGAAAAAACTCCTTATCCGAGCCATACACACCCTTAAATGTTACCCGGGACACCCCTAGCACTTAATCAAAGTGTTTTTCGCACTTTAGGATGCGTATACTTGTTTAATTAGTATTATATGTACTAATTATATGTAAACATATGTTATCATATCTTAATAGGTCACTAAGTGTGTCCAAGTCCTTACTTGACACCGAGCACCCAGCCGGCACGTTCGTCGGATCCACTTACATCAGGTGAGTTCATACCCCAGAATGAACCTTTTAAATGTTTTTACATACTTTTATGGGGGGATACAAGTTAAACATGCTAGTTATCATATCAATCACATGTGATTGATAATCCACATGCACAAGGATTTAATACACTGTTAACTGTTTTACCGAGAATGATACTGCAAATGGTTTTCTAAAACGTCGTTACTTGTTCAGCTTTTACTTATAATGTTTTATCAAAGATTCATTTAAAACTTGTTTATGAAAGTTTCCCAAAGGATTTCTAAAGTTTTTCAAACTTATTTTACAAAAGAATACCAAGTTGTGATTTTCTTAAGTATAAAGGTTTTCCAAAGTTTTTCATCAAGGTTTTCTTCCATGTTTTTATACTCTCACTTGTTAGATACCATTTCTTCACTTCTACTTAGTTTAAACTCCTACTTGATAACGCTTTCACTTCGTGATATGCTTTGACTTGTTATCACTTATACTTCACTTATACTTGTTAACGCTTATACTTCACTTATACTTGTAACGCTTTTGCTTCGTAATACGCTCCTACTTATTCACGCTTATACTTCCCAATATGCTTATACTTCACGATTCGCTTATACCTCACGATACGGTTCTGCTTGTTAACACTTATACCTTATGAAAAACTTCTACTTCGTTAGACACCTAAACATAGTTAGATGCATGCCTGTGGTTCTATAGATGCATATAAATAATGTTTGAAGGACTTAGGAAGGTTTGTTCGCCCTATTTTCTTTTCTTCGTTAAGATGTGGTCTGGTGGGATCGGATGTCCGTCCGAAGGTCGTTTGATCATTAGTTATATATTATTTACACAAGCATAGACATATAGGTTTACATTAGTCAGTTCAGTTGTGAGTCTCTATCATTAGTGAAGTATTTTTACATCAAATCTCACTACACGAGATACATCTTAAGTACACGACCTTCTCCGTTGTCAAGTTGGTAACCAGAGTCTCTTGTAGGGAGAGCGGACATTGTGTGTATAGATCTATACGGGATTGACACCCCCGCACCCTGACTGCTAGCTATAGTCCACGGCCTACCAAGCCAAGGGGCGTCAAGGTCTCTAGTGTCTATCAGTATGGTTACGAGTATCTCGGGGTTACCTTATAATTCATGGCCTTAAGGTAACCGGTTTTATACGCTGTATTCACTGCATCCACTGTGTTCACTGTATTCAATGTATCCACTGTGTTCACTGTATTCACAGTATTCACTGTATCCACTGTGTTCACTGTATTCACTGTTTTCACTGTATTTACTGTTTTAGACCTTGCTAGACGTATCATTCAGTTGATACTGTCTGGGGTCTGTGTCCACTGTTTTGGACCTTGCTAGACGTATCATTCAGTTGATACTGTCTGGGGTCTGTGTTCATTGTTTTTAGACCTTGCTAGGCGTATCTTTCATTTGATACTGTTTGGGGTCTGTGTTTCCTTTTGTTAGACTGAGCCAGGTGTACCGTTCATTCGTTACTCTCCTGGAGTCTATGATTTCTTTTGCCTTAGTCAGCAGTCCTCACTGTTGAGGCATATATTATTTTTCCCTAATATTCTTCTACCTTCTTTAAGGTCAAACACCGTATTTTGATAGTGATAGTGTTTAAGGGAAAACTACTTTTACCACATAACTCTGACCAGTCTTGGTAGAAGACTGCTTTTAATTTGAAAATATAGGATTTACTAGAAATGACTCTATTTCACTGTATACTTGAAAACTACTACTTATATAAAGTTATTTGTATAAAATGACACTAAATACTTATGAACTCACCAGCATTTGTAAAAATGCTGATACTCGCTTTTCAAATAACTTGTATTCTCAGGTCAGCATTAGACAGGTACATTCCAGGAGCTTCTGTTGAAGACGGTTTAGTACCAAGCTGCACCTATATTATGACTTGTATTACTTTGATGTTTCTATGTAATGTAAACAATGTAAAACTATTACTATTAATGCAATGGTTGTTGTACTTTGATTACTATACTACATATGTTGTGATACTTGACATGACGTCATCCACCCCAGAACGTTTCCACTGTTCCGGTTTTGGGGTGTGACAGATTGGCATCAGAGCATTGTTTATAGTGAGCTATGTATATCAATTCATAAAAGATATACAACCTATAAATACAAAGGATTAAAACACTCTGACCAAGAATTATATTTTAAAATATAACCATATTTTTACCAAAGTATAAGAACATCCAGAATCTAAACACTCGAACACAAATATCACAAGAAGAACAAGAATAAAAGTCTTCGGATGTTGAGCATTACCGTCAAACCTGGGCAGTTATGTGATCGTAAGCTGGAATAAATGTAACCTGATCAACTACCGTTATTCAAGATGCGATGAACGTGTGCTTGGGAGTGATAGTGGTGTTGCGACAGGTCTGAAACTTACCAACTAGGAATGCTAGAGCCAAACATAAAGTTTAAAATACTATAGGAGTATTTTGGAATACTAAAAGACTCACACTAATCCCAGAATCATATTCAGAAGATGAGAAACAAACAAGAAATTAAAATACCATAGGGGTATTTTAGGACCCATAACTAACCTTGTGTGGAGAACTAAAAAGATCCTTATTGATATACCTACAATTACAGAGAGTATACTCCCAAGGTTATATATAATAAGGATCCCATAGGCTAAGAATGTGTGTTTTCGCCCTATTTCGTTTTCCTCGTTGGGATGTAGATCTAGAGTAGTATCACATATTCGAAGGCCTATCGAATCTAAGCTATATATGATTTGTATACTCTGTGTAATCGTAGCAGGACTCGATATGGATCACCCAGTGAAATGTTAATAATCTCTTAGGATTCTTTAGACATTTGCATTCTCGCATGAACCCTGTAGAAAACCCTACCCACTTCAGTGCTCGACAGAAGAGTTGATTCCGACCCAGAAGAGGTTCATTGAGAAGATTTCTGGTTCGGAAATAAATGAACTAGGTCGAGACTATTGAATTCACCAAGTGCCTATATCTTTTTAGGGACATCGGTGATACATTCGCCTAAACTTCCGAGATTTCCAGTCATCTATCATGAAGTGATGACACCCCGAGTCGGATTCGGAAGTAAGGCGGAGTAGAAATTCAATATGTCTATATTAGAAGAGAACCCTAGGTAACTACCCGAAGGAAAACCAACACCGGTCCCAATCAAAGATACGAGGTAGATAGAGCGAGCCAGTACATGGAACCCGAGAAGTGTCTTGTCCTCGTGTTCGTCACGCTACTACACCCATAAAATAATACAATTTGGTGAGCTAGTGGTTACGCTACTCACGCTATGTGTTAGGTAAACCGTCTTTTCCCGTTGCAAGTAATACGATTAGAGCGGATCCCCACACCTCTATTGAGGGTGTTTAGCCATAAGTCTTCATGAGACTTTCTTCCCGCGGTCTTCTTTCTGAACTATTCTCAAATCTTTCCAGGCCGGAGAGTGAAACTTTTCCCAGTATAAAGGTAACTTAGTAGGAACGACTCGCATCCTATGGCTTTTCTGATACTCACACTCCAACCTTGTACACCAGGACTACATCAGAGGGATGTAGGTCGACACTCAGACAAACAATAGCCGAAGCACGGGAAAAAAAATTTAGGCCTAAGATAGTAAGGATATATATGGCCAGGGTTAACCGTCGTCTCTCATCCGCTTGAGTTCCTTTCCGTATAGGAAAAACCATGCCTCCGAGCAAGCGTAACCAATCCACTAGCAATAAACCTACTCTCCTACTTGATGCAGCTACCTTCCAGACTGCAGTCTCGATAGCCGTTGCAGTTGCCATGGCTCAACTGAATGCTAACAACGCCAATGTTAGCAAGAGCCCTATCGGAAATTCCGATCCTAGTAATGGATAGCAACAACCAACCTCTACATACCCAGCCACCCAAGAACCTCACTCAAATCCACTGAAGAGAAAGATCAAGATCAAGGAGTGAAGTACCTCGGCTCAAGGACCTTCCGAAGGGCAACGAGCTGAGACGGTCAAATTCCCTGCCAACCCTTCCATCCCCACACCTAGGAGACCATACATAGGAAACCTTCTCCACTGCAGCAAGTGTAGCTACCATCATCATGGTGTATGTCGTGAGATCTATGGTGCTAGGTGCCATAAGAAGGGCCATGCTGCTCGTGTCTGCAGAACTCCAGTTGAGTTTATTACATCAACCGCCAATGTGGCAGACAACCTAGTTTACCACCTATGTAGTAAGGATGGACACTTCAAGAAGAACTATCCAAACTGAAGGAAAAAACAAAGTCTCAGGAGGAGTCTGACTCTACTGCTTAGGGAGAAGCATCCAGGAACCCGATAGAATTTTAAGTACGTCTCTCAAATTCAGATAACTAACCGAGAACATAAAAAGACTAATACTAAGTGTAATTATTTCCCATTAAGGCGAAAGTCGTAGCACTGTTATAAAAATTAAAATTCATCAGGTAAAACTCTAATGGCTAAACATATACGTTACGACCATGTATAATTGAGATGGATAGACCTAGAGTGAGTGAAGGCCGCCTCATTTCCTGTTCCTCGTTTGGTTGTGGATTTAAGGCGGAGTCTCTCAGTCAACAGTTGTCCCCACCTTAATTATACATGACTAGTATATGTGAGGCGATTATAGAAATGCCTCGTGAGAATCCATTCATAAAAGGTACTCTACTCAGAAACACTTAGGACTCTCTATAGTTCCGCGTCGACTCTATCGGTCCAAGTATCCACGACAGTGATACACGGGATGAAACCCGAGACGCCTAGAACTGGTGTGTGCCTATTCGGCACATGACTCTATCGACCCTCATTCTATATCATGTCGAAGTGTGCCAACTTCGATGCCTCTATCAATCATGGTTCGACTTCGTGCAACCATGTGTAAATCCTTAGTGCTGTGTAAACAGAAATTTCTCCATAGCCATTCGGCAACTAAAGGTTCTTCCGAAACTAAACAAAATAAATATAATAAAGACTAATGCGATCCGTCAGTCATCACTCTTGTTTCAAACCTTCCGAAGTACCCAGGAGAAGGGTACCACGTGCTGTTAACCAACCCTCCTTAGAAAGATAGAAACCAAAGCGAAGGACACTACAGGCATTCCAGAAGACGATAACCACCCGAAGCATACCTCGTGGATCCCTCAGAAAGACCCTTCATCCTGTTCCATAGGATAGGAGCTAGAGTCAAGAGAACCCTTGCGGGTTGAGCTACTATAATGGCCACAGATCCGAAGTTTGTTGTCATCCTGGTTAAGCCAACATAGTAGCTAACACCCTCGGTTGGTAAAGAAATTTGAGTTGTAAGAGTCAAGGACATTGACTACGACCATCCATTCACGCTTAATCCCCCAAATTAAGCATTGCAGCGAATATCTTGGAAATCCGAGAGCTGCGGTAAAGTAAACTCTGAGAAGAGTGGATGAGGAGATTAAAGTTCCGAGTGATGGAACCCTAGGCTCACCATATTTGACCTAGACCGAGAAAAATCAGAACCTACGGAAGAGTAGTTGCTGAAGATGTTCGCACTACTCAGGCACTTCGTCCACCCCGTTACAAACGAGTAGCGCCTAGGATCCTCCGCCCTCTCGCACGGAGGAAGTCACCGTCGCCCTGTAGACGATAGACTGCATTCTCCAAAGCGAACACTAGAATACCGAGAACCACAGGATAACCTTCGCAGCCAAGAATACTTGAGTAAAGTGCGAAAGTAGGTTGTGTTAAGCCTTATAACCCGGATCCCAAAGAGATTATAGACTTGACACCAGTCTAGGTGTTAGTCGATGGGTTATACAAGAGCAACAACTTTCCGCACTGAAATAAACCAACGTCTTAGAGATTCAATGGACTACTATGGGTTCCATGAATACTATCTCGCACAGAAATAGTAGAACCACCTCCCGAGGTAGTCCAACACTCGTCTGGTGAAACCCTATCTTCCTAACCCTGAGGGTTTCCGTCAAAAATATCTCAAGAATCAGAAGTGCAGGTTTCTTTTGCATGAGATTGAGATAGACACTCTGCAGCAAACAGGTACCTGTAGACACGCAACCCATCCGATGATCTAGAAAGACTCTAAAAGCCAATTGACAGGAAATGTGAAACCAAGGACAACCCGAGCTTCCTAAAAAACCAACCTGAAGGACTACACTCCCAGTATGAGAGAGAATGTTAGGAACTTCGGAATGGCGATCACGCCCGTGATGATCTCGCCATAGAAGTACACTATGTTCTAAGTACTGAGAAGCTCTACTCTTTTGAGAGCTTAGGACCATCCGAGATTCTTTATGGAGATTGGTCCAACCCTTGTCAGACCACTACTGCTTTCGGATATTCCACAAGCTTCATCCTAGATCGATCCCCTTCTTAGACATGACAAGTGCTTGCCCATTGTCAAACTTCGTATCCCACTCATCTTGATAGAAACCATTGAGAACCCTAACTTCGTAGACATACCTGTAGGGAATCGCTAACCGCACGAGACAGAATCCGCATCCCATAGGTGAAGGTTTGTTGGAATGACAAACACAAGACAAAGTTCACTTGGGAGAGCGAGCACAAACCGAATAGGAAGTATCCTCCTGCCTCTACTCAGTCATTCATTCCTACTTCCTTGCCTAAACCTGAATTTCGGGATGAAATTCGCTCTAACGTGGGGATGATGTGACAACCCGAAATTTATTCCGTCATTTTTAACCCCTTTTTCCGTTAATAAGCCTCGTTTTGTTTAACTGTCCGTTAACTTTTGGACTGGTTAATTAATGTGGGACTTTCATAATGACTTGGTAAGCGTTGAATCAAATTAGAAAGACCCACAAAATGCCCTTAAAATGTTTAGTTTCAACCAAGTCAAAATTTGACCTTTTAATCGGGTGCGACCAAAAAGCCCCGTTTAACGGCAGTATCGGGTAGATTTCCACTGAGCCCCAACTCAAACCCCTATATAAGGGTGAGTGGAGTCCATTAGAGACTTTTTACTCTCTCTCTACACTCTCTCTCCAAAACTTATTTTCGAGCCAAAAATCGTTCGTTTGAAGCCCCAAACTAGTAGGTAAACTATCCTAACTTGTTGTATAGCTTATCTGACATGCAAATTCGAGTTTTAATCATACATTAGGGGCCAATACATGTGTTTACAGCCCAAGAACACTCTTGGCCCGTGAACACCATTTAATGGGATTTTTAAGCCCCAAAACCCCTCCAAATTGCCCCTAAGGCTTAGATATGACTTGTAGGATTATGGAATCGGACTTAGAACACCTTGAACTAGCATTTTGGGGAGTAAACTTGAGTTTACTGCCCAAGAACTTGCTTGGGCCATAAACTCCCCTTCATGGGGAGTAAACTCAATTCCATGTGTTAGAAATGCCCTCAAACACCTCCTATGGCCTTGGAAAAATGTCTTGAAGCGATTCCATTGTTGTAAAGGCTTTAAACATCAATAAAACCAAGGGAATAGGAGTTTACGGCCGTGAACTCCCATAGAATTGGTTCATGGGTCGTAAACTCCCATTAAGTGCCCAAATGATGCCTAAATTCCTTCATTTGACTTGGAAAATGCATAGAACTTTATTTCCTACCATTTAAGACCCTTATACATCATAGGAATGAGAGTATAGGAGCTTATGGCCGTAAACTTCTTGTTTAGGGCCGTAAACCCCTCAAATGGTCCCTTAAGAGCTTTAAACTCCTTCATGTGCATTATATTTGGAATTAGCATAAATCTACATGTGATATAAAGCCATTTAGCATCCTAGAACACTCCAACCATGAGTTTACGGCTGTAAACTCATGGGGACATGGTCTCAGGGCTGTGAACTCTATATAGAGTTTACTCTTGAAGAGTAAACTCCTTATCTGAGCCATACACACCCTTAAATGTTACCCGAGACACCCCTAACACTTAATCAAAGTGTTTTTCGCACTTTAGGATGCGTATACTTGTTTAATTAGTATTATATGTACTAATTATATGTAAACATATGTTATCATATGTTAATAGGTCACTTAGTGTGTCCAAGTCCTTACTTGACACCGAGCATGCAACCTACACCTTCGTCGGATCCACTTACATCAGGTGTGTTCATACCCCAGAATGAACCTTTTAAATGTTTTTACATACTTTTATGGGGGGAATACAAGTTAAACATGCCAGTTATCATATCAATCACATGTGATTGATAACCCGCATGCACAAGGATTTACCACACTGTTAACTGTTGTACCGAGAATGATACTATAAATGGTTTTCTAAAACGTCGTTACTTGTTCAGCTTTTACTTATAATGTTTTATCAAAGTTTCATTTAAAACTTGTATATGAAAGTTTCCCAAAGGATTTATAAAGGTTTTCAAACTTATTTTACAAAAGAATACCAAGTTGTGATTTCTTAAGTATAAAGGTTTTCCAATGTTTTTCTTCAAGGTTTTCTTCCAAGTCTTTATACTCTTACTTGTTAGATGTCATTTCTTTACTTGTACTTAGTTTAAATTCCTACTTGATAACGCTTTCACTTCGTGATACGCTTAGACTTGTTATCACTATTACTTCACTTATACCTGTTAACACTTATACTTCACTTATACTTGTAACGCTTTTGCTTCGTAATACGCTCCTACTTATTCACGCTTATACTTCCCGATACGCTTATACTTCATGATTCGCTTATACTTCATGATACGCTTCTGCTTGTTAACACTTATACCTTGTGAAACTCTTCTACTTCGTTAGACACTTAAACATAGTTAGATGTATGCCTGTGCTTGTATAGATGCATATAAATAATGTTTGCAGGACTTAGGATGGTTTGTTCGCCCTATTTCCTTTTCTTCGTTGAGATGTGGTCTGGTGGGATCGGATGTCCGTCCGAAGGTCGTTTGATCATTAGTTATATATTATGTATACAAGCATAGAAATATAGGTTTACATTAGTCAGTTCAGTTGTGAGTCTCTATCATTAGTCCAGTATTTTTACATCAAATCTCACTACAAGAGATACATCTTCAGTACACGGCCTTCTCCGTTGTCAAGTTGGTAACCAGAGTCTCTGGTAGGGAGAGCGAACATTGTGTGTATAGATCTGTACGGGATTGACACCCCCGCACCCTGACTGCTAGCTACAGTCCACGTCCTACCAAGCCAAGGGGTGACAAATGTTATATTCATACCGACGCTTGCAGGGCGTCAAGTTCTCTAGTGTCTATCAGTATGCTTACGAGTATCTCGGGGTTACCTTATAATTCATGGCCTTAAGGTAACGGGTTTTATACACTGTATTCATTGTATTTACTGTATCCATTGTGTTCACTGTATTCACTGTATTCACTGTATCCACTGTGTTCACTGTATTCACTGTATCCACTGTGTTCACTGTATTCACTGTTTTCACTGTATTCACTGTTCTCAGTGTATTTACTGTTTTAGACCTTGCTAGACGTATCTGTTGGGTTTTGAGCAATCTAACACTTCCTAAGTGTGCATGAAACCCTAATAAACCTTGGATCTATGTTTGTCTAAATACATGCAAAATAATAATTTTCCAAGGTTTATAACCTATCTAACATGGCATGGGGAACATTTCAACATAAAAGAGTTAGAAGAGATTACATACCTTTTTGATGAGTTTGGTTCTTAAGGAGTTTGAGGGCCAAGAACCAATAGTGTGAATGCCTCAAATGGAATCACAAAACACCACAAACTCTTGGAAAACTTTGAGAGAGTATACACACTTGTATATTTCGGCCACACACAAGCTCACACACACTAGTTCACGAGTTGCCATTTCATGCTCCATAAGCATGTTTATATAGTGTGCATGGTTAGGGTGAAACCCTAATAACCCATGACCTTTCCTTTCCAAGGATCCATGGGTTAAAAGCTCCATGGATTATCCATGGACTTCCATCCAAGCCTAGCCCATTAACAAATGAGTGTTAGCCCACACCATATAAAACCAATAGCCCATAATCTAATTAGTCTTCTTTTTAATCTCTAAATTAATTCATAATTAATTTAAGACTAAGACTAATTAAATAACATAACTTCATATTAATATATTATAACTTATAATATATTAATAAACATATGTGTATAACTCTCATAAAATTATCCATAAATAGTTTGGATGAGATGCAACCCAAATGGACCATGCCGGTCGGGTCAAGTATATACCAAATAAGTTATGGACTTAGACACCTTATCCAACAGACTCCCACTTGGATAAGTCTAATAACTGTATTTGCCTATATAACTTCAGGAACCAACCAGCAATCGTAGCTCTCGAAAACTCCGTCGAACTATGAAGCGCCATTTTAAGACAAGTGATCATATAATCCTCTGTTCTCATGATATCAGCCGGACAAACACATGGAACTATGTCTTGCTTATTGTCTGGCAGTTGTTTCTCGATTTCCGATTTGTTTGACAAAGAACTTCACTGAACACATCATTTTAGTTCTGACCAGGCCCGGTACATGGGTCAACACAAAATCATCGAGGGGCGCAGATATCGCTTCTATTTCTAGAAGGAACAGATAAACTTCGACTCATATGCTTGTTCTACTACTTGTTGAATTGTACACAAAGGCACGTTTTGTAACATCAAGTTACTGATGCGTTTACGTGCAATCAATGCACAACCAACTCATAGGTAACAACTCATATCTCTAGGTTTGAAGATTTATATGATATTATCGTCTCACGATCACTCGAGATAAATTCCATGAAGTGTGCAAGTGAGCATGGGTTTATACCAATACTCAAAACTTATGAGTACTCATGAATGTTGCAGCAACCGTTTCCATGTCTAAACACCTTTAGCCATCTACAAACCCAATTCATGACAATCTTGATTCATACCTACTTCCGACGTATGATCGATTGTGGAGGTTTGAATAAATTAATTATTCTGGAAGTCAAAACATGCAAAACTGAAACAATAGTAAATAATTGACAATGACAGTAACACTTTACTCATAAATAAATCACAAATTTTATTCATCATCAAACGTCGATTACATTTTACAAGTTTCAGGAAAACTATCTAATCTGTAAAACTAATATCGTCCCTCAGCCCGATGCGCCTCGCATGCTGAAAATGCTTAACCCTCGTTAGTCCCTTCGTAAGGGGATTTGCAGGATTCTCATCCGACGATATCCTCCTTGCCACGAGGAGTCCTTCTTCAATCTTGTGTCTTATGAAGTGATATTTTCTGTCAATGTGTCGGGATCTACCATGATCTCTTGGTTCCTTGGCTAAGGCAACCGCACTATTGTTGTCACAGAAAATCTCCATAGGTTCCTTAATAGATGGTACAACTCCAAGGTCTCCAATGAAGTTCTTCATCCATATCGCCTCCTTCGCTGCTTCACTCGCTGCTATATACTCTGATTCACAAGTCGAATCAGCCACCGTCTCCTGCTTGGAACTCTTCCAAGAAATTGCCCCTCCATTTAAGGTAAAGATCCAGCCCGACTGAGAGCGGAAATTATCCCTATCAGTCTGAAAACTAGCATCACTATACCCTAATACTCTCAAGTCATCACTCCCACCAACGGTAAGGACCCAGTCCTTAGTCCTCCGTAGGTACTTGAGAATGTTCTTTACCGTGGTCCAATGAGCCTTGCCAGAGTTACCCTGATACCTGCTGACCATGCTCAAAGCAAATGCCACATTAGGGCGGGTACAAGTCATAGCATACATGATCGAGTCAACAGCGAAAGCAGATGGTAATTGGCTCATCTCAGCTATCTCTGTCTCTGTACTCGGACTCTGAGTCTTACTCAGTTTGGTATTGCTTTGGATCGGTAAATCTCCTTTCTTGGAATTCTGCATGTTGAACCTATTCAACACCTTATCCAAGTAGATACTCTGACTAAGTTCAATTAGTCTTTTACTCCTTTCTCTTAATATCCTTATCCCTAGGATATAGGCAGCCTCCCCTAGGTCCTTCATAGCAAAGCACTTCCCAACCCAGGACTTAACCTCCTGCAAGGTTGGGATGTCATTTCCTATAAGTAGTATGTCATCCACATACAGTACCAAGAAGCTAACTATACTCCCACTAGCTCTGACATACACACAACACTCATCTTCGCTTCTCGAGAAGCCAAACTCTTTTACCTTCTCATCGAAACAAAGATTCCAACTACGAGATGCTTGTTTTAATCCATAAATGGATTTCTCAAGCTTGCATACTCAATTGGGGTAATCTGCACTGACAAAACCCTCTGGCTGATTCATGTACACATCCTCAGCCAACTTTCCATTAAGGAAAGCGGTTTTGACATCCATCTGCCATATTTCATAATCATGAAATGCAACAATGGCTAACATAACCCTAATAGACTTAATCTTTGCTACCGGCGAGAAGGTTTCATCATAATCAATACCCTGAGTCTGAGTAAAACCCTTCGCAACCGGTCGAGCCTTATAAGTATGCACTTTTCCTTCCATGTCGGTCTTCTTCTTGAAGATCCATTTGCACCCGACTGTTTTACGGCCTGGTACATTATCAACCAAGTTCCAAACTTGATTGTCATACATGGACTGTATCTCGCTGTCCATAGCCTCCTTCCAATTAGCAGACTCCGGGCCTGCCATGGCTTCCTTAACACTGCTAGGTTCATCCAAATTTACCAGTGTACTATCACTGATAAACGTATCACCTTCCGTAGTAATATGAAAGCCATAATAAAACGAAGGTGTGTTCCTAACCCGTGTGGAACGCCTCGGAGGTACAGACATGTCAACTTGCTCAACAGGAGTTTCCTCCTCAGGTTGATTGCTAGTGTCTGAGGTTCCTTCACCAATTGCTTCTTGAATTTCTTCAAGATCAATTTGCCTCCCACTGTCTCCTTGGCTTATAAATTCTCTCTCACGAAAGACCCCTCTTCTTGCTACAAAGACCACATTCTCACTGGGTCTGTAGAAGAGGTAACCGAAGGATTTCTGTGGGTAGCCGATGAAAATACACCTTTCACTTCGGGGTTCGAGCTTATCATGAGTTTCACGCCTCACGAAAGCCTCGCAACCCCAAATCTTGATGTGGTTTAAATTGGGAACCTTCCCAGTCCACATCTCATGAGGTGTTTTGGTAACCTTCTTTGTAGGGACTAGATTAAGGATATGGGCGACAGTCTCTAAGGCATACCCCCAAAAAGAGATTGGTAACGAAACTCGACTCATCATAGAACGAACCATGTCCAACAAGGTCCGATTACGCCTCTCAGCCACACCATTCAGCTGTGGTGTCCTGGGAGGAGTCAATTGTGAGACAATCCCACACTCCTTAAGATAGTCAAGGAACTTAGTACTAAGATACTCACCACCTCGATCGGATCGAAGTATCTTAATGTTCCTGCCCAATTGATTTTCTACTTCCTTTTTTAATTCGTTAAACCTTTCAAAGGTTTCTGACTTATGTTTGATTAAGTAGACATACCCATATCTACTAAAATCATCAATAAAAGTCACATAATACCGATTAGCATCCCTTGTGGCGGTTTTGAATGGCCCACATACATCAGTATGTATTAGGTCTAACAAACCCTCACCCCTTTTACAAGTTCCAGTGAAGGGTGATTTTGTCATCTTTCCAAGTAGACAAGATTCACAACTATCATCCGATTTAAGGTCGAATGATTCCAAGACTCCACTCTTTTGGAGTTGGTCTATGCGTTTCTTGTTTACATGTCCGAGACGACAATGCCACAATGATGCTTTATCTAGGCTAGTAGAAGAATCAATGTACAACACATTATTTCCTAAGTTGTCTACAATCGACACAGTTTCATACACACTATCACAAGGTAACGCTTTAGAATAAAACACATTTTTATAGAAAGCATTAATACCACCACATTCATTATCAAACGAAAAGGTAAAACCTTGTTTGTACAAAGCATGAAAAGAAATAATATTCCTCGCCATTTCAGACGAGTACACACATTTATTCAAATCTAATTTTAACCCATTATTAAGCAACAAAGTATAAACTCCAATCTTGGAAACAGGTGAAGCCTTCCTATTCCCCATGATCAAGTTTATCTTCCCGTGCTCCACATCCTCACTTCTTCTTAGGCCCTGCAAATCAGAACATATGTGAATACCACATCCTGTATCAAGCACCCAAGAGTTAGAATATGTTGAGTAATTAGACAATATAGTGTAAATACCTGCATGGGTGGGTTTCACTTTCCCATCCTTTAAATCCTGCAAGTACTTAGGGCAGTTTCACTTCCAGTGTGCCTTTTCATGGCAATAAAAGCATTCAGCATCCTTGGGAATGGCAGAAGGAGTGACAGAACCGCTCTTGGTCTTCGATGAGGAGCCTTCAAGAGACTTTCCCTTCGTACCCTTCGAAGGGTGCTTCCTCTTTTTCCCTTTGCCTTGCCCGATAGCTAAAACAGGGGTAGATGTTGGAGGAGAAGTAGGAGAGGTAACAACCGCCTTGCCCTTAAGACCGGATTCAGTGGTCTTCAAGATTCCTTGAAGCTTGCTGAGGGTAACTTCCTCCTTGTTCATATGATATGTCATACGAAAGTGGTCATAACAAGAAGGTAAGGAGTGCAAAATGATGTCAATTGCCAACTCCTCAGGGATGTTCACATTCAGCTTCAGCAAACGGTCCACATACCTTTGCATCTTTTGCATGTGGGCCGTGACGGAATCACCATCCTTCATGCGGGTAGTTATTATGGAGGAGATTATTTCATACCGCTCCTGACGAGCACTCTGATGGTACCTTTCCATCAAGTCCTGGTGCATCTCAAAAGGGTAGTAATCTTCATAAGACTTTTGGAGCTCGGCTGTCATCGTGGCCATCATGATACATGCCACCTTAGTAGCATCTCTCTCATGAGTCCAAAATTCAGCGATCTCCTCAGGAGTAGCAGTACACTCATCAAGCTCTTTTAACTCCTTATCGAGGACATATTCCTTGTCCTCATAACGAGTAACCATCCTGGTGTTCCTAATCCAATCCATGAAGTTGGAACCATCAAAGATGACCCTCCCACAAAGATTCATGAGAGAGAAAGAACCAGTTGTGTTAGAGCCTGAAGCATTAGTGTTGGAAGACATCTGAAAGAAGAAAGCAAGTTTAGATTAGATATATAGAGTCCTTAATAAAACACCCAAATGTAATATTAAGGCTAGGACCCAATCACAATATATTATACTTAGAAGAGGGATGCCGTAATCTAAGTAATAATATATTTGAAAGGTAGGTGAATGACGATTCACCAATTTCTACCATGAAAACAAAAAGAATTATTAGGTTTTATTTGGATTTGAAATTCCTAGATTCTTTTGAGATTCATTGAACTTTTCAATGGCATGTTTCAATCTCGATTGTGCCCTTCATGTTTTGTGACTGGGATGCCGAGGATCACAAAACAAGGTGTGAATAACCATGCTAATTCACTTGGTACCCTTAATATTATCACCTAATCAATGTGCCGGTTAACCACACATGCTCCATTGATCTATGACAAACATTAAGTAACCCTTCGTGATCCTTACTAGTCTAAGTTAGTGTGCCGGTTAACCACACACGCTCCACCAATGACTTGGTAAGGTACAAAGTGTGAATTCCATGGACTAGCACCATGTTCACATTTTTCCTAAAATAACTAAGATTGGGAATTAAACAAAAAGGTTTAGTTACTTTATAATAATCATTATACTTTTAATGAGGATTTAAACTCATTGTCCTACCCGTTCGGCTAACGACCCTCCACCAGTCAAACAAGCGGTGGGTGAGAATGGACACCCATTAAGTCACCATTTTATAGGCAACAACCTTATACCCACCTTATAGACCGGCTTCGTGAATGAGGCCTACTAACGGTAGAAGACTTATTCTTATACATATATATAATAATTAACCATTAATGTTATAAATAGTAGAAGGGTTGAATTTTAACTATTAAAACTCTAAGGGTTGAAATTAAAGTTTATTAAAGTGTGTGAAACTTTACAAATTCCAAAACTTGAGGACAAGTTTTGTAACTATCCAAAACTTTTCATTTCATAACTTATGAATTAAAGGTTCATAAAAATGAAGACTCTTCATTTTCATGTAACTTATGTGTTTAAATGTGTGTGTTAAAGAAAGTGACCTTTGGATATCCATAACTTGAGGACAAATTATGGACTCCATTAAACACATAAATGATCAAGAATTAATTCTAAGCAATTAAGCAAATAATTCCTATCATCTTCTAAATTCATAAGAACATGAACATGATCATCAAAATTTCAAGAATTATATGAACACATAAAAATCATGGAATTTTGATATATGCTATTGTAAATGGATAAGAACAACCATTACACCAACTAAAACAAGTTTTAAAACACCAAAACAGTTTAGGGTAATGTTTCTAGTCCATTTCCAACAGCAAAAGTCGAAAATCTGCACTCTGTCGCTCCTACTCGTCGAGTGCAAGAACCTACTCGGCGAGTTCATCAGTCAGACAGCAAGTTTTTCGACTTTTTCAACTATTTTGCATCAAGTATCAAACAAGCAAGCCTAGGCTCTGATACCACTGTTGGGTTTTGAGCAATCTAACACTTCCTAAGTGTGCATGCAACCCTAATAAACCTTGGATCTATGTTTGTCTAAATACATGCAAAATAATAATTTTCCAAGGTTTATAACCTATCTAACATGGCATGGGGAACATTTCAACATAAAAGAGTTAGAAGAGATTACATACCTTTTTGATGAGTTTGATTCTTAAGGAGTTTGAGGGCCAAGCACCAATAGTGTGAATGCCTCAAATGGAATCACAAAACACCACAAACTCTTGGAAAACTTTGAGAGAGTATACACACTTGTATATTTCGGCCACACACAAGCTCACACACACTAGTTCACTAGTTGCCATTTCATGCTCCATAAGCATGTTTATATAGTGTGCATGGTTAGGGTGAAACCCTAATAACAAATGAGTGTTAGACCACACCATATAAAACCAATAGCCCATAATCTAATAAGTCTTCCTTTTAATCTCTAAATTAATTCATAATTAATTTAAGACTAAGACTAATTAAATAACATAACTTCATATTAATATATTATAACTTATAATATATTAATAAACATATGTGTATAACTCTCATAAAATTATCGATAAATAGTTTGGATGAGATGCAACCCAAATGGACCATGCCGGTCGGGTCAAGTATATACCAAATAAGTTATGGACTTAGACACCTTATCCAATAGTATCATTCAGTTGATACTGTCTAGGGTCTGTGTCCACTGTTTTGGACCTTACTAGACGTATCATTCAGTTGATACTGTCTGGGGTCTGTGTCCACTGTTTTTAGACTTTGCTAGACGTATCTTTCATTTGTTATTGTCTGGGGTCTGTGTCTCCTTTTGTTAGACTGAGCCAGGCATACCGTTCATTCGATACTCTCTTGGAGTCTATGATTTCTTTTGTCTTAGTCAGCAGTGCTCATTGCTGAGGCATATGTTATTTTTCCCTGATATTCTTCTACCTTCTTTAAGGTCAAACACTGTATTTTGATAGCGATAGTGTTTAAGGGAAAACTACTTTTACCACATAACTCTGACCAGTCTTGGTAGAAGACTACTTTTAATTAGAAAATATAGGATTTTCTAAAAATGACTCTATTTCACTGTATACTTGAAAACTACTACTTATATAAAGTTATTTGTATAAAATGACACTAAATACTTATGAACTCACCAGCATTTGTAAAAGTGCTGATACTCGCTTTTCAAATAACTTGTATTCTCAGGTCAACATTAGACAGGTACATTCCAGGAGCTTCTGTTGAAGACGGTTTAGTACCAAGCTGCACCTATATTATGACTTGTATTACTTTGATGTTTCTATGTAATGTAAACCATGTAAAACTATTACTATTAATGTAATGGTTGTTGTACTTTGATTACTATACTACATATGTTGTGATACTTGACATGAAGTCATCCACCCCAGAACGTTTCCGCCGTTCCGGTTTTGGGGTGTGACATTACATGGTGCAGCTGAGTTAAATGCCAACAAAGTGAACACTACAGTGGAAAAGCTTGTCATGTCTCTTGAGACCGAAATGAAGCACTTTGCCACCATGCGTCAGAATATCCACACAGATAATGCTGCATTGCGAACCTCTATCAATGAGCGTCTCTAGAAGCTTCAAGAAAATTTGGCCATGGAAAACAGGATCATGGATGAACTTGCTCTCAAAACAACTCAGCTAAAGACCAAGTCCCTACAACTTTCTCAAGCGACCAAGGAGATTGACAACCTTGGCTCTTAAAGGGCCGTCGTCAAGAGTTGTGTCTCAGATGTTCATGCTCTTCTCTCCAATGTTATGGAAGCTCACGACTCGATTTTTACTCTTTCTTTCAGACGTCATCTTGTAGAAAAACTTGGCCCAACACTTGAAATGTTAAGTCACATAGAGGGTGTTTCGGAGATTGTTGTCCTTCTGAAACAAAGGGGAGAAGGAATTACAAGCACTACTCAACCTCTTCCTACAAGCAAAATTGTTCCTCCAACAGTCACCACTGAATGACCGAAGGGTAATGAAGCTACAGGTTCTAGTGTGAAGGGCAAGGGAAAAGATGTTCTAGAAGACAATGACGAAGAAGAAGAGACCATTTCTGAGGATCTAAAGCGAAAGCAAAGGGAAAGGAAACATGATCTCATTGATAAGGCTGCTAGGGAAGTAGAAGAGAATGAGAGAAAAAGGAAAGAAGTTCACAATCTTTTGGAAAGCACGAAAACACTTTTTACTCTTTGGTCGTTGGAAAGGCTAATTAAAGAAGATATTGAATGTCCAAGCACACATTGGCTTGACCTGGTAATGTCTCTAGACTGTGAGAACTCCAAGGATTCACAGTTTGACATGCCTATAACCTGAAAGGCATTTATATTTCACTACTTCCATCCTGTTGCTGAAGTTTCCCATCTTGATCTAGAAGTCGACAGGGATCTGATTGACTTTTATCTTGAGTTTGCTTAGCCTTAGTATCTTACCTGGAGCGCTCAAAAGATAACTTTTGTCAGGGTTCTAAAACCGAATGCAAAAGGGAAATTCATCAACGTCAAATTCAAGGTGACCAGAGGTTCAACAAACTCTAAGCGTACAATTTCTCTAGTTGATCTTGCAAATCTCAATCCTCACAACCGGATCTTGCTATACAACTTTTTTTTTATCTCCATTCCAGATTAATATGAGCCGATCATCGATCACATCAAGAGGATGTTGGTGTGCTACATTTTAGAAGTGGCAAAGATGGATCAAGAAATTGCTTTGGCCCTTAAAAAGAAGCCAACGGTGTTACCCATTGGTTCATCTAGCGACATCAGCAGAATGATAATGGGGAAGATTGACCTGAAGCTCAACTCTGTGATGTTCACCAGAGGCGGAGGTCAAAAATGCTTGTTCTCTCTAATTGAAAAACATCTTTTCACTACAGGTTGCTTGGAACACGTTTTGGATATCACTCATAAGTGCAAGCAAAACATTGAAGATGACAAGAAGTATTTCACTGATGTGATTATATGGTACACCAATTTTCGACAAGTCCTGATCGCTATTATTCAAAAGCTATTCAAAGTGGTGAAGCGTACTGTAGTGAATCAACCGAAGTGATGTCTTGCCCCAATTGACACAAAGGGGAGATTGTTGGGACCCGAAGTGTTCCATTTGTGGCTTCCTCCTTAGCCCTGTTTTGTTACCGGTTTAAGACTATCCAACCGTGTTTATTTTTACTAGGGTTTTAGTAATTAAGGTGCATGCACGCATCATCGGTAATAATCGCTTTCATTAATTATTCTCAATAGTGTACTACAAACCCTAGCTCGCCTCTACAGTGGAAATTCTTCATCGAGCTCTGCTGAGGCGTGACTATTCTTGAATCATTAAGCTATACTTGATTCCATCTTGTGTTCTTTGTGTTTTGTTTGTTTGTTTTTATTGATTAACCTTTTGAAGGTCTAATCGATCTAAGAGTTTTCAACTCATCGATTATTCTTATTATTATTATTATTATTATTATTATTATTATTATTATTATTATTATTATTATTATTATTATTATTATTATTATTATTATTATTCTTATTATTATCATGGTTGTAAAAATCGCTCTAGGCGGCCGATTAATCGGCACCTAGACGCTTGGCGGCCTCCAACAGCCTACGAATAGGCGGCCTTGGTAAATATCGGTCAAAACCGGCCGAACTCGGACCAAATCGGTCCAACTCGGACCTAATCGGTCCAGCTAACTCTATAGGACCCACCGACTTAAAGGAGCCAACTTGCCTAAAACATAACTGCATTTGTTTTCATATGAAGGATTCCCTTTTATAGAGTTTATTTTCTTTGATAAAATGTTCCCAACTTTGAGGTGGGATGCTCAAACTTTTTCACTTCCAAATATGTCCTTTGCCTTACGTTCTTCCTATTTTTCTTGATGGTCTGACTCGTGCCCTACTCGACTCCGACTCCTCTGCTCTTGCTTCCGTTAACCATTATCCATCGACTCCTCTCCTACCATTTTTAGCCATTAGCCTTTGAAGAAAGATGAGGTTGAATGGAAGGTATCTGATTTGAAAATGTGTTGACACCCCTGAAGCAAACATGATGACGCGATCTCAAATGTTCTTATTCCATTCGTTCATGGTTATCCTTCAATTGTTGCTCCATCGTCGATTAGTTCTTCAATCATGCTCAACCATCGTTCCTGCATCGTCATTTTCCTCCCACTATTGCTCAATTCTCAACTCAACCATCGTGATCTGCTCCACCATTCCTTTCCAACGACGCCCTCCGAATTGCAAATTGTCACAACTCCCTTGAATTTGTTATGTAGGTTAGTTCTTCAACCCATGACGCAAATTGTAATTGAATCCGTGTTGATGGATATCTCAGGGATTGTAATGGGGCAGTGTAATTAAATCGATGTTTATCTTGTAATTGAATCCGTCACAACAGTGCACACCAACTGTTCGATATTTTGTCTCAGTGATGTTTTTCATTTAAGTTAGGTTCAGTGATGTTTTTCATTTAAGCATAAAATGTTAACTGTCTAATGTATTGATTATAAAACTCACTTCTCAAATATGCTCATGTTAACTGTTAATTTGATTGATAATGTTTGGTTCATTGTTAATGTGTTAATTTGTTTTAATGTGTTAAGGTTCCTATAAAAGGTTACTGTCCAATTTAGACCTTTGAACTGAATCAACCAAAGAAGCCAAAAAGGAGACCAAGAAAGAAATCTTCTAAAACTGTTCTTCTTCCCTCAACATTCAACATTCACATTGCAATAGTTAGTTATTTAGATGTGATGTATTAAGGATCTAAGAGGGTTTTTGTAATCATAGTTTCATGTTATAATGTTATATTTATTAAATTTTAATTGATATAATTTTATATTTATTAATGTTATATATATAATGCTATATTCTTAGGATAAATGTTATATTTATTAATTTATTAATAATTAATAGTCCCCGATTAATCCCCGCCTAGCCGATTAATCCCTTGACCCCAGTCCACCGCCGAGCTACCGTCGAGCGATTTTTGCAACCTTGCTTATTATTATTATTATTATTATTATTATTATTATTATTATTATTATTATTATTATTATTATTATTATTACTATTATTATTCTTATTATTATTCTTAATCTTATTATTATTATCATTATTATTATTATTATTATTATTATTATTATTATTATTATTATTATTGTTTTTGTTGTTGTTGTTGTTGTTGTTATTATTATTATTATTATTGTTATTGTTATTATTATTATTATTGTTATTATTATTATTATATTATTATTATTATTATTATTATTATTATTATTATTATCATTATTATTATTATTATTATTATTATTATTATTATTATTATTATTATTATTCACTCATCACATTATACACAACAATACGTTTTATAACATCAAGTTATTGATGCATTTACAAATGGTCAATGCACAACTGACTTGTAATCAACAACTCATATGTCTCTGTTTTAAGAATATAAGATATTATCGTCTCAAAATTATTCGTGATAAAATCAATGAAGTAATTCTCTGACTGTAGGTTAATCCAATATTCAAATATCCATTTCAAAAGTACTCATGAATACTGCAGCAAACCAGTGCCATATCTAAACTCTTAGACATTCTACAGTTAGATTCATGACAGTCTTAATTCACTACTTACTTCCAAAAGTATCATCAACTCTGGATGTTTGAATAACCTAGTTATTTGGTTAGTAAAACATGCAAAGTGAAACACATTAATAACCTAATTAACTTTGGTCTCAAAATTTTTTAATATATATATATATATATATATATATATATATATATATATTTATATATATATATATATATAACACTTATTATTTAATCACCATATTAATCAAACTTTATTCATTGTATAATATTTTGAGTAATCAACTTAATACTTGAATTAAAACAACAGTAATGCCACGCTCCAAGCACGCACACTATGTTTATCTATGTTCCTTCCTTTGTGAAGGAAATCAATTGAACACATTTCCAATGATGCTCATTTCACAATTCCAAAGCCTGATCATAAGTGTAAGAATACCAAATTCTAGCCACTACTATAATCTGTTAGAGTCTAAGCTTACCTGCAGTGATCCTTTTGTAATGTCAAGGCTCAAATGTCACAAAGACTTAGCCAATGATATTACAATGCATTCAATTGGTGATTGATTACAAAATAAATTCCATGGAAATGAAGTCTCACATTCAAAGAGCATTCCTTGAACATCCTTCTTGCATTGAAGTTACTAATCTTACACACAAATCTGAATAACCAACTTCCATTATGGAAACAGTTCCATATTTCCACATGACTATCAATTTTGAGCAATAGTTACCTCCATTCAGAACATGTCAATATGGTCCTTCCAAAATTATACTATACTTCCAACTTACCATAGGCAACCAATCTATGGTAACCCTCAAATTGTCCTTGACAGTTGCTTAACAAGTTTAATCATATCTGGTGCTAGTCATTTTCTCTCTTAATGCCTTTGGCATTTGGAAAATCAGAACGAGTGAATATTATAACATATGCGATCAGTCCTATATCTGAAGCATATTGGATTCGACACATAATGTCTTATATAAATACTTGATCAATCTCTTTCTATAATATTTCCATATATTTAATTTCCTATGTTGAATTATTTCAATATGATATTCATATATGTTCATGACTAAGTTCTATTAGATCCTTCAATCTAAACTTTTAGATTTGAAATGAAGTATAAGTGCCCCCTCCTCTATAACTTTCTATAGCGAAACAACTTCTAACCTTTGCAACTTGCAAATTTGTAACCTTTGTTTCCTACAACCAGCATTTCCTACTTGCAACACTTAGTATAAAAATTATGCTTCCACTAGCTTATGAGTTATATTCTTGCTGGCATAACAATTATGCTCACATGAACATTGACATGTACCTAGAAATTAGCTAGACTTTTAGAAATCAATACCTATTGACTTTCTTACCAAAGTTCAGATTTCCGATCTGTGATGCTTCGATAAGTCTTTATCTAGACTTCTAAAGCTCATACACCTTCATTAGATAGTCTGTGTGTGTGTCTAAAGGGATGTCGTAATCATGCTTGAATTTGAGAATGCAATTATCATAACTGCTAACTTTGATGTCTAGCACCTATATTTTTTAAAGCAAACTGCATTGTTGTATAACAATATATACCAATTGGAGTTATGAAAGTTGTATCTTCTTTATCTAAAGGATCCATTTGGATTTGTTGACATCCACTTAAAGCATCCATGAAGGTAAGGATTTCATGACCTGCATCTACCAAAGAGTCTATGTGTGAAAGAGGAAATGGATCTTTAGGACATGCCTTATTAAGAACCGCGAAGTCCAAACATACTCTCCATTTTCCATTCTTCTTTATGACTACTAACACATTGTCCAACTATCTTGGGAATTTTACTTCCTATTTTTATGAATTAGCCTGAATCTTGGATCAATATTTAGCTGATGGGTTATTATATCTGTAGGTATACCTATCATCTCTTCATATTTCCATGCTAAGTTTGGTTTCCTATTTTTTAGGAAATTGGTGATATTTTGCTTAAGATCTTGGTCCAGATCTGCGCTCAACAGCACCTTGATATTAGAAACTCTAGGATCTAGTAAGACTTCTTTGACTTCACTTCCTTGGGCTTCCAAGACATCTCATGCCTTTTTCTTTAGATGTTATGCTTGCCTGGGAGAAATTGAGTTTTTAATTGAAGTGTTATAGTAATCTTTAGCTTTTTGTTGGCCTTTATTGATTTTGACCACTCCCCCATGGTGTAGGCATCTTTACATATTAGTGGTAAGTTGAGGGGTAAACTTTCATTTAATGGATCCAAGGATTGACTAAGATAATATTATAGCAAGACAAAGTATCAACAGCACAAAAACGTCGGGTAACTCCCTCTATGTATATTTCTAGTTTGATCTCTAATGGTATTCTTCTTTTCTCCATTGAATCATAGTAGGACTGATGATCTTCGGACTATCTCAAATTTTGGGATGTTCATCTTGTTGAGTGTTTTCAACAAGATGATGTTGACTGAGCTGCCACCGTCTCTAATGGTATTCATCGTTTCTCCATTGACTAGACCATCATGGTGAGGATCTAGGACATTCTCCTATCATCTTCATTGCAAGGGGTCTCTTTTTTATTGGTCAAGAATGCAATCTTTCTTTTTTGGTCTTATTTTTCCATCTTGGAACTTTTTACATGTCTTTGAGCTGTACAATAAGAGGTTCCATAAATGTTAAATCCATAAGAGATAGAGTTAATTACATTAGTATCTAAGTGTGGAGATGTTATTTTCTACGGAAGAATTTCAGGATCTTGACATCCTTTTCCATTTTGATGTTTCTTCTTCCCAATAGTTCCTACAAATGTCCTTTTCTCAATACGTAACAAATCTCCTTTTTGAGAACTAAACAATATTCCTTAATATTTTCAATGTCTTCTTAACAAGAATACCATTTGGATTTTTCTTTCCATCTTGGTAATATATCGGATTCTTAGCCCAACTTGCATTTTCTCAAAGATCATGCATTGCATATAGTATATATATACCTGAAACATTAATAGAGAAAAATAGTCAAATAACTTAGGGTAATCTTTGTCTTCATCTTGCTCTTCCAGATCATTAACCTTTTGATTCTCAAGTTTTGAGTAAGGTTTAGATCTTTATATTTTTTGGGGAAAGACTCATTCTTCCTGTTTGGATGATCATAGGATGTGTTTTCCCTATTTTGGATCTTTTTGTCTTCTTCCGGCCGGATGAGTCTCAGTGCTCTATTTCTAAGTTTATCCAATTTCTTACATGGAGTCATGACAAGATCCCATAAAATGGGGAATCTTTCTTAATTCCAATCTTCAAAGCTTCTACGGCTATTGAAACATCTAAATGTGGGACATCTAGAGCATTTTTCCTTTTCTTGTTAACGTTATTTCTCAATTAGTCATCGTTTCCTTGAGTTACTATATAAAGGTCACTTGTTAGTTTCTCAAATGTTCTGCTACATGAAATCTAATTATTAAACAAGTTAACCAAATGTACGAAAAAAGTAATAGAGTAAGGAGGGACATTTATGAGCCACTTTAGTGTGGATTTTATAAGGGTTGAACAAAAACCCTTCCACGGACATGCCTCCTTGAGATGATGTGGCATTAGGACTATCTTCATGAACTCTCTATATTAGGCAACATGTTCCTCAACATTTGTGCTCCCATCATACATCTTCATGTTTGGCATTTAAGACATCTTTGGAACTTTAATGTCATATATTGGGGGTGAAAATATTGAAATCATATGGTTAACATGCGAAACCTTTGTTGTTGGTTGGATAACCCCTGGTACACTCGAGACCATGTCTCTTAATTGTCTGAGTCCCTTCGTTGTGACTGGACTAATCCTAGGATCTTCGGTTGTAGGAGCCAAATTTTAACAACCGGCTTGTGTGGAATAATATGATCTTGAGATTTAACGATGATAAAAATATGAAGAACAAAATGAGATGAGTAATTCGATAATTTTACTGGAAAGAAAGAGTTACAATATTACAATGAAGAACACTTGGTAAGGGAGATTCCACCACACTCTCTCTAGCTAGAGGACTATATTTTTGGTGCACACAAAATAGAATTACCATCCCACTCTACTTATATGGACAGATTACTTACACACAATAAAAGGGGAATAAAATAACCTAACTTATCACTCATAATTTCTAGAGCATTTTCATGCTCCAAAAATCTCTCCCTAAATGCTCGCAAATGATGAGTGATACAATAAAGTGATAAAAGGATAAAATACATAGTAACCAACTAGCAAGCAAGGTAATAAAAATGATACATAATAGGACCCAAATGTTGAAATGTCTCTAAAACTCTGAAGTGTCTGTGATCTTTGATATTGACCATGAATCTGTAATCAGTAAAGATCTTTGCCTTCAAGGTCAACACTCTTGAGTTAGAAAAATAAGATCCAAATCTTCAAACTCATAACATGAACAATATCAAGTTGAAGATCCAATCAGAAAAACAATTCAACTTCAAGAAGTATAAAACATCTCAAGTTCTCGAATCATAATACATACAAAATTCTTCAAAAGAATAACATGCTAAAAAATATGAAACATATTGTGGTAGAGTCCGTATAATAAATAATTTGGTTTCGGAAGATAACTAGTGAAGCCAAAAGTTTGATCAAAATGACAAAAAATCAATGCCACGTCGAATCACTAAATAAATCATTGTCATTAGAAGTCTAGAAAATCCAAGCACAAAAAATCATAAAATCATATCCGGATGATAACATTATATTCTCTTCCTATTTTTTATAACCAATGACTGGATACCGAAAATAAAAAAATCAATCAAGATGGAGAGTATCAGATACCAAGAGCTGTGCATGCTCTCCCTAGATGTATGAAGGGTCTCGAAAAAACACGATAATTAGAGTAAAATAAATACTCTCCATTCTTAAGTAGTCGGTTGATTCTGTCGCTGAAAGCTGTCTGAACAAGTACCAAAATAACAATAAGAACTCTGCATGAAAAATCTCTGTTATGTTGAAAAATATTGATGTACCCAAACTACTGTGACGGAACTCCTAAAGCGGTCTTCAATAACTGAAGTCTGCATGCTCAAGATACATGGTTCGTCAACCGAAGATGAAGAGCGACAAGTCATTAAAATCCCATAGAGCGAAGGTTGCACAATAATTTTGTTGAACAGACGCAACTATGGTACAATCCTTGCGAAGAAAAATATGATGTCTGACTTCGGTATGAATGATAACTGGTCCGTAGACACTGATCCAAGGATTATTAGTCGAAAGACCTTGATTAAAGTGCAATCTTTATGGAAAGAATAATAAAATTCTTCAAATATAATTAGCAAAAAGTAATCCATTGTAATGATCGAAGCTTGAATAAATATCCAATAATAATCTCTTTCGTGAAGACAATAAATCGAGTATTGTAAAAATTATTCTTCACAAAAGTGCTTCTGATCATGGGTTGGATTCTGGCAAAAGTTGGTGTTAAAATAAAATAATTGGTTTTAAAATAAAATAAAGAAATAAATTGGCTATAACAAAAAAGGAAGGTAAGGCTGCAGTGGGAAGAGTAGACGGGATGTTGAACGAAGACTAAAGTCTCCGGGTTCAGGTCAGGGTAGATACCAAAAAGGAAGGTTTTCGGGTAAAGAGAGGGTTTTTGAGAGGGTTAGCTTGTGGGTGGATTGCGAAGATAGTAGTTTGTGGTATGCGAAGAATGAAAGCGAGGAGTTTCAAGAAGGCGGGGGTTGTGGCACGCTTCAGTAAGGACAAACACGGAACAAGGATTTGGGGTCTGGTACGAGGTCTGTGGTATGAGGCATGCGCTAGGAGGTCTTTGGTATTGCGTAGGGTGAGGGATATCACTGAGGATGCGCGAGCGAGTAGCCAGTAGACTTCGTTGAGGCATAGTTCATCGGTATGGGCTGCTTTTTTGTCAGAAATTGATCTTCGGTGATGGGAACCGAGGGGGGAATGTTGAAGACGAAAAAGGCAATTTGTCATGATTTTTGATACCGTAGATGCCATAACTTCATGTTTATCACAGGGAATTTTTCTTAAAGCATATGGGGATGAAATGGAGTATTGGGAATGGTAAAAATTGGAAGAAAGTAGGAGAATGAAACGTAAAAGGTGAGGGGACAAGGCATATTTAAAGTAAAAGGTGGAGTGTGCAGGTTAAAGTAAGGGGACAAAAGGTAAGTTGATGAGTCAAAGTCACACGGTTTTGTAAGGAAAATTAATGGTGGAGTACTCTTTCTAAAAAGAGTAATAAGGACATGAGTTTTCTTTAAAAACTTTCATAACGTACATAGATTTTAATAAAGATCTATCAACATCTAATGAAGAACAAAAGAGTTTCATACTTTTTATGATGAACTCAGAAAAAAAAATATGTTGATAAAATCTTCAAGTAAAAAATCTTCTTTGTCTCAATAATACCCAAGATAATGTGTCTATTTCAAGAACATAAAAATGTCTGGAACGAGTTCTTCAAATATTTTAGATAACAAATATCTTCTCCCTTTTTCTTCTTCTTCTCCAACAGCAAAATAAAACTTCGTAAACCCGGATTTTCAGCAGAAACTTGAACAAAACACCAGCAACATTTATTCTTGAAAACTACAAAATTTTTGAATCAACGCTCAACAAATTGAAAAACTCATCATAAGAATATATGGTTGCGAACCAATAAATTCTTGATAGAAAATCAAAAAATCATCAAGATAAGATAACCGATCGGGATTTGTTCCATTGAAATAATCGCTTAGATCTTCAATGTACGACTCTGATACCAATTGTAGGAGCCCATTTTCACGATCGGATTGTGCGGAATAATATGATCTTGAGATTTAACGATGACAAAAATATGAAGAATACAGTGTGATGAGTAATCCAATAATTTTACTAGAAACAAAGATTTACAATATTACAATGAAGAACACTTGGTAGGAGAGATCCCACCACACTCTCTCTAACTAGAGGACTACATGTTTGGTGCACACAAAATAAAATAACCCTCCCTTTCTATTTCTATATAGATATAAATTACACACAATAAAAGGGGAATAAAATAACCCCAAGTTATCACTCATAATTTCTAGAGCATTTCCATGCTCGAACATGGGTATTATACGGGATGTTGAAATATGTTGGAAATAGTGTCCAAGGTCATTAACAGTTGGTAATATTTCTAATAATAAAAACATCCCTTTGGGTTTTCCTCAAGACCCAAATCAAGTAGAATAAATTAAGAAGAAATTGGTTTGTTATTTATTATGGTTAATAATTATTTAGAAAATACCTGGAAATATATTTTGGGAATTAATTAACAGATTAATTAATTAAAGGGATGAAGATTCGTTAATCAATAGTTGATTAATCAAGAACGTTCCACAACCCTTATGGAATTAGGTTTGGACGAAAATCACTCCATCCCACATAGGAAAAGGAGTGAATTTTGTTGTAGGCCACCTATCCCACATGGGAAGGAGTAAAAAACATAAGAAGACATCCAAGGTTAAAAATAGGGCCTTAGGGATTTCATTCTTCCTTGAAACTTAGTTTGAAGTTTCGCAACCCTTCTTCATCCCCCCATAGGGACGATTTCTAACCCTATTAGCGGTTGAGGAATTGACACTTCTCCTAGTTATTTTTATTCTAATCTTTGGTGTCATTGGGTGTGATACCATTAGATGGATTCTTGTTTGGGTCCTCTCATCCAAGCTACTTCGTGGTAGATAATATCTCAAGCATGAAGATCAAGGGCTATATAAGAGGTATTATTTTCTTCTTTATATTATATATTTCATAGGGTAGCAGTAATTAGTATGAATCCATAGATCCTAGTGTGCATGTACACTTACATATATCATAATTTGATTTTTCCACTACCTAATTTAAGTTTATTTGATGCATAGAAAACCCAACAGTGGTGTTAGAGACACTGGTTCATAATTACTAGCACTCTTAGTCAATATTTTCTATAAATGCTTGTTTTAAAATGAAAAGAAGAAGAAAATTTTGAAATTGAAGAAACCTAATCGTAGTCACTTCGTGGCCACTTTCTGGTCACAACGTTAGCCGCCCGAATTAGGGTTTCATTGTTTCTTTTTAAATTTTCAAATTTGAAGATTTATGATATGGATTATTAACAAACTTAAATTGTATTGAATATGGAAAACAATAAATATTATTTATTAGAGATTTAAATTTGAATATTTATTTTTTATTATTTAAATGGAGATTTAAATTAGAATATTTAATATTATTGATAATAGAGAATTAAAAATTTGAATATTAACCCATCATGATTTTTTAATTATTACATTGTGTCCTCGCAATTAATTAGAATTAATATTGGACATCTAAATTTCAAGAGTTTAAAATTTACCCCTTATGTTTATATATATTGAAATTGTGTCTATTATATGTATAAGATAGATACAACATACGTCCTCATACGTTTTAAATATTGACATTATCAGTCTTACCTTGACTAGGGTCACTTATTATAATGTAGGGGTTTAAGGAGGTCTCTATGATTCCTAATAAGGTCATTTTTAATATGCTTCAAGCTTAAAACCCTAACCTCCGTATTGCATTTTGAGAGTGGAGTTACCGAAAGGGTTTGATAGTGATAATGGTCAATTTATAGGTATTATCAACACAAGTATGAAACAAAATCCCATTTTATTAATAGAATGTGAATCTTATATTTTCCATGAAAAATGCATGTTCTCTTTATATTCTATTGATGGAGCTCGTGTGGTTAACCGACACATCAATGTAGAGTATAGTTGAGAATGATATGGAACTTGCGAATCTCAAGTGTAACTTGAGTCGGGGACCATGCAATTTTCCATGGTTAATTCACAATCTTTTTAATGTAAATCTTATATTATCCAAAAAAATTTCACATTCTCTTTACAACATATTGATGGATCTCGCGTGGTTAACCGACACGTCAATTTGAGAGAATAAGTAGAGAATGATGTGGAACTCGCAAATCTCAAGCGTAACTTGAGCCGGGGACCATACAATTTTGTATGGATGATTCGCCATCTGTTTAGTGATTCTTGACAAACCCTCCATTGAATTTGATATGAACATATTCTGAGATTAATATGTCATTGATAGTCAATTAATCTTAAAGATCTAGGAATTTCGTGGTGATCAAAATTGACAAAGAGGTTTGCCTACCTAGTTAACTTTATGGTGTGTTTATAGATTCCATTTACAAATCATGGAGCCAAATATACATCTTAGCCTTCTTAAATAATTTTATTTAAGCTAATTATTTTCTAAGGATATCGTAAAATAAAATACAACGGAAATTGATATTGAATGATATCTATAATCGTATCCACTAAAATCTACTGCTTCGAAATCTCAAAAAATGATTAGCTATTATGACGATCATTCTTGTCCAGATTCGTAGTTTGGGAATAGTTCTAATAAACAAAAGTAAAGATCATGCATTTTATAAAGCTCTTCCTGAGGTTCTTCTAAACACTACATTCTAATCTATCAGAAAGAGCAGTTCTCAAGTGTACGTTGTAAATTCACATATTGAAGGAAAATGGAAGTTCTTTGAGTTAGGAGTTGTGTAGCATGTTGATGCTTCCTTTTAAAACTAACATGACCAATCATAGAAACTAAAACTTCAAATATTCACATATAATTACTATCATTAATCAGAGTGTGAAGAAAAAGAAGGTTAATTGATCATGGTTAAAAAGAGATTGGTGTTGGTATTACTAATCTAGGCCCAAATGCCAATGACGAAGGAATGCTAATTCTGAGACATGTTCTTATAGATATGTGTTTCTATAACAAGAAAGGACTAAGAAAGTATACATGCCTTGGTGGTGAAAGGACTAAAACATGGAGAAGTTGAATTTAATAATTGATTATGAGCCCATGTTACTGTCCATAGAATCAAAAATATAACTAGTTCTCCCATGTTTGGTGTTAAATCAAATATATGAATTCATAACACCATTGAAAATATTTTTAATCCTTTGAGTATTTTACTAATGATTAAGTATTGAGTGATTGAAATGAAGTGAGAAGATTTGAACATGTAGAAGGTAATTTGATCATGAATCTCAAATGTAAGGTCACACCTTATGATCTAGTGAGTCAAACACTTGACACATTGTCAGCGTCAACGTCTACATCATCGACACCATCAACGTATCAAGTCCATCAATATCAGCGCTTACTATTGTTATTCTATGTAATCTTTTGTATATTAGGTAATATATATATATATATATATATATATATATATATATATATATATATAAGTATAGAATAGATTAGAATAGATATCAAATCCAATATCTTTGTTATAAAGATCGGTTCTTAGTATAAGTTAGATACAATCCCTTCAATCAAGGGATATACTCGTATAGATTAGTATATAATCTACATTAACGAAAACCCTAATGGAGAGACTTTCTCTTTGCGATTGTATTTGAGACAAACCGTCTTCTTGGTGATGAGAAACCCTTTCTTGGCAAAAGACAATTTGGATACCTCTCTGTGTTATTTACTTTATGTTCTTTGTTGGCTTAGGTTAGTTTACTTTTGTTCTTTATACTTGAAGTGTATCCTATCGATACAAAACTTCAATTGGTATTAGAGCAGGGTTTTTTTATACATTCAAGTAATCATGTCAACTTCCAACACTTCCAAAACCTTTGATCTCAACAAAATTCCTACTTTTGATGAACACAACTTCTCTATGTGCAAAACTAAGGCCATGGTTGTTGTTGAAACAATGGACTGTAAGATGTGTAAAATTGTCGAAAAAGAACCTCACGTTCATATTTACCAACGCATGATAAACAATTCTCCAGTTGGTTCCCTTAAGCAAATAGTACAAACCAGTTATGACGACGATGACAAGAGGTTGATTAATCTTGATGTAAAAGCCAGAGCAACGACAGGAAAGTCACTCCCCTGTCACGTGTATCACCTTGTGCAACACTGTGACTCATGCCAAGAGATTATGGAAATTCTAACAGTGGCTTATGAAATCACCGTAGAAGTCCAAGTCATAATCATTAACAACCTCAAACGAAGATATGATCATTCCTTTGCTCAATAAGGTGAGTCACTGACCTAAAGCTTCAATAAGTTTAACTGTTTGGTTAATGATAGGTGCAAGCTAGGAACTATCAAGCATTCATCTCAGTTGGTTGTAAAGTTTCTTGACTCTCTTGGGAAAAGTTGGGAACATCACGTTGATGTTCTTAAGAATAGTGAAAAGATCAACGCTATGGATCTAAACTCCTTGTTTGGAAAGTTGTGAGATTACAAAGACACCAAAACATTTCGTAAAGACGTCGTAAAAGACTCGAGCAAGGGAAAGTATGTACCCTTGTTTCTTGAAAGGAAACTGTGACAACCTGGAATTTTCATTCGGTCAAACCCTAAAAGTCAATCACTTCATATTATAAGTCAAGTTCACTTTTACTTGTTTTTAGGAAATTAAAGTTCGTTAGACTATTTTAATAATTAATCTTTAAACGAACGGGTGAACGGATGGGCCGTCTCGGGTCTTGAAATTTCTATACCGCGAATACCATGTAGCTTAGAAGTTCACAGCCAAACTTTTATGTTTGGGCCGTAAACTACCTTAAAAACTGTAAACTCATGCCTTAAGCATGAGTTTACTCCCCAAAGTAGATCACTTTTCATTTACACCCAAAAAGAGTAAACTCCAAAAACTCTCTCAAGTATCATCCATGTTTTTGCTCAATATCTTCAATCTAGTAAGTGTTTCTAGCCCTTTCAAGTTAGTATAACACTTAATCTAGTGATTGTACATCTTTTCATCCATCCATTTATGTGTTTTGACTAGATTTCCAAAACACCAAGAACACACACTAGTGTTCTTGGACTTTAAGTTCATTACAAGGTTCCACAAAGTAAGTACTTCTATCCTAGAGTCATTTAAAGCTTGCTATACATATTAATATCAAGGAAAAGTCCTAAGAACACCAAGAACAAGGTGTTCACGGTTTTGGGAGGCTCCCAAAATCGTAAACACCAAATAAAGTGCAAAGTGGTGCTTTAGGCTGTCTAGATGCTTCACAATGCCTAAGGGACTTGTCTAGATCCTTCCTTGATGTGTTTAAGCCATGAAAAACACCAAAGTGCATCATTTTTATGTGCTTACGATTTGGGGATCTCCCAAAACTATAAACACCCCAATGTGGGTATAAATGGACCATATTCCTTCCTTAGGCCAAAAATCTAACCTAGACTTTTACCTTGTTGAGCTAAGGACTTGAAAACATAACAATACCACTTTCCATATGGGTTTACGGTAGTAAACCCAAAAGGAAATGGCCTTGGGGCCGTAAACTCCTCCAAGGAGTGTAATAATGCCCTAATTCCTTGCAAAGGCTTAACCACATGTAGAAATGCTTCGAAGGACTTGTAAAATCTCAAAACAACTTATGGTCATAAAGTGTAGAGTTTAAGACCGTAAACCCTTGACTTTACTACCGTAAACTCCTTGGGTAATGGTCATGAAAACCGTAAACTCCAAAGGAGTTTACCCTTGGACCCCAAACTCTCTAGCCTTGACCTACAACAACTTAGATGCGATCCTTAGGGCTAATAACACCTATGTAAGGTGTTTAGCATGTTCTAGGAGGTCTTATCATTATCAATTAGTAGCTTAAAACTAACTGGGTACATATATGTGTGATTATATGTTAACTAGGATCATAGAGTGTGTTCAGGACATCACTTGACACCTAGCAAATCCTACATCTTCAGTTCATCCGTACCACTCACTACAAGTGAGTTCATACCCCTTAATCAATGGTTTAAATGTTTTTAAATGCTTTTATGGGGGGGGGGGGGTATAAGTTGAATACTTATAGTTATTACATCAATCACATTTGATTAATAACTACAAAACCAATGATTTTCTTACTGTTCAAACTGTTTCGCTTCAAACTGTTTTACAAATTCTTATACTTATCAAATACATTTACCTAGGCTCTGTTATACTTATTATCAATTGCATGTCTATGTATGTATAGTTATATAAGAAATGTTTTAAAAGCTTAGGAAGGTTGCCCACCCTATTTCCTTTTAGCCGTTGAGATGTGGTCTGGTGGGTATTGGCTATCCGTCTGAAGGTCGTTTAAATATTAGTTATATATCATGTGTACATATATAGTCATAAAGGTTCTTCAACTTCATTCAATACCCTTGGGTAGCAAGGGTATACTTCCATGTTCATACGTACAACTTATATTACTAGTAAACTACAATAGGCGTAGTTTAGGGTTTTACTAATACTAATACAGGGACAATGAATCATACAAAGAGTCAGTTGAAACATGAGTCATAATACATAGTGATGAGAAACAAACATAATACATAGTGATGAGAAACAAACATAATACATAGTGATGAGAAACAAACATAGAGGCTAGACAGAGGAAGAACACACAATACAACTAGCCCATACATTACATATACATTACATTCAGTTATGTGAGCCATTAAACGGGTCATGGCACTACCTGCCACGACAGTTTTTGTATCCGGAATCTCCTTAGTTGGGGAGCGTATGATTTTGCGTATAGATCTATACTGGATTGACTATCCTACACCTTGCTGTTCGCTACAGTGGGACTTGCAAATCTACAGGTGCCAAATGTAATTTTTTACGGCATCTTACATCGTCATTTTACTATTGAGTCGGTAGCAGGGTACATGCCGATCACATTGTACTTTAAATTACAATTGGTTTAAGGTAGTTAGTATAGCAGGAGTTACTTAACACAACACTACAGTACTATAATATTTATCCCATTACATTCACTTCGTGAACATTCACACGGTGCACGGTACTGTAAAAACTATATTTCTGGTTAATGATATTCGGATTTGGGAAAATACACACTCTCACAAGAGATACACATAGTTACTAGACGCCTTGGTAGAAGGCTACTCTTAGTAGGAAACATAGGGTTTTCTAGGATAGTTCAAACAAACACGAACTTAACAAAACTTATAAATTACATCTTACAAATATCTTACAAATGTTTTCATACAAACAAAGACACTAATATACTTATGATCTCACCAGCTTTAAAGCTGATACTCGCTTTCAAAATAACTTGTATTCTCAGGTCACCACTAGACAGGTACAGGTGCCAGGCTTTTGAGAAGATGGAGTTCGTTCAAGACTCATCTTTTATTTTGATATGTACATTTTGGTGTCTATATAACTTGACAGAACACACATGTATGAAATTATATTATTAATGCAATGGATGATGTTGTTGCTTGTTTACTGTTATTCATTTTTGTGATACTGTACATGAAGTCCTTCGCCCCAGAATGTTTCCGCCATTCATGGTTTTGGGGTGTGACAGATTGGTATCAGAGCATTGTTTATAGTGAATTGAGTATATCAACCCATAAAAGATATACTAAATATAAATACATTGGGATTAATATACTCTGAATAAGAGTTTATACTTTAAATATTTAAAATATTTAATTAAGTATACGTACCTGCATTCATACTAAAATCAATGTCACTAAGACAGTACAAAAGTATTACGATTGTTGGGCAACACAAGTAGACTTATAGACATATGGTCAACCCTGGGAAGACGTAGCCTGATCAACTACATTATTCGAGGAGTGACTAGCATGTGCCTAAGGGTGCTTGTGAGGTTGCAACAAGTCTAAAAACTAACCAACACTACTACAATAAGAACAGTAGAACATACCATTAAATTTAAAATACTATAGGAGTATTTTGTGTTACTATGATTATTTACCTTAGAACTAAAAGTCTTTATTAGTAAGCCAAAGTCAAGTATTGGAGTAACTGATAAAGATCACCTTATAATTATCTAGTTAGCCCGTCTATTAATTATTTCCTTACTCCTTTTCTTGCATAGATATCATGGCTGGATTTCATCATCATGACGACTCGTACTTTCCACCCAACGGCAATGCTGGATGGCTTGAAGCAGAGCCCGATGATGAGCATCAAATCCCTTTGGATGATCATCAAGTTGAGGGCTTCTCGGATGGATCTGACTTCGAGCCTGAAGTCAACAACCTACCTCAAGAAGGTAAAGCTCCGAATAACAACCCCTGACCCGCATTTCAAGAACCCACACCTCTATGGGCAACAAACTTGAATACCTGGAGCCATAAACAGGGTCAACCCATCCTTATTCCCCAGATTCCGTCATTGCTTCTTCTCCGGGAAAAGAAGTTCATGACCCGTGGGCCTTCTACCTCCACACGGCATTGCTCCGTTAGGCTTTCGCCCATTGCGGAAAATTCCCCATTGCTGCCTCCCGTAGGAGTTTGGGCCGTGTCTCAGTCCCAGTGTGGCTGATCATCCTCTCGGACCAGCTACTAATCATCGCCTTGGTAAGCTATTACCTCACCAACTAGCTAATCAGAAGCGAGCCCCTCCTCGGGCAGATTCCTCCTTTTGCTCCTCAGCCTACGGGGTATTAGCAGCCATTTCCAGCTGTTGTTCCCCTCCCAAGGGCAGGTTCTTACGCGTTACTCACCCGTCTGCCACTAGAAACACCACTTCCCGTCCGACTTGCATGTGTTAAGCATGCCGCTAGCGTTCATCCTGAGCCAGGATCGAACTCTCCATGAGATTCATAGTTGCATTACTTATCGCTTCCTTGTTCGTAGACAAAGTGGATTCGGAATTGTCTTTCATTCCAAGGCCTAACTTGTATCCATACGCTTCATATTCGCCCGGAGTTCGCTCCTAGAAATATAGCCATCCCTGCCCCCTCACGTCAATCCCACGAGCCTCTTATCCATTCTCATTCAATCACGGCAGGGTAGCAAATCAAAATATCAAAACTCACATTGGGTTTAGGGATACCCTATAATGGAGACAGAAGTTTCTACAACCTCGCTAATGGAGGTTCTGCTGATAGAGTCATACCCATCATGGTTAGTAGGATGTCTCGGAACACAATACTGGGTCAATATTCTATCAATCGAATATTGGAGATTGATGCCAACACTGGTGTTAACACTGTCCAGATTCGCCAACTAGAGTCTGCTCGTGAAAGGGCTCTGGTTCACAATGCATCTCTTCAGAGGGAACTCACTGAAATGCAAGCTGCAGTCAGAGAACTTCGAGCTCAGCAAGCAACAGCAGACAGGCGCATGAGGGACATTGAACGTCTCCTATCGGGATCAAGAACTCACTCTGGTAGTTCTCGTCACCGATAGATTCTCATCAACTTCTCTCTTTTGGATATAAACTAGTTATGTAAAACTCTGGTCTAATTCCCTATCTTTGTAAATGGTAGGCCTGTTAGGTCTTAATTGGGTTGTAATTCTGTCAAAAAATTTCCCATTTTGGTTGATGTAAGGCCTATTTCTGTTGGCCGTTTTTCCCGAACTTGTTACATCTGTAATTCCAGTAATATTGACAGGTACCTAATCTTATGGGAATTTTATCAAAATGTAATCATCTATTAGCACTAGGTTTCCATTCAATCGTATCGTTGGGCTATGGAGAGTTAATCCATGAGTCATTCTCATCAATTCGTCCATTAAATTCTTATCAATATTTTCATCCTCATACACTATAGATCAATGATGCCGCCTCGTAGAAATCTGCGGAGAAACCTCAATAACAAAACACCACCTCCTCCACTTCCTCGACCACCTACTCCTCAGTTCGACACTGCAGCCTTAAATGTTGCTGTAGCTACAGCTGTGGCTGCAACCATGGCTCAGAATCAATCATCTGGTTCCATTGGAGGAGGAACCCCTGTTCAGTCTGTTCGGGTTGAAGCTCTTATGTGCTCGAGAGAGTGCTCCTATAAGGACTTCACCAACTGCAAGTCTTTGTCCTTCAAGGGGACTAGCGGAGTCATTGCCCTCTCGCAATGGTTCGAGAAAACCGAATTGGTTTTCGAAACCTTCTCTTGTTCCGAGGAGAGCAAGGTGAAGTTCGCTGCTTGCACCTTCGAAACTAAAGCCCTAACATGGTGGAACGGCCATGTTAAGTCACTATCTCTTATAGTGGCTAATGCTATGGGTTGGGATACTTTGAAAGACCTCATGATTGAGGAGTACTGCCCGAGGGGCGAGATCCAAAAGCTGGAGGAAGAGCTATGGAGCCTAACCATGAAGGGCTCTCTCGTAACCACTTATACCGCCAGATTCTGCGAACTGGTGGCTCTCTGTCCCAACATGGTTCATACAGAGGGAAAAAAGATTGAGCGTTACATATGGGGGTTGGTGCCACCGTACCAGGAAAATGTCTTGGCATCACACCCTACTACATTTGATTGTGGCAAACGATTGGCATAACAGCTCATAGACCATGGGTTTCGTACCCCGGCCGCAAAAACAACTACCCTGGCCATCTCAGAACCTGCAAGAACCGCTGACTCCAAGCGGAAGTTCTGGGATAACAAGAAGAAAGCTAAGGCTGCCAAAGAGCAGTAGGTCGTGGCAGTGCATGCTGTGATAACACCTGTCGTTGCTGCTCCGGTAAAACAGTATTCTGGAAGTTTGACCAAGTGCAACGAATGCAACTTCCATCATGTCGGCGCCTGCCGGGAAATGCAGTTGATGAACTGCAACAGGAAGGGGCATACTGCCCGTTTCTACAAAGCTCCGGCGAAGCAAATCAACCAAGTCCCCGGTGCAGGAGTGGGCCAAGCTTGCTACGGGTGTGGCGATGTAGGCCACTACAAAAGGAACTGCCCGAAGGCAGGGATTTCCGATGGAGTGGCAAGAGTTCTGGCCATAGGCCATGAGGAAGGGGTATCCGACCCCACAGTGGTCACTGGTACCTTCCTCCTAGATAACGCTTTATGCATGCATTCTATTTGATAGTGGAGCGGAGAGGAGTTTCGTGAACCAAAAATTTGCTCATTTACTTAAGAAAAAATCACGAACACTTAATGAAACATTCACTGTAGAAATGGCTAATGGGAAGATAGAGAGCACTAGCTGTATATTCATAGGGTGTACCCCAACTTTCGATAACCATTCATTTTCTATCGATCTCATGTCAGTCTCAATTAAAAGTTTCGACGTCATTATCGACACGGGTTGGTTGAGTCTTCATCGTGCCGATATCATGTGTTACGAAAAGGTTGTTCGCCTAAATCTAACGTCTGGCGAATCCTTAGTAGTTTATAGGGACAAACCCGGCACAAACCTTCATATCATCTCGAGCATCCAAGCTCGGAAATTCTTAGGACATGAATGTACAACATTCCTTGCTCATGTAGTCGATTTGAGCCAAGAAACGAAGGACATTTAGAACATTCTAGTAGTATGCGACTTTCCCGACATCTTTCCAGAAGAACTCCCAGGATTACCTCCGCAACGTCAAGTCGAGTTCCGAATCGACATAGTTCCAAGGGCTACCCCAGTAGCCAAATGGCCCTATCGTCTAGCACCGGCAGAGATGCAAGAATTGTCCTGCCAACTTAACGAACTGCTCAGCAAGGGCTTTATAAGACCAAGCTTCTCACCCCGGTGAGCTCCAGTCTTGTTCGTCAAGAAGAAAGACGGATCGTTTCGAATGTGCATCGACTACAGGGAGCTCAACAAGCTGACCGTCAAAAATCATTATCCTTTGCCTCGGATCGATGATTTGTGTGACCAACTTCAAGGGGCGAACTTCTTTTCAAAAATTGACTAGAGATCCGGATATCACCTACTACGAGTTCTAGGGGAGGATGTTCCAAAGACAGCCTTCCAAACTCGTTATGGTCACTACGAATTCCTAGTGATGTCGTTCGGATTGACGAACGCACCCGCTGTACTCATGGAGTTAATGAATAAGGTGTGTCGTCCTTACTTGGATCAGTTCATCATTGTCTTCATCGATGACATACTTATCTACTCTCGATGTAAGGAGGAGCATAGTCAACATCTGCGACAACTCCTCGAAACATTATGTTCAGAGAAGCTCTACACGAAGCTCTCGAAATGCAAATTTTGGATTCGACGAGTCGAATTCTTAGGGCACGTAGTTACCAAAGAAGGTATACACGTGGACTCTTCCAAAATCAAAGCCATTCAGAACTGGTCAGCACCGAAGACTCCTACGAAAATTCGTCAATTTCTAGGCCTCGCTAGCTACTATCGTAGGTTCATTCAGAATTTATCTCACATAGCGAAACCTCTTACAACACTGACCCAAAAGGGCGTGGCCTTTGACTAGGAAGAGAAGCAGGAGAGAACATTATAAACGCTCAAACGAGCCTTGTGCATCGCGCCAATACTATCCCTTCTCGAAGGAATATAAGACTTTGTCGTCTATTGTGATGCGTCGAATCAAGGACTCGGATGTGTTCTGATGCAGCGAGGTAAGGTCATCACCTATGCCTCGAGACAACTGAAGACACATGAGGTCAACTACACGACCCACGATCTTGAACTAGGAGCAGTTATGTTTGCTCTGAAGATCTAGAGATATTACTTGTATGGAAAAAAGCACTATCTTTACAGACCACAAGAGCTTACAACACATATTTGACCAGAAGGAGCTCAAAATGAGACAATGACGGTGGGTCGAGCTACTCAGTGATTACAAATGCGAAATTCGTTATCATCCGGGTAAAGCCAACATAGTGGCTAACGCCCTGAGTCGGAAAGAATATTCTGGTCGTAGAGTCAACTCATTGACTATGACTATCCATTCACACTTGTCCACACATATTAAGGCAGCTCAGCTTGACGCTTTGAAGCCTAAAAATGTGGCGGGTGAATCCCTAAGAGGGATGGATAAGAACTTAGAGGTTAAGGGTGGTGGAGCTTATTATTTCATGGACTGGATCTGGACCCCGAAACTAGGTGGTTTCAGAGACTTGGTCATGAACGAGGCGCACAACACTCTTTATTCCGTGCACCCGGGATCAGATAAGATGTATCTAGACCTCAAAAAGTTATACTGGTGGCCTAACATGAAAGCAGAGATTGCTACCTTCGTGAGTAAATGCCTTACTTGCGCAAAGGTCAAGGTCGAATACCAGTAACCCTCCGGTCTACTACAATAGCCGGAGATACCGGAATGGAATTGGGAAAGGATAACTATGGATTTCCTAACCAAGTTTCCCAAGACGACAGGTGGACTTGATTCCATATGGGTCATCGTCGATAGACTGACCAAGTCTGCACACTTCCTGCCGATCAAAGAAACAGACAAGATGGAGAAACTTACAAGAACTTACATTAGGGATATTGTAAGACTACACAGTGTTCCCTTATCCATTATCTCGGGTATAGATAGTAGATTCACTTCGAGGTTCTGGCAGTCTTTACAAAGTTCCTTAGGAACTAGGCTGGACATGAGTACAGCCTACCATCCACTGACCTACGGGCAAAGTGAGAGAACTATCCAAACCTTGGAAAATATGTTGCGAGCCTGTGTGATAGACTTCGGGAAAGCATGGGATACTCATTTACCCCTTGTTGAAATTTCCTACAACAACAGTTATCACTCGAGCATAAAGGCTGCTCCATTCGAGGCCCTCTATGGCCGAAAGTGTAGATCCCCTCTATGCTGGGCTGAGGTGGGTGATACCCAGTTAGCTAAAGGACGAGTTCTTGAAAGCACTCTAACGGGTTCGGAAATCATACAGGAAATGACGGAGAAGATCGTTCAGATCTGTGAACGATTGAAAGCCTCCAGAGACCGACAGAAAAGCTATGCTGATAAACATAGGAAACCCTTGGAATTCCAGGTCGGTGACCGTGTTCTATTGAAGGTCTCACCCTGGAAGGGCTTGATACGCTTCGGAAAGTGTGGAAAGCTAAATCCAAGGTACATAGGGCCTTTCGAGATTCTCGCAAGAATCGGTCCTGTAGCTTACAAACTTAACTTACCGTGCGAACTCAGTAACATACATTCTACCTTCCACGTATCGAACTTGAAAAAGTGCCTGTCCGACGAGACTCTTGTTATTCCACTCGACGAGATCGAGATCAACGAGAGCCTCAACTTCGTGGAGGAACCAGTAGAGCTCATGGACCGAGAGGTCAAGCAAACGAAACAAAGCCATATCCCAATTGTGAAGGTTCGCTAGAACGCCAAGCAAAGACCAGAATTCACTTGGGAGCGTGAGGATCAGATGAAACTGAAATATCCTCATCTTTTTGCTAAGTTATTTGTAACTACTTTATTTGTTTAGACTTTAATTTCGGGACGAAATTTGCTTTAACAGGGGGATGATGTGACAACCCGAAATTTTCATTCGGGCAAACTGTAACATCAGAAAAATCCAACCAATTTAAATTTTTCAAAAACAACCAATTTCAGTAAATGTTATTACAAAAAGGTTTTCAATACATTAATTATTAGAGTATTCCCCGAACCATGTCAAAACATAAACACGAGGAGCGGTACGATCATGCCTTCGCCTTGCCATGGTCTCCCGAAGAACCTGAAAAACATAGAACCACAACTGTAAGCCCGAAAGCTTAGTGAGATATCCCCAAAATACCAACCACATATACCATACACGCATAACATGCCATATCATATCCGATCACAGAACAGCCATGCACTTCGGGTCTACTGTGTGACTGGTCCGCCGCATCGGGCCTACAGTCCACCTGGTCCACCCTCCGAGTCTAGTCATATACATCGAGTCTACAGTGTGATTGGTCCGCCCGCACCGGGCCTTCAATCCACCAGGTCCACTCTCTGAGTCTACAGTATGACTGGTCCGCCCGTACCGGGCCTTCAGTCGGCCTGGTCCACTCTCCGAGCCTCGGCACGTCTGGTTCGCCCTCTTGGGGCCTATAGCCTATCCGGACCGCTCGCTGGGCCTTCGGGACAACCGGTCCGCCCTGGGTATCTTGGCCTACATCACAAAGCAGGACCCGCCTCAACCCAACTCCAGTCCAAACAACCGTACGCACATAAACATACATATAACATTTAACAGTTCACAGCCAACAGATCAATCAAACAGATCACATAACATATCATCACCTTAACAGGATACTGACCTAACGGTTCACTAGCATAGCAACACCCCACGTCTCAGTCAAAAATAATAATTATGCACTTACGCCTTTCCAGGCCTTGAACTTCCGGTCCACATAATATAGGATGCCTTTCGGCCCATAACATAATGCCTTCCGGCCCCTAACATATATGCCTTCCGGCCCATAGCATAATCAATACCATAACAGTCAACTACTCGGATTTCCATCCGATAAAGGGCCGGCCTTGGTGCCGTAGACCCCATCGATATAGTGAGGATAACTCACCTCACACTGCCGAACTCTGACTGAAGAAGCAGACCCTCGAACCACCAACTCACCGCGAGTCCCAAACTAACCAACACAACAAGCATAAGCATTAGGTCAAACATACTTCCACTTATCGGGCCAAGACCAAAGTCCAAAACTCACACAAAGTCCAACATTGGCCTAATTTACCAAATTGGGCACACCTCACCAAATGGGCCTAGACCCAATATCCATAGTATTAATTGGGCCCAAAATACTCTATTCAAAATTCCCAGACTTGGCCCATACACCATCAACCCACAAATGGCCCAACACAAGAGCCCAAAAACAAGTTCACAAGAGGAGTACACGGGGCGTACTCTCCTTGGTACGCGGGGCGTACTGCAGAGATCATCAAACTGAAAATGGGACATCGGCCCTCTACGCGGGGCATACTTAAGGTTATGCGAGGCGTAACTGCGAGATCTATTAAGTCCTTTAACATCTTAATGGCTTAAGCTCTTAAGCCCAAACTCCAGATCCATAGGCCAAATATGATCAGGAATCATAAAGTCTCAGACTTTATCACTTGGGATGTCCTTAAGCTCTAAATCCAAGGTCTTAATCCATTAAGACCTACATAACTAATACAAGAAACAACTACAGCCCTTGGGACCTCATCTTTATCACTCAAGACCTCTCCAAAGGTCTGAAAGGACAAATAATCTAGGCTAAATCGAACTATGCAACAAGATAAGGACTTTTGGGACAAGAATGATAACAAAGCTTCAAAATACAAAGATCTATGCAATATGAAGGTCAAGCAAGAAGCTTTATACCTTAAACCAGCTCCAATGGGTGTTATTACTTCAGATCTACAAGCTCCACACGTTCTTCTTCTTCCTTGACAACTTCCCTTTTCTCCTACAAGCTTTTCTTTTGCTAACAAGAGCTTTCCAAGGTCAAACACTCTCAACTATGGAGGGAATACGAGTTTTAGGGTTCTCTGAGGTTGAAGATGAGTATAAGGAGGCTGAGGGATGAACCAACATGTTCCTTATATAGCGACTGACCCTAAAATTAGGGTTTGGGTTCTTGAGAGTACGCGGGACGTACCTCCTTGGTACGTGGGGCGTACTCACCCGGCCAATGCGCATTACTCATACACTTACGCTGGGCATACATCTAGCTTACGCTGGGCGTACCCAGCCACCTTTCAAAACCAGAATCATGCATGCATGCCATGCATGCAAGGGACCATCTTCTTCTCATTACACAAAGGGCTATGAACAACGTTCAACTTCAAAACACCTCAACTCCTATAATCTAAACCCGCTCCCAAATAACTTCACATTCATGCGAGGGCGACGAGAAGCCCAATACCACTAACACATAAAGAACAGGGTGTTACACAAACCCTAAAAGTCAATCACTTCATATTATAAGTCAAGTTCACTTTTACTTGTTTTTGAGGAAATTAAAGTTCATTTGATTATTTTAATAATTAATCTTTAAACGAACGGGTGAACGGATGGGCCGTCTCGGGTCTTGAAATTTCTAAACCGCGTATACCACGTGGCTTAGAAGTTCATGGCCAAACTTTTATCTTTGGGCCGTAAACTCCCTTAAAAACCGTAAACTCATGCCATAAGCATGAGTTTACTCCCCAAAGTAGATCACTTTTCATTTACACCCAAAAAGAGTAAACTCCAAAAACTCTCTCAAGTATCATCCAAGTTTTTGCGCTATATCTTCAATCTAGTAAGTATTTCTAGCCCTTTCAAGTTAGTATAACACTTAAACTAGTGATTGTACATCTTTTCATCCATCCATTTATGTATTTTGACATGATTTCCAAAACACCAAGAACACCAAGAACACACACTAGTGTTCGTGGACTTTAAGTTCATTACAAACTTCCACAAAGTAAGTACTTCTATCCTAGAGTCATTTAAAGCTTGCTATACATATTAATATCAAGGAAAAGTCCCAAGAACACCAAGAACAAGGTGTTCACGGTTTTGGGAGGCTCCTAAAATCAAAAACACCAAATAAAGTGCAAAGTGGTGCTTTAGGATGTCTAGATTCTTCACAATGCCTAAGGGACTTGTCTAGATCCTTCCTTGATGTGTTTAAGCCATGAAAAACTCCAAAGTGCGTCATTTTTATGTGTTTATGGTTTGGGGATCTCCCAAAACCGTAAACACCCCAATGTGGGTATAAATGGACCATATTCCTTCCTTAGGCCAAAAATCTAACCTAGACTTTTACCTTGTCGAGCTAAGGACTTGAAAACATAACAATACCACTTTCCATATGGGTTTACGGTAGTAAACCCAAAAGGAAATGGCCTTGGGGCCGTAAACTCCTCCAAGGAGTGTAATAATGCCCTAATCCCTTCCAAAGGCCTAACCACCAAGTATAAATGCTTCAAAGGACTAGTAAAACCTCAAAACAACTTATGGTCAAAAAGTGTAGAGTTTACGACCATAAAACCTTGAGTTTACTGCCATAAAATCCTTGGGTAATGGTCATGAAAACCGTAAACTCCAAAGGAGTTTACCCTTGGACCCCAAACACTCTAGCCTTGACCTACAACAACTTAGATACCATCCTTAGGGCTAATAACACCTATGTAAGGTGTTTAGCATGTTCTAGGTGGTGTTATCATTATCAATTAGTAGCTTAAAACTAATTGGGTACATATATGTGTGATTATATGTTAACTAGGATCATAGAGTGTGTTCAGGACTTCACTTGACATCTAGCAAATCCTACATCTTCAGTTCATCCGTACCACTCACTACAAGTGAGTTCATACCCCTTAATCAATGGTTTAAATGTTTTTAAATCCTTTTATGGGGGGGGGGTATAAGTTGAATACTTATAGTTATTACATCAATCACATGTGATTAATAACTACAAAACCAATGATTTTCCTACTTTTCAAACTGCTTATCAAACTGTTTCGGTTCAAACTGTTTTACTAATTCTTATACTTATCAAATACATTTACCTAACCTCTGTTATACTTATTATCAATTGCATGTCTATGTATATATAGTTATATAAGCAATGTTTTAAAAGCTTAGGAAGGTTGCCGCCCTATTTCCTTTTAGCCGTTGAGATGTGGTCTGGTGGGGTATCGGGTATCTGTCCAAAGGTCGTTTAAGTATTAGTTATATTTCATGTGTACATATATAGTCATAAAGGTTCTTCAAGTTCATTCAATACCCTTGGGTAGAAAGGGTATACTTCCATGTTCATACGTACAAGTTATATTACTAGTAAACTACAATAGGCGTAGTTTAGGCTTTTACTATTACTAATACAGGGACAATGCATCATAGAAAGAGCCAGTTCATACATGAGTCATAATACATAGTGATGAGAAACAAACATAATACATAGCGATGTGAAACAAACATAATACATAGTGATGAGAAACAAACATACAGGCTAGACAGAGGAAGAACACACAATACAGCTAGCACATACATTACATATACATTACATATAGATTACATTCAGTTATGTGAGCCATTAAACGGGTCGTGGCATTACCTACCATGACAGTTTTTGTATCCAAAATCTCCTTAATTGGGGAGCATATGAGTTTGCGTATAGATCTATACTGGATTGACTATCATACACCTTGCTGCTCGCTACAGTGGGACTTGCAAGTCTACGGGTGCCAAATGTCATTTCTTACGGCGTCTTACATCGTCGTTTTACTATTGAATCGGTTGCAGGGTACAGGCCAATCACATGGTGCTTTAAATAACAATATGTTTAAGGTAGTTAGTACAACAGTAGTTACTTAATACAACACTATAGTACTATAATATTTATCCCATTACATTCACTTCGTGAACATTCACACGATGCACGGTATTGTAAAAACTATATTTCTGGTTAATGATAGTCGGATTTCGGAAAATACACACTCTCACAAGAGACACACACAGTTACTAGATGCCTTGGTAGAAGGCTACTCTTAGTAGGAAACATAGGGTTTTCTAGGATAGTTCAAACAAACACAAACTTTACAAAACTTATACATTACATCTTACAAATGCTTTCATACAAACTAAGACACTAATATACTTATGATCTCACCAGCTTTAAAGTTGATACACGCTTTAAAAATAACTTGTATTCGTAGGTCACCGCTAGACATGTACAGGTGCCAGTCTTTTGAGAAGATGGAGTTCATTCAAGACTCATCTTTTATTTTGATATGTATATTTTTGTGTCTATATAACTTGATAGAACACACATGTATGAAATTATATTATTTATGCAATGGATGATGTTGTTGCTTGTTTACTGTTATTCATTGTTGTGATACTGTACATGACGTCCTTCGCCCAAGAATGTTTCTGCCATTCATGGTTTTGGGGTGTGACAGAAACAATGATGCATGTTAGCGACTCAAATATGTCAAATCAAGGAGAAGAGAGTGATGAAGATATCACTAATGAACTTGTTGCCAGTCCTGCACTTACTGTCAACTATTATAAAGAAAGCATATTAAAAGGGGTTCGACAAGCTTAGTTTAAGGGAGGCAGTTCAGTAAGAAGATCCTCTTTAGAAAAGAAAAACTGAAGTAATTGTTTTAACTGTGTTATCCATGGCCATTTTTCCAAGGACTACAAAGAGAAGAATGAAGTTCAAAGCCCTAAGAACTATGAAATTGTTGGATTAGAGTCTAAGTCCATAACTATTTTGGTATGTACTTGACCCGATGGTGCATGGTCCTTTTGGGTTGCCTTCACCAAAGCAACTATATAGGATGAATTATGGAGAGAAAGGATTAAAGATGATTTATTAATATAACATGGAATAATATATTAAAGGAGAAATCATAATGTTTAATTAATATTAGTCAAGAATTAATAAGAATTAAGTTTGTGACTAAAAGAGATTAATGAAACTTAAGGGACTAGAATTGTAATTATAAGATAATTGCAATTGGGCTATGGACTGCCTTATATTATAATGTTGGACGAATTCTATGGGGAAACCCATTAGAAATCGTCCAATGCCTTTAAGGAAAGGAGTCCATGGGTTGCTTAGGGCTTAAGCATCCAAATTAGGGCTTCCTTGTTAGATAACCCTAATAGCCTCACTATATATAGAGCCCTTATGCCCCAAAAACATGGACAAGCTTTCTTCTAGGGTTTCCACACGTTTTGGACAGCCTCCTTCTCTTCTCTTCTTTATCCTCTTGCTCTTGGTGTTTGTGAACCATTAGAGGAGTGACATTTGTGACTCTAAGCTTTCTAAAGTCATTACAAGGAGGATTTGAGATTGTTATTGCTACATAACAATCAAGGTATGATCTAAACCTTAATTATATGTTATATTGATTATCATATGCTAGATCTAGGGTTTATAATCTTGGATAAATTGCGTGTACAATAGAGAAACCTAGATCCAAGCATTAGGGTTTGAATGAGCACATAGGATGTTCTTATGTATAAAACCCATCAGTGGTATCAGAGCCTAGACTGGTTTCTATTGTATTAATGCATTATGTTGCTGAAAAACGAAATATGGCTTACTGTTCGACCTGACTCGGCAAGTCAGCCCTACTCGGCGAGTCGGAGCGTCAGACAGAGGAAATTTCATATTTTGTTGCTGTTTTGCTTAAGGATAATTACCATATTCATTTTAAACCTATAAAATACGAATTTTATTGTTTCTTAAAGGATATCCTTGCCAAAAAAAAAGATAATTACCAATTGATTAGATAATAACTTCCTTATATGATAAAGATTGGATTATTTGTATTAATTGGGTAACTTATTTTGCAAGAAATTGAAATTAGGTCAAATATAGATAATGATGAAATTAATTGTTTAATTTATATTATTTGTTATTTGATCCTTGTGTTATGAAAAGTTTCAATTTTCCCCTTTAGGTTTTATAGTTTAAATTTGAACTCAAAGGTTTAGTTTTGAAATGGTAATAGTTGAAACCCTAATGTTTTGAAAAGGTTTCAAAACTTGCCCTCAAGTTTTGGAATTTGAATTTTGATTAAATGTTTAATGTATATTGAAATTCTAAACCTAAATGTTTTGAAATGTTTCAAAACTTGCTCTCAAGTTTTGGAATTTAAAAGTTGATTAAAAGTTTAATTTAGGAATGTTAAATTCTAAAATCGTAGTATTGTTTTGAAAAGTTCAAATCACACCCTTATGGTTTTACTAATTAATTAAGGTGTATAATTAAAAGAGGTTTAATAAATCCATAAAAGTTTTGGTTTACATTTAATTGAATTAAAAGTATAATCGTTAAATTTGACCACCTAGTATTTTAAAAAGTGTAAAATATACCATATACTATATATAACATTAAAAGTCTAACATTATATATATATATATATATATATATATATATATATATATATATATATATATATATATATATATATATATGAGTAAAAGTCAGTCTTACCGTTAGTAGGCCTCATTCACGAAGCTGGTCTATAAGGGATGATTAAAAAATTGCCTATAAAATGGCGATTGAATGGGTATCCACTCTTACCCACCGCACTCTTGACTAGTGGAGGGTCGTTAGCCGAACGGGTAGGATAGGACAAAACCTTCCATTATAAGTATAATGAAGTACAAAAGCAACTAAATGTTTTACAAATTCCCAATCTTAGTTACTTAGGCAAAAATGAATTGATGCAATTCCATGAAATTACACTTTGTACCCTTGCGAAGACGTTAGTGGAGCGCGTGTGATTTACTGACACACTAAATGGTTCTAAGAAAAGGTAGCAAAGGGTGACTCAATGTTTGTCATAGTTCGGTGGAGCGTGTGTGGTTTACCGGCACATCGAATAAGTGACCGTAACATGTGAGGGCACCATGTAAGTTTGCATTCTTATTCACACCCGCTTTGTGATCCTCGGCATCCCAGTCACAAACTAGAGGGGCATATCGAGATTTAAACATGCCATTGAAACGTTTAATGAATCTCAAAGGATCTAGGATTTTTCATAGATTTAAAACTTAAATTTCTTTTTCGTTTTTCGTGGTGGAAATTAGTGAAGCGTCATTCACTTACCTTCAAATATTTTGCAACTAGATTACGGCATCCCTTTTCTAGGTTGTAGCGTATTGTGTTGGGTCCTAGCCTTAGTATCTCATTTGGGTGATTTACTAAGGACTCAATCAATCAACTAACTTGAATTTGTTTTCTCCCGTTTTGTAGATGTCAAAGTACGACAACTATGATCTTCCCAAATCCCGTGGAACAAGCTTTCCACATGAAGATGATATTCCACGATTCGATCGAGGAACAAGAAATCATGCTTCACTTCCTCCACCTCCTCCAATTATTCTCCCGAACCCACAAGTTCGAAGGCTTGAAAATTTCAAGGTCACTTAAGCCCTTTTGGCAAGTATACATGAAGAGGGAAAGTCGGTGTGTGCACATGTCCTAGAGATGAAGTCACACATTGATAGGTTAAGAATGTTGGGATTTGTTGTCTGTGAGGAGATGGCTGTTGATTGGGTTCTTCAGTCACTTCCTAACTCATATAGTGAGTTCGTAAGAGAGTACTATATGATGAACTGCAACGTGACCCTTATAGATCTCACATATATGCTTATTGCTGCTGAATCAGCAATGGTTTGGCGCAATAGAAAAGCAAAGTTGATTGGTGAATCTGCCTTCAAGACCTCTATGGATATAGACAATGGCAACGAAAGACATGCTATGATCGAAAAGTTTGCTCATAATAAAAAGGCAATGTCTGAAGTAGTTTCATGTCCTGTTCCAAAAGAGTCAATTTGCTTTTATTGCCAAGAGAAGGGGCATTGGAGACGAAGCTTCCCTATTTACCTAAGAGATTTAAGAGATGGGAGAGTCAAAACGTATGGCTCTGCTTTAGGTAAAATCCATTGACTAACTCTTTTAAGCTCCTATTCTAGATTGTTAATACATAATGTGATAAGATTACAATTGATGTTTTGTAGGATCGAAGAAAGGAGAGGAAGCTTAAGGGAAGAAGTGAGTAGAATCTAACCATGAAGAAATGGATTTCGATCGCATTAGTTGAAGATTAGATTCTTGAGCTACTACTTAGAGTTAGAATTAAATTGCTAAGAAATATGTATTAGCATAGTTTTTCAATGAATTGCATTGTAAGGACAAAATTTTTCCGCAATAAAATAAATTTTGATTTCATATTATTTATTTATCCTTGCAATGGCATGCATGAAAATTGATGTTTGAAGGTTTCCAATATTAGTACTAATGGATTTGATTCTTAGTTATGTTGTTTGTGGAAATGTCGAGAATTTACCAAATAGAGAGAGTTTCTCATCGCCCAAGTTTCAATTGGACAGAAACTTGGAATCATGCAACTTGGTTGCACAATGAATGAGAAATTTCATTTTTGGAAATTATACTAATTCATTGACAAAGTGTCAAGTGAAGGACTAGGAGATCAAGTACACAAAGTTGCGTATTGATCAAGTCCACCATAAGAGTAACCAAGATATTCGTCATGATTTACTAAAGGTTTAGTAAATATGATTATACTTACAAGATTAAGTGTAATTCTGAATTGATCGAAAATGTTTAAATCAATAGCTGAACGAATAAGAAGAATCAAGTAGACAGAAAGATAAAAGTTTCTCCATTCTAAGAAGAAGGGAGAGTACCTTTTATGCTTTATGATAGGTCTTAATGATTAGAACCATATCTCAATTGATCCTCTAACTAAGTCTTTGTACAATTGTATGTCTAAGAAGAGGAATCAAGAATTAAAGAAATGGTTAAATCAAGAAGTCAATCATACGTTGTTCCAAAACAAGTCTTAGAGTTAAATTTGTGACATTGAGTGATAAGTATTAAGAAGGTTTATAACATTCATCAAATGAGGAAAGTTGTGATGTCTTGGATAAGACAAAGACTAACTAGGACCTATTTATGAAGTGTTTTGATAAAAACTACACTAACTCTTGAATATTTGTTTGTCAAGAAATGTTTATTGACAAGAGAATCTTATATGTCAAGGAGTCAGTAGGAGTCTTAATGGTCTTGAAAGGTTTCAAGAACAAATTAAAATAAACCTTATCGATCATCACTAGCACACGAGTTGAGCATTACAACCTATCGTGTTGACACGATTTTGTTTCTGTGCCATTCCAATTAAGTTAATTATGCATGTGAGCCCTATGAGTTCTCATTGAATAAATAAAAGGCAAGGACCTTGATCAATGAAAAGTACATTGATAGGAAAACGTGAGCTGCTTAACTACTTGGAAGACATGGTGGGCAGCTGTGCTACCATAAGGCAAGAAATCAAGATTAAGAAAGTTCGGTCCATATAAGTTTGAATTTGTCGTAAACTTTGGTTTTTTCAAATTCACATGGAAAGGAACACATACACCATTAAAATCTAAGTGTCATAAGATTCCCTCCTTCATGAAATTGACTGTGAGGAAATGCTTTCACTAAGAAAGATTTTAAGAAGATAGTGATTGTGAAATTGAATTCTCGAATTCGACTATTGTTACGGTATCCCTTTCCATGATTCGAATTGTGAGATTTGGAAATTAGTCTAAATTGTTTAGGCACACATATGAGCTATCTAAAGGAAAGATGTATAAGCTTCGATAAATGATTATCAAAGCATTAGGTATTAGAAACATGAACTTAAGAAATTCGATAAGTATTGTTAAGTTGTTTCAAAATGCATGTCAAAGCTAGTGGGAGCATAAATGTTATGTTTTATAATAATAATCATGATAGTGGGAGCATAAATGTTATGATTGTATGATTATTATGGAAAGTATTGCAAGTTAGCAATATTAATTATAGAAAACAATACTTATACTTTGCAAAGTCGTAAGAGTTGAAAAGTTGTTTTGCTACAATTAAGGGAGAGAATATTATGCTTCATTTCAAATCTAAAGGCTTAGGTTGTGGAATGTTAATAATTTAGTTAAGGAAACATAGTGTGTTCGCAAATTTCGATTATGATTACGACATTCCTCTTCATAGTTCGAATTTTGAGAACATAGCACATAAAATATTATGGTAGAAGATTGTTAAAGTATCAAATCTTTATGTAAGACGTTATGCATCGTGTCCAATACGCTTCGGGTATGGGATCGATTGCAAATGCTATAATATTTGACCATTCTAAAATTTTCCAAATGTCTAGCGCATTTAGAGGGAAAAGGACAAGAATCGGTTTTGACTAAGATAATTAGACAACTATCAAAGGACAATCCAAAGTTCGCCGAGGATTGGTCGCTTGTGGGAAGTTGGAAGTATAGTATTGGATGGACCATATCGACATTATTATGAATAGATAAGATTCTATTGAGAATGAGTTGTCATATAGCAAATATGGAAAGGTTTCCATATTGGGAGTTAGATATTAAGAGTCTATGTCTAGATTAGAAATTTTATGCAAAAGGATGTTCAAAGGAATGTACTTTGAGTGAGAGACATCATATCTCAGGAATTGTCTTGTAACAATCTCAGATAGAGGACTTTGTAATTTCATTGGCAATAGTCATTGTGACTTTAGTGCAGTGACATTACAAAGGGATCATTGCATAAAATGTTAGAATCTAGCATATTCCATAAGTGAAAAGAATTTGATATTCTTTCACTTGTGAAAAGGATTGGGAGTTGTGAAATGAGTATGATTGGAAATGTGTTCATTTGATCTATTTCACAAAGTAAGAACCATAGGTAAACATTGTGTGCATGCTAAGAGCATGGGACAAGTGTAATAATTCAAGTAAGAAGTTGATTACCCGAAACAACAAATAATGAGTAATCGATATGGTGATAAATAAAAGGTGTTTTATTTATGCTCAAAGGTTTGAGGCCATATGGGATTAGTATTATTCTTGTGTTTCACTTTGCATGTTTTGACTTCCTGAATAATTTAATTGGTTTAGAACAGTCAAATTATTCGAACGGGCCACACTCGTTCATATGTTGGAAGTAGGTATGAATAAAGACTGTCATGAATTGGTGTGTGGATTGTCTAAAGAGTATTAGACATAAGCAAATGTTTGCCGCAACGTTCATGAGTGCTTATGAATATGATTTGAGCACTGGATTAAACCCACGCTCACTTGGATCACTCCCTGAATTGTATCACAAGTGATTGGTGAGACGATAACATCTTATATTCTTGAAACCGAGATGTGTGAGTTTTATCTTGCAAATCGGTTGCACATTGATAATATGTAAACGCACCAGTAACTTGGTGTCATAAAACATATTGTCGTGTGTGATTCGGTGAGTGAGTGTAAGTGAGCATTGAATCAAAGTTTATCCGTTCCTTTTATCCAAAGTAGGATAAAAGCGATATCTTTGGGCCCCTCGATGGTTTAGTGATGACAAACGTAAATGCTCGGCCGGGCTAGGGCTAATTTGATTTGTTCAATTAGTCTGTCGTCATAAATCAGAAATCAAGAAGTAGTACAAAGAGAATGATTTGAAATCATATCTCATATGATATCTAGAATGGAGGAATATATGATCCCTTATCTAAGGACACGCATATCTGATAGGATCAGAGTTGACAGCGGCTTTGGAAAGCTACGATTGCAGATCAGGATCTGAAGTCATACGCATAATAGTTATTAGACTTATCCAAGTGGGAGACTGTTGGATTAGTGTCTAAGTCCATAACTATTTTGGTATGTGCTTGACCCGATGGTGCATGGTCCTTTTGGGTTGCCTTCACCAAAGCAAATTGATAGGATGAATTATGGAGAGAAATGATTAAATATGATTTATTAATATATTACGGGAATAATATATTAAAGGAGAAATCATATTGTTTAATTAATATTAGTCAAGAATTAATAAGAATTAAGTTTGTGACTAAAAGAGATTAATTAAACTTAAGGGACTAGAATTGTAATTATAAGATAATTGCAATTGGGCTATGGATTGCTTTATACTATAAGGTTGGACGAATTCTATGGGGAAACCCATTAGAAATCGTCCATGGTCTTTAAGGAAAGGAGTCCATGGGTTGCTTAGGGCTTAAGCATCCAAATTAGGGTTTCCTTGTTAGATAACCCTAATAGCCTCACTATATATAGAGCCCTTATGCCCCTAAAAACGTGGACAAGCTTTCTTCTAGGGTTTCCACACGTTTCGGGCAGCCTCCTTCTCTTCTCTTCTTCATCCTCTTGCTCTTGGTGTTTGTGAACCATTAGAGGAGTGACATTTGTGACTCTAAGCTTTCTAAAGTCATTACAAGGAGGATTTGAGATTGTTATTGCTACATAACAATCAAGGTATGATCTAAACCCTAATTATATGTTATATTGATTATCATATGCTAGATCTAGGGTTTATAGTCTTGGATAAATTGCATGTACAATAGATAAACCTAGATCCAAGCGTTAGGGTTTGAATGAGCACATAGGATGTTCTTATGTATAAAACCCATTAGAAATTTTGTACAAGAAGCTAGTGGCCCATATGAAGAAGGACAACATTTCTTTACCAAAAGCCTTTATTTCAAAAAAAGAGAATCATGAAGGATGGGTGGAAGAAGAGGAGACATCTGAAGATGAGCGACTAAAGGTTAAAGTTCTAATGGCTCTTACCAGTTATTCCCCAGATGGTAAACTTAACATGTGTGATGCTGATGATTCTCATGATGTCAAAGGGTCAAGTATAAATCGGATAAAACTTACTACCTAGACAGTGAAAGATTTGGACACATGACTTGTTTCAAGTCCCTCTTGTAAGAATTTTTAGAGAAGGATGGTCCAATGGTTGTTTTTGGTGACAATAGTGGAAGAACTGTTACGGGTGTTGTAACTTCTGAATGCAAGACAATCAAGCTGAAGGATGTGTTCTATGTCGAGGGTCTAAAATGTAATTTCATCTCCTTCAATCAATTTTGTGACACTTGTTATAAAGTTCTTTTCAATTGCCATACAAGAAAGTTGTTTGATTTTGAGAACAAAATTGTGCTTATTGGACTCAGGAAAAACGAAATTTATATGGTTTAATTTTGTTTGTTTAGACATTGATACTTTATTTATTGCTTCACTACTTTTAAATCTGTAAACATAAGATGCTACATTTTTAGTTTATTTCTTTTGATTTTGTGCATAAAAAGATTTATTTAATTTTGTTTTAACCAAAAAAGTGTAAATTGTATATTTTTCTACTAACATTGCCTACATGTTCTTTTCTGTCGATAGTGACCTTATCTGACTGGTTTACTTTGAAGGGATCAACATTTCATTCCTTGAATGTTCCAGCCTCCTTGTGATGCTAGTTGACGCTGATTCTGCATAGTTTCTTCAGCGCCAACCACTCTTTCCCTGATGCTGATGCTCACGTTGATTCATCAGTTGCATCTTTGTAACACCAGTCAAAATAGGTCAATAACAATCACATGTGATTATGCCAATCATGTAATGTGATTTTGTTAAAATAGTAAAGTGACAAACTTTCTATGTAATTCATGATAAAGTATGAACTTTCATACATAATTTATGATACAACTCAAAGTATACGTCCACACAATTCCAAAATATATAGAGAACGTCTAAATCTGACTCCACATGAAGAAGTTATGATAATCCTTAACACTATAAATCTCTATAATAAGAGGAATTTAAAATAGACATAATTAGCTATTGGAATCTAAAATATAGTTGTAGTACTCGGAATTACCTACACGTGGATATAAAGAACGTCAAAAACGGAGTTCGTATGCCAAAGTTACGACCTTCTGAAGTTACAGCTGTCTGAGAGCACGACATGTGTCAGAAACCCTAACCTGACTGGCCTCACAACGTGAGCATCAAAACTCATGACGTGAGGAGTCAAAACACCACATTTCGAAGCTAGAAGTCTACGGAACATTAACCCAAAAGTTCACGACGTGACCAAGGTTTTCTCACGACGTGAGGACGCTGCAAGACACTATTCGAGGCTAGAAAACACGCGTTAAAGCTATGGGATGACTCTTGACCATAGCTCACGATGTGAATCTATCATTCTCATGTCGTGAGAGGCCAAAAATCAGCCTATAAATAGCAAGTCCAGCCTTCTCTCTCCTTACACCATTTCTTCTCTCTCTCTCTCTCTCTCTCTCTCTCTCTCTCTCGCTTGCTGAAGCCGTTTCGCTTCCCGAGGCTCGACGACCTCGTACCGCTGAGCGTTTCTACTTAGATTACATAAAATCATGCTACTAAGGTGAGTTTCACGGCCCCACTTTCTAATATTTTCTGGGGAAAACGCATGCTAAATATTGTATACACGATAATATTATGTCTATATGATAGTGTATTGATATCAACATAGACAGTTATATTAACCGGGATATAGCTGTTCTAAATATAATATATTGAATATATACAACTATTAACAGCTTATTAGTATGTTATTATAAAAATGTAGATCTTGAGTTATACTTAGGATTATATATATATATATATATATATATATATATATATATATATATATATATATATATATATATATATATATATATGTATGTATATGTATTTCGTGTGCGATATAGTTCCAAAGTGGTATTCGGAAGTACTATATATAAAGTATGTTGTTATTATTGATTTTATGTCAAGATAAAACTTGATATGATATATGTTGTTATTGTCAGTCTTATGACAAGATAAAACTTGGTATGTTATATTTTGTTGTTCTTATTGGTTTTACGTCAAGATAAAACCTGGTTTTACTTCAAGTTATAGGTATTATACTGCCTAAATGTTATGAAATTAGGAGTAATGTTTAAAAGCATAGTCTAGTAACTTAGGGTTTTAGACATGAAAATGCTTTTGTTGTTAGGACTATAGAACGCCGTCAGAATCTACATGAGCTACCTCATTGATCAACTAAGATTGGGGATCTTAGTGGAAGTCCTCTGACCTATAACCGTTCATCCTGTGTGATCGAGGAAGTCGTGTATGAATAAGATACGGGTTGACGACCGCACTCGTGGTTGTTAATTACAACCCAAGACAAGCAAGTGACGATTCATTCCTTTTATTTTTATTCCGGCGTCGATGAAGCGCGCGGTGTTGTTTTTCATGATAAATCATGAGTGTATTGTTTCTCATGGTAAATCATGAGTGTATTGTTTCTCATGGTAAATCATGAGTGTATTGTTTTGGCAGAGGTTTTGTTGTCAAGCAGCGGTTACAGACTCATGGTATCAACTTGTTAGAAACATTATACTTCGTTGCTATACAAGTATTAATGTTAAGTATAAGTTTCTCCTACTTATACCCTAGGTACTACTTGTATATTAAGTACATAATTATACCTAACACACATACTCTTATAGAATTGAAATAGATTTATACGTAGTGGTTTTACTAGTATAGAATTGAAATAAGATTTATACGTAGCAACTCTCGTTTGTATGGAATTACAAACACTTATATTGATTGTATATGAGACTTATAGGTAAACTACTTATTTGGTAAGTAAACTTTTATACCTAGGATATAGATACTAAACGTTAGAGAGTCAAAATGATACTTTCAAAACTATACTTTTGAACTTGGAAAATGTGTTATTTTTATATGGAGTCAAAACCTGTGAACTAACCAACTTTATGTTGACGTATTTTTAAATGCATGTGTTTTCAGGAAGTTGATAACTATGATACGAGAAATGACGTTACACTGCCCGGTATTTCCGCCGATGGCCGGGGTATGACAGATTGGTATCAGAGCTATTAACTATAGTGAATTAGTACTTTCTTAGGAAAGCACGACTATAGTTTAGGGCTTACTCGGTTAGGTTTAGGTATATCCCTTAATCTAAAAATAAAAAGTATTATTAAATTAGACTACTAAAGGACTACTTACGGGAGCGGTGACAGGATAGACACGTTGCTTGGGTTGCTGGATTTCAGAACGGCTATATGCTAAAATGATCCTGCCCTCCGACTGTCCTGACTGGCCGGTGCCTTATCAGCTAGACCTGAAGTAACAAACAATGATTAATAATACCCGTTAATACAGCAAACATAAAGATATGGAGTTATGTATGAACTCAGTCCTGCGATGAGAACACATGTATATAACCCAAAAATATAGAAAACCCAAACCCTCGATAAGAATTCAACGCAAGGTTTTAGGTCAAACTACTTAGTCGAGTTTTATTGTACATGGGACGAACCACAACTAAACATAGACTGGTCACCTATGTTTAATTATGATTAGACCGATGCGCAACTAAAATCGGATACGGTGGTTGATAGACATCAGTATGGGAGCTTACCATGCTACTCTGAGCTTCCTGAAAGATTATGTTGCGGAATTTTGCCGACGTGATTACGAGCTTGCGCACCTATACGGAACTGAACAATTTGTAGCCAAAATTGACTTTGTTCTTCCGGAAGCTGAAATTCTTGGAGATGGTCCTATTGAGAAACCAGTTCTAGAGTTTGTCTACACAACTAGAAAGACAAACAATAAGGGTTGTTTCTGAGTCCTTAACAAACATCTAGTTCCAACTAAATCTCTGAAGAAGATCATATCACGGGCATCCAAGTCTGATGCTCCGGAAGAGGTCAAGGAAAAGTTTGTAAGTCAATTGGCATGGTACATTGAAGTCCAAGAGTGGTTGTACAGAGCCTACACCTTCATCAAGGAAGAAATGAACTAAGTTTACTAGATTGCTAAGTTCACTTCATGGGAGATTGTTAGCACCTGAAAGTGAACTTCTAGCAATCCTAAGTACTCATTCCAAACTGTGTATGTTCGGAAGTGGAGAAGTGGTCCAGAATCTATCCGGATCAAGAAAGAAGATGTTGTGAAGCTGAAGGCATTCCGGCATGACTCTCATGTCCAGAGTGGATGCTGATCTGTAGAAACTCTACCTTGTCATTGTACATTAATTATATTTGTCTTTGTATTGATGTAACGTTTCATAGGACTTAGTCTTTTGTTGTATTTGGATAATCAGAATGTCAGAAACATTTCTAGTATCTAGTCTTATGTAAGCACTCTAGTTAATTCACTGTAACCTTCAGTCCTATTTATAGGAGCATTCAATACAAGTCAAATACAGATCTTTCATTCAACATTTGTCACTTTATTAAGTTATTTCAAACTTCTTTCAAACATTCTTCTTGTTCTTCATTTATTGACTTTACCCTGATCATTTATTCTTATTTTTCATTAAATGAATTTGATAAGTTATAAAACAAACTTGAAGATCGACTAAATCTTTGTAACAGGTATTGCGATGAACACAAAACAATAAATAAGACAAGAGTGGATCAAAATATGTCGAATGATTAGATCAAACAATCCTCAGCAGAGCTCGACTAAGAACTTCCGCTGTAGAGGATTTAGGGTTACAAGAACGATAATAATAAACTGCTGAAATATGCTCTGATCGTTCTATTCTATCGTTTTTTTAAGATGCATGCAAGCACCTATATTTATATTAAACCCTACTAAAACTCATGGATGGACAGGCCCATAATGGAGATACAAAAATGGAGTAGCTAACGAGCCCAATGGACGCAACATATTATACAAAACACGACCCAACAATCTCCCCTTTGCGTCAAATTGTAGCGAGAGATTAGCGCGAGAATTGTCTGTCTGAACCGAATGTACCATTGTATCATCTCATCAATGTACTTGACATCATCCACTGTGTTTTGCTTGCATCTGTGGATGATCCCCAAAACATGCTCTAAGCAGGCAGTGGTGTAGAGGTGTTTGTCGGCCAAGGCGTAAAGACATTTTTGTCCTTCGTTCCTGGTAAACATGACTGAATTCCTCCTTGAGTCGATTTTACCCATCTGCATTTGGTTGAGATCATTGGCAGAGCCAACAGGATAAATTGTAGGTTTCTTTTTAAATACGCTAGATTTATACGTAGTGCTTTTACTCGTATAGAATTGAAATAAGATTTATACGTAGCAACTCTCGTTTGTATGGAATTACAAACACTTATATTGATTGTATATGAGACTTATAGGTAAACTACTTATTTGGTAAGTAAACTTTTATACCTAGGATATAGATACTAAACGTTACAGAGTCAAAATGATACTTTCAAAACTATACTTTTGAACATGGAAAATGTGTTATTTTTATATGGAGTCAAAACCTGTGAACTAACCAACTTTATGTTGACGTATTTTTAAATGCATGTGTTTTCAGGAAGTTGATAACTATGATACGAGAAATGACGTTACACTGCCCGGTATTTCCGCCGATGGTCGGGGTATGACAGATTGGTATCAGAGCTATTAACTATAGTGAATTAGTACTTTCTTAGGAAAGCACGACTATAGTTTAGGGCTTACTCGGTTAGGTTTAGGTATATCCCTTAATCTAAAAATAAAAAGTATTATTAAATTAGACTACTAAAGGACTACTTACGGGAGCGGTGACAGGATAGACACGTTGCTTGGGTTGCTGGATTTCAGAACGGCTATATGCTAAAATGATCCTGCCCTCCGACTGTCCTGACTGGCCGGTGCCTTATCAGCTAGACCTGAAGTAACAAACAATGATTAATAATACCCGTTAATACAGCAAACACAAAGATATGGAGTTATGTATGAACTCAGTCCTGCGATGAGAACACATGTATATAACCCAAAAATATAGAAAACCCAAACCCTCGATAAGAATTCAACGCAAGGTTTTAGGTCAAACTACTTAGTCGAGTTTTATTGTACATGGGACGAACCACAACTAAACATAGACTGGTCACCTATGTTTAATTATGATTAGACCGATGCGCAACTAAAATCGGATACGGTGGTTGATAGACATCAGTATGGGAGCTTACCATGCTACTCTGACCTTCCTGAAAGATTATGTTGCGGAATTTTGCCGACGTGATTACGAGCTTGCGCACCTATACGGAACTGAACAATTTGTAGCCAAAATTGACTTTGTTCTTCCGGAAGCTGAAATTCTTGGAGATGGTCCTATTGAGAAACCAGTTCTAGAGTTTGTCTACACAACTAGAAAGACAAACAATAAGGGTTGTTTCTGAGTCCTTAACAAACATCTAGTTCCAACTAAATCTCTGAAGAAGATCATATCACGGGCATCCAAGTCTGATGCTCCGGAAGAGGTCAAGGAAAAGTTTGTAAGTCAATTGGCATGGTACATTGAAGTCCAAGAGTGGTTGTACAGAGCCTACACCTTCATCAAGGAAGAAATGAACTAAGTTTACTAGATTGCTAAGTTCACTTCATGGGAGATTGTTAGCACCTGAAAGTGAACTTCTAGCAATCCTAAGTACTCATTCCAAACTGTGTATGTTCGGAAGTGGAGAAGTGGTCCGGAATCTATCCGGATCAAGAAAGAAGATGTTGTGAAGCTGAAGGCATTCCGGCATGACTCTCATGTCCAGAGTGGATGCTGATCTGTAGAAACTCTACCTTGTCATTGTACATTAATTATATTTGTCTTTGTATTGATGTAACGTTTCATAGGACTTAGTCTTTTGTTGTATTTGGATAATCAGAATGTCAGAAACATTTCTAGTATCTAGTCTTATGTAAGCACTCTAGTTAATTCACTGTAACCTTCAGTCCTATTTATAGGAGCATTCAATACAAGTCAAATACAGATCTTTCATTCAACATTTGTCACTTTATTAAGTTATTTCAAACTTCTTTCAAACATTCTTCTTGTTCTTCATTTATTGACTTTACCCTGATCATTTATTCTTATTTTTCATTAAATGAATTTGATAAGTTATAAAACAAAATTGAAGATCGACTAAATCTTTGTAACAGGTATTGCGATGAACACAAAACAATAAATAAGACAAGAGTGGATCAAAATATGTCGAATGATTAGATCAAACAATCCTCAGCAGAGCTCGACGAAGAACTTCCGCTGTAGAGGATTTAGGGTTACAAGAACGATAATAATAAACTGCTGAAATATGCTCTGATCGTTCTATTCTATCGTTTTTTTAAGATGCATGCAAGCACCTATATTTATATTAAACCCTACTAAAACTCATGGATGGACAGGCCCATAATGGAGATACAAAAATGGAGTAGCTAACGAGCCCAATGGACGCAACATATTATACAAAACACGACCCAACAATCTCCCCTTTGCGTCAAATTGTAGCGAGAGATTAGCGCGAGAATTGTCTGTCTCAACCGAATGTACCATTGTATCATCTCATCAATGTACTTGACATCATCCACTGTGTTTTGCTTGCATCTGTGGATGATCCCCAAAACATGCTCTAAGCAGGCAGTGGTGTAGAGATGTTTGTCGGCCAAGGCGTAAAGACATTTTTGTCCTTCGTTCCTGGTAAACATGACTGAATTCCTCCTTGAGTCGATTTTACCCATCTGCATTTGGTTGAGATCATTGGCAGAGCCAACAGGATAAATTGTAGGTTTCTTTTTAAATACGCTAGATTTATACGTAGTGCTTTTACTCGTATAGAATTGAAATAAGATTTATACATAGCAACTCTCGTTTGTATGGAATTACAAACACTTATATTGATTGTATATGAGACTTATAGGTAAACTACTTATTTGGTAAGTAAACTTTTATACCTAGGATATAGATACTAAACGTTACAGAGTCAAAATGATACTTTCAAAACTATACTTTTGAACTTGGAAAATGTGTTATTTTTATATGGAGTCAAAACCTGTGAACTAACCAACTTTATGTTGACGTATTTTTAAATGCATGTGTTTTCAGGAAGTTGATAACTATGATACGAGAAATGACGTTACACTGCCCGGTATTTCCGCCGATGGTCGGGGTATGACAGATTGGTATCAGAGCTATTAACTATAGTGAATTAGTACTTTCTTAGGAAAGCACGACTATAGTTTAGGGCTTACTCGGTTAGGTTTAGGTATATCCCTTAATCTAAAAATAAAAAGTATTATTAAATTAGACTACTAAAGGACTACTTACGGGAGCGGTGACAGGATAGACACGTTGCTTGGGTTGCTGGATTTCAGAACGGCTATATGCTAAAATGATCCTGCCCTCCGACTGTCCTGACTGGCCGGTGCCTTATCAGCTAGACCTGAAGTAACAAACAATGATTAATAATACCCGTTAATACAGCAAACACAAAGATATGGAGTTATGTATGAACTCAGTCCTGCGATGAGAACACATGTATATAACCCAAAAATATAGAAAACCCAAACCCTCGATAAGAATTCAACGCAAGGTTTTAGGTCAAACTACTTAGTCGAGTTTTATTGTACATGGGACGAACCACAACTAAACATAGACTGGTCACCTATGTTTAATTATGATTAGACCGATGCGCAACTAAAATCGGATACGGTGGTTGATAGACATCAGTATGGGAGCTTACCATGCTACTCTGACCTTCCTGAAAGATTATGTTGCGGAATTTTGCCGACGTGATTACGAGCTTGCGCACCTATACGGAACTGAACAATTTGTAGCCAAAATTGACTTTGTTCTTCCGGAAGCTGAAATTCTTGGAGATGGTCCTATTGAGAAACCAGTTCTAGAGTTTGTCTACACAACTAGAAAGACAAACAATAAGGGTTGTTTCTGAGTCCTTAACAAACATCTAGTTCCAACTAAATCTCTGAAGAAGATCATATCACGGGCATCCAAGTCTGATGCTCCGGAAGAGGTCAAGGAAAAGTTTGTAAGTCAATTGGCATGGTACATTGAAGTCCAAGAGTGGTTGTACAGAGCCTACACCTTCATCAAGGAAGAAATGAACTAAGTTTACTAGATTGCTGAGTTCACTTCATGGGAGATTGTTAGCACCTGAAAGTGAACTTCTAGCAATCCTAAGTACTCATTCCAAACTGTGTATGTTCGGAAGTGGAGAAGTGGTCCGGAATCTATCCGGATCAAGAAAGAAGATGTTGTGAAGCTGAAGGCATTCCGGCATGACTCTCATGTCCAGAGTGGATGCTGATCTGTAGAAACTCTACCTTGTCATTGTACATTAATTATATTTGTCTTTGTATTGATGTAACGTTTCATAGGACTTAGTCTTTTGTTGTATTTGGATAATCAGAATGTCAGAAACATTTCTAGTATCTAGTCTTATGTAAGCACTCTAGTTAATTCACTGTAACCTTCAGTCCTATTTATAGGAGCATTCAATACAAGTCAAATACAGATCTTTCATTCAACATTTGTCACTTTATTAAGTTATTTCAAACTTCTTTCAAACATTCTTCTTGTTCTTCATTTATTGACTTTACCCTGATCATTTATTCTTATTTTTCATTAAATGAATTTGATAAGTGATAAAACAAACTTGAAGATCGACTAAATCTTTGTAACAGGTATTGCGATGAACACAAAACAATAAATAAGACAAGAGTGGATCAAAATATGTCGAATGATTAGATCAAACAATCCTCAGCAGAGCTCGACGAAGAACTTCCGCTGTAGAGGATTTAGGGTTACAAGAACGATAATAATAAACTGCTGAAATATGCTCTGATCGTTCTATTCTATCGTTTTTTTAAGATGCATGCAAGCACCTATATTTATATTAAACCCTACTAAAACTCATGGATGGACAGGCCCATAATGGAGATACAAAAATGGAGTAGCTAACGAGCCCAATGGACGCAACATATTATACAAAACACGACCCAACAATCTCCCCTTTGCGTCAAATTGTAGCGAGAGATTAGCGCGAGAATTGTCTGTCTCAACCGAATGTACCATTGTATCATCTCATCAATGTACTTGACATCATCCACTGTGTTTTGCTTGCATCTGTGGATGATCCCCAAAACATGCTCTAAGCAGGCAGTGGTGTAGAGATGTTTGTCGGCCAAGGCGTAAAGACATTTTTGTCCTTCGTTCCTGGTAAACATGACTGAATTCCTCCTTGAGTCGATTTTACCCATCTGCATTTGGTTGAGATCATTGGCAGAGCCAACAGGATAAATTGTAGGTTTCTTTTTAAATACGCTAGATTTATACGTAGTGCTTTTACTCGTATAGAATTGAAATAAGATTTATACATAGCAACTCTCGTTTGTATGGAATTACAAACACTTATATTGATTGTATATGAGACTTATAGGTAAACTACTTATTTGGTAAGTAAACTTTTATACCTAGGATATAGATACTAAACGTTAGAGAGTCAAAATGATACTTTCAAAACTATACTTTTGAACTTGGAAAATGTGTTATTTTTATATGGAGTCAAAACCTGTGAACTAACCAACTTTATGTTGACGTATTTTTAAATGCATGTGTTTTCAGGAAGTTGATAACTATGATACGAGAAATGACGTTACACTGCCCGGTATTTCCGCCGATGGTCGGGGTATGACAGATTGGTATCAGAGCTATTAACTATAGTGAATTAGTACTTTCTTAGGAAAGCACGACTATAGTTTAGGGCTTACTCGGTTAGGTTTAGGTATATCCCTTAATCTAAAAATAAAAAGTATTATTAAATTAGACTACTAAAGGACTACTTACGGGAGCGGTGACAGGATAGACACGTTGCTTGGGTTGCTGGATTTCAGAACGGCTATATGCTAAAATGATCCTGCCCTCCGACTGTCCTGACTGGCCGGTGCCTTATCAGCTAGACCTGAAGTAACAAACAATGATTAATAATACCCGTTAATACAGCAAACACAAAGATATGGAGTTATGTATGAACTCAGTCCTGCGATGAGAACACATGTATATAACCCAAAAATATAGAAAACCCAAACCCTCGATAAGAATTCAACGCAAGGTTTTAGGTCAAACTACTTAGTCGAGTTTTATTGTACATGGGACGAACCACAACTAAACATAGACTGGTCACCTATGTTTAATTATGATTAGACCGATGCGCAACTAAAATCGGATACGGTGGTTGATAGACATCAGTATGGGAGCTTACCATGCTACTCTGACCTTCCTGAAAGATTATGTTGCGGAATTTTGCCGACGTGATTACGAGCTTGCGCACCTATACGGAACTGAACAATTTGTAGCCAAAATTGACTTTGTTCTTCCGGAAGCTGAAATTCTTGGAGATGGTCCTATTGAGAAACCAGTTCTAGAGTTTGTCTACACAACTAGAAAGACAAACAATAAGGGTTGTTTCTGAGTCCTTAACAAACATCTAGTTCCAACTAAATCTCTGAAGAAGATCATATCACGGGCATCCAAGTCTGATGCTCCGGAAGAGGTCAAGGAAAAGTTTGTAAGTCAATTGGCATGGTACATTGAAGTCCAAGAGTGGTTGTACAGAGCCTACACCTTCATCAAGGAAGAAATGAACTAAGTTTACTAGATTGCTGAGTTCACTTCATGGGAGATTGTTAGCACCTGAAAGTGAACTTCTAGCAATCCTAAGTACTCATTCCAAACTGTGTATGTTCGGAAGTGGAGAAGTGGTCCGGAATCTATCCGGATCAAGAAAGAAGATGTTGTGAAGCTGAAGGCATTCCGGCATGACTCTCATGTCCAGAGTGGATGCTGATCTGTAGAAACTCTACCTTGTCATTGTACATTAATTATATTTGTCTTTGTATTGATGTAACGTTTCATAGGACTTAGTCTTTTGTTGTATTTGGATAATCAGAATGTCAGAAACATTTCTAGTATCTAGTCTTATGTAAGCACTCTAGTTAATTCACTGTAACCTTCAGTCCTATTTATAGGAGCATTCAATACAAGTCAAATACAGATCTTTCATTCAACATTTGTCACTTTATTAAGTTATTTCAAACTTCTTTCAAACATTCTTCTTGTTCTTCATTTATTGACTTTACCCTGATCATTTATTCTTATTTTTCATTAAATGAATTTGATAAGTTATAAAACAAACTTGAAGATCGACTAAATCTTTGTAACAGGTATTGCGATGAACACAAAACAATAAATAAGACAAGAGTGGATCAAAATATGTCGAATGATTAGATCAAACAATCCTCAGCAGAGCTCGACTAAGAACTTCCGCTGTAGAGGATTTAGGGTTACAAGAACGATAATAATAAACTGCTGAAATATGCTCTGATCGTTCTATTCTATTGTTTTTTTAAGATGCATGCAAGCACCTATATTTATATTAAACCCTACTAAAACTCATGGATGGACAGGCCCATAATGGAGATACAAAAATGGAGTAGCTAACGAGCCCAATGGACGCAACATATTATACAAAACACGACCCAACAATCTCCCCTTTGCGTCAAATTGTAGCGAGAGATTAGCGCGAGAATTGTCTGTCTCAACCGAATGTACCATTGTATCATCTCATCAATGTACTTGACATCATCCACTGTGTTTTGCTTGCATCTGTGGATGATCCCCAAAACATGCTCTAAGCAGGCAGTGGTGTAGAGATGTTTGTCGGCCAAGGCGTAAAGACATTTTTGTCCTTCGTTCCTGGTAAACATGACTGAATTCCTCCTTGAGTCGATTTTACCCATCTGCATTTGGTTGAGATCATTGGCAGAGCCAACAGGATAAATTGTAGGTTTCTTTTTAAATACGCTAGATTTATACGTAGTGCTTTTACTCGTATAGAATTGAAATAAGATTTATACATAGCAACTCTCGTTTGTATGGAATTACAAACACTTATATTGATTGTATATGAGACTTATAGGTAAACTACTTATTTGGTAAGTAAACTTTTATACCTAGGATATAGATACTAAACGTTAGAGAGTCAAAATGATACTTTCAAAACTATACTTTTGAACTTGGAAAATGTGTTATTTTTATATGGAGTCAAAACCTGTGAACTAACCAACTTTATGTTGACGTATTTTTAAATGCATGTGTTTTCAGGAAGTTGATAACTATGATACGAGAAATGACGTTACACTGCCCGGTATTTCCGCCGATGGTCGGGGTATGACAGATTGGTATCAGAGCTATTAACTATAGTGAATTAGTACTTTCTTAGGAAAGCACGACTATAGTTTAGGGCTTACTCGGTTAGGTTTAGGTATATCCCTTAATCTAAAAATAAAAAGTATTATTAAATTAGACTACTAAAGGACTACTTACGGGAGCGGTGACAGGATAGACACGTTGCTTGGGTTGCTGGATTTCAGAACGGCTATATGCTAAAATGATCCTGCCCTCCGACTGTCCTGACTGGCCGGTGCCTTATCAGCTAGACCTGAAGTAACAAACAATGATTAATAATACCCGTTAATACAGCAAACACAAAGATATGGAGTTATGTATGAACTCAGTCCTGCGATGAGAACACATGTATATAACCCAAAAATATAGAAAACCCAAACCCTCGATAAGAATTCAACGCAAGGTTTTAGGTCAAACTACTTAGTCGAGTTTTATTGTACATGGGACGAACCACAACTAAACATAGACTGGTCACCTATGTTTAATTATGATTAGACCGATGCGCAACTAAAATCGGATACGGTGGTTGATAGACATCAGTATGGGAGCTTACCATGCTACTCTGACCTTCCTGAAAGATTATGTTGCGGAATTTTGCCGACGTGATTACGAGCTTGCGCACCTATACGGAACTGAACAATTTGTAGCCAAAATTGACTTTGTTCTTCCGGAAGCTGAAATTCTTGGAGATGGTCCTATTGAGAAACCAGTTCTAGAGTTTGTCTACACAACTAGAAAGACAAACAATAAGGGTTGTTTCTGAGTCCTTAACAAACATCTAGTTCCAACTAAATCTCTGAAGAAGATCATATCACGGGCATCCAAGTCTGATGCTCCGGAAGAGGTCAAGGAAAAGTTTGTAAGTCAATTGGCATGGTACATTGAAGTCCAAGAGTGGTTGTACAGAGCCTACACCTTCATCAAGGAAGAAATGAACTAAGTTTACTAGATTGCTGAGTTCACTTCATGGGAGATTGTTAGCACCTGAAAGTGAACTTCTAGCAATCCTAAGTACTCATTCCAAACTGTGTATGTTCGGAAGTGGAGAAGTGGTCCGGAATCTATCCGGATCAAGAAAGAAGATGTTGTGAAGCTGAAGGCATTCCGGCATGACTCTCATGTCCAGAGTGGATGCTGATCTGTAGAAACTCTACCTTGTCATTGTACATTAATTATATTTGTCTTTGTATTGATGTAACGTTTCATAGGACTTAGTCTTTTGTTGTATTTGGATAATCAGAATGTCAGAAACATTTCTAGTATCTAGTCTTATGTAAGCACTCTAGTTAATTCACTGTAACCTTCAGTCCTATTTATAGGAGCATTCAATACAAGTCAAATACAGATCTTTCATTCAACATTTGTCACTTTATTAAGTTATTTCAAACTTCTTTCAAACATTCTTCTTGTTCTTCATTTATTGACTTTACCCTGATCATTTATTCTTATTTTTCATTAAATGAATTTGATAAGTTATAAAACAAACTTGAAGATCGACTAAATCTTTGTAACAGGTATTGCGATGAACACAAAACAATAAATAAGACAAGAGTGGATCAAAATATGTCGAATGATTAGATCAAACAATCCTCAGCAGAGCTCGACTAAGAACTTCCGCTGTAGAGGATTTAAGGTTACAAGAACGATAATAATAAACTGCTGAAATATGCTCTGATCGTTCTATTCTATCGTTTTTTTAAGATGCATGCAAGCACCTATATTTATATTAAACCCTACTAAAACTCATGGATGGACATGCCCATAATGGAGATACAAAAATGGAGTAGCTAACGAGCCCAATGGACGCAACATATTATACAAAACACGACCCAACAATCTCCCCTTTGCGTCAAATTGTAGCGAGAGATTAGCGCGAGAATTGTCTGTCTGAACCGAATGTACCATTGTATCATCTCATCAATGTACTTGACATCATCCGCTGTGTTTTGCTTGCATCTGTGGATGATCCCCAAAACATGATCTAAGCAGGCAGTGGTGTAGAGGTGTTTGTCGGCCAAGGCGTAAAGACATTTTTGTCCTTCTTTCCTGGTAAACATGACTGAATTCCTTCTTGAGTCGATTTTACCCATCTGCATTTGGTTGAGATCATTGGCAGAGCCAACAGGATAAATTGTAGGTTTCTTTTTAAATACGCTAGATTTATACGTAGTGGTTTTACTCGTATAGAATTGAAATAAGATTTATACGTAGCAACTCTCGTTTGTATGGAATTACAAACACTTATATTGATTGTATATGAGACTTATAGGCAAACTACTTATTTGGTAAGTAAACTTTTATACCTAGGATATAGATACTAAAAGTTAGAGAGTCAAAATGATACTTTCAAAACTATACTTTTGAACTTGGAAAATGTGTTATTTTTATATGGAGTCAAAACCTGTGAACTAACCAACTTTATGTTGACGTATTTTTAAATGCATGTGTTTTCAGGAAGTTGATAACTATGATACGAGAAATGACGTTACACTGCCCGGTATTTCCGCCGATGGCCGGGGTATGACAGATTGGTATCAGAGCTATTAACTATAGTGAATTAGTACTTTCTTAGGAAAGCACGACTATAGTTTAGGGCTTACTCGGTTAGTTTAGGTATATCCCTTAATCTAAAAATAAAAAGTATTATTAAATTAGACTACTAAAGGACTACTTACGGGAGCGGTGACAGGATAGACACGTTGCTTGGGTTGCTGGATTTCAGAACGGCTATATGCTAAAATGATCCTGCCCTCCGACTGTCCTGACTGGCCGGTGCCTTATCAGCTAGACCTGAAGTAACAAACAATGATTAATAATACCCGTTAATACAGCAAACACAAAGATATGGAGTTATGTATGAAATCAGTCCTGCGATGAGAACACATGTATATAACCCAAAAATATTGAAAACCCAAACCCTCGATAAGAATTCAACGCAAGGTTTTAGGTCAAACTACTTAGTCGAGTTTTATTGTACATGGGACGAACCACAACTAAACATAGACTGGTCACCTATGTTTAATTATGATTAGACCGATGCGCAACTAAAATCGGATACGGTGGTTGATAGACATCAGTATGGGAGCTTACCATGCTACTCTGAGCTTCCTGAAAGATTATGTTGCGGAATTTTGCCGACGTGATTACGAGCTTGCGCACCTATACGGAACTGAACAATTTGTAGCCAAAATTGACTTTGTTCTTCCGGAAGCTGAAATTCTTGGAGATGGTCCTATTGAGAAACCAGTTCTAGAGTTTTTCTACACAACTAGAAAGACAAACAATAAGGGTTGTTTCTGAGTCCTTAACAAACATCTAGTTCCAACTAAATCTCTGAAGAAGATCATATCACGGGCATCCAAGTCTGATGCTCCGGAAGAGGTCAAGGAAAAGTTTGTAAGTCAATTGGCATGGTACATTGAAGTCCAAGAGTGGTTGTACAGAGCCTACACCTTCATCAAGGAAGAAATGAACTAAGTTTACTAGATTGCTAAGTTCACTTCATGGGAGATTGTTAGCACCTGAAAGTGAACTTCTAGCAATCCTAAGTACTCATTCCAAACTGTGTATGTTCGGAAGTGGAGAAGTGGTCCGGAATCTATCCGGATCAAGAAAGAAGATGTTGTGAAGCTGAAGGCATTCCGGCATGACTCTCATGTCCAGAGTGGATGCTGATCTGTAGAAACTCTACCTTGTCATTGTACATTAATTATATTTGTCTTTGTATTGATGTAACATTTCATAGGACTTAGTCTTTTGTTGTATTTGGATAATCAGAATGTATGAAACATTTCTAGTATCTAGTCTTATGTAAGCACTCTAGTTAATGCACTGTAACCTTCAGTCCTATTTATAGGAGCATTCAATACAAGTCAAATACAGATCTTTCATTCAACATTTGTCACTTTATTAAGTTATTTCAAACTTCTTTCAAACATTCTTCTTGTTCTTCATTTATTGACTTTACCCTGATCATTTATTCTTATTTTTCATTAAATGAATTTGATAAGTTATAAAACAAACTTGAAGATCGACTAAATCTTTGTAACAGGTATTGCGATGAACACAAAACAATAAATAAGACAAGAGTGGATCAAAATATGTCGAATGATTAGATCAAACAATCCTCAACAGAGCTCGACTAAGAACTTCCGCTGTAGAGGATTTAGGGTTACAAGAACGATAATAATAAACTGCTGAAATATGCTCTGATCGTTCTATTCTATCGTTTTTTTAAGATGCATGCAAGCACCTATATTTATATTAAACCCTACTAAAACTCATGGATGGACAGGCCCAGAATGGAGATACAAAAATGGAGTAGCTAACGAGCCCAATGGACGCAACATATTATACAAAACACGACCCAACAATCTCCCCTTTGCGTCAAATTGTAGCGAGAGATTAGCGCGAGAATTGTCTGTCTGAACCGAATGTACCATTGTATCATCTCATCAATGTACTTGACATCATCCGCTGTGTTTTGCTTGCATCTGTGGATGATCCCCAAAACATGCTCTAAGCAGGCAGTGGTGTAGAGGTGTTTGTCGGCCAAGGCGTAAAGACATTTTTGTCCTTCGTTCCTGGTAAACATGACTGAATTCCTTCTTGAGTCGATTTTACCCATCTGCATTTGGTTGAGATCATTGGCAGAGCCAACAGGATAAATTGTAGGTTTCTTTTTAAATACGCTAGATTTATACGTAGTGGTTTTACTCGTATAGAATTGAAATAAGATTTATACGTAGCAACTCTCGTTTGTATGGAATTACAAACACTTATATTGATTGTATATGAGACTTATAGGTAAACTACTTATTTGGTAAGTAAACTTTTATACCTAGGATATAGATACTAAACGTTAGAGAGTCAAAATGATACTTTCAAAACTATACTTTTGAACTTGGAAAATGTGTTATTTTTATATGGAGTCAAAACCTGTGAACTAACCAACTTTATGTTGACGTATTTTTAAATGCATGTGTTTTCAGGAAGTTGATAACTATGATACGAGAAATGACGTTACACTGCCCGGTATTTCCGCCGATGGCCGGGGTATGACAGATTGGTATCAGAGCTATTAACTATAGTGAATTAGTACTTTCTTAAGAAAGCACGACTATAGTTTAGGGCTTACTCGGTTAGGTTTAGGTATATCCCTTAATCTAAAAATAAAAAGTATTATTAAATTAGACTACTAAAGGACTACTTACGGGAGCGGTGACAGGATAGACACGTTGCTTGGGTTGCTGGATTTCAGAACGGCTATATGCTAAAATGATCCTGCCCTCCGACTGTCCTGACTGGCCGGTGCCTTATCAGCTAGACCTGAAGTAACAAACAATGATTAATAATACCCGTTAATACAGCAAACACAAAGATATGGAGTTATGTATGAAATCAGTCCTGCGATGAGAACACATGTATATAACCCAAAAATATTGAAAACCCAAACCCTCGATAAGAATTCAACGCAAGGTTTTAGGTCAAACTACTTAGTCGAGTTTTATTGTACATGGGACGAACCACAACTAAACATAGACTGGTCACCTATGTTTAATTATGATTAGACCGATGCGCAACTAAAATCGGATACGGTGGTTGATAGACATCAGTATGGGAGCTTACCATGCTACTCTGACCTTCCTGAAAGATTATGTTGCGGAATTTTGCCGACGTGATTACGAGCTTGCGCACCTATACGGAACTGAACAATTTGTAGCCAAAATTGACTTTGTTCTTCCGGAAGCTGAAATTCTTGGAGATGGTCCTATTGAGAAACCAGTTCTAGAGTTTTTCTACACAACTAGAAAGACAAACAATAAGGGTTGTTTCTGAGTCCTTAACAAACATCTAGTTCCAACTAAATCTCTGAAGAAGATCATATCACGGGCATCCAAGTCTGATGCTCCGGAAGAGGTCAAGGAAAAGTTTGTAAGTCAATTGGCATGGTACATTGAAGTCCAAGAGTGGTTGTACAGAGCCTACACCTTCATCAAGGAAGAAATGAACTAAGTTTACTAGATTGCTAAGTTCACTTCATGGGAGATTGTTAGCACCTGAAAGTGAACTTCTAGCAATCCTAAGTACTCATTCCAAACTGTGTATGTTCGGAAGTGGAGAAGTGGTCCGGAATCTATCCGGATCAAGAAAGAAGATGTTGTGAAGCTGAAGGCATTCCGGCATGACTCTCATGTCCAGAGTGGATGCTGATCTGTAGAAACTCTACCTTGTCATTGTACATTAATTATATTTGTCTTTGTATTGATGTAACGTTTCATAGGACTTAGTCTTTTGTTGTATTTGGATAATCAGAATGTCAGAAACATTTCTAGTATCTAGTCTTATGTAAGCACTCTAGTTAATTCACTGTAACCTTCAGTCCTATTTATAGGAGCATTCAATACAAGTCAAATACAGATCTTTCATTCAACATTTGTCACTTTATTAAGTTATTTCAAACTTCTTTCAAACATTCTTCTTGTTCTTCATTTATTGACTTTACCCTGATCATTTATTCTTATTTTTCATTAAATGAATTTGATAAGTTATAAAACAAACTTGAAGATCAACTAAATCTTTGTAACAGGTATTGCGATGAACACAAAACAATAAATAAGACAAGAGTGGATCAAAATATGTCGAATGATTAGATCAAACAATCCTCAGCAGAGCTCGACTAAGAACTTCCGCTGTAGAGGATTTAGGGTTACAAGAACGATAATAATAAACTGCTGAAATATGCTCTGATCGTTCTATTCTATCGTTTTTTTAAGATGCATGCAAGCACCTATATTTATATTAAACCCTACTAAAACTCATGGATGGATAGGCCCATAATGGAGATACAAAAATGGAGTAGCTAACGAGCCCAATGGACGCAACATATTATACAAAACACGACCCAACAATCTCCCCTTTGCGTCAAATTGTAGCGAGAGATTAGCGCGAGAATTGTCTGTCTGAACCGAATGTACCATTGTATCATCTCATCAATGTACTTGACATCATCCGCTGTGTTTTGCTTGCATCTGTGGATGATCCCCAAAACATGCTCTAAGCAGGCAGTGGTGTAGAGGTGTTTGTCGGCCAAGGCGTAAAGACATTTTTGTCCTTCGTTCCTGGTAAACATGACTGAATTCCTTCTTGAGTCGATTTTACCCATCTGCATTTGGTTGAGATCATTGGCAGAGCCAACAGGATAAATTGTAGGTTTCTTTTTAAATACGCTAGATTTATACGTAGTGGTTTTACTCGTATAGAATTGAAATAAGATTTATACGTAGCAACTCTCGTTTGTATGGAATTACAAACACTTATATTGATTGTATATGAGACTTATAGGTAAACTACTTATTTGGTAAGTAAACTTTTATACCTAGGATATAGATACTAAACGTTAGAGAGTCAAAATGATACTTTCAAAACTATACTTTTGAACTTGGAAAATGTGTTATTTTTATATGGAGTCAAAACCTGTGAACTAACCAACTTTATGTTGACGTATTTTTAAATGCATGTGTTTTCAGGAAGTTGATAACTATGATACGAGAAATGACGTTACACTGCCCGGTATTTCCGCCGATGGTCGGGGTATGACAGATTGGTATCAGAGCTATTAACTATAGTGAATTAGTACTTTCTTAGGAAAGCACGACTATAGTTTAGGGCTTACTCGGTTAGGTTTAGGTATATCCCTTAATCTAAAAATAAAAAGTATTATTAAATTAGACTACTAAAGGACTTCTTACGGGAGCGGTGACAGGATAGACACGTTGCTTGGGTTGCTGGATTTCAGAACGGCTATATGCTAAAATGATCCTGCCCTCCGACTGTCCTGACTGGCCGGTGCCTTATCAGCTAGACCTGAAGTAACAAACAATGATTAATAATACCCGTTAATACAGCAAACACAAAGATATGGAGTTATGTATGAACTCAGTCCTGCGATGAGAACACATGTATATAACCCAAAAATATAGAAAACCCAAACCCTCGATAAGAATTCAACGCAAGGTTTTAGGTCAAACTACTTAGTCGAGTTTTATTGTACATGGGACGAACCACAACTAAACATAGACTGGTCACCTATGTTTAATTATGATTAGACCGATGCGCAACTAAAATCGGATACGATGGTTGATAGACATCAGTATGGGAGCTTACCATGCTACTCTGAGCTTCCTGAAAGATTATGTTGCGGAATTTTGCCGACGTGATTACGAGCTTGCGCACCTATACGGAACTGAACAATTTGTAGCCAAAATTGACTTTGTTCTTCCGGAAGCTGAAATTCTTGGAGATGGTCCTATTGAGAAACCAGTTCTAGAGTTTGTCTACACAACTAGAAAGACAAACAATAAGGGTTGTTTCTGAGTCCTTAACAAACATCTAGTTCCAACTAAATCTCTGAAGAAGATCATATCACGGGCATCCAAGTCTGATGCTCCGGAAGAGGTCAAGGAAAAGTTTGTAAGTCAATTGGCATGGTACATTGAAGTCCAAGAGTGGTTGTACAGAGCCTACACCTTCATCAAGGAAGAAATGAACTAAGTTTACTAGATTGCTGAGTTCACTTCATGGGAGATTGTTAGCACCTGAAAGTGAACTTCTAGCAATCCTAAGTACTCATTCCAAACTGTGTATGTTCGGAAGTCGAGAAGTGGTCCGGAATCTATCCGGATCAAGAAAGAAGATGTTGTGAAGCTGAAGGCATTCCGGCATGACTCTCATGTCCAGAGTGGATGCTGATCTGTAGAAACTCTACCTTGTCATTGTACATTAATTATATTTGTCTTTGTATTGATGTAACGTTTCATAGGACTTAGTCTTTTGTTGTATTTGGATAATCAGAATGTCAGAAACATTTCTAGTATCTAGTCTTATGTAAGCACTCTAGTTAATTCACTGTAACCTTCAGTCCTATTTATAGGAGCATTCAATACAAGTCAAATACAGATCTTTCATTCAACATTTGTCACTTTATTAAGTTATTTCAAACTTCTTTCAAACATTCTTCTTGTTCTTCATTTATTGACTTTACCCTGATCATTTATTCTTATTTTTCATTAAATGAATTTGATAAGTTATAAAACAAACTTGAAGATCGACTAAATCTTTGTAACAGGTATTGCGATGAACACAAAACAATAAATAAGACAAGAGTGGATCAAAATATGTCGAATGATTAGATCAAACAATCCTCAGCAGAGCTCGACTAAGAACTTCCGCTGTAGAGGATTTAGGGTTACAAGAACGATAATAATAAACTGCTGAAATATGCTCTGATCGTTCTATTCTATCGTTTTTTTAAGATGCATGCAAGCACCTATATTTATATTAAACCCTACTAAAACTCATGGATGGACAGGCCCATAATGGAGATACAAAAATGGAGTAGCTAACGAGCCCAATGGACGCAACATATTATACAAAACACGACCCAACAATCTCCCCTTTGCGTCAAATTGTAGCGAGAGATTAGCGCGAGAATTGTCTGTCTGAACCGAATGTACCATTGTATCATCTCATCAATGTACTTGACATCATCCGCTGTGTTTTGCTTGCATCTGTGGATGATCCCCAAAACATGCTCTAAGCAGGCAGTGGTGTAGAGGTGTTTGTCGGCCAAGGCGTAAAGACATTTTTGTCCTTCGTTCCTGGTAAACATGACTGAATTCCTTCTTGAGTCGATTTTACCCATCTGCATTTGGTTGAGATCATTGGCAGAGCCAACAGGATAAATTGTAGGTTTCTTTTTAAATACGCTAGATTTATACGTAGTGCTTTTACTCGTATAGAATTGAAATAAGATTTATACGTAGCAACTCTCGTTTGTATGGAATTACAAACACTTATATTGATTGTATATGAGACTTATAGGTAAACTACTTATTTGGTAAGTAAACTTTTATACCTAGGATATAGATACTAAACGTTAGAGAGTCAAAATGATACTTTCAAAACTATACATTTGAACTTGGAAAATGTGTTATTTTTATATGGAGTCAAAACCTGTGAACTAACCAACTTTATGTTGACGTATTTTTAAATGCATGTGTTTTCAGGAAGTTGATAACTATGATACGAGAAATGACGTTACACTGCCCGGTATTTCCGCCGATGGCCGGGGTATGACAGATTGGTATCAGAGCTATTAACTATAGTGAATTAGTACTTTCTTAGGAAAGCACGACTATAGTTTAGGGCTTACTCGGTTAGGTTTAGATATATCCCTTAATCTAAAAATAAAAAGTATTATTAAATTAGACTACTAAAGGACTACTTACGGGAGCGGTGACAGGATAGACACGTTGCTTGGGTTGCTGGATTTCAGAACGGCTATATGCTAAAATGATCCTGCCCTCCGACTGTCCTGACTGGCCGGTGCCTTATCAGCTAGACCTGAAGTAACAAACAATGATTAATAATACCCGTTAATACAGCAAACACAAAGATATGGAGTTATGTATGAACTCAGTCCTGCGATGAGAACACATGTATATAACCCAAAAATATAGAAAACCCAAACCCTCGATAAGAATTCAACGCAAGGTTTTAGGTCAAACTACTTAGTCGAGTTTTATTGTACATGGGACGAACCACAACTAAACATAGACTGGTCACCTATGTTTAATTATGATTAGACCGATACGCAACTAAAATCGGATACGGTGGTTGATAGACATCAGTATGGGAGCTTACCATGCTACTCTGAGCTTCCTGAAAGATTATGTTGCGGAATTTTGCCGACGTGATTACGAGCTTGCGCACCTATACGGAACTGAACAATTTGTAGCCAAAATTGACTTTGTTCTTCCGGAAGCTGAAATTCTTGGAGATGGTCCTATTGAGAAACCAGTTCTAGAGTTTGTCTACACAACTAGAAAGACAAACAATAAGGGTTGTTTCTGAGTCCTTAACAAACATCTAGTTCCAACTAAATCTCTGAAGAAGATCATATCACGGGCATTCAAGTCTGATGCTCCGGAAGAGGTCAAGGAAAAGTTTGTAAGTCAATTGGCATGGTACATTGAAGTCCAAGAGTGGTTGTACAGAGCCTACACCTTCATCAAGGAAGAAATGAACTAAGTTTACTAGATTGCTAAGTTCACTTCATGGGAGATTGTTAGCACCTGAAAGTGAACTTCTAGCAATCCTAAGTACTCATTCCAAACTGTGTATGTTCGGAAGTGGAGAAGTGGTCCGGAATCTATCCGGATCAAGAAAGAAGATGTTGTGAAGCTGAAGGCATTCCGGCATGACTCTCATGTCCAGAGTGGATGCTGATCTGTAGAAACTCTACCTTGTCATTGTACATTAATTATATTTGTCTTTGTATTGATGTAACGTTTCATAGGACTTAGTCTTTTGTTGTATTTGGATAATCAGAATGTCAGAAACATTTCTAGTATCTAGTCTCATGTAAGCACTCTAGTTAATTCACTGTAACCTTCAGTCCTATTTATAGGAGCATTCAATACAAGTCAAATACAGATCTTTCATTCAACATTTGTCACTTTATTAAGTTATTTCAAACTTCTTTCAAACATTCTTCTTGTTCTTCATTTATTGACTTTACCCTGATCATTTATTCTTATTTTTCATTAAATGAATTTGATAAGTTATAAAACAAACTTGAAGATCGACTAAATCTTTGTAACAGGTATTGCGATGAACACAAAACAATAAATAAGACAAGAGTGGATCAAAATATGTCGAATGATTAGATCAAACAATCCTCAGCAGAGCTCGACTAAGAACTTCCGCTGTAGAGGATTTAGGGTTACAAGAACGATAATAATAAACTGCTGAAATATGCTCTGATCGTTCTATTCTATCATTTTTTTAAGATGCATGCAAGCACCTATATTTATATTAAACCCTACTAAAACTCATGGATGGACAGGCCCATAATGGAGATACAAAAATGGAGTAGCTAACGAGCCCAATGGACGCAACATATTATACAAAACACGACCCAACAATCTCCCCTTTGCGTCAAATTGTAGCGAGAGATTAGCGCGAGAATTGTCTGTCTGAACCGAATGTACCATTGTATCATCTCATCAATGTACTTGACATCATCCGCTGTGTTTTGCTTGCATCTGTGGATGATCCCCAAAACATGCTCTAAGCAGGCAGTGGTGTAGAGGTGTTTGTCGGCCAAGGCGTAAAGACATTTTTGTCCTTCGTTCCTGGTAAACATGACTGAATTCCTTCTTGAGTCGATTTTACCCATCTGCATTTGGTTGAGATCATTGGCAGAGCCAACAGGATAAATTGTAGGTTTCTTTTTAAATACGCTAGATTTATACGTAGTGGTTTTACTCGTATAGAATTGAAATAAGATTTATACGTAGCAACTCTCGTTTGTATGGAATTACAAACACTTATATTGATTGTATATGAGACTTATAGGTAAACTACTTATTTGGTAAGTAAACTTTTATACCTAGGATATAGATACTAAACGTTAGAGAGTCAAAATGATACTTTCAAAACTATACTTTTGAACTTAGAAAATGTGTTATTTTTATATGGAGTCAAAACCTATGAACTAACCAACTTTATGTTGACGTATTTTTAAATGCATGTGTTTTCAGGAAGTTGACAACTATGATACGAGAAATGACGTTACACTGCCCGGTATTTCCGCCGATGGCCGGGGTATGACAGATTGGTATCAGAGCTATTAACTATAGTGAATTAGTACTTTCTTAGGAAAGCACGACTATAGTTTAGGGCTTACTCGGTTAGGTTTAGGTATATCCCTTAATCTAAAAATAAAAAGTATTATTAAATTAGACTACTAAAGGACTACTTACGGGAGCGGTGACAGGATAGACACGTTGCTTGGGTTGCTGGATTTCAGAACGGCTATATGCTAAAATGATCCTGCCCTCCGACTGTCCTGACTGGCCGGTGCCTTATCAGCTAGACCTGAAGTAACAAACAATGATTAATAATACCCGTTAATACAGCAAACACAAAGATATGGAGTTATGTATGAACTCAGTCCTGCGATGAGAACACATGTATATAACCCAAAAATATAGAAAACCCAAACCCTCGATAAGAATTCAACGCAAGGTTTTAGGTCAAACTACTTAGTCGAGTTTTATTGTACATGGGACGAACCACAACTAAACATAGACTGGTCACCTATGTTTAATTATGATTAGACCGATGCGCAACTAAAATCGGATACGGTGGTTGATAGACATCAGTATGGGAGCTTACCATGCTACTCTGAGCTTCCTGAAAGATTATGTTGCGGAATTTTGCCGACGTGATTACGAGCTTGCGCACCTATACGGAACTGAACAATTTGTAGCCAAAATTGACTTTGTTCTTCCGGAAGCTGAAATTCTTGGAGATGGTCCTATTGAGAAACCAGTTCTAGAGTTTGTCTACACAACTAGAAAGACAAACAATAAGGGTTGTTTCTGAGTCCTTAACAAACATCTAGTTCCAACTAAATCTCTGAAGAAGATCATATCACGGGCATCCAAGTCTGATGCTCCGGAAGAGGTCAAGGAAAAGTTTGTAAGTCAATTGGCATGGTACATTGAAGTCCAAGAGTGGTTGTACAGAGCCTACACCTTCATCAAGGATGAAATGAACTAAGTTTACTAGATTGCTAAGTTCACTTCATGGGAGATTGTTAGCACCTGAAAGTGAACTTCTAGCAATCCTAAGTACTCATTCCAAACTGTGTATGTTCGGAAGTGGAGAAGTGGTCCGGAATCTATCCGGATCAAGAAAGAAGATGTTGTGAAGCTGAAGGCATTCCGGCATGACTCTCATGTCCAGAGTGGATGCTGATCTGTAGAAACTCTACCTTGTCATTGTACATTAATTATATTTGTCTTTGTATTGATGTAACGTTTCATAGGACTTAGTCTTTTGTTGTATTTGGATAATCAGAATGTCAGAAACATTTCTAGTATCTAGTCTTATGTAAGCACTCTAGTTAATTCACTGTAACCTTCAGTCCTATTTATAGGAGCATTCAATACAAGTCAAATACAGATCTTTCATTCAACATTTGTCACTTTATTAAGTTATTTCAAACTTCTTTCAAACATTCTTCTTGTTCTTCATTTATTGACTTTACCCTGATCATTTATTCTTATTTTTCATTAAATGAATTTGATAAGTTATAAAACAAACTTGAAGATCGACTAAATCTTTGTAACAGGTATTGCGATGAACACAAAACAATAAATAAGACAAGAGTGGATCAAAATATGTCGAATTATTAGATCAAACAATCCTCAGCAGAGCTCGACTAAGAACTTCCGCTGTAGAGGATTTAGGGTTACAAGAACGATAATAATAAACAGCTCAAATATGCTCTGATCGTTCTATTCTATCGTTTTTTTAAGATGCATGCAAGCACCTATATTTATATTAAACCCTACTAAAACTCATGAATGGACAGGCCCATAATGGAGATACAAAAATGGAGTAGCTAACGAGCCCAATGGACGCAACATATTATACAAAACACGACCCAACAACCTCCCCTTTGCGTCAAATTGTAGCGAGAGATTAGCGCGAGAATTGTCTGTCTGAACCGAATGTACCATTGTATCATCTCATCAATGTACTTGACATCATCCGCTGTGTTTTGCTTGCATCTGTGGATGATCCCCAAAACATGCTCTAAGCAGGCGGTGGTGTAGAGGTGTTTGTCGGCCAAGGCGTAAAGACATTTTTGTCCTTCGTTCCTGGTAAACATGACTGAATTCCTCCTTGAGTCGATTTTACCCATCTGCATTTGGTTGAGATCACTGGCAGAGCCAACAGGATAAATTGTAGGTTTCTTTTTAAATACGCTAGCAATCTCCTGATCCATCAGTGCAACTTCGATGATATAGCACACGAGCATCCTCTTGAAATGGTCGATGATCGGATCGTATTCAGCTTCGTTGGTGAGTAGGATGTTGTGCAAGATAATTCAATCATGGGGATTAAGGTTTGGAAGATCTGCAAGGGAAATAGCATGTTCAGTTTTGACAGATCCCCGAAGTACCTTGAACCGAATGTTGATGAAGTTCCCTTCACTATACGGCTTCAAGACCCGAACGTTAACAATTTTCTGAGCGCTCCAAGTCGGATATTGCGGTGGAGCAGCATTCAGATAGAAATTGATCAAATCCCGATCAACCTGTGGATGAGGATGAGGGAACTCTGCAACGTTGGAGAAGGCATGAAAGATGAACGCCTTTCGGGTCAGTGGCATGTCGAACTGTGAGTCGACAGTGTTGGAGCAATCTAGAGAGATTACAGGTTTCAGCCACAAGATACTCGGTGTGTCAATGGCTTCTTTAATCATCCTCTCGAGAGTCCAAGCAGGAAAAAGAGTTTTCCTACTCTCAAGAAGGTCGTGGGCTTCTTTCTGTTTTCATTCGGCTTCTTCAGCCTCTCTTGCCACACGAGCACTGATATCAGCATCATTGTTTCGACTTTTTCACTTCAACAAGTCAACGATTGTCTCTTTATCTTCATCTTCTTCATCCTCAGCAATGTTTTTGCCTTTATCTTTCACACGAGAACCGGAGGCTTGGCCTACTGGAGGAGCTTCGGTTGTGTGAGTTGCTTTTGAGGTAGGAGGTGGTTGAGACATTGATTTCTTCTCTCCCCCTTGTTTCGGAATGGACACGAAATCAAGTAGCCCTTCGATTTTGCTGAGTAGGGCAAGGGCGGGAGCAAGCTTCTCTGCAAGGTCACACCTCACAGTGTAGTTTAGAATGGGATCATGTGCTTCGAGGATGTTGGAGATGGCAGAGTGGACATCCGAAACACACGACTTGATCACTTCCCTTTTAGACCGAAGAGAGTCAAACTCCTGTTGAGAATTGGAGAGTTGAATGCTCTTGACCTTCAGAGCGGTGGTCTTCTTGGCTAGAACATCCATAAGAGAGTTCATGGCAGCCAAATCTTCTTGAAGCTTTGAGAGACGGTCTTCAATGGTTGTGCGAAAAGCTGAGTTGTCGTCAGAGATTGCTTGACGAAGAGAAGCAAAGGACTTCAACTCAGTTGTGACTGACATTGCCAACTGGTGAACAATAGGTTCCAGTGTAGTCTTGGCAGTAGTAGCACTCTCCTCTAAAGACTTTAACAAGGTAGAGGCATCAGAAAATAGTTTATCGACTTTTTCGGTCGCAGCCTGACAGGCTTTTGTAGAGGCATCGATGGTGGTGGTTGCAGAAGCAAGGGAATCTTGTTGAGCTTTAGAGAAAGCGTCAACAATCTTCTGAACTGCATCTTCAGAAAGGGATGATTGAGAAGACAAAAGAGGAGGCAATGAGCGAGTCAATCTTGTCATGGAGCTCCTTGAGATGTCTTTTGGTGACATGAGCGTCGTCATCGTCATCACTCTGTACTTGAAACAGACTATAGTAGACCGAGTCAAGCGTCATATCCTCCTCGCCAAGGAGTAGTTCTTCTCCCTCTGAAGCATGACCAGGACAAGGAGGTGGTGGTGAAGCTGGTGGTTCGGTAGTATGGGTAGGTTCGGGTTGGGTTGTTTCGGGTGTAGGTGTAGGTTCGGGTGCTTTTGTAGTTTCGGGTGTTGGAGTGGTTTCGGGTGCGTCAGTATGAACCCCCGTATCAGATACGTTGGCTCTAACATCTGCAGTTGTTGTTGTGGTTGTGTCGGTGAATATTGGGTAGGTATTGGGATGGAAGTAGGTGGTATTGAAGTAGTGGTAGTTATAGGGGGAATAGAAATAGGAATGGTTTTAGGTGGAGAGGAAATTGGAGAAGTAGATGCATGAACTTCATGGGTAGGAGATCTGGGTGGAGTGTTGCCACGTGGAGAGTCATCAGAATCTGAACTCTCACCCTCTGACTCGCTTGAGGAGGAAGCGTTAACCAGCTTTCACCTCGGCTGAGTTTTTCTTCTCTTCTGCTGCGGAGACTGAGCAGCCTTGGTGGGTTTCCTCTTCTTTCGAGAAGGGCATTTTGCTCCTTTTGCCACTTGCTTCCCCTTATCAGCCTTCTTGCCTCTTGGAGCAGGCTTGTCGGCGTCATGTATGGACTTCAACATCTCCGGAGTAAGATCCCTCGACCAGAACGCTTGAACTCTTTGTACGTTCTGATAATCCGGCTATCAGCAGGAACATCTCCATACATGGTTTCCGGAATATAACCGTTGAACGGAAATTTTGAGGCGTCCGACACAATGATCTTCGTGGTATGAAAGGTACCAATCGATGACATTGGAGCACCAGCGACAATGGGAACGTGGTACTTGTCCATCACCCATTTCGTGATAGGAGTCCAGAACCTAGCATACGAAATCTCTGAATGCCTGGAAGTAGAAGAGAGACACTGGATGAGTTGTTGCCATAGAACAGACCCATAATCCATGTTGATGCCATTGTAGATACCATACATTATGGAGAGAAATAAACGACTGGTTCCATCAGATCCAACACTTCTTTCGGATAACCCCTTGAAGAGAACAGTGAACATCCCATTCCACTATGGAGGTAGGCACGACTTCTTGAACTTCGTGACCGTAGTAAGCACCTCCGTATAACCCATGTTGTAGAACATGTTAAACAAGTGACCCATTGGAATCGTTTCAGGGTTAACCCTCGAAGAATCAGGTTCAAACCCTAACAGCGAGCAAAACCTTTGCTTTGAAATTGACACCTTGTGCTCAAAGACATCAAAAAAGATTCTGTCAACGACCTTGTCGTAAGGAGCGGTCGCTAAGATCTGTGACAAGAACTCCATCGGAACAGTCTCAGCTCTTGTAAGTGTAGGAGTGATTGGAGAAAACTTCAAACACTCAATGATGGGGAACATGAATGCGTCATAAGCATGAGGGGTTAAATCGATGATTAGGCTTTGTTGTGGGCGAATGGGCAAAATGTGGGATGTTGCGTGAAAGGAGGAAGAATCTGCCATTGCTTGAAGAAAGTGGAGAAGATGATGAACAGTGAAGGATTAAGGATTTTTTGCTCTCTGGGAATTTTAATTGCAGTAAAGAGGTAAACGATGGATTATGTTGCCTTTTATACTGAGGGTTAAGGAGAGAGAAAGATCTTCCCAAATCTTCGATCAAAGAAAAAAAACGAAGGGTTTTTCGGAGTTGACTGATGCTTGACAGTTGGGGTTACCGATGCTCACGCATGAGAGAGAATGTCAGGCCCCGAATAACACGCCTTCCCATCAGGCGCCGTTTGGGGACGAAATGGTTCAGATTCACACGCTTCCCTCTTGCACCGTGTGGAGAAGAAACGGTTCCGATTCGCACGCTTTCCCTTTTAGCGCCATTTGAAATCAAATCGATTGGACTCCCGCTTGAGTCATCATGTCGTCATCTTATCCCTTTAAATTGTAACGGCATCTTTTTAGAAATTCATCCACGTGGATTAAAATCAACCACAGCCTTTAATCAACCGCTAATCCAATTAAAATGCCTGTAATTAATAGAACCTAAATTTTGGAAAATCAAGGATTTTCGTGCTAAGGGTGTAAAAGAAAAGAAATAAAGCAATACTTTTGGGAAAATATGTGATGTCAATAAAGACACGAAACAAATGATCCCGGGCACGAATCTCTTCCTTCAAAGTCAAGAGAGACCTTAAAGTGTTTGTGTGGTTTCCCGTTGAATAACGATCAAACACATATTACGAAGTGTTGAAAGGCTTCTTTTAATTAGGCTTATTAGGGTGGCTATTGCTTCGATTCAAAATTCCTAATCTTCATATAAGACAGAAATCGAACGAAGTTCTTGTGAGACCGGTGTAGTCTATTGAACAAGTAGGTTGGAGATAATTTAATTTGGCTAGGAAATTTATATATAAAATCTCAACAAAAATTTAAAACAGGATCCCAAGCGAAGAAATGTTATTGTTTTTAACAATTTCATAGGAATCACACAAAAGAAAATTTTGAGATTTCATGGAGGTACGTCCGTCAATTCATTAGTGAAAACTAGAGCAAATTAATTGTTCATCGTCAATTCGTATTGGGTATTGAATTTTGGGTTTCACTTAGCTCGTAGTGGCACGAAGCTAAGATCATAAACGCATAAATTGTGCAACCATAAACCTCAGTGGTAATTTCTGAGAGTCTCAAGGGTTACGTTTGTGAAACAAATGTGATGGAGAAATGCAATGTAGATGTTGTAAAGAAACCAAAGTACCTCTGCTGTGAAAAATAGGACTAAGCAGAAAACTCATATCTCATGTGAGAGGAGAGTTAGGTAGCTCATGATTAGAATAAATAAGAAAGCCTAATTGGGAAGACAAGGTTTGTGTATACCAAGTCAGTAAGGCTTATTACTCAGAATCAGTTGAGGCTTTGGACACATACAACAGCATGCTTCTAGGGACACTTAGCTAATTAAACAATTTCCCCATAAACGAACACACAAACAAAAAAAATTAGAACTAAAAATTAAATAACAAAATATTTTTGGAGTTTTTGATAATAAAAAAAAATTATTTTTCGAATTTTTGAAATTGCTGAAAAATAAAAAAAAAATAAAAAAAATTGAGACATCAAAAAAATTAAGACATAAAAAAAAATTGGATACAAAAAAAAAGTTGGAACCGAACCCGAGCGTTCGGTTTATTTCGGTTGTGAAAAACTTTGGAACCGAACCCGAGCGTTCGGTCTATTTCGAGTGAGAAAAATTTTGGAACCAGAACGTTCGGTTGATTTCGGTTGGCAAAGAAAATAAGTTTGAAAAAGAGAATAACTTTGACAATAAGATAAATGCATTTGGAAAAAAAATATACATAAGATCTACAACCAAGAAAAGTACCTTTGAGTGATGAGCAAAAAGCAGATAATGCAACCGAACCCGAGTGTTCGGTTCATTTCGGTACATTAGTACAAGACCCGAACCCGAACGTTCGGTCTATTTCGCTTCTTACTTTTGAACTTGAGAGGTAATATTTGGTACTGACTCCGATTCCATCATACCTAGCCCTTGTATAATTTTGTTGAACGATGCTTCAGGAAGAGCTTTGGTGAAGATGTCAGCCAGTTGATCAGTGGTTCGAACAAAATGAATTTCGACGTTCCCATCTTCCACATGGTTTGTTTCAGCTATAGTCAAGGAATTGGCAGCCTCCCGTGGTGCTTTTCCTGTCTAGTCCACAACCTCCAAGGTCTGCATCTGAGTAGGCTTGAACGAAGAAGCCTGAGTTGGATGGATACCATAGGCCTAAAGAGGTAGTTCGCTTGAGATAACGGAGTATGTTCTTCACTGCAAGCATATGAGGTTCACGAGGATTCGCCTGAAATCTAGCACAGTAACAAACAGAGAACATTATATCAAGCCTGCTAGCAGTAAGGTACATCAGAGTGCCGATCATCTGTCGATATAGAGTAATATCAATTGTTGGCTTATCCAAGGATGGAGTGAGCTTGGTGTCGAACGCCATTGGAACTTTAACCTTTGAGTCTCCCATCATGCCAAACTTTGGAAGGAGAGTCTTCGTGTAAGCTTCCTGGTTAATAAAGATTCCTTCGGGTCCCTGTCTAATATTTAAACCAAGGAAAAAGTTAATTGGACCCATTGAGCTCATTTCAAATTTAGTCTCCATCAGCTTTCTGAATTCAGCCATTAAGCTAGGATTCGTTGAGCCAAAGATGATATCATCGACATAGATTTGAACAATCATAAGGTGGTTACCTTCCCTCTTACGAAAGAAGGTTGGGTCAACCGAACCTTGTTTGAATTTGGACATCTTTAAAAACTTGGTTAGCGTTTCATACCAGGCCCTCGGAGCTTGTTTCAGTCCATATACCGCTTTGTCCAAAATATAACAGTGATTGGGGTACCTTTCATTGACGAATCCAGGAGGTTGCTCCACGTACACCGTTTCTTCAAGTTCTCCATTTAGAAATGCGCACTTGACATCCATTTGGCAGACCTCAAATTTTTTGTGTGCAGCATAGGCAAGAAATATTCTAACGGATTCCAGCCTAGCTACAGGAGCAAAAGTTTCTTCATAGTCGATTCCTTCCTCCTGATAGTATCCTTTCACCACCAGACGGTCTTTGTTTCGTATCATGTTGCCTTCCTTGTCCATCTTATTTCTGAAGACCCATTTGAGACCAACAACTGAGGCATCTTGAGGAGTCGGAATGAGGCGCCAAACTTTATTCCTTTCGAATTCATTAAGTTCGTCCTGCATAGCTTGAACCCAATCGGAGTGATCAAGAGCAGTATTAACTGTCTTTGGTTCAACTTTTGAGACGAAGGAGTTAAACATACAGAACTCTACTTTTGAAAATAAGGAAGTTTGCTTTGCCTTTAGTTGTGATCGGGTCAGGACCTTTTCAGAGACATTACCGACAACCTGTGAAACAAGATTATCTCTGGTCCATTTGACAAGAGGAGGGTAATTTGGATCATAAGATGGATCCAATTCAGCGTTTACCAGCTCTTCTAGTTCAGATTGACTCTCATAGTCATAAGACATATCTGCATTCTCCCCCTCGACAGATAAGCTTTCAGGTGTGTCTTGAGTTTCCGGAGCTACAGGAGTTCCGGGCGGTGTTGAGCTTTCGGGTACCAATGGACTTTCGGGTGCAGATTGGCTTTCGGGTACAGCTGGGCATTCGGGAGCAGCTTGAGAATAGTTCTCCCCCTCAACATGTGAGCTCGGCTGTGATGAAGAAGATGGATACTCCCCCTCAACTGAAGCATCGTGGTGTGGAGGTTCGTTGGAACTTGATCCTCGCTTCAGATGATTGACTTTGTTGTCTGCTGCACTGGCTTCCGAGAGAGTAGCCTTCTATGGTTCATCGAATAACTCGACAAACTTCTCAAATAGGTTTGCGATCGAGGCTGTGACTTGGCCTGTTTGAGAAAAGATTTCTCCAACTGTATCTTCGGTGGCCTTCAGCTTTTTGACATAGCTATCATCAAAAGTCACATAATAAGTTTCTTCTATCTTCCTCGAGCGCTTGTTTAATACCATATAGGCTTTCGAAGTGAGAGAATATCCCAGGAAAATCCCTTCATCGGCTTTGACGTCGAACTTGTTACGATATTCTTTAGAATTGAAGATGAAGCACCGTGAGCCGAATACATGGAAGAATTTGACATTTGGCTTCCTGTTGTTGATGATCTCATAAGGAGTGAGAGTGAAGCGCTTATTGAGATATGACCTGTTCTACGTAAAACATGCTGCAGCAATAGCATCAGCCCAAAAATATAAAGGTAAAGAAGCAAAACTTAGCATGGTTCTGGCCGCCTCACACAAAGATCGGTTTCATCTTTCAACAATCCCGTTTTGTTGAGGGGTGTAGGGAGCTGAGAGGTTGTGACTGGTCCCTTTTTCGGCCAAGAATTCTTCGAATTCTCTATTTTTGAACTCTAGCCCATTGTCGCTCCTGATGTTGCGAAGGACTTTCTTCAGCTGTACGTCAACCTGCTTGATAAACATCTTTAGCTTGAGAGTTGCTTCAGATTTGTGCTTCAGAAAGAACACCCATGTAAAACACAAAAAGTCATCAACAATGACAAGAATATACTTGCTACCGCCGATGCTTTCGATAGATGATGGACCACACAAATCAATGTGAATTAACTCCAGTGGTTCAACAACTTTAGTGTTTACAATTGATGGATGACTTTGACGACTCTGCTTCCCCATTTCACATGCAGCACACAGATGTTCTCGATTGAACTTGAGCAATGGAAGACCTCTAATATGACCTCCAGTGACAAGTTTGTTGATATCCTTGAAGTTGAGATGAGAGAGCCTTCGGTGCCACAGCCAGCTTTCGTCAGATTGTGCTTTGGATAAGAGACAGATAGCTGGATTTCCTTTGATGGGTTTGAGATTTAAGGGAAACATTTCACCTTTGCGCTCCGATTTGAGAATTACTATTTTCGTTTTCTTTTCAATTATTTCCGAAACCTCATCGTCGAATGAGACCTTGAGACCGGTACCTCTAACAAGCTAAGATACACTTATGAGGTTGTGTTGCAGTCCTTCAACATATGCAACCTTTCTGATTGTGAAATCTCCATTTCTTATCATTCCATACCCTTTTATCGTGCCGAATGAATTGTTCCCGAACTTGACATTTCCCCCATTCGAGAGAGACCGAAATTCCCTCAGCTCTTCCTTCCTTTCTGTCATGTGACGTGAGCAGCCACTGTCAATGTACCATTCTTCGTCAAACTGCTCGTCACTGATAACCTGTAAAAATTAAGCAGATTTAGGAACCCAAAGTTTCTTGGGTCCACGTGAGCCTTTCACAGGAACAGGAATAGTAAGAGAGATGTCAACAAGATATGTTCTTTTTATTAACGTTGTTTCATCTTTCCTTTTAATGGTGAAAACCTTAATTTTATTAGGATTTGTTACTTTCGGTTTCGATTCAGGTTTAGGCATTTGGACTTTGGGATTATTTTGACCTGTTGTGACTGAGGAAACCTTTGATTTTCCTTTCAAGTCCTTTGACGATTTTGGATTTTGAGGTCGAACAGAGTTGGATTTAGAGAGGGGTTGAGAGGAATTAGAAGAATTAGAAGAAGTAGAACGAGAGAATTTAGACTAAGATGTTGTCTTGAATTGTGATTCTAAGTGACCCTTTTGTTTTTTATCATTAGTGGGACCGAACCTAGAACTTTGGTCGCTTTTTCTCTTGGAACCGAACTTATGCTTTCGGTAGCTTGTGTTCTCTGAACCGAATCTTTGCCTTCGGTTGTCATATTTTTCAGAACCGAACTTGTCCTTTCGGTTGTTATGACCCTCAAAACCGAACTTCTCCTTTCGGTTGTTATGACCCTCAAAACCGAACTTCTCCTTTCGGTTGTTATAACCTTCTTGCGATCCAACAACACTTTTCTCCGACTTTGAATTTCTATCATGATAAGAGAAATGGGCGTTTTGAGATTGCCAAAACTGTTTTCTTTCAGATAGATTCTTATATCTCTGATTCCTTTGTTGTTTTTGATTTTTCACTAGCTTCGGCTGAGGATGGATATTCGCTTTTTGTTTTTGCTTTTTGTCAGCTGGTTCACTTTGAACTGATGATGTTTCGCTTGAAGGAGTGACTTCTTTTGCAGAAACTTCTTTTTCTTCAGGAACATCTTTTGTACCACTAGTACTTGGCACGTCGAAGTTATCAGGCTTGTTCAAAGGCTCTGGCACATATCTGCCTTTGGTTTTCCAGGATGTTCGTTCAGACAGACCAACGGTTTCGTCAGCGTTGTCGATAGGAGCAGACCAGAAGAACTCATCACAACCATCAGCATTATCTTCGTTTACAATGGTTGTGAGTTCGGCTGTCTGATGTTCGGTTACACCTGTGACACTATACACCTGATTTGGAGTCGTCCTTACCTTTTGGTATACTACAGCCTTTTCTTCAAGAATCGAGGACTTTTGTTCAGACAGACGAGCAAACTCCACAGAATTTTCTGAAATAAGATTTTTGTGGTTTTCGGGTTCGCTCTTGATAAACTCAGAACAGTCAACTTCATCATCTACAGAAATTTCACTCATATCATCATCCTCATTAAGCTCAGATGCATTTTCAACATCAATTTTATTTTCTGAGCTCAAGTTGGCATTCAATGAATCAAACTTTTGTATGGTTTCGGTCCTTAGTTTCAATTTTGTCCTTATGGTCCTTAGCATGTCCTTATGGTCCTTGGACTTTATGAAAGATTCGATTTTGTCCAGACCATACATATATGTCGGATTTACATCCTCAGACGAAACTACACTTTCGCAATTATATGCTTCAGCGTCAATTTCATCCTCCTTAAACTCAAGGAAGGGCAAAATCATGCGATGAATTTTCTGCCCTATTTCACAGTTCAAATGAAGTTGAGTAATATTAGTGTAAAGACGCTTAACAATTAAACAAAAGACATTTCGCTGTTTTAAAAGTTTCAAATTGTCTCTTTGTAAATAAATATTTTCGTCCTTGGATTTGATTAACTCCGACTCCTTCAGCTCGATCCACATCCTCCGTTCCTCACTCTTTGAAGACACCCTGCTTATTTGGTCAGTTAGGTTAGAATTGGTGACCCGTGTTTGAGTTAAACTGTTGTCAAGATGAGAGATTCTTGAATTTACATTTTTTAATTCTTTTTTCATATGAGTTTTGTGGGACTTTGAATGAAACAAAAATAGATTGTACCTTCTTGATTAATTCATCAAACTCATTAAACTGCACACTGAGAGGTTTTACTGTGAAGCACAAGTCCTCTCGCCCCTTCGTGTGTTCATTCCCACCGTCTGTGTTATATCCCCTCATATGAGATACATCTAACACCATCAAGCACTTTCCACCGCTCCCTTCATCTTTCGCAACATGAGCCTTTCTATGAGATGGCTTCCTGACTTCATCATCCTCAGAGTCGGTTGACCAGACCTCCACGCCACCGAACTCATCATCCGCTACTGAACCCTGCACAATTAAAGCATTCATTGAAGGGTTAGTAACAGTTTTCTTTCTCCTGATCTCTTCCAGCTTTTTCATTAACATCGCTTCTTCATCTTTCCCCTTATCCTTTTCTGCCATTTTCATTAGGACACAGTCTTTGGCATAGTGGTTCTTTCCTCCACAATAGTAGCAGTTCACACCCGATTCTCCTTCAGCCTTTGGTTCTTTCTTTGGTTCTTCTGCCTTCGGTTCTTCCCTAACCTTTTCAGAACTATAACTTCCCTGCCAATTTCGGTTCTTATTGGTAGGAAACCTCTTCTTGATGAACCTCTTAGGGTTTGACACCATCATTGCATAGTCTTCCGAGGTAAGGTCATAGTCTTCCAAGTTAAGGTCTTCATCTTCCATTACACCTTTGCTTTTGGACAAAAGGGCCAATGATCCCAAGCTTGAAACCACATTTTTCTCCTGCAAGACAATCTTTTCTTGGGATTTCAAAATCCCTACCAACTTTGCCAATGAGTAAGATTTGAATTGCTCATGTGCTTTAACAGTGGACACAACTACTCTCCACTCAGATCTAAGACCGTTTAAAAACGTAACCTTTTGTTCAATCAACTTCCTTTCAATATCGTGTTTAATCATCTTACTAAGAAGATGATTGAAGCGATCGAACGTCTGAGTCACAGTTTCTTCAGGATTCTGCTTGAATTCACCAAACTCAGACAAAAGTAAGGTTTGAATGGAATGCTCTGATACCAATTGATAAGTTATAAAACAAACTTGAAGATCGATTAAATCTTTGTAACAGGTATTGCGATGAACACAAAACAATAAATAAGACAAGAGTGGATTAAAATATGTCGAATGATTAGATTAAACAATCCTCAGTAGAGCTCGACTAAGAACTTCCGCTGTAGAGGATTTAGGGTTAAAAGAACGATAATAATAAACTGCTGAAATATGCTCTGATCGTTCTATTCTATCGTTTTTTTAAGATGCATGCAAGCACCTATATTTATATTAAACCCTATTAAAACTCACGGATGGACAGGCCCATACCGGAGATACAAAAATGGACTAGCTAACGAGCCCAATGGACGCAACATATTATACAAAACACGACCCAACAGAATTGATGATTTGCTGAATCTATTATATAAGACTTGATTGGTCTTTCTGGGCTTAACTTAAACATTTATTAGCAAGAAGACATTGATTATAAGCATTCACTCAAGGTTTGAATTTTCAAACCTTGTCCCTGCGCATTAGATCAATCTTGCTCTCTCAACATTGATGTCCACTGCTGCTAATGACATGTCTCATTGATGTAACTTTCTTATCTCAATGGTAACTTTTCGGATAACGATTAAAATTTCCATCATTATCTTGGGATACTAGATTTTTACGACACATATCTCTTTAATCTTAATTATATAAAAGGGAAGAAACTTTTTCGTATAAATTGGAAATTCTCCGTCGTACATCACTTTTAAAACCTATTTAAGCAATTGGCTCTCTCTCTCTCTCTCTCTCTCTCTCTATATATATATATATATATATATATATATATATATATATATATATATATCTTTCTCTCTGTCTCTCTCTCAAAAGAATCTCTCCATCATCTTTCTCAAAACTTTCACCATCTCCAAGCCTCTGTACGAGTTTACCCCCAGCGTTAATGTCGTCAAAGGTCCTCATGCCCTTGTTTCTCCCATCGTCATTCAAGAAACCGACTTGGTGTTCTCTAATGACATCCCAAAGTAGTTTGCAACTCAGGAATCGAATATTTTGTCGACTATTTAAAGGGTTGTCATCTTAGATATGCATTATGTGACTTCCAAGACCCATGTACCCTAGACAAGTATGTGAGATCTATTATTCAAGCTTTGTTGTTTCTGATGATCGAACCATTACTGGAACCATTGGAGATGGTCAATATAGGGTTACTATTAATGTGGATGCTTTTCGAACTGCTCTTCATCTTCCACTATTTGAAAATTACTCTGAAACTCCCTTGGAAGAAAGTTGCAATTCTCTTTGTGAAAACTTAGGGTATAATTTCAAACTTCAGGGCATCATTCATGATCCATAAAAAAACACTCTTTGTAAATGTTTTAATGTAGGATGGAAGTATCTAACAGGTGTTATTAGCAAATGTATTGGACATAAGACAGAAAGTTTCGATCAACTGAATCTCTTTAAGTAAAGGATTTTGTTTTTTATTGTGTACAACAAAAGACTAGATTCTGCTCAACTTTTTCTTGATCAAATGATTGATTGCATCACTGGGCACAAAAAGCCAGTACATGTTCCCTATCTCTGTTGGCTTGTAATATTTTATCTTGTGAGGAAGGCTATGTTGAAAGTCATAGGATTATTATTCTAATTCTTGCCCTCTCCTCGAAGATTATTAATGTTGATCCACTTAAAGGTGACTTGCTTATTACTAAGAAGATGCAAAAATTGATTTACAAACCCTATGTGGTTGAATCCTTTGAGCCTGAAGAAGAGAATAATGAGGACGATAATTATGATGATGAAGACGTCGGTAATAAAGAAGGGGTCAATGAAGAAGAAGACACTGATAAGGATAAAGAAGAATCATCCACTAATAAGGGATAAGACTTTGATCAGGGAATGGACTCTCCTCCACGGATCAACAAGTACATTCGATTCTCCTCCACTTCTTAATCCACTCCCTCTATAGATAATGATGTGCAACATGGATCAACCCCACCTTTTGTGGAAACTATTGAACCAATGATCCAAGATGATACTTCTCCAAAACCAATGTCTCCTACTCCTCAAGCTGAGACTATTCCTCCTATTCCAACTCCTATCAAGATTGTCGCCTTTCATCAGGATAATTAGGAAGAATCCAGCTCCAACTTTCAAACTGTTGTGCTTTCCCAACTATCTCTAATAGTACAGATAACTCAATCACTGGGAAAGAGGTTGACTAAAGTAGAAAGGGATGTGGCTAACATGAAGCGATTTATGGCCCTAGATGGTGATGATGTTGATGATCTAGTTGTTCACGACACCATCCAAAGTCTCAGGGTGATAATCCTCCTCTACCTCCTCCTTCATCAACAAATCTTCCTCCGCCATCTCATCCTCCTCCTCGCACTCCTTAACCACCTCCTGCCTCTCCTCCTTAATCTGATGCTTCCAAAAGGGGAGAATAATATAGGGAGTTTTGATCAACGAATGAAAATTATGATGCTTGCACCAACTCCATCTTATCCTGTGATGCCTAAAACAAGAAGAGTTGAAGCTAACCTTAAAACGAAATTGTTGTTGGTGAATTCCAGACGCTGATACAACAACTGATCAGCCCATTCCTAACACTGGTGATCAATCAGAGACTAATGATTATGCAGGTTTTCTTGATCTTAGATTCATGCGACAAACTCCTATTTTTGATATTCCTTTGAATGTCGTCTACCCCGATTCATACTTTAAGGGGTAGGCTCCTCAAGGAACTAATAGTGACATTGATTCTGATAATGATCAGCTCAATCCTCGAACGACTAAGGCTTCCTTCTTAGGAGCATCTCATGAAGCCGAAGCTAGAATTTCTTCTATTGTTGGTGATCCTTCAGTACCCCTTCCTTCCAAGAAAAGAAAGAAGAGAATGCTCATCTTTAATCCAAATCAAATGGCTAAAAAAATGGAGTTTAACTGTTAATGAAGTAATAGAGATCATGATTGAGAATAATGTTGTAATTTGACAGAAGAAAGTAGCTAAAAAAGAAGAATGTTTGTCTGCCAAACTTGCTTAAGCTCTTGCTTCTGTTGATGAAAGCTCTAACGATCAAGTCAAGAAAATTCATCTCTTCAATAACAGTATGGAGAAACAACATAGGGTTTCACACCAGAATGACCGAATTGATGGGAAGATGTTTGGAGACGTTCTGACTTGATGAACAAAGTTTGATGCCATTATCAATGTGACATGCACCAAACCAAGGAACGAGTTATTGAAGCTTCGCTAGGTCAGGAAGAAGACTGAATATGAATACACTAAGGTTGTATTTTCTCGTGACCTAGTCAAATTTGAATACAGCAAGTGGATGCAAATTCAAGAAATTATTAACAAACACAAGGGTATTCATGCTCAGGAAGTGAAGTTGGCAATTCAGTAGCTACTCAACAAAGTTAAGAAGTTGAAACTTTTGCCATCAGTTGGTCCATGTAGACCATCCTCCTCAGGAAGAACATATGTGCCCAGACAATCCAATAATACCAAGTTTCTTCTTCCTTATGGCACTAGGTACATCAACAATGAACTACCAGTGGGTGTTGAAGTATTTTAGTACATGTTCATTCGAGAACTGGAGTATTACGTTTTCCATCTTGACAGTCAAAATTGCATGTGCTTTCAACGCACTGACGACCTTCCTTCTACTCCCACTGAACATTTGTTTCATCTTTTCATGGAAGGATTTAGTCATTTTGAACTAGAAATATGATGTTGTGTGTTGATACCTTTGGGGCTTAGTAGAAGACTGGATGAACTTCAAATCGATGAATTCAGATGTGTTAAGCCTGATATCTTGAAAGAAGATGGCAAGTTCTACAATGGTTCTTGTAAAGACTCTAAAGAAAAAGATTAGTTTTGAAATCATCTAATAGGGGGAGATTGTAAGGTCGCACCTTATGATCTGTTGATTCAAACAACCTACAGTTATTTTCAGCATCTACATCACCTCCAGCGTTAGCGTATCAAGTCAATCACGTCAGTTCTTAGTCTCGTTATTTTATGTAATCTTTTGTATATTAGGTAATAATATAGGTAAGTAGAGAATACATATTAGATCTGATATCTTTGTTATGAAGATCGGTTCTTAGTATAGATTAGATACAATCCCTTTAATCAAGCGATATACTTGTATAGATTAGTATATAATCTACATTAGGGTAAACCCTAATATAGATAGTTTGTCTTTGTGAACGTCTTTGTGATAAACTGTCTTCTTAGTGAAGACAAACCCTTTCTTGGTGAAAGATAATTTGGAGAACTCTTTGTGTTATTTACTTTCCGTTCTTTGTTTGCTTAGATTGGTTTACTTTTGTTCTTTATACTTGAAGTGTATCCAATTGATACAAACCTTCATCAAGACCTTGTTATTGTTCACCGGATCAAAATATAGCTCCTTCCCAAATGTTTAGTCTATGGTGTTGTAATTGAACTTGTGTTGGGATTGGTGTTTTGCATTTTGGGCTCGTTTCTTATCTGCCCAGTTTTGTAACCCGTTTGGGCCTATCCAACCGTGCATTATTTAACTCTAGGGTTTTAGTATTTAAGGTGCATGCATGCATATTTTGTTAGTAACGCTTTTGATAATTGTCATTTTAGTATTGTAAACACTAGCTCGACTCTACAGTGGAAGTTCTTAATCAAGCTCTGCTGAGGCGTGACTACATTTGAATCATAAGCTTTATATTGATCCTATATTGTGTTCATTTTCTTGTTTGATTTAATTGTTTGTTCTTCATTGATATACCTGTGAAAGATCTAAACGATCAAGAGATATATCTCATCAATTGGTATCAGAGCAGGAGGCTGTGTAATTCATACACATCTCTTCTTTCGAAGAAGTTATTAGGGTTTTCTGCATTGATTGATATTAATTGAGCTGTCATTCCTTATTGGCATATCTCATTAATTTTTGATCTTTCCCTAACGATAAATTACAAGTCTGATCTTAAACAGGTTATCGATCAAACATCATTACAATGTCTATGTACGATTCACAATCCAATCCAATCAACATCTCCAACAGTGTTGGATCAACAACAAGGATTCCAATCCTATATACTCAGGATTATGAAGTCTGGACACACCACTTTGAAGATTATGTCACACCCCAAAACTGGAACGGCGGAAACATTCGGGGTTGGAGGACGTCATGTTCAGTATCACAACAATGCATCGTAGTAAACAAGCAACAACTTCATCCATTGCATTAATACTATAATTTCATACAAGTGTTTTCTGTTAAGTGTCATAGACACCAAAAAGTAAATCAAAATATGATATGTGTCCTGAATGTGCTCCATCTTCTCAAAAGCCTGGCATCGGTACATGTCTACTGATGATCTGAGAATACAAGTTATTTTGAAAGAGTTGATCAGCTTTAAAGATGGTGAGATCATAAGTGTTTTAGTGTCATTGTTTGTATGAAAGTGTTTGTATGCACTTGATGTATAAGTTAATAAATGTTTGCAAATGTTTGTAATTTATTGAACTCTCCTAGAAAACCCTATGTTTTCTACTAAAAGTAGCCTTCTACCAAGGCATCAAATGTTTGTATGTATATCTCTTGAAAGAGTATGTATTTTCCCAATTCTGACTATCATTAACCAAAAATATAGTTTTTACATTACTATTCATTGTGAGAATATCACAAGTGAATACAATGGGGAAATAAAATAGTATTGTAGTGTTGTATTAAGTAACTATTGTTGTACTAACTACCTTAATCCAATTTTTAATTAAAGTACCATGTGATGTGCCTGTACCATACGACTGACTGAAAACACGACGATGAAAGACGTCGAAAGAAATGACATTTGGCACCCGTAGACTTGCAAGTCCCACTGTAGCGAGCAGTAAGGTGTAGGATAGTCAATATAGTATAGATCTATACACAAACTAAACTCTATCCACTTAAGGAGATTCTAGATACAAAACAAGCCATGACAGGTGATGCCATGCCCCGTTACGTGGCTCACATAACTGTTGTAATGTTCTTGTATATGTATTGTATGTACTAGCTGTATTGTATGTTCTCTCTTTGTCTAGTATGTATGTATGTTCTCTCTGTTTCTCATAACAGTATGTTCTCTATGTAGGTTATTGTTTGATTCTCATCATAGTATGTGTTGACTCATGTATGAACTGACCCATTGTATGTTTCATTCTTCTAGTAATAGTATTAGTAACTTCCTAAACTATACCTATTATAGTTTACTAGTAATGTTGTTTGTATGAATGAACATGATTGTATACCTTTGTTAACCAAAGGTATTGAACTGAATGAAGGAACTTTTATATGTATACACATATAAATAATATATAACTAAGATTCAAACGACCTTCGGACAAATAACCGATACCCTAAGTCCACAACCAAACAAGGAACAGGAAACAAGGCGAGCTCTCAGTCCTAAGTCCTTTCAATCCTACTTATATAACTATATCTATATAGATATGTATTTGACAAAGTATAAATTTAAAAGAGTTTAATGAAAGTATTTAACATGTAAAAGCATTTGATAACCATTGAAGTAGTTTTGTTTGATAAAACAGCTAATTGAATAGCAATTCCTTTGTTTGATAGTTATTAATCAAATGTGATTAAAATAATAACTATAATATTTCAACTTGTATCCCCCCCTATAAAAGCATTTAAAATCATTTAAAAGAGAGATTAAGGGGTATGAACTCACTTGTAGTGAGTGGTTTGGATGAACGGATGGTATAGGATGCTAAGTGTCAAGTGATGACTTGAGCACACACACGAATCCTATTTATCATATAATAACACATATATGTAACCAATTAGTCATTTAACAACCAATTAACCAAGTTAAAACACCCTAAGACATGGAAAACACTTTGATTCAAGTGCTAGAAATACCAAGGGTTGCATCTAAGGGTTGTATAGCCACTTAAGGGAGTTTTTGGTCCAAGTGGCATGTTTCTTGTGGATTTCGGTCCATATGGATTTCGGTCCATATGGTTTTCGGTCCAAATAGGTTTTTGGTCCAAATGGTTGGCCGAAAACTCATGATCTTTGGTGCATAAGGTGATTTCCAAGGGCTTTCAACAAGCAAAGAAGTGTTCTAGGCTCAATACTAAGCATTAGGAAAGGCTTAAGGTCTTAAAGGCACCTTTCTTTAGGGTTCTCGGTTTAAGGAGATGCACTCACCGAAAACCCCTTTTGTTCTTGGAAAAATGATGATTTCAAGGATCTAAATGTAGTGTCCTTACTAGATAACAAGTATAAGAGATAGATACCTACAATATGGAAGAAAGGAAAGGTGTTTTCGGCCCAAAAAACTAGTGTGTGTTCTTGGTGTTCTTGGTGAAATGAAGAACACTTGAAGATCTAAGAAAATGGAATGATTTCACAGATGAAATCATGTAAGATCACTAGATAATGGAAGAGATCAACTAAACAAGGAAGGAAACACTTACAATCTTGAAGATCTTGACAAAATTTTGGATGATACTTGAGATAGAATGGCTCTTTGACTTGGAAATGGAAATAGAATGGTAAAAATGAATAAGTGTCATTTATATACCCTTTAGGGTTTTCGGTCCAAACACCATTTGGGCCGAAAACTCCTAACTCTTAGAGTTTTGTCACTTAAATGTTGTACAATTAATCCTAAAGTATACTTCCTTTCGTTTGTTCTCTCGAAGAATTAATATTAAAACACCCAAACGGAATTTAAACCGAGCTAAAAGTTAGAAGAAATGAATTGAGTTTTTAATTGAAGTGTTTGACTGTAGAGTTCGTACAAATGAAAATTTCGGGTTGTCACATCATCCCCCTGTTCGAAGGAATTTTGTCCCGAAATTAGAGTTTAAGCAAATAAGTAGTTATAAATAACTAAGTAAAAAAGATGAGGTTATTTCAGTTTCATCTGATCCTCTCACTCCCAAGTGGATTCAGGTCCTCGCATGGCATTCCAGCGAACCTTCACTATCGGGATACGTCTTTGTTTCGTTTGCTTGACCTCTCGGTCCTTTATCTCTACTAGTTCTTCCACGAAGTAGAGGCTCTCCTTGATTTCGATCTCGTCGAGTGGGATTACAAGAGTCTCGTCGGACAGACGCTTTTTGAAGTTCGAGACGTGGAAAGTAGAATGTACGTTACTGAGTTTGCGACGTAAGTTAAGTTTGAAAGATACCAGGCCGATTCTAGCAAGAATCTCAAAAGGCCCTATGTATCTTGGATTTCGCTTTCCACGCTTTCCGAAGCGTATCAAGCCTTTCCAGGGTGAGACCTTCAATAGAACATGGTCGCCCACCTGGAATTCCAACGATTTCCTTCGTTTATCTGCGTAGCTTTTCTGTCAGTCTCTAGAGGTTTTCAATCGTTCATGAATTTGAACGATCTTCTCTTTCGTTTACCGTATGATATCCGAACCCGTGATAGTGCTCTCAGGAACTCGTCCTTTAGCTAACTAGGTATCACCCACCTCAACCCAGCACAGAGGGGATCTGCACTTTCGGCCATAGAGGGCCTCGAATGGAGCAGCCTTTATGCTCGTGTGATAACTGTTATTGTAGAAAAATTCGACAAGGGATAAATGAGTATCCCATGCTTTCCCAAAGATGACCACACAGGCTCGCAACACATCTTCCAAGGTTTGGATAGTTCTCTCACTTTGTCCGTCGGTCTATGGATGATAGGTTGTACTCATATCCAACCTAGTTCCTAGGGAACTTTGTAGCGTCTACCAGAACCTCGAAGTGAATCTACTATCTCTGTCCGAGATCACGGATATGGGAACACTGTGTAGTCGTACAATCTCCCGTATGTAGGTTCTTGTAAGCTTCTCCATCCTGTATGTTTCTTTAATAGGCAGGAAGTTTGCGGACTTGGTCAATCTGTCGACGATGACCCATATGGTATCAAGTCCACCAGTTGTCTTGGGAAACTTGGTTATGAAGTCCATAGTGATCCGCTCCCACTTCCATTTTGGTATCCCCGACTGCTGTATAAGACCTGAGTGTTTCTGGTATTCGACCTTGACCTTGGCGCAAGTAACGCATTTACTCACGAAGGTAGCAATCTCTACTTTCATGCTAGGCCACAAGTATAGCTTTTTAAGATCCAGATACATCTTATATGAACCTGGGTGGATGGAATAACGAGTGTTGTGCACCTCGGTCATGACCAAGTATCTGAAACGGCCATGTTTCGGTGTCCAGATCCGATCCATGAAATATAAGGCTCCGCCACCTTTGACTTCCAAGTTCTTATCCATCCCTCTCAGGGATTCACTCGCCACATTTTCAGGTTTCAAAGCGTCAAGCTGAGCCTCCTTAATTTGCGTGGACAAGTATGAATGGATAGTCATAGTTAATGATTTGAATCAACGACCAGAGTATTCTTTCCAACTTAGGGCATCAGCTACTACGTTGACTTTACCCGGATGATAACGAATTTCGCATTCTTAATCACTAAGTAGCTCAACCCACCATCGTTGTCTCATGTTGAGCTCCTTCTAGTCGAATATATGTTGTAGGCTTTTGTGATCTGTAAAGATAGTGCTTTTTATACCATACAGGTAGTGTCTCCAGGCCTTCATAGCAAACACAACTGCTCCTAACTTGAGATTGTAAGTGGTGTAGTTTACCTCGTGTGTCTTCAGCTGTCTCGAGGCATATGCGATGACCTTACCTCGTTGCATCAGAACACAGCCGAGCCCCTGATTTGATGCGTCAAAATTGACAACAAAGTCTTATATCACTTTGGGGAGGGATAGTATTGGTGCGGTGCACAAGGCTCGCTTTAGCATTTGGAAACTCTCCTGCTTCTCCTCCTAGTAAAAGGCCACTCCCTTCTGGCTCAATGTTGTAAGAGGTTTCGCAATTCGGGATAAGTTCTGAATGAACCTATGATTGTAGCCAGCAACGCTTAGAAATTTACGAATTTCGGTAGGCGTCTTCGGTGATGACCAGCTCTCAATGGCTTTGATTTTGGAAGGGTCCACGTGTATTCCCTCTTCTCTAACCCCGTGCCCTAAGAATTCGACTCTTCGGATCGAAAATTCGCATTTCGAGAACTTCGCATAAAGTTTCTCTGAACGTAGCGTTTCTAAGATTAGTCGCAGATGTTGACTATATTCCTCCTTACTACGAGAGTAGATAAGTATGTCATCAATGAAGACAATGATGAACTGATCCAAGTGAGGATGACACACCCTATTCATTAAGTCGATGAATACTGCGGGCGCGTTTGTTAATCCGAACGACATCACTACGAATTCGTTGTGCCCATAACGAGTTCAGAAGGCTGTCTTCGGAACATCCTCCCCTTGAACTCGTAGTTGGTGATATCCGGATCTTAGATCGATTTTTTGAAAAGAAGTTCGCCCCTTGAATTTGGTCAAATAAATCCTCTATACGAGGCAGAGGGTAACGATTTTTGACAGTCAGCTTGTTGAGCTCCCTATAGTCGATGCACATACGAAACGATCCGTCTTTCTTCTTGACGAACAAGAATGGAGCTCCCCAGGGTGAGAACCTTGCCCTTATAAAGCCCTTGTTGAGTAGTTCATTAAGTTGACAGGACAGTTCTTGCATCTCTGCAGGTGCTAGACGATAGGGCGATTTGGCTACTGGGTAGCCCCTGGAACTAAGTCAATTATGAACTCGACTTGACGTTGTAGAGGTAATCCTACGAGTTCTTCTGGAAATATTTCGGGAAAATCACTTACTACTGGAATGTTCTTAATGTCCTTTGTTTCATGGCTTACATCGACAACATGAGCAAGGAATGCACGACATTCCTTTCCCAAGAATTTATGGGCTTGAATGCTTGAGATGATACGAAGGTTAGTGTCGGGTTTGTCGCCATAGATTTCAAGAGCTGACACATGATGTCGGCATGATGAAGACTCAACCAATCCATGCCGATACTGATGTCGAAACTTTTAATTTAGACCGTCATGAGGTCGATCGAAAGTGAATGACTATCTAGAGTTAGATTACACCCTATGTAAATGCAGCCAGTGCTCTCTGTCTTCCCATTAGCCATTTCTGCAATGAACGGCTCTTTAATTGCTCGTGATTTTTGCTTAAGTAACTGAGCAAATTTTTGGTTCACGAAACTCCTCTCCACTCCACTATCCAATAGTATGCATGCATAAAAGTTATCGAGGAGAAACGTACCAGTGACCACTGTGGTGTCGATAGTTGCTTCCTCGTGGCCTATAGCCAGAACCCTTCCTACTCTACCGGCGTTCCCTTCCTTAGCGCAGTTCCTCTTGTAGTGGCCCACCTTGCCACAACCATAGCAAGCTTGGCCCAATCCTGTGTTAGGGACTTCGTTGATTAGCCTCGCTGGTGCTTTGTAGAAACGGTTTGTGTGCCCCTTCCTATTGCAGTTTGAACATTGCATTTTCCGGCAGGCACCGATGTGGTGGAAGTTGCATTTCTTGCAATTGGGCAAACTTCTAGCGTACTGCTTTACCACAGCAGCGGCAGGTGCTATCGCAGCATGAATTGTCCCGACCTGCTGCTTATTGGCAGCCTTCTTCTTCTTTTTGTCATCTCAGAACTTCCGCTTGGAATCAGCGGTTTTGAGGTTTCTGAGATGGCTAGGGTTGTTGTTGTTGCTGGGATATGGACCCCATGGTCAATGAGTCTCTGCGCCAACCTCTTGGCACTATCGAATGTAGTGGGGTTTGAAGCTAAAACAATCCCCTGAAATGGAGGCACCAGCCCCCAAATGTACCTCGCTATTTTCTTTCCCTCTGTATGAACCATATTGGGACAGAGGGCACCGGCTTGCTAAACCTGGCAGTATAGGAAACTATGTCGGAGCCCTTCATGGTTAGGCTCCACAGTTCCTCTTCTAATTTCTGGATCTCGCCCCTCGGGCAGTACTCTTCAATCATTAGCTCTCTAAGAGCTTCCCATCTATAGCATTAGCCACCACTAGAGATAGTGACTTGACATGGCTATTCCACCATGTCAGGGCTTTTGCCTCAAAGGTGCAAGCAGCGAACTTGACCTTGCTCTCTTCTGGACAGGAGTAGATTTCGAAAACTGATTCGGTTTTCTCGAACCATTGCGAGAGGGCAATGACTCCGCCAGGCCCATTAAAGGACAGTGGCTTGCAGTTGCTGAAGTCCTTGTAGGAGCACTCTCTCAAGCGCACAGGGATTTCACCGTGAGTAGATTGAACAGGGGTTCCTCCTCCAGTGGAACCGGAAGAATGATATTGAGCCATGGCTGTTGCCACAGACGCGGCTACTGCAGCATGTAGAGCTACCGCATCAATTTGAGGAGTAGGCGGGGTTTCAGTTATTGGAGGATCGTGTCTTGTTGATTGGCGCGGAGGCATCTTTCAACTAAAAGTTTACAAAGATGACATAACGGGTAAGAATAGAGAAATTGATGAGGGTGACTCATGGATTAACTCTCCGTAGTCCAACAACACATTTGAATAATATGATTGAATGTAGATCTAGTACTAACAGATGATAGCATTTGGATAATAATTTCCATGAGATTAGATATCTGTCAATAATAATGGGATTACAGATGTAACAAGTTCAGGAAAAATGACCTGGAAGTAGGGCTTACATCAACCAAGATGGAAAATTTTGATAGACCCGATCTAATCAAGACCTAACAGATCCCAGTTTTAACAAAGATAGGAAATTAGACTAGAGTTTTTACATAACTAAGTTATATCCAAAAGAGAAGGTTGAGTAGGCTCTATCTACGACAAGAACCACTCGAATGAGTCCTTGATTCAGAAAGACGGCGCTCCATGTCTCTCATGCACCTTTCTGTCATTGCCTGTCGAGCTTGAAGTTCCCTGACTTCGGCTCGGGTTTCAGTAAGCTCTCTCTATAGAGCTGCATTATGGATCTGAATCCTTTCGTGAGCAGACTCCAGCTGATGAGTGCAGACTGTGTTAACGCCAGAGTTGGCGTCAATCTCTACCACTCAGTCGATAGTTGGTCGACCTTGTTCGGTGTTCCGAGAAATCCTACGGACCATGATGGGTAGGACTTGGTCAGCAGAACCTCCCTTGGTTAGGTTGTAAAAGCTTTTGTCCCCATTGTAGGGAATGGGTTGACCCTGTTCCTGACTCCATCTGTTCAAGTTTGTCGCCCATAGAAGTGTGAGTCCTTGAAATGTTGGAACGAGGGTTTGGGTTTGGAGCTACTGGGGGTAGGTTGTTGACTTCTGGCTCTGAGTGAAAACCATCAGAGAAGCCTTCAGCAAGGTGATCATCCAAGGGGATTGGATAATCATCTTCTGGCTCTTCTCCCAGCCATCCTGCATTGCCGTTGTTGGAATAGTACGGGTCTCCGGGGATATGTAATCAAGCCATGAAATATATGCGAGAAAGGGGGTATAAGATATAAATAAATAGACGCACTAATTAGATAATCATAAGATGATCTTTATCAGTTATTTCAATACTTGTTTAGTGCATACCAGTTACATGTACTAAAAACAGGATAGGCCTTCGAATAAATGACCCTAACTCTAAGCCCACAACCAAACAAGGAACAGGAAGTAAACCAAAGATCACGGATTCTAAGCCTATGACACCCTAGTTACATATAACCTTAGCGTATCCACTTAGCACTTATTGACCAACTAATAAAGATCTTTAATTCTCAGATAAGTAACTATAGTAACACAAAATACTCCTGTAGTATTTTAAGTTTATGTTATGTTCTATTGTTTTCGTTGTAGTAGTCTTAGTAAGTTTTTTGACTTGTTGCAACCTCAAAACCATCCTTCGGCACATGCTAGTCACTCCTCGGATAATATAGTTGATCAAGCTATATCTTCCCAGGGTTGACCATATGTCTTTAAGTCTAATGGTGTTGCCCAACAATCGTAATACTTTTGTTCTGTCCTAGTGACACTAATTTTAGTATGAATGCAGGTATATATATACTCGATTCACTATAAACAATCCTCTGATACCAATCTGTCACACCCCAAAACCGGAACGAAGGAAACGTTCAGGGTGGAGGACGTCATGTTCAGTATCACAACAATGCATAGTAGTAAACAAGCGACAACATCATCCATTGCATTAATAGTATAATTTCATACAACTGTGTTTTGTTAAGTTTAATAGACACCAAAAAGTAAATCAACATATGAGATGACTCCTGAATGTGCTCCATCTTCTCAAAAGCCTGGCATCGGTACCTGTCTACGGATAACCTGAGAATACAAGTTATTTTGAAAGATTTGATCAGCTTTAAAGCTGATGAGATCATAAGTGTTCTAGTGTCATTGTTTGTATCAAAGTGTTTGTATACACTTGATGTATAAGTTTGTAAATGTTTGAAAATGTTTTTAATTGTTTGAACTCTTCGAGAAAACCCTATGTTTTCTACTAAAAGTAGCCTTCTACCAAGACATCAAATGTTTGTATGTATATCTCTTGTAAGAGTATGTATTTTCCCAATTCTGACTATCATTAACCAAAATATAGTTTTTACATTACTGTTCATTGTGAGAATATCACAAGTGAATGCAATGGAGAAATAAAATAGTATTGTAGTGTTGTATTAAGTAACTATTGATGTACTAACTACGTTAATCCAATTGTTAATTAAAGTACCATGTGATGTGCCTGTACCATACTACTGACTGAAAAAAAAGACAATGAAAGACGTTGGAAGAAATAACATTTGGCACCCGTAGACTTGCAAGTCCCACTGTAGTGAGCAGCAAGGTGTAGGATAGTCAATCCAGTATAGATCTATACACAAACTCAACGCTCTCCACTAAAGGAGATTCTAGATACAAAACGAACCACGACAGGTGATGCCATGCCCCGTTACCTGGCTCACATAACTGTTGTAATGTTCTTGTATATGTATTGTATGTACTAGCTGTATTGTATGTTCTCCCTATGTCTAGTATGTATGTATGTTCTCTCTGTTTCTCATAACAGTATGTTCTCTCTGCAGGATATTGTTTGTTTCACATCATAGTATGTGTTGACTCGTGTATGAACGGACTCATTGTATGTTTCATTGTTCTAGTAATACTATTTGTAACTTCCTAAACTATACCTATTATAGTTTACTAGTAATGTTGTTTGTATGAATGAACATGATAGTATACCTTTGCTAACCAAAGGTATTGAACTGAATGAAGGAACTTTTATATCTATACACATATATATAACATATAACTAAGATTCAAATGACCTTCGGACAAATAACCGATACCCTAAGTCCACAACTAAACAAGGAACAGGAAACAAGGCGAGCTATCAGTCCTAAGTCCTTTCAATCCTACTTATATGACTATATCTATATATATATATATATATATATATATATATATATATATATATATATATATATATGCATTTGACAAAGTATAATTTTAAAAGATTTTAATGAAAGTATTTAACATGTAAAAGCATTTGATAACCATTGAAGTAGTTTTGTTTGATAAAACAGCTAATTTAATAGCAAAATCCTTTGTTTGATAGGTATTAATCACATGTGATTAACAAAACAGCTATAATGTTTCAACTTGTATCCAACCCCCCCCCCCCATAAAAGCATTTAAAATCATTTAAAAGATAGATTAAGGGGTATGAACTCACTTGTAGTGAGTGGTTTGGATGAACGGATGGTATAGGATGCTAAGTGCCAAGTGATGACTTGAGCACACACACGGATCCGCTTTATCATATAATAACACATATAAGTAACCAATTAGTTATTTAACAACTAATTAACCTAGATAAGACACCCAAGGACATGGAAAACACTTGGATTCAAGTGCTAGAAGTACCAAGGGTTGCATCCAAGGGTTGTATAGCCACATAAGGGAGTTTTCGGTCCAAGTGGTATGTTTCTTGTGGATTTCGGTCCATATGGTTTCGGTCCAAAGAGGTTTTCGATCCAAACGGTTGGCCGAAAACTCATGATATTTGGTGCATAAGGTGATTTCCAAGGGCTTTCAACAAGCAAAGAAGTGTTCTGGACTCAATACTAAGCATTAGGAAATGCTTAAGGTTTTAAAGGCACCTTTCTTTAGGGTTTTCGGTTTAAGGAGATGCACTAACCAAAAACCCCTTTTGTTCTTGGAAAAATGATGGTTTCAAGGCTCTAAATCCAGTATCTTTACTAGATAACAAGTATAAGAGATAGATACTTACAATATGGAAGCAAGGAAAGGTGTTTTCAACCCAAAACACAAGTATGTGTTCTTGGTGTTCTTGGTGAACTGAAGAACACTTGAAGATCTAAGAAAATGGAATGATTTCACGGATGAAATCATGTAAGATCACTAGATAATGGAAGAGGTCAATTAAACAAGGAAGGAAACACTTACAATCTTGAACATCTTGACAAAATTTCGGATGATACTTGAGAGTGAATGGCTCTTTGACCTGGAAATGGAAAAAACTGGTAAAAATGACTAAGTGTCATTTATATACCCTTTAGGGTTTTCGGTCCAAACACCATTTGGGCCGAAAACTCCTAACTCTTGGAGTTTTGTGACTTAAATGTTGTAAAATTAATCCTAAAGTATACTTCCTTTCGTTTGTTCTCTCGAAGGATTAATATTAAAACACCCAAACGGACTTTAAACCGAGCTAAAAATTATCAGAAATGAATTGACTTTTTAATTGAAGTTTTTGATTGTAGAGTTCGTACAAATGAAAATTTCGGTTTGTCATGGATTATGTAATCAGTTCCGAAGATAATGGGTATTTGATATGGGAAGCAGTCACAGTTGGTCCGTTTTCTCACTCAAGCACTTCAAAATTTGTCAAAACTCGAAAGGAGTACAATCAGCTCGTGAATTATATGAAAGACATTCCTCAAGACGAGAAAGAGAAGTTTCAATGCAATATTAAAGCTTTAAGAATGATTAGGTTTCCTTTGCAATCGGACACGTTTCGATTGGTGAGTTCATGTGCTACAGCGAAAGAGATATGGGATAGGTTAAAGGAATTGCATTCTACTGATGAAGTTCTGGAACATTCGATTCGAACTTTGTTACTTTCTGAATTTGGTGATTTCAAATAGAAGTCGGAAGAGAAACTTATTCAGGCCTCTGATCGATTTAATCATCTTCTCAGTAAGATGATAAAGCATGGGATCGAAAGGAAGGTTATTGAGCAAAAGGTTACATTCATGAATGGTCTTAGACCCGAATGGATGGCAGTTGTGTCTATAGTGAAGGCACACGAACAATTCAAATACTATTCTTTGGCAAAGCTGGTGGGAATACGGAAGTCCCACAAAAGTGCAGTGTCAAAGGAAACGAATGTGGTTTCCAACTTGGGTTCGTTAGCTCTTATTTCCAAAGGAAAAAGTGTTGTTGAAGAAGAAGAAGAATTAGATCTTGGTGACTATGATCTAACTGGTGTGGAGTATGCCCTGATGGTTTCCAATCCAAGAAAGTTTATCAAAAGGAAGTTCCCTGCCAACAAGATCTGAAACTGGCAGGGAAGTTATAGTTCTCAAAAAGTGAAGGAGGAACCGAAGATGGGTTCAAACTTTGAAGAAACTAAGAAGGGAATGAAGATTGGTGGTGACTCAGGTTTTGATTGCCATTACAGTGGAGGCAAGAATCCTTTTGCCAAAAACTGTATGCTGAAGAAGAAGTCTGAAAGAGTTAATGAAGACGATGAGGAAGCGAACCTCCTGAGATGATTGGAGGAGAACAAGAAAAAGAAATCAGCAGCTAACAATAACACCATGATTGCTTTAATTATGCAGGGTACAGGTGATAACGATGAATTTGGTGGAGTTCAGGTGTGTTCCACAGATTCAGAGGATGAAGAAGTTAGAAAGCCCACTCATGGAAAAGCTCTGTTAGTCAAAGAAGAAAAGTTTGATGGAAGATGTTTGATGGTGATAGATAGTGTGTCACAGATGTGAGGATACACAACAGATGGTGGACTAGATGACGAGAAGGAGCGAGAGGACATATGTTTCGTTGCAAAACCTGTCAGTGCACAGATCAACGAATGTGATGAGTTGATCAAGAAGGTACAAAATATTCTCATTTCTTCAAAAATTCCTATTACTAACTATGAAAAGGAACTAAATAGACTAAAAGCTAAATTTTCTAGTTTAAGTAGTAGTCTTACCCAAACTCGTGTCACAAACTCTAACCTGACTGATCAAATTAGCAGGATATCGTCGAAGAGTGAGGAGAGGAGAATATGGATTGAGTAGAAGCAGAAGGAATTAATTAGGTCTAGGGATGAGTCAATCTATTTGCAACGAGACAATCTTATGCTTTTGAAACAACGAAACGTTTTTTGTTTGATTGCGAAAAGATTATATTTTAATATCACTCAGTTACATCTTGATTGTGAAATAGGAAAGAAGATACATCGCATGATTTTAACCTTCCTTGAGTTGAAGGAGGATGAAGTCGATGCCAAAGCTTACAACTGTGAAAATGTTGTATCTTCTGATGAAATATCTCCTGCCTACAAAATTGGTCTTGACAAAATTGAGTCCTACATAAAGTCGAAAGACCATAAGGACATGCTCAAAAATCTGTTGGATGAAAACAATAAACTGAAACTGAGAACCGAAACTGTACAAAAATTTGACTAATTGAATGCCAAATTAAGTTCAGAAAATAAAACTGATGTTGAAAATGCATCTGAACTTAATGAGGATGATGAAATGAGTGAAATCTTTGTAGAGGATGTGGTAGACTGTTCTGAATTTCTCAAGAGCGAACCCCAAACAAGTAAAAATCTCACTTCTGAAAACTCTATTGAGTTTGCTCGCTCATCGATAGACAAGACTAAAGTCCTCGAAGCTAAAGCTGTTGTATATCAAAAGGTTCAAACCACTCCAAATCAATTTTACACAGTTCAAGGAGTTACACCACAACAAACAACCAAACTGACAACATTGGTAGAAGAAGATAATGCTAATGGGTGTGATGAGATTTTCTGGTCAGCATCGATAGATAACGCTGATGAAACAGAAGGTCTATCTTAGAAAACATCATGGAGAGTGAAGAGTAGGTATGTGGAAGAACCAATTAACGAACCGACACGATATGATGTGCCAAGTACAAGTGGTACCAAAATATCTTTAGGCGAACCAGTGATGGCATCTAGTGACACATGTTCGTCAAAGAGCGAAATTCATGCTCAAGTACCGAAGAAAAAGGCCGATATTCACAAAAATCCAAAGCAGGTGGCAGAACAAAAGCACAAACGTAACCTGAGATACAAGAAGAATCTCTCAGAAAGAAAACAGTTTTGGCGATCCTAGAATCCTCATTACATTAGGTATGAAAAGACAAATAAGTCACGAGGAGAACCAAGATCCAACCAAAAGGAGAGTTTTGGGCATCAGGTGTTCCACAACCGAAATTGTAACTTCGGTGCTCATGGCAAAAGCAACCGAAAGGAAGGTTTCGGTCATCAGCATGTAAGCAACCGAAAAGATGGGTTTGGTCCCAAATCCACTTTTAAGAAGAACCGAAGGGAAGGTACGAAATGAAAGCTCATTATTTTAAATCTCATTCTTAATCTCATTCTCATTCTTCTAAAGATTCAAAGGGGAAAGGAAACCTCTTTCCAGAAGATGATAGACGCCCGAAATAGACCCAAAAACATGCAGACGTCAAAACCACAAATCCTACGTCTAAATCAAATGAGTCCAAAGTCAAATAAAATCAAAGTTTTTACAATAAAAAGAAAAGATGAAACAACTCTAATAAAAAGAACTTATATGGTTGATGTTTCTCTTACTATTCCCTGTCCTGTAAAAGGCTCACAAGGACCCAAGAAACTTTGGGTTCCTAAATCTGCTTGATATTTTGCAGGTTATTCTTGAAGAGCAGTTCAACGAAAAATGGTACATTGATAGTGATTGCTCGCGTCACATGACAGGAAGGAGGGAAGAACTAAGGGAGTTTCGGTCCCTCAAGGATGGTGGAACGGTGAAATATGACAATAAATCATTTGGAACTATTAAAGGCTATGAAATGATTACAAATGGTGACTTCTTGATCAGAAAGGTAGCATACTATAAAGGATTATAGCACAACCTCATCAGTGTCTCACAGTTGGTGGTTGGCACTGGATTGAAGGTCTCCTTTGATGATGAAGGCTCAGAAATAGTCGAAAAGAAGTCAAATAATATTCTGCTGAAGTCGAAGCGAAAGTGACAAATGTACCCTTTAAATCTCAATCCAATTCAAGTGAAACCAGTTGTTTGCTTGCTAACGAAGGCACACTCAGACGAAAGTTGGTTATGGCATCGAAGGCTCTCTCATCTCAATTTCAAAGTTATCAACAAGCTGGTACTTGGAGATCACGTTCGAGGTCTTCCAGTTCTCAAATTCGATAAAGAACATTTATGTCCAGCCTGTGAAATGGGAAAGCATAATCGACAGAGTCATCCTTCTATTATCAACACAAAGGTGATACAACCGCTAGAGTTACTATATATCGATATATGTGGTCTTTCCTCTATTGAAAGCATTGGTGGAAACAAGTACATACTTGTTATTGTAGACAATTTCTCTCGCTTCACATGGGTATTTTTCTTGAAGCAAAAATCAGAGGCAAGTCCCAAGCTCAAACTCTTCATAAAGCAAGTAAAGCTTCAACTACGAAAAATGGTTCGTAATGTGAGAAGCTACAATGACTTGGAATTCAAGTACAAGGATTTTGAAGATTTTCTAGCTGAGAAGGGAGCGACTCATAATTTTTCTACTCCATATACTCCACAACAGAATAGAATTGTCGAAAGGTGAAATCGTTCTCTGTGCGAAGCAGCTCGAACTATGCTGAGATTCGCTTCCTTGCCTTTATATTTCTGTGCTGATGTTATTGTTGTTGCTTGGTACAAACAGAATAGATTGTATCTGAACAAGCGCTTCTCTCTCACTCCTTATGAGATCTTGAACAACCGCAATCCAAATGTGAAGTTCTTTCACATGTTTGGCTCAAGATGCTACATCTTCAACTCAAAGGAGAATCGAAACAAGTTTGATGCTAAGGTCGATGAAGGGATCTTTTTGGGCTACTCCTTGTACTCAAAGGCATATAGAGTTCTGAATAAATGTTCAAATAAGATTAAAGAAACATACTATGTCACTTTCGATGACAATTATGTCAACAAGTTGAAGGCAACTGAAGATGCAATGTAGGAAATCTTTCCAAAGTCTGGTCAAGTCACAGTGCCAATTTCAAATCTTTTTGAGCAATATATGCTACTCTTCGATGAACCAGAAAAAGGTATTGATTCTGAATCCAAGGATAAAGATAACCGAGTCGACAATTTGAAGCAAATTATTGACGATGCTGCAAAGAAGATGGCAGATGAACAACCGAAGGCAACTTAGAGGCCAGACTCAAGCGAACTGTCAGGTGATAGTCCTTATACTTAGGGGGAGGGTTCGTCTCTTCCAAATAATCAATATTCATCATTCCAGTGGGAGAATCCATCATAACCGTCATGAAGTTCAACCGAAAGTCCAAACGAAGGGGAGCGTTCTGATCTAGAAATTGAACTCGTGTCATCATTCGAGGGGGAGAATACGAATGCTAATGAGGATGACACACAATCAAAATTTGAAGAAGAAATCAATGCAAAAATGGATCCCTCTTATGATCCAAATTACCCTCCTCTCATTAAATGGACTAAAGATGATCCTCAAAGTCAAATCATTGGAGAATCTTCTGAAAATGTCCTAACTCGATTACAGCTGAAAGCGAAGCAAGCTGCATTATTCTCTCAAGTAGAATTTTGCATGTTCAACTCTTTCGTCTCAAAAGTTGAACCAAAGACGATATATACAGGTCTTAATCATTCCGATTGGGTTCAAGCCATGCAAGACGAGCTGAACGAGTTTGAAAGAAACAAAGTATGGAGACTAATTCCAACTCCAAAGGATGTTTCGATTGTCGGTCTCAAATGGGTATTCAGGAATAATATGGACAAAGAAGGGAATGTGATTCGCAACAAGGCTCGGTTGGTTGTGAAAGGATACTGTCAAGAAGAAGGTATAAATTATGAAGAGAACTTCTCTCCAATTGCTAGATTAGAGTCGGTTCGAATCTTTCTAGCTTACGCTACACACAAGAACTTTGAAGTCTATCAAATGGATGTGAAGTGTGCCTTTCTCAATGGAGAACTTGAAGAAACGGTGTATGTAGAAAAACCGCCAGGCTCCGTGAACGAGAAGCATCCAGATCACTGCTACATTTTGGACATAGCAGTATATGGCCTGAAGCAGGCTCCCAGAGCATGGTATGAAACCCTTACTCGATTATTGAAAATGTCCAAATTTAAACAAGGTTCGGTTAACCTAACCTTGTTTCGTAACAAAGTAGGTAACCCCCTTATGATAGTCCAAATTTATGTAGATGACATCATCTTTGGCTCCACGAATCCATGCCTAACAGCTGAATTCAGGAAGTTGATGGAAACTAAATTTGAGATGAGCTCAATGGGTTCGATTAACTTTTTCCTTGGCTTGAATATTAGACAGGGACCCGAAGGCATTTTTATAAATTAGGAGGCGTACACAAAGACATTGCTTGCCAAGTTTGGCATGTTAGGAGACTCAAAGGTGAAGGTTCCTATGGCATTTGGAACTAAGCTTACACCATCGTTGGAGAAACCAGCTGCTAACATGACGCTTTATCGTCAGATGATTGGGTCACTGATGTATCTCACAGCCAGCAGGCCAGACATCATGTTCTTGGTCTGCTATTGTGCCTGATTCCAAGCTAACCCACCCGAACCTCACATGCTGGCAGTGAAGAACATCTTTCGCTATCTGAAGCAAACCTCCTCTCTTAATCTATTGTATCCAACCAACTCAACATTTTTTGTCCAAGCATTCTCAGACGCTGACCTAGGGGGTTGTGGATTATATCGTAAGAGCACTACTGGAGGATGCCAATTTTTGGATGGCAAATTAGTAAGCTGGCAATCAAATAAACAAACTTGTGTTTCTCTCTCCATAGCTGAAGCTGAATATATTGCTACAGCATCATGCACATCTCAAGTTATTTGGATACAAAGTTAGCTTAGAGACTATGGGTTAAACATGAAGAAAATCCCACTATATTGCGACTCAGAAAGTGCAATTAGGATTTGTCATAACCCAGTGCAACACTCAAAGACAAAGCACATCGCACTGTGGTATCACTTCATCATAGATCATGTGGAAGATGGTAACGTAGAAATTCACTTCATCAGAACCACTGATCAATTAGCAGACATCTTTACTAAGGCCTTACCTGAAGAAAGTTTCAGTAAGATCCTTCAAGGACTAGGAATGATGGAAGCGGAATCAGTACTGAAATCACCATCACTTCATTAATGGTTAGAAGCGAAATAGAGTGAACGCTCAGTCTATTTTGGGTTCGGTACACCCGGGAACCGAAATGAACCGAACACTCGGTCTATTTCGGGTTCGGTCCTACGGAACTCAGTTCGCTTCTTTTTCACTAAAAGGTATTTTGGTTGTATTCTTTTGTACATTGTTTTACATACTCATCTTTATATTCTTCTTTTCATTTTTTTATTCTTTTTTCATAAAATCCAAAAATAATTTTCCTTTTGTTCTTATTTCTCTTTCTTTAGAAATTTTTCACAAAATACAAAAATATTTTCAATATTATTTTTCTCATGTTCTCCTTTGTGTAAAAGTTACTCTCAATGATGGACCTGAATCAAGTATACATGTTTTTCTATAGATTAGTTAAGAGTCTCTAGATGCATGTTGTTGCATGTTTACCAAAGCCTCTAAAGATTTTGAGTGAAGCCTTAATAATGTGATATATACAAATCATGTTTTCCCAAATTAGGTTGTTACATTCACTCTAATCGTGAGCTACCTTACTCTTCTCATATTGAGTTTCGAGTTTCCTGCTTGGTCCCTCGTTTATAGCAAAGGTACATTCGCTTCTTAAACCACCTAGACAATCTTTCTCCATCTCACTTCATATCATACATGTAACCCTTGAGATTCTCAGCACTTACCACTGAGGTTTATGGTTACACTAAAATTTGTGTTTATGATCTTAGTCTCGTGTCACTACGTACTAAGTGAAACCCACAATTCAATACACTTAATGCATTGACGGTGAACAATTACTATGTTCTAGCTTTCACCAATGAAATCTCTTTTTATTTTGAGTGACCCTTTTTAAATTGTCTATCACCAAGACTTTTCTTCCCCAAGGATCCAATTTAATTTTTTTTTTTTTGGGATTTCATATTTTTCATCAAGTCACTGAATACATGTCACACTTACTTGTTCAATAGGCCACATTGGTCTCACAAGTACTTCATTCTCTTTTGGTCTTATATCAAGAACCGGAACTTGAATTATAGCGAAAGCCACCCTTAAAAACCTTATATATAAAAGATGCCTTTCATTGCTTCTTAAAAAGCACTTGATCGTATTTTCACAGGAAACCTCACAAATACTTTGAAGTCTCTCTTGACTTGAAAGGAAGAGATTCGTGCCTGGGATCCACTGTTTCATGTCTTAATCGACATCACAATATCCTACAAAGTTTCGATTTATTCCTTTATCATTCACACTCTATGCACGAAAATCTTTGATTTTCCAAAACTCTGGTTCTATTTTTATATGAGCTATTTTTCATATAGCTTGGGTTCTAAAAGTATTATGGTGATTCTCATACGAAATAATCAGAGTGATGCGGGTTCATGCTATTTCTGTTGGTGACGTTTTAGATAAAGTACAATGGATGAGTCAGGAGTTATCCAAAAGTTTCGTCGATTTGAAAAAGGTGTTATCTATGGAAAGGCGCGTAAAAGTGAAACGTTTTTCTCTATCCTGCGTTATCATCGGGGTTGCCAACTATCTAATCCCCATTGCATCAGGAACTATTTCACAAAAGGCGAGATTTCAGATGGATTTTTCTCTCTCCTACTCTCACATATAAAAGGGTTTCTCACAATCAACTTTACTCTTTTACCGTTCTCAATTCTTCCAAAAGCAAACGACGATTTCTCTCACTGCTCATCATCTTCCTCTCAAGTTTCATCCATGGCAGAATCCTCTTCTGTTCAAGATACCTCCGTTCACTCTACTCTTCTAATCATCAAACCTCAACAAAACCTCTTGATCGACCTTCCACCATTCACATATGAACCCTACATGTTGTAGGTCGTGGAATGCCTCAAACACTCCCCGCTTGTCGACTCTCTCACAAAAGTGGTTGTAGTTCCCATGTCCTACCTCTCTCATATCTACTCCACTGCCCATTATGAAAAAGTTACAGAGGGAATCCACTTAGACATTCACAATGAGAAGACCTCGATTTCCAAAAATCGTTTCTGCACACTTCTAGGTCTTCCTCATGAACCCACCATGGAAAACCCTGATTCCATTACTACCGGTCAATTGTTCTCAATGTTCTACAACATGGGGTACACTGAAACCCTAACCATTGTTACAAAATTCAAGAAATCCTGCGTTCCCCCACAATGGAATGGCCTCTCACTCTCTTGTTCAAAGGTCTTTCAGAACGCAGTGTTGGATCAGATAGGGCAAGTAAATCATTCATGACTATCCTTTATGGGTTGTACAATGGAGTATATCTTGATTATGGTTCAATCCTATGGCAACAGTTCGTTCAGAGGTTAACTTCCTCCTCTCGCCATTCTGAAGTCTCGTGTGGCAAGTTCTGGTCGATTGTCACGAAGTGGGCGATGGATCGGTTTCATGTTCCAATCATGGCCGACACGCTTATCTCCTCCATCGCCACATTCCATACAACGAAGATTATTTTCAATGATCTGTCAAAGTTTTCATTCGTTGGATCCATTCCAGCATCCATGTATGCTTGTGTGACTGAGGTCAGTCCAGTCATTATAGAGTACAAGAAGCTTCTTTCTTCGGGTCCAAGGGAACTCACACCTGCTATGATTCGCTCCATAGAGGAAGCAAAAAAGCTGGAAAAGAGGGGAAAGAAACAAGAAAATCAAAAGTAAGTGAGGGTTATCAAAGTAGCTAAGGGGAAAACTCTACGAAAGCAAAAGTCTAACAAGGCGGCTCCTTCCCAGCCTAAGGAGAAGAAAACCAAAAAGCCAGCCCGAAGGCTTATTCTTCAATCTTCTAGTGATTCAGATTCTGAGTATCTTCCTACAGGCAACAAACAACCTACTCCTACTTCATTTGAGAGCGAAAGCTCCGATGAGGAGGTTTCGGTTCGTGGTGATACTCCACCAAGGTCACCCACACCCGAGGTACCTGTTCGCTCCCCAATACCTTCTTCTCCACCTGCTTCTACTCCCATTTCCTTACCAACAACCTTCCCGATTATCACATCACAACCCACCTCTACCATTCCCATTCCCACTCCTCTATTCTCTGAAGCAACCAAAACAACCACCACTGGAGTTCCAACCAACATATCTGATACGAGCGTTCGGTCTTCGGTCCCTGAGACAACCAAACCACTATCTCCCACACCTTCAACCGAAACCAACACTATCCTTGGTGATGAAGACATGGAGTTCGACTCATTCTACTACAGCCCCTACCATGTTCAGAGTGATGAAGATGATGATGCTCCTTTTACAAAAAAAGCACATCAAGGAGCTGAATGCCAAACTCGACACTCTCATGGCCTCTTCTTCATCTCACCATCCCTACTCTGAAGCTGCTATTCTAAATATGCTTGACTCGTTTGTCAATGCTCATGATGCTTCCATTTCTAACGCCACATCAACTATTACCGCTTCAACCAAAGTCTGTACAGAAGCGACCGAAAAAGTCGATAAACTAATTCAAGATGCTAATATTTTTCTTGAGTCCTTACAGGGAGCAGCTGAGTTGAACGCTTCTAAAGTGACCAGCTCAATCACCAATCTCGAAAAAGCATCTGCTGCTGAGAAGCAAAACTTTGCCACTCTTTGCCAAGATATTCAAAAGGACAATGCTGCCCTTTTATCCTCTCTTAATGAACGTTTCATGAAGCTTCAAGCAGATCTAGCCATGGAGAACTCATTCATGGATGAGCTTGCTCTCAAAACTACTCAGCTAAAAACCAAAAATCTCCAACTTTCTCAGGTGAACAACGAGGTCAATCAAATTCACTCTGAAAGGGTTGTCGTCAAAAGCTGTGTCTCAGACGTACACATCATTTTATCGAACGTCCTGGAGGCTCACGATCCTATTCTGACTCTCTCAGTTCAACGCCATATTGCTGACAAATTCTGTCATGCCCTTGGGTTTTTGAGTCGCATTGAAGGTGTTTTAGAGACTACGGTCCCTCCGAAACAAGGGTGAGAAGGACTATCATCTTCGTCTCAACCTCCTCCTAAGTCACAACCTCCTCCTAGTTCCCATCCAGAACCAAAGAAGACTGAGCATGCTTCGGGTTCGGGCTTTAAGGCTAAAGGAAAGGGTACTGTGGATGATAGTGAGGAGGAAGAGGAGACAATCGCTGAAGCTTTGAAGCGAAAGGCAAGGGAAAGGGAAATTGATCTCAACGCCAAGATTGTAAAAGAAGCTGAAGAGAAAAAAAGAATATTAAAGGAGGCTCATGATCTCCTAGAAAGCAAGAAAACCCTCTTTCTCTTTTGGACTTTGGAGAAGCTGATCAAAGAAGCCATTGAATCCCCTATCACTCATTGTCTTGATCTAGTAGTGTCTTTGGATTGTGAAAACACAAAGGACTTTCAATTTGATATGCCTATCACCCGAAAGGTGTTTATGTTTCATCGCTTTCTTCCCATTGCAAAAGTCCCACATCCAGATCCGAAGGTTGATCATGGGCTCATTGATTACTACTTGGAGGTCGCTCAACCACAATATCTCACTTGGAGCGCTCAGAAAATCATTACAGTTCGGGTCCTTAAGCCTCAAGCATTAGGGAAATACATCCACGTCAAGTTCAAAGTTACTAGAGGTTCGACCTTGTCTGAGCATACCTTCTCCCTTGTTGATCTACCCAATCTCAATCCTCATGATTGGATTGTCCTGCACAACATTCTACTCTCTAACCCAGTTGAGTATGAGCCAATGATTGATCATCTGAAAAGATTGATAGTCTACTACATTCTGGAGGTACCTAAGATGGATCAAGAGATCGCTTCGGTTCTCAGGAAGAAGCCCACTATTTTGCCTATTGGTTTAGCAAGTGATGTCAACAAGATGAAGATGGGAAAGATTGATCCGGTATTAAACTTTGTAATGTTCACCAAATAGGATGGTAAGAAATGCTTGTTCGCTTTAACTGATAAAGATCTCTTTACTACTTCATGCTTGGAGTATGTTCTAGGGATTATTCACATATGCAAGAAGAATAGTGAAAGCGATAAGAAGTACTTCACATATATCATAAGATGTTATATCCACTTTCGCCATGTTCTTCTTGCTGTGATTCCATGCTTATTCAAGGTGGTGAAGTGAGCTGCAGTCAGTCAACCGAAGTGAAGGTCTCGACCCAATTGACGCAAAGGGGGAGATTGTTGGGATTGGTGTGTTGTGTCTTAGGCTCGTTTCTTATCAGCCCAGTTTTGTAACCAGTTTGGGCCTATCCAGCCACGCATTATTTTATTCTAGGGTTTTAGTATTTAAGGTGCATGCATGCATCCTTTGTTAGTAACGCTTTTGATAATTCTCATTATAGTATTGTAAACCCTAGCTCACCTCTATAGTGGCAATTCTTAATCGAGCTCTGCTGAGGTGTGACTACGTTTGAATCATAAGCTATAAATTGATTCTATATTGTGTTCATTGTCTTGTTTGATTTAATTGTTTGTTCTTCATTGATATACCTGTGAAAGATCTAAACGATCAAGAGATTATATCTCATCAACTTGTTTGTATTATATATCATGAGATAGTTTAGATTTATTTAACATATTAAAAGAAACTCATGAAATCTATGGAGCAATTATACTAACAATAGTTTAAAATTGATTCAAATATTTGAATAAGATGTATTATTGTGGCACTATCTATTGAAATTAGTTTAACTAATGGATCGTTCAGATTAACCATAATAAATACCGATTCATATACATCCAAAAGGATTAGGGGAAATGTTTTTGTGGAATTGTAGTCTTAGATACATAAATAAAAGTGCATTACCAAGTATACAGTTAGATCGGATTTTGGATATCCTTTGATCACAAGTCTTATGATAAATGCATATCTTATTTATCAATATAGATGACGAATACATCACTAGGTGAGCAGAATATATGTTGGAATTATTTTGCACTAATGGACCATTCAGATTAACCACGATACATGGTAAGACCAACTTAGTATGAACACGAATTTGGAATCTTTCGGGTGTTCAGAGCTCTCACAAAGAAAAGATAAGAATCAACTGGGTAATAAGGATGAGATATGATAGTAAGCATCTCATTCCAAACCTTATTGATCATCTAAGGAATTGTGAAGGAGTTTCGCGAGCTATTTCCAACCAGAACACTACCACTAGGAGTGTTAGTTGGATAGAGATACAAATCACTGATTGATTTTATACTAGATGAGCCACATTATGTTTACTAACAATTCATGGATAGTACCATGAATAGTGTTATGAGAAGTCCTTTGGTCTTGTACCAACTTAGAAGGTTCATGAAGCACTGTTTGATATGTGTAGTGGGATTTAGTTCTCACTACCATATATGTAAGTCTACGATTATGAGGTTGACGCTCGTCAATCTAGAACATAGAATAGAGATATGTTATCTCATAGGATAAACCATCAAGCATTTTGGATATTTGATTAACAAAACCTTCTAAGAACAAAGTTAATGTTACTCGAAGGGCAGTATTCCAGGAGAGGGAGCTGATATCCCAAAGGGCTAGAAGGAGCCATATTGATCTTGATAAGATTTAAGAGTCAAGCAACGAAGAAGCAAAAGTTGGACCTAGAATTCAATTCGATGATGAAAGAACTATTAGGGAAACTAACATATATCCACCTATTCCTTATAGATCTAATAGAGGATTCATAAACCTAGTTATTGAAGAGTTTATATTATTCAGGTAAACGAGTCACTGCTAAGGAGCAATCTGAGTATACCGGTTATTTGAAGCTATGGTAGGCCCTAAAGGCTATAACATAGAAGGAGGACATAGAAAGCGAGATTCAATCCATATGTGTTGAAACTTGATAGATCAAACACTTGGCATTAAAATTGTAAGTGCAAGTGGATCTTCAAGAAGAAACAAGCATGGATAGGACCATACACATAACTAAACCAACATACGTGTTTAAGGAGGTGTATACTTGAGAAGTTCATTTATGGGCTGAAACGATCACCTTGCAATTGGAATCTTTACCTTAATTAAAAGTTCAAAGAGCTTGAATTTCTAGAAATGGAGATTATCCATATATATATATATATATATATATATATATATATATATATATATATATATATATATATATATATATATATATCAAAGTTAGTGGGAGCAATTGGAATCTTTATTTCAATGAGAAAGTTAAAGGAGTTTGAATTTTGAGAAACATAGATAAGCCATATATATTTCAATGCTAGTGGGAGCATTGTTATCACCTTTGTGTTGTACATTAATAATGAACGATTCATATTAAACCATGTTCTATCTTAGTAAGTGTAAAAGCTTGGATTGGTATGAGAGTATTTTCGCTATGATATAAAAGGGAGATACAAAACATGTATGTAATAAGGATCTATGGAGATAAATCAAAGTGATTTGTTGGATTAAGAAAATGTACATAGAATCTTAAGGAAACTCCACATGCATAACTTGAAAGGATTTTGTGCTTAAAAAATATGGCATGACATTGAGAAATGATAATGTACTAGTTTTAATATTGAGCTAAAGGAAATGAGTCGTTTTCCACATGCTTCTGCTATGGGATCGATCATATATGCCATAATATTTACCACATCTGATGACTTGTATGCCTTGAGCATCACGAGTTGGATTAGATCAATTTGGCAAGAATCAAAGAATCAAGATCAAGAACATTATTAAGTGTCATAGGAGGACATATGAAAGAATCTTGTCAGCATGGAATAGATCAGTGTACATGTTACACTGATGCTAAGTTCAAAAATCATAGAGACAATTATATTCGTAGTTGGAATTCGTCTTTTTACTGAATGGTGAAGTATTAGCTTGGAAAAGTACCAGTTAATACAACATAATGGATTTAACAATAAATTAGAGTATATTGCAGTTTAAATTCAGTAGTGACGTCTTTATTTAAATTCAATCAATGATGGTCCTTTTCGAGGCTCTTGTGACTATAAGGGTGAACTTACCTCGATTATGGATCCTAAGTCGCACAACCGCAAAAGACATATACTCATTAAGTACCAACACATTTGATAGTGAGTCAAATATGAAGACATCATGGTCTTAAGTCATATTGGAAGATAATCTTGATGATCCATTACCTAAGCCAATGTCGCCGACCAAGTCTGACAGTCATACAAAGTCTAAAGGAAATATATTTGCAAGTTGAATTGGCTTAAACACACATAGCTTGGTTTTTTTTGAAACTTGGGAACTTAAGCAGTACAGGTTTTAATTTGATTCGGTGATTACTAGGTGGAGATCTTTATATATGACATAGATCAACATTTTAATTATCTTATCATTGTGTTCTCTTTTTGCAAGTTTGGAACCCACTTTCCGATTATAAATTTACACAAGCATCCACAGTCGGTCAGACTCTTGGAATTAAGTATTGATTCAATATTGTCTGAGTATTGTTGGATTGATCATAATGATTGGGTATAGGATAGAGATTGAGCTAAAAATCATGAGTACTTAATAGGGATTTAAGTACTGGAACAACCCGTTATTAGAGATTACATCAAGGATATAGTCACGAGTAATTCTAAGATGATAATATATTCTATTATTCAAACATAAATACATGTGGGGTTTTGCTATATAATTTTATTATGCATTGGTTTACTCCAAAGCTATGTGCAACTTGCAGTAATAAAGGGTATGTCCATGTATGACATGATGAAGTAGAAAAAAACTATATACTCAAAGTTTATTTATTCCTTCTACCTTAACAGGATAAGTGATATCTCTGGGCCCCTCGATGATTTGGTGCAGACATCTAAAGTGCTTGGCCAAGTCCTATCATAAAATTGATGTGTTCAATTTAGTAGTCAGATGCATCCGTCACAAATCTATATCAGGAAACATAACCTTGAATTTTAAGATTAACCATTATCCATGTATCGAGTTCATACAAATATCTCGAACGAAGGGATAGTTGATCACTTATCTAAGGGGAGAATCTTGATTAGATCGAGAGTTCGGTAGTTGCATTGATGGCTAACTCTTTGTTGATTATTAGAGAAGTAATAGACTTCCTATAGTTGATGACTTGTCCAACTGGGAGACTATTGGAAATAATTTTAAATGTCATTAACGATTGGTAATATTTCTAATAATAACAAGGTCCTTTTGAGTTTCGCTCAATACCCAAATGGCCAAATCGACTAGAATAATAAAGGAGAAATTTGTTCGTTAATTATTATGGTCAATAATTAATTAGAAACTAATTGGAAATATATTTTGGGAATTAATTAACAGTTTAATTAATTAAAGGGTTGAGTATTCATTAATCGATAGTTGATTAATCAGGAATGTTCCAGAACCCTTATTGAATTAGGGTTGGATGAAAATCACTCCATCCCATATGGGAAAAGGAGTGAATTTCTTTTTTGGCCTCCTATCCCACATGGGAAGGATTACAAACCTAGGAAGGCATCTACAACTATAAATATATTCTTCCTTACACCTTGGCTTGAAGTTTCTATAACCCTTCTCCCTCCCTTCATAGGGACGATTTCTAACCCTCTTAGGGTTTATGAAATTGACCATTCTCCTAGTTATTTTTATTCTACTATTTGGTGTCATTGGGTGTGATACCATTAGAGGGATTCTGGTTTGGGTCCTCTCCTCCAAGAAACTTCTTGGAGGACAAGACCTCAAGTATGGAGATCGAGGGCTAAATAAGTGGTATGTTTTTATTCATTATGTTTTATATTTCATAGGGTAGTAGAAATTAGTATTAACCATAGATCCTAGGGTTCATGTACACTTAGTGATGAGTTGAAAACTCTTTTAAGATCGTTTAGATTCTTAACAAGTAAATCAGAAAGTAAATAATTGTATGAACACACGATGAATCAAACAAGTGTTGAATGATTAAAACTGCAACACCTCAGAAGAGCTCGGCAAAGAACTTCTACTGTAGAGGTGTGTTAGGTTTACACTACAACGAAAGAGATAACTATTGAGAAGCGTACAAAAGACGATGCATGCACGCACCATAAATACTAAACCCTAATATCAAAAACATGCTTGGACATGCCCATACCGTGACAATATTGGACTGACTAAATAAGCTCAATGATGCAACTACTAGACTCAACAATCTCCCAACTTTGCGTCAATTAAGGCAAAAAATCATTTTGGTTCAGTGAGGGCAAGAAGAGTATGATGGAAGTTAATGTACCACCGAAGCATATTCGAAAAATCTTCTTATCAGCTTCACTTTTTTGATTACCCATGTAAATGATGTCAAGAATGTGCTCCAGACAAGAAGTGGAGAACATGTGTTTGTCATGTTGACGTCGCTTGCCTTCCCAATTGGTTTGATTGTAGGCTTCTTCCTCAAGGCAGGGGCGATCTCTTGATCCATCTTGGCAACTTCAAGAATATAGCACACCAACGTTCGTTTGATGCAATCAATGATAGGCTTGTACTGAATTGGATCAGTTAGCAGAATATTGTTCAGAAGGATCCAATCATGTGGGTTTAATTTTGGCAAATCAGCGAGTGAGATCATATGCACTGAGCTGTCTGAGCCTCAGGTCACCTTAAACTTCACATTTATAAACTTCCCTGCTGAAGTTGGTTTCAACACCTTGACCGTTGTGATCTTCTATACGCTCCAGGTTAATTATTGTGGTTGAGAGAATGCAAGATAGTAGTCAATTAGTTCTCGATCAACCTTCGGGTCAGGAAAGGGGATAACAACGGTTGGCTCAAAGTAATGAAATACGAACGCCTTCCGGGTGATCGGCATGTCGAACGGTGAGTCTTTGGAATTCTCATGATCAAACGAGATGACCAGTTTGAGCCAATGAGTGCTTGGAGACTCGATTGCTTCTTTTAAAATATTCTCCAATGTCCATAAAGGAAAAAAGAGTTTTTCTAATCTCCAATGTGTCGTGAGCCTCTTTTCGTTTTCTTTCCCTCTCTACTTCTTCTTCTACGATGCGAAGATTTTCTTCAAGCTCTCGGTCATGTTGCTTTCATTTGAGAGCATTTTCTCTGGTTTTTTCCTCATAATTATCACCGGTTATCTTTTTGTCTTTGTCCTTCACACTAGAACTCGAAGCTTCATTATCCTTCGGTTCAGTGGTGACTTTCAGTTGTGAAGTAGGTCTTCTTGTTGGAGGTTGTTGTGGTTGACCCTGACTTGCATCTCCCCCTTGTTTCAGAGGGACAACAGTCTCTGAAACACCTTCAATACGGCTCAGGATGTCAAGAGTTGGTCTTAGCTTCTCAGCCAAGTTCCGTCGAATGGTGATAGTATGCACCGAATCATGTGCTTCCAGGAGATTGGAGAGAAGAGAGTGCACGTCACCAATACAACTTTTGATAACAGCTTGCTCAGACTTGAGATCATCAATTTCTTTGAGCGCCTGAGTGAGCTTCAAGGCTTGAGTCTTAACCTTTGTGGTTTTGAGGGTGAGTTCATATATAACTTTGTTTTCCAAGGCAAGATCAGCCTGGAGTTTATGAAGACAGGCATGGATTGATTTTTGAAGGTCGGTTTTGTCAGACTTGAGGCAATGGTGTGCTTCTTCAAAGTGCCTTGTCTCAGCTTGAAGCAATTTGGTGAGATTGTCAACAGAGGCCTTCACAGATTCAGCGTTCTTTTGAGCAGCAGCCTGAAGAGAATCTAGAAAAACATTAGCATTAGAAATTATTTTTTCGACATTTTTGGTCGCTTTCTTGCAATCTTTTGTTGATTCTTCAACAACGATTGTTGCTTTCTTGCATGAAGAGGTGGAAGCTTCAATAACTTTGGCAGGGTTGGAAATAGAGGATTCATGCGCCTTGACAAAAGTTTCCAACATAGCATTGATAGCAGCCTCAGAGTAAGTCTCTCTCGGAGTAGAAGAGGAAGAAGAAAGCAACTTGTCAAGCTTTTCATTAAGATCCCTTAAATGTCGCTTCGTTACAAGAGCATCTCATCATCATCACTCTGAACTCTATAGGGGCGATAATAAAAGGAATCAATCTCCATATCTACTCCGCCGAAAACGATGTCAGATTCGTGTGAGGGAGGTGGAGATAGAGGTTTAGAGGTAATGATTGTTTCAGTTCCTAAAGTAGGCGCCCCCCGTATCAGATACGTTGACATGAACTTGAGGTTCGGTTGTAGGAGTGATGGTAGTGGTAACTTCGGTGAATAAGGGGGTTGCTATTGGTATAGAAGTTACAGTTGAAGAAGATATGGGAGGAGGGCATGGAGCAATGGTGATAGGAACAAAGTGAGTAGGAGAGGGAGGACGTGAATTTCGGTTACCATGATGAGCTGGTGAAGGTGGAGGCAAATTACCTTGAAGGGAAGTCTCATGTTGAGAACATTCACTATTGCTTGACTCCTGGTCGGGTTGTTGGTCAGAGGGAACATAGTCTGAATCACTTAAAGAGAGAGCCTTTGGCTTGTGTGCCTTCTTCTTTATCATTCTCTTCTTATGATCGAAAGGAGTTGCATGTTCTGACTATCGCTTTTTGGACGTAGCAACTTTAGATAAGGTTCCTTCCTTCTCGCTTTTTCGTTCAACCTTCTTCCCTCGTTTTGCCGGTTTATCAGCAACATCCAGCGAGCTTTGCATTTTAGGGGTTAGATGCCTCGGTCCCATAGGATGAATCTTATTGTATTAAGTAATCCACTTGCTTTCCCCAGAAACACACTTTTACATGGATTCAGGAACTGAACCAAAGAACAAAAATTTGGTTGGATTAAAGACAATAATTTTTTTCGTGTGAAAAGTAGCGATTGACGACATCAAAGAGTCTGCCATTATTGTAATGTGGAATTTTTCCATTGCCCATTGTGTAACTAAGGTCCAAAACCTGCCAAATGAAATTTCAGAATAATGAAAATTTGAGTTGAGGCTTTGTACCAGTTGAGTCCATAGAATAGACCCATAGTCCATGTAGACCCCATACTACAGACCGTAGAGTAGAGTCATGAATGCCTTGCTTGCACCATCGGACCTTGCAACCCTCTCCGATAAACCCTTGAAGAAAAGAGTAAATAAACCATTCCATTGTGGAGGAAGGCATGACTTCTTGAATTTCGTCACTGTGGTAACAACTTTGGTGTACCCCATATCATAAAACATGGTAAATAGATGAGTCGTGGTGATCAAATATGGGTTGATCATGGAGTTGTTGAGGTTTAACCATAGCAACAAACAAAACCTAGCCTTTGAAATTGAAGTCTTATGATTGAAACTCTCAAAGAAAATCCTCTCCTTGGCTTTATTGTATACCGCCGTTGAATAGACTTGAGAAAGAAGTGACATCGGGATAGATTCCGCCTTGGTTAGGGCAACCACAAGTGGTGAATATTTGAGGCATTCAACCACTTGAAACATGTAAGGATCATACTGGAAAGGAAAGAGTTCAATGATCAAGTTTTGATTTGGCTTGATGGTGAGAAGCGAGGACTGTGCGCTTTGTTCATGAATTGATTATGAGTCTGCCATTGATGAATCTTGAAGAGAAGAAGATGAACAGTAGAGAGAAATCACCATTTAATGCTCGAGAGTATTTTGTAAGTGGTAAGGGTGTAAAAGTGAGGTGAGAAACCTCTTTATATGATTACCAAGAAAGAGAAAAATATGGAGTGATGATTGTACAATCCTCTGACGTGACGCCTGAAAAAGTGTGATTTGACAACTGTTACCCCGAAAAGTGTGTCAATCGTGTCAGGCGACGTGAGAAAAGGAAACGGTTCAAATTCACACGCCTTTTAAAATCTTATCCTTTCACTTTCTCTTTAATTTTGAAACGATTCAAATTCCCGTTGAAAAGTTGACTCACCCTTTTGCTTCATTTTAAATAGCCTTCGCTCCCAACATAGTGTACCATCACAACATATCGAACCGAACTGTGTATCTGAGAAATAGCCATTAGTACCATGATCAAGACGTGGAAAATCATAAAGATCTTCGTGCAAGAGTGTGCCAAAGAAAAAGAAATAAAACAAATTATTTATAGGATTTAAGAGATGTCAATTAAGACATGAAATAGTGGATCCTGGAAACGAATCTCTTCCTTCAAATTCAAGAGAAACTTAGAAGTGTATGTGTTGTTTCCCGTTAAAATAAGATCAAATCCTTATTAAGAAGCATTGAAAGGCATTTTTAATTATAAGGTTTTTAGGGTGGCTTTCGCTCCAACCACACTACGGAGCTTGATATAAGACTGAACGTGGGATGAAGTATTTGTGAGATTGATGTAGCCTATAAAACAAGTAGGTTTGATTATTTTTAGTGACTTGGTGATATAGTGGAAATCTCAAAAACAAAAATAAGCTGGATCTTTTGGGTAGAAAAGTCTTGGCGTAAGACAATTTCGTATAGATCGCACAAAAATAAAAAGAGATTTCTTGGTACCCCCCACTAAAGTGGTTTCGGTAATAGTTGGGTGAAAATTAGAACAATTGATTGTTCACCGTCAATTCATTGTAGGTTTTGGATTTTGGGTTTCACTTAGCACGTGGTGAAACGAAACTAAGATCATTAACGCAGATGTCGTGTAACCGTAAACCTTAGTGGTAAATTCTGAGATTCTTAAGGGTTACAAGAATGAAATGACATATGATGGAGAAAGGTGTAGAGATGGTTAAAGAACCGAAAGTACCTCTGCTATGCGAAAGTGACCAAGCAGTTAACTCTTAACTCAATATGAGAAGAGTTAGGTAGCTCGTGACTTAAGTGATTTTATCAGCCCGGATGGGAAGAATCGATTTGTATATATCGAATCAGTAAGACTTTACTTGAAGTATTTGAGGCTTTGGACAATATACAACAACATGTTTCTAGAGACACTTAGTTAGTTCAAAGATAAAGAGCCCCAGTTCCATCATTAGAAGTCGTTCATGAGTCCTTTTAGTGTGGTATTTTTCATATTTGATTTTATTTGTGAAAAAGATAAAAGAATAAAACTAAACACATAAATAAAATATTTTTGATCATTTTGATTTTTCTAAAAAATAATAAAAACAGAAAACAAAATATTTTGGATTTTATGAATTTTCTGAAAAGAAGTAAAAACAGAAAAGAAAATATTTTTGAATTTTATGAAAAGAAATGAAGATCATAAAATAAATTGAGAAAAGATATACATGGTGTACATAGTATACAACCGAAACTTCACCTTTGGAGTGATGAAGCGAAATGGACCGAGCGTTCGGTTCATTTCGGTTCCCAGAAAATCTGGAACCGAAATAGACCAAGCGTTCGCTCTATTTCGCTTGTCCAAATTTTAATGAGGCGAAACTGGTTTCGGTACTGATTCAGCTTCCATCATTCCTATGCCTTGGAGTATTTTATTAAAACTTGCTTCAGGTAAGGCTTTCGTGAAAATTTCAGATAATTGACCAGCGGATCGAACAAAGTGGATTTCCACGTTACCATCTTCAACGTGATCCTTGATGAAGTGGTAACTTAGTGCTATGTGTTTCGTTTTGGAGTGTTGCACTGGATTGTGACATATCCGTATAGCGCTTTCTGAGTCACAATAAAGGGGTATTTTCTTCACGTTTAGGCCATAGTCTCTAAGTTGACTTTGTATCCATATGACCTGTGAAGTGCAAGATGATGCAACGATATATTCAGCTTCGGCCATAGAAAGAGACACACACATTTGTTTCTTGGATTGCCAACTAATAAGTTTTCCATCAAGGAATTGACACCCACCGGTTGTGCTCTTTTGGTTTAGCTTGTAACCTGGCATAATAGTAGACAGAAAACATAATATATGTTCTACTAGTTGTTAGATACATTAGAGACCCTATCAGCTGATGACAGAGTGTCATATCAGCAGTTGGTTTCTCCAGAGATGATCTTAACTTCGTTCCAAATGCCATTCAAACTTTTACTTTAGAATCTCCCATCCTACCGAACTTCGCCAGTAGAGTCTTTGTGTGAGCCTCCTGATTGACGAATATGCCTTCTGGTCCCTGTTTTATGTTCAGTGCAAGGAAAAAGTTAATTAGACCCATTGAGCTCATCTCAAACTTAGTCTCCATCAGCTCCCGGAATTCAGCAGTTAAGCTAGGATTCGTAGAACCGAAGATGATGTCATCGACGTAAATTTGGACGATCATTAGGTGTTCACCCACTTTCTTTGCGAAAGAAGGTTGGATCAACCGAACCTTGTTTGAATTTAGAAATTTTTAGAAAGCGAGTTAGTGTTTCATAGCAGGCTCTCGGGGCTTGCTTTAGACCGTAAACTGCCTTGTCCATAATGTAGCAATGATTAGGATACTTCTCGTTCACAAATCTAGGTGGTTGCTCAACGTACACGGTCTCTTCTAGTTCTCCATTCAAGAATGCACACTTGACATCCATTTGAAAGACTTCGAAATTCTTGTGAGCTGCGTATGCCAGAAAGATCCGAACTGATTCTAACCTTGCTACAGGAGCGAAGGTTTCATCATAGTCTATCCCTTCTTCTTGAAAATATCCCTTAACCACTAGCCTTGCCTTATTGTGTATCACGTTCCCTTCTTTCTCCATCTTGTTCCGGAATACCCATTTTAAACCAACCATAGATGCATCCTTTGGTGTGGGAATCAGTCTCCAGACTCGGTTTCGCTCGAACTTAATTTGCTCGTCTTGCATTGCATGTACCCAATCAGAGTGATCAAGTGAAAAATTGACTGTTAGCTCAATCTTGGAAACAAATGAATTTAACATACATAATTCTACTTGAGAGAATAAAGCAATTTGCTTCGCTTTCAGTTGAGAGCGTGTAAGAACTCCCTCAGATGATTCACCAATTACCTTAGTTTTTGGATGATCTCGTATCTATTTTGTGAGTGGAGGGTAATTCGGATCATAAGCGGGATCCAATTCAACATTTATTTCTTCTTCAAATTCTGATTGAGTCTCATTATCATTCGTATTACCATTCTCCCCCTCGATTGATGAAACAAATTCAACATCAGGTTCAGAATTCTCCCCTCTAATTGGACTTTCATGGCTCCTTGTTGGAAATGAGTTCTCCGCCTGGAAACGCAAACCAGGTTGCTTTGGTGTCGACAAACCCTCCCCCTGGAATGTGGTGTGGTCATTTGTGGGTTCGCTTGGACCTTGAGGTTCGCTAGGACCTTGAGGTTCACGAGGATCATGAGGTTCGCTTTCCATAGCTTTTGCAACTTCGTTAATTATCTTCTTCAGGTTGTCAACCTTTTTATCATCCGCTTTTTCTTCACAGAGAATTGAATTCTTCGATTCATCAAAAAGCAACATGTACTCTTCAAACAAATTTGATATAGGAGCCGTGACATGACCTGTTTGTGGAAAGATCTCCTCCATTGGATTTTCGTTGGATTGAAGTTTCTTCATGTAATTGTCATCAAAAGTGACATAATAGGTTTCTTCTATCTTCTTTGATATTTTATTTAGAACCTTATATGCCCTGGAGGTAAGTGAGTAGCCAAGAAAAATTCCTTCGTCTGCCTTCACATCGAACTTGCTTCGGTTCTCTTTAGAAATAAAGATAAAGCACCTGGAACCAAAGACATGGAAGAATTTAATATTAAGCTTGCGGTTATTCAGAATTTCATATGGTGTGATAGAAAATTACTTATTGAGGAAGGTACGATTTTGGGTATAGCAGGCTGCTGCAATCGCATCAGCCTAGAAGTATAGAGGTAAAGAAGCAAAGTTGAGCATGGTTCGGGCCGCTTCACATAACGAACGGTTTCGCCTTTCAACTACACCATTTTGTTTTGGAGTATAGGGAGTAGAAAAGTTGTGAGACACTCCCTTTTCAGTAAGAAATTCTTCAAACTCTTGGTTTTTGAATTCCAACCTGCTGTCACTTCGGACATTTCTAACCACCTTTTGTAGCTGAAGCTCCGATTGCTTTATAAAGTTTTTGAGCTTTGGAGTCACCTCTGATTTCTGTTTAAGAAAGAAAACCCAGGTGAAATGTGAAAAATCATCAACTATTACAAGAATGTACTTTCTACCACTGATACTTTCTATGGCCGATGGAAGGTGTTGGGAATAAAACCCTTATTGAGATTTGATGAACAAGATGCGGAAATAAGAACAAACACAAATATAAAGATTAGGTCGAATGATCACTCGATTTATTGAATTGTGAGGAACAAATTACACTTAAGAAATAAGAATCTAACTCTACAAGAAACCTCACAACGTAGCGGCTACATTTTGCCTCACTCTTAACCCTAATAATCAATAATACATGACTATTTATAGGGAAAAGACAAGTATTGGGCTTTTAACCTACACTTCATCAAGGGGCCCATTGCCATCATCCATGGAGTGCTTTGAAACCCTAAAATCTCCCCCACAAAGTATGGAATGGATGACAATGCTTTAACTTCCAAAACAAGTATCTAGCAAATAAAAGATCTTGCAACGAGGAATACATGAAGCAATCCATGAATCTTGATTCTTCAATAGTCTTCAAACACGGGCTCTCGGATATATAAATTGTGACATCCCCTAATTTCTCGAAAAGACCGATTTAATTTATGCTTTTTAAAATCAAATCAGAGAAATCTTTATAAAAGATGTTGCGGAGTTGGTCCCTAAAACAAAATATGATAAAAGTTTGTCAAAACCTTTCTTTAAGAAATATATCATTTCCTTTTATATCAAAACCTCGGGATGTCATGTTCCAATACAGATCAAAAGCATAAACAAGACATTATAAGCCTTACAACAATTATTTGTAACTACTGGCCTATAATCCAAAATTCACTCATCATCATCATCCGACTATGCTCGGGGTCCTCTACCTGTAATATAAACAGCTGAGTGGGTCAGGCTTGGAAGCCTGGTGAGCATATAGGGTTTTCAACCCACAATACATAAATTTATTATGTTTAAACATTACTCCATCAACCTAACTACCCCAAACCCCATTATTTTATTTATTTCTTAAGGGTTTACCCTAAGAATCAACTATCACTCCTTCCTAAGGATTCATCCTAAGGAATAGACACAAAGTCACCTCGTGACCGGGGTTTATACAACGGGCACTAATTCCATAGCTGCCAAAGTTTATTCAACATGTGCTAAGTCCATAGCTATCATTTATCTACAGTATTATTTACAGGTGTTCTCTCCTGCAATACATGTCAATGGGTTTTAGAGTACAGCAAATGAACATATAGTTCATTACACCTACAGGTTGCGGGCCTGCTAGTGTTCCATAGACTGTCTAGAATAGTCCATGGTTGTCATCCATACTCTGCTGAATGACGGGGGCCAACAATTTAGGTAAGTGATTCTCTCAAATTTTCACCACTCACCCTCAACTCATGATCAATATTATTGATCATCTCCTTTATCCAACTCACCTTTCATCATACCCACTATTTAATCTACCCATGTTTTACCCAACATTTTTCGTAGATAAAAGTATATACAGTTTAAAACTTCTATAAAACATCAATTCAACAGTCACCTCAATTAAACAATTAATATATTTACACATAACACGTATTTCAAGGTAAATACTTCATATCTATGTGTAAATTGAAAGTAACTACACACTCACTTATTTTGGTGAAAATCGGGCAGCAATTCATTTCCTAAAACGATCGTTTCTAATAAAACCGGGAGTTTTATTGAGAAACCGGGCTCTGCAAAAGTCGGGCTTCGAAACCGAAAAGATAAATTTTTCGGGCTTCTCGGGCACTTCGTGGGGTATTCCGGGCTTTACAATCGATACCGGGGCTTTGCGGGATGTTAAGATGAAGAAAATATGGAAAAGGGGGCTAAATGTGGCAAACTTCCAAAAGTAACCGGAAACCTTCGCAGGTACCCTTCTATTTATAGTTACCGAAGTTTGATCCAACGGCTGAGAAGATGGCACGCTTCGGAGATCCGACGGCTCGCAGGGGGGTGGCTTCGCACATGGCTCGCACCTGGCTCGCACATGCGAGGGCTCGCTGGCGGCTTCTAAGTGGACCGCGGCTTGTTGGCGCACCTGCGAGACTTGGAGCTAGGCTATGCGAGGCTCGGACACACGCGACAGCTGGGCGAAGCTTCGGCTAGGGAGCTGGCTGCTTCGGATTGGGCCTCCTCCTCGGTCGAATCAGAAGAGGACACGTGGCTCGCATGACTCAGCAGCCTCGGTGACTCAGCAGCCTAATGACTCAGCAGCCAGGTGACTCAGCAGGACACGTGTCACATTCTAAGCGCGGGTGACGTGGCAATTGTGTGACTATGCGAAATTTCTCGGTTTTCATGCCAAAACTTTTAAAATCCATAACTTTCGCATACGAGCTCCGTTTTTGACGTTCTTTATATGCACGCGTAGCTAAAATTACGATCTACAACTTCCGTTTAGACTTTGTCGGCTAATTTTGAATTTAAATTTTATATTATTATTTTTAACAGACCGGGATAGGAAATTCGTTAAAAATTCATAACTTCTTCATCCGACGTCCGTTTCCGTCAGACTTTTTACCGTTGTGCTCCTAATGATGAGACCTTCAATTCTCGTTTAAGTTGTATCGGCTAAAAATCGCTCGATCTAAAATTCGAGTTTTTTAGCTGTCTAGTGCTACGCTGAAACTTCAAAAAATCATAACTTCCTCATACGAAGTCAGATTTGAGCGTTCTTTTTATCGAACTTCTCGGTTTAACGAATACTACGACTTTTGTTTAGATTACTAAGGCTAAAAAGCAGTTTATCAAAGACTCACTTTTTACGACATTCAGCACCGTGTCGGTTTTGTCGCAAAACTTCAATAGGTCATAACTTCTTCGTTATAACTCGGATTTTGGTATTCTTTATATCCCTGAAATCCTTGTTTCGACCACTAAAACTTTATGTAAAGATATCGGGCTTATCTCACACTTTAATTTTGACGCTTATTTTTATTTTTAATTAATTAAACCCTAATAATTAAGCATAAAACACATAATTCACATAAAATTCTCATAATTCCTTTTCATTTCTTCTAAATGAGTTACAAAGGTTAACCTAGACCATTATGTCAATATTAATGCCTAGCCTAGAAACACGGGCGTTACAACTCTCTCCCCCTTAGGATGATTCTGTCCCCGGAATCACACAACGACAAACAACTACGGGTAGCGACTCACTATGTCACTCTCCGTTTCCCAGGTGGGATTTGGACCATTTATAAGTTTCCAACGTATAGGCACTAAATCGACTATCTTATGTTACAACTTCTTAGTCTTACGGTTAACGATTGCCTCAAGTTCTCCAATTAATCTCTTGTCCTTGTCCAACCTTAACTCAGAAATGGGAATTATGTCGGGCACACCTCCCGTGAACTTTCTCAAATAACACACATGAAAGGTGTTATGAATACCTCTAGTTCTTCTGGTAACTCTAGCTTGTAAGCTTGATTCCGGATTCTCTGAAGAACTTTAAATGGTCCAATAAACCTTGGACTCAACTTCCCTCTCTTACAAAATCTTATAAGTCCCTTCCACGGCGAGACTTTAAGTAAAACCGAATCTCCAACATCGAAGGATATCGGTTGTCTTTTCTTGTCAGCATAACTCTTTTGTCGATCTTGAGCAGCTAACATCCTTTCCCTTATTACTTTCAACTTTTCAGCAGTCTCATGGACTATTTCAGGTCCCATAAACTGCTTTTCCCCAGCTTCCAGCCAACATGATGGCGTTCGACACTTTTCCCCATACAAAGCGTGATAAGGTGCCATCTTAATGCTTGAGTGGAAACTATTATTATAGGAGAATTCTACTAAAGGTAAGTGTTCATCCCAGTTACCTTGGAATTCTAGGGTACATGCTCTTAACATATCCTCCAATGTTTGAATCGTTCGCTCGCTCTGACCATCGGTTTGCGGATGGTAAGCTGTACTCAAACACAACTTGGTACCCAATTCCTCTTGTAGACTCCTCCAAAACCTTGAGGTAAAACGGCTGTCACGATCGGACACAATCGTTAACGAAACACCGTGAAGCCTCACACTTCCTTCACATAAGAATTCACGAGTTTATCCATAGACCATTTCTCGATGGCTGCTATGAAATGCGCACTCTTAGTGAAGTGATAAACGACTACCCAAATCATGTCGTGACCGTTCCTTGTTCTGGGCAGTTTAGTCACAAAATCCATGGTGACGTCTTCCCATTTTCGCATGGGTACGGGTAAAGGTTCTAAACTCCCATACGGTTTTTGATGTTGTGCCTTAACCCTAGCACAAGTTACACACTTAGCCACATACTTTAGCAACTTTGAGCTTCATCGTCAGCTACTAGTAATAGGGTTTTAGATCCCTATACATTTTCGTACTGCCGGGATGAATCGAGTACATGGTCTTGTGAGCTTCTTCCATCAAAAGACCTCTTATTCCTCCCATCCTAGGTACCCAAATCCTATCTTTGAATACCTCCATTCCTTGACCGTTTGTACCAAACACCAACGTTTTACTCAAACATTCCTCCTTTCGGTCATTTTTCTCTAAAGCTTCGTCTTGAGCTTTCTTTATACTTTCCACAATTGTCGAGACAACTTCAATTCTCAACGCTCTTGGCCTTTACTTTTCAAGGTTTACCTTCCGACTGAGAGCATCAGCAACCACATTTGCTTTACCAGGGTGGTAAAGTATCTCGCAGTCGTAATCCTTGAGTAACTCTGGCCAGCGTTGTTGCCTCATGTTCAATTCCTTCTGATTAAAGAGATATTGAAGACTCTTATGATCAGTGAAAAGTTTACACTTTGTGCCATAAAGATAATGCCTCCATATCTTTAGGGCGAATACTACCGCTGCCAACTCCAAATCGTGAGTGGGGTAGTTCTTTTCATGCTCTTTCAATTGCCTCGATGAATATGCTATCACCTTATCCATTTGGGTCAGAACACATCCTAACCCAACTCCAGAGGCATCACTATAAACTATGAAGTCATCAACTCCGTTGGGTAATGAAAGAATCGGTGTTTCACACAACTTCTTCTTTGACTTCTCAAAGCTTCCAATGCTTCTCATTCCAAGTATAGACAGCTCCTTTGTGGGTCAAAGCTATCAATGGAGTCGCGATCGAAGAAAAGCCTTGGATAAATCAGCGATAATATCCAGCTAATCCTAAAAAGCTTCAGATCTCCATAGGACTTTCAATTGTAACCTTCGAGTTACAAAATAAATCCTTATTGAGGACTCCTCCTTCTTCTTGGAATAAGTATTTATTGAAACAGACCGATGGGTCATGTTCTAATGATCTCTCATTGTATACTTCACTACTTAGACTCAGATCTCCTAGGGACAATTTAAGAACAAATTATACCTTCCTTCATGTTCTAATGCGATACAATCACCGTTCAAAATGTATCATTTCTAACTACCAACTTCTTTAACAATGAGTGCGATACTTCTATTAATCGCTTTGATCATCTTTCATTTCAATCTTCTGGCTTAAGTCAAATGTTACATCGAACTTGGTTCTCTGAACCACATAATAAACTCATCGTAGTCGGACTCAATTTGATATGACCTCTAAGGTCGGAATAACAATCATCTTCTTAGTCATTACCGAAACGATGGTAACGATAGACTAGAACAAGACGGAATCAAATAATAGCTTCCTGGTAACCATGTGACTTTCCCTGATCCAAGTGCGAGTCCTGTGCTTCCAGTAGTATAGATCTCTACTACTATTCACACCTACTCATACTCGTCCCAAGTATTGTCTCGCAGTCCCCAAGTCCTAAAATCACAAAACAATTTAACACATACAAATGTGTCCAATTAATCATAAAATTTTCCTAGACTCTACTAGGACTTCTTTCACGCGTATCTTCAATGATCAACTCTACTTCAACTTGGTTGGTGATGGAAATTCCAGATGATTGGGACACAAAATTACACCAGCTATTCTATTCATCAGATGACAAAACCAGGGTTTATTTTATTTCCTTGAAATGATTACACAAAGGTTCAAGTTTACCCTATACTATGCCTCTCATAGGCTAAACTACTTGTTACTATTCACATTACTACTTCATAACTTGATCTTCGGGTATCAAGTCTTGACTTCTACTTCCTAGTGTTATTAATTGCTTCTTTAAGGATATCCTGAAATTCCTTTCGCATTGATGGTGCACTTGGCCTTGTTACTTCATTGTTCTTCTGACAATTCTTAGAAATATGGCCTTCTTCCTTACATCTATAGCACACCTCCTTGGGAATCATACACTTATTGGCGTAATGCCCTATTTCTCCACACTTAAAGCACTTCATCTTCCCGTCACAATTCCCAGAGTGTTTATTTTTGCACTTCCCGCACCATTTTCCTTTATCTTTTCTTTTGCCAAACTTTGTGGATATGTTGCTCTTGTTGGGCCTTGAAGACCCCTTAAATTTCCTCTTCTTGCCAACTTCAACTTTGTTGGTGGTTGTGTCATTGATCATTTCCTCAATAGACTTAGCAACCCTAATAGTTGCCTCAAGAACAGATGCCTGAAGTACTGGCACAATAATTTCATCCTTACTTTGTTGAAGTAAACATTTTGTTTCTTCCATCTGTTCACCTAACATCGTACGTACCATTGCCTGCACTCCAGTCATCATGATTGGCTCAGGCTGTGGATTATCACTTTCGAAACCACTTTGAGTACTCGGCATTTCGATCTATACACCAATCGTAGGTGAATTTAGATCCTCATTTTTGTTAGATGTTAAGTCTTCGAAACGTTTATATGTTAGTTCCAATATCGTAGACGTACGTTTAGAATCCTACACACATAAGGTTTCCAGATCCGGTCGGCAACAGACCATAGATCCGAACAAATATTAGCATCATTATAGCTATAACACAAAACATTTAGCACATAAAAGCATTTTAGGCATCCTTCCTAATATAAACTAGTGCTTGTGTCTAAATTATGGTAGACACTCATCTCACAATCATCACTTAGCATTCTAAGTTCAAGTCTAGAAATTCTACAATTTCTTAGTTCGCTTAAACTAATGCTCTGATACCAACTGTGACATCCCCTAATTTCTCGGCCAGAAAAGACCGATTTAATTTATGCTTTTTAAAATCAAATCAGAGAAATCTTTATAAAAGATGTTGCGGAGTTGGTCCCTAAAACAAAATATGATAAAAGTTTGTCAAAACCTTTCTTTAAGAAATATATCATTTCCTTTTATATCAAAACCTCGGGATGTCATGTTCCAATACAGATCAAAAGCATAAACAAGACATTATAAGCCTTACAACAATTATTTGTAACTACTGGCCTATAATCCAAAATTCACTCATCATCATCATCCGACTATGCTCGGGGTCCTCTACCTGTAATATAAACAGCTGAGTGGGTCAGGCTTGGAAGCCTGGTGAGCATATAGGGTTTTCAACCCACAATACATAAATTTATTATGTTTAAACATTACTCCATCAACCTAACTACCCCAAACCCCATTATTTTATTTATTTCTTAAGGGTTTACCCTAAGAATCAACTATCACTCCTTCCTAAGGATTCATCCTAAGGAATAGACACAAAGTCACCTCGTGACCGGGGTTTATACAACGGGCACTAATTCCATAGCTGCCAAAGTTTATTCAACATGTGCTAAGTCCATAGCTCTCATTTATCTACAGTATTATTTACAGGTGTTCTCTCCTGCAATACATGTCAATGGGTTTTAGAGTACAGCAAATGAACATATAGTTCATTACACCTACAGGTTGCGGGCCTGCTAGTGTTCCATAGACTGTCTAGAATAGTCCATGGTTGTCATCCATACTCTGCTGAATGACGGGGGCCAACAATTTAGGTAAGTGATTCTCTCAAATTTTCACCACTCACCCTCAACTCATGATCAATATTATTGATCATCTCCTTTATCCAACTCACCTTTCATCATACCCACTATTTAATCTACCCATGTTTTACCCAACATTTTTCGTAGATAAAAGTATATACAGTTTAAAACTTCTATAAAACATCAATTCAACAGTCACCTCAATTAAACAATTAATATATTTACACATAACACGTATTTCAAGGTAAATACTTCATATCTATGTGTAAATTGAAAGTAACTACACACTCACTTATTTTGGTGAAAATCGGGCAGCAATTTGTTTCCTAAAACGATCGTTTCTAATAAAACCAGGAGTTTTATTGAGAAATCGGGCTCTGCAAAAGTCGGGCTTCGAAACCGAAAAGATAAATTTTCCGGGCTTCTCGGGCACTTCGTGGGGTATTCCGGGCTTTACAATCGATACCGGGGCTTTGCGGGATGTTAAGATGAAGAAAATATGGAAAAGGGGGCTAAATGTGGCAAACTTCCAAAAGTAACCGGAAACCTTCGCAGGTACCCTTCTATTTATAGTTACCGAAGTTTGATCCAACGGCTGAGAAGATGGCACGCTTCGGAGATCCGACGGCTCGCAGGGGGGTGGCTTCGCACATGGCTCGCACCTGGCTCGCACATGCGAGGGCTCGCTGGCGGCTTCTAAGTGGACCGCGGCTTGCTGGCGCACCTGCGAGACTCGGAGCTAGGCTATGCGAGGCTCGGACACACGCGGCAGCTGGGCGAAGCTTCGGCTGGGGAGCTGGCTGCTTCGGATTGGGCCTCCTCCTCGGTCGAATCAGAAGAGGACACGTGGCTCGCATGACTCAGCAGCCTCGGTGACTCAGCAGCCTAATGACTCAGCAGCCAGGTGACTCAGCAGGACACGTGTCACATTCTAAGCGCGGGTGACGTGGCAATTGTGTGACTATGCAAAATTTCACGGTTTTCGTGCCAAAACTTCTAAAATCCATAACTTTCGCATACGAGCTCCGCTTTTTACGTTCTTTATATGCACGCGTAGCTAAAATTATGATCTACAACTTCCGTTTAGACTTCGTTGGCTAATTCTGACTTTAAATTTTATATTATTATTTTTAACAGACCGGGATAGGAAATCCGTTAAAAATTCATAACTTCTTCATCCGACGTCCGTTTTTGTCAGACTTTTTACCTTTGTGCTCCTAATGAAGAGACCTTCAATTCTCGTTTAGGTTGTGTCGGCTAAAAATCGCTCGATCTAAAATTCGAGTTTTTTAGTTGTCTACTGCTACGCTGAAACTTCGAAAAATTATAACTTCCTCATACGAAGTCAGATTTGGGCGTTCTTTTTATCGAACTTCTCGGTTTAACGAATACTACGACTTTCGTTTAGATTACTAAGGCTAAAAAGTAGTTTATCAAAAACTCACTTTTTACGACATTCAGCACCGTGCCGGTTTTGTCGCGAAACTTCAATAGGTCATAACTTCTTCGTTATAACTCGGATTTTGGTATTCTTTATATCCCCGAAATCCTTGTTTCGACCACTACAACTTTATGTAAAGATATCGGGCTTATCTCACACTTTAATTTTGATGCTTATTTTTATTTTTAATTAATTAAACCATACTAATTAAGCATAAAACACATAATTCACATAAAATTCTCATAATTCCTTTTCATTTCTTGTAAATGAGTTACAAAGGTTAACCTAGACCATTATGTCAATATTAATGCCTAACCTAGAAACACGGGCGTTACATAAATCAAGCACTAAAGTAATGCCTTTAAACTTCATTTTTTAATGTAATTCCAAAAAAAATCTTCATGAAAAACAAACCCGCCATAAAAACCCATTTCAGAACAAAGAAACCGAATCACTTCTTGTCTTTGAAGAGCTTCCCCTCCAAGTCACAATGATCTTCAAATAAGCTAATGATATAAACCACCAAAAATTATCATGTAACAACCCAAAATTTAAGATTCTTAACGCCACTTGATCGAGAAAATACTAGAAGTCGGAGATATAACAATTCCTTAGATGGGCTCGATGAAGAACTTCTACTGTAAAGGATACTTCTCTGTAAAAGCTTTAGGAGAGCTCGATGAAGAACTTCCACTGTAAAATCTACCTTCATAATTCTACCACAAGCTTTATCAAAAATCTTCAGCTTTGAAAAGTCACAAATCCAATTTCGAATGGCCATACCAAATTCTCCCCCGATTTATAAAGCCTTCTAACGGTCATGAGAATGATCTTGAATGGATAAAAATTACTATGCTCCCCCGTGACAAAATGATATAAATGATGAAGTATAAAATCCAAAAAAGTCGTGAAATTTTGACGTTATCATGAAAAACGACTTTCCGAACCGCCAAGACTTGATGGAATCTTTATTTTTCTGTTCACGAAAAAATATGATGATGAACAAACAATTCAAAAAAAAAGATGAGGAGCAAACAATCCAAACACAATATGATTATGAACACAGTATGGAATCAACGTAATGCTTATGATTCAAATATAGTCACGCCTCAGCAGAGCTCGATGAATAACTTCCACTGTAGAGGCGAGCTAGGGTTTACAAAACTTAATGAGAAAAATAATCAAAGCGTTACTAGCAAAGGCTGCATGCATGCACCTTAAATACTAAACCCTAGAGTAAAATAATCACGGTTGGACAAGCCCAAACCGGATACCAAAACTGGGCTAAGCACCGAGCCCATGACGCAACACAATAACCCCAACAATCTCCCCATTTGCGTCAAATGAGGCGAGAGATTATTTCTTATGAGTTGGCTTCACTGTCTTCACAACCTTGAACAGCCGAGGGATGATCGCAAGAAGTGTCTGTCGAAATGGAATGTACCACCTCAGCATGTCAGTAAACAACTTCTTGTCGGCTGCTGTGTTCTGATTACACCTCTGGATAATCTCTAGAATATGCTCCAAGCAAGCGGTTGAGAAGAGGTGCTTGTCAACAAGAGCGAACAGGCATTTCTGACCTTCGCCCCGGATGAACATCACGGAGTGATACTTTGAGTCGATTTTTCCCTTGACCATTGTATTCACATCTCCTGCTTTGCCCATCGTTTTGATCATGTTTCGCTTGTGAATGGCAGAGGCGATATCTTGATCCATCTTTGCTACTTCGTGAATGTAGCAAACAAGCATTCTCTTGATGTGATCTATAATCGGCTAATACTCCTATGGATTTGACAGCAAAATGTTGTTGAGGAGTATCCAGTCGTGGGGATTGAGGTTCGGCAGATCAGCCAGATTGAAGTTATGAACCAAGCCTTCAGAGCCTCGATTCACTTTGAATTTGACGTGGACAAACTTCCTGGCTGAGTAGGGCTTCAGTACCTTGACAGTAGTTATTTTCTGTGAGCAATAGGTCAAATACTGTGGCTGAGCGAACTCCAGATAAAACTATAGCAGGTCCCGATCCACCTTTGGGTCCGGAGAAGGGATAGCAGCAGTTAAGTTGAAGCAGTGAAAGATGAATGCCTTTCGAGTGATTGGCATGTCAAATTGTGCATCCTTGGAGTTTTCAAGCCCAAACGACATGATTGGTTCGAGCCAACGAATATTTGGTTCATCAATAGCACACCTTTGGAGCGAATCAAGGGTCCACTCTGTAAAAATAGACTTCTTTTTCTCCAAGAGCTCCTTTTTCATTTTGCTTCTTCTCCAGGTCAGCCGTTTGCTTCTTGAACTTTTCGTCAATCCCTTTCTCAGAAAGTTTTGTTTTCAGATAAGGCTTATCGGGAATTTCACCCAGAGTATCTTCATAATCACCTTCATCATCAATATCATCTTCACCGATCTTCTTTTTCCTTTTGTTGATCGAAGCTTCGTTAACCTTCGGTTCATCTGTTGGCTTCGGTTTGGGAGGAGGTTGAGTTTTTGCCTTCTCTCCCCATTGTTTCGGCTGGACACCAGTCACCGAAAAACCCTCAATATGACTAAGGATGTCCAATGCAGGTCTGAGTTTCTCAGCCAAATGCCTTCGGATGGTAATGGTCATGATGGGATCATGGGCATCAAGGAGGTGAAGTAAATTGGAATGAACATCGACAACAGAGCTTCGAATGACCTCCCGTTCAGATTTCAAATCATTAAGATCAGTTGTTGCAGTGCGAAGCTTGAGGTTCTTCATCTTTAGCTGAGAGGTTCATTTGTCCAGCTCATCGATGATACGATTTTCCACAGCCAACTCTACCTCCAGTTGAGTCAAACGATCATTGACATTATCATGTAGAGTGGAATTGGCAGCTTCGATGGCTTGACAAGCAGCTTCAAGATTGAACCTTTCACCTTGAAGAAAGCGGTGAAGGTTATCAACCGAAGCATTCACCGTCTAAGAATTCTTTTGAGCAGCCGCCTGCAAAGAATCTAAAAACAAATGAGCCTCAGAAATTAGTTTATCAACTTTTGCGGTCGCTTCTTTGCATTCCTTCGTTAAAGCTTCAACAGCAAGGGATGTCTTCTGGCATTGGGAACTAGAGGCGTCAATAGCCTTAGTTGTAGCAGTGAGAGAGGCATTATGTTCTTGGACAACTGAAGAGAACAAAGCTTTGAGAGCAACGTCGGAATAGGCACCAGAGGAAGAGGAGGAAAGCAGCTGATCAAGCTTGTCATTAACAGCCTTGAGATGGCGTTTGGTGACAGGAGCCTCTTCATCGTCGTCAGTTTGGACACGGTAGGGACTGAAGTAAGTGGAATCAAACTCCAAGTCCTCACCTCCAAGAGCTGTGGTGGTATCAGTGGATTGGGTAGGTGATAAGGTATTTGTAGTGACAGGAGGTTCGGTTGTAGCTGGTGGTTTGGTTGTGACAGGAGGTGTGGGTGCTGAAGAATGAGCCCCCGTAGTAGTTGTGGTAGTGGTACTTTCTGTGAAGATTGGATCAGGGATGGGAATAGTGGTTGATGATTGAGAGGTAGTGATGAGAAAAATTGGAGGGATTGAGATTGGTACAGAAACGGGTGGAGGAGAAGGGGGT